>NC_134081.1:663328-1326657 GCF_000715075.1 Nicotiana tabacum | reverse complement strand
AATTGTTACATATGATATCAGAGTCACTCCGCGTGTAACCTTGAACAATGATGGGGCAAACCTCGGCGATCAATTGACTTTAAGCGAATATCACATCTTTGAAAAGGTGGTGGGGCAAACCTCAACGGGGACGCTAGGTCCCTAATGGGGGGTGTATGTGACACTCCGGGCGATTCCCATATCAACAAAACACGGAGAAGATGCTGAATATATAAGTAAATAAGCCTTAGACCTTAGTGTCGCATTTTAAAACCATATAAACTTTGGCCCAAAACAAACCATATAACCTGTGGATTTGACCGTTAGAACATGAGACCTTATTGTACACTTTAGCTAAAGTATCTTCTAAATTACTTGAACGTTTTTTGGGTGCTTTGTTTGCGTAAGCAATCAAAGTAGATTGTGAATGGAATTATTGGTGAGATGGAGGTAGGTGTGCGAATGAATGATAAAGACAAAAGAAAACAAAATGACAAAACTATTTCATTGACTAGAAAAATATTCTGAAAATATCTTCTTCTTTTTTCCTGATAAAAAGAGAATCTTTCAGAATCTTTTATTTTTTTATAATCAACGAAACAGATCCAATATTTGTTTTCGACATAATTGTTCCTTAGCTAAGATAAATAATAAAGAATACGACATCTGTTTCTATTTGGTGATATAATTTGGATTGCGACGGAATTTAAAAAAGAAATATATAATATTAAATAAGTTATATTATTTGTGTGACTATAATACTTTTAAAATTGTAACCTTTAAATATACAATAACATTTATTTAGCTATAAAAGTCACTTATTGAGAATAAAATGAAAAATAAATTTCAAATATAAAAAGTGCGTTTAAAAAAAATTAAATTAATAAAAAATAGTGTCAAATAAACCGAAATAGAGCGAAATATTAAGAATTAGTAAGAATCAGATAGAGATTATGTCACGACCCAGAATTTTCACCGCCGGGATCATGATGGCACATAACATTTCACTTGTTAGGCAAGCCAACGTTAGAGAATCATTAAACCAAATCCTTATTTCTATTCAGTAAATAACAATAATTAGCTAAGATGAAATATAATAAGTGTGAAATAATATAAAATTGTATTAATTACTGCCACCCGGATCTGGAGTCACAATTTACGAGTATTCTAGAATTTACTACAAGTAATAGTCTGAAAGAAATACAACTGTTTGAATGGAAGAAACAGTAGAACAGAAAATATAGCCGGGAACTTCAAGGTCTGTGAACGCCGACAGATTTACCTTGAGTCTCCGGATAGCGGTCCAATAGCAAAATCTTGATCAACCTGAGCCGGTACCAAAATCTGCACAGAAAGTGCAGAGTGCAGTATCAGTACAATCGACCCCATGTACTGGTAAGTGTCGAGCCTAACCTCGACGAAGTAGTGACGAGGCTAAGGCAAGGCACCTACAAATCAACTTGTACAGTTTAACAATGTATATACAAATAACAGTAACAAAGAATTAGACAGGAGATATCGGGAGGGAAAAACATGCTGGGGGAAAATACGAGATAAAGAACTACTGCAGAATGATAACTGGAACAACCAATATATTATGAATCAACAGGAACACGAATACAGTAAAGGAAAAATGTACGGCATCACCCTTCGTGCTTTTACTCTCAATCTCACCATAAATCAATAGAAACGGCACGACATCACCCTTCGTGCATTCACTCTCATAATATGGCACGGCATCACCCTTCGTGCATTAACACTCACAATATGGCACGACATCATCCTTCGTGCATTAACACTCTCCCTTACCATAATGCAATGCATAAATAACAACAGGGAGATAGAATAACAAGTCCAAGCCTTACTTCAATATCTGGCTCCACAATATCAATCTCAACTTTGAAATAAATTCTCAATTATCACCAAAAAATCCGTAAACATGATAAGAACGATCAATTTAACAACACTAGTATAAACACGTAGCAATTAGGCATAGGAAAGAGACAATATAAGAAAAACGGAAGAAACATGAAAAATAGGTAAATTGGCGGCGCATAAGTACTCGTCACCTCACATATACGCCGCTCACATGAATTTCACATAATAAATAGTCTAAGGTTCCTAATTCCCTCAAGTCATAGTTAGACACAACACTTACCTCGCTCCGAAGGCCACTTAATTCTCAATCACAGCTTTTCTTCTAGAATTCGCTTCCAAACCACTCGTATCTATTAAAAAATGACTCAACAATATCAAATATTGCTAAAGGAATCAATTATATTGCATAAATTAAATTTCTCAAATTTTCCTCCAAAAAGTCAAAAATTGACCCCGGGCTCGCTTGGTCAAAACCCGAGGTTCTGACCAAAATCCATTTACCCATTCACCCCCGAGCCCGGATATATAATTGCTTTTGAAATCCTACCTCAAATTGAGGTCTAAATCCCCAAAATTTTGAAATCTCTAGTTTCTATCCAAACTCCAAATTCTACCATGAAAATTCTAGATTTTAGGTTGATAATTCATGAAACGTAATGGGTAATTGAAAGAAAATGGTTTAGAATCACTTACCAATACTTTGGGGAAGAAAATGACTCTTGAAAATCGCCTGTCACCGTTTGGTTTTTGAGAAATGATTTTTTTTGGCTAAATCCCGTGTTTGGATTCTGTTAAGTGCTGGGCGACACTGTGCATCGCGTTCGCGAAGCCACTATTGCGTTCGCGAAGAGCATTGACTGCCAAGCCTTCGCGTTCATGAGTCAGTGTTCGTGTTCACGTAGGCTACCCCCTGGACTTCGCGTTCGTGAGACATTGCTCGCGTTCGCGATGAAGGAAAGGCTGACTCCCCTTAGTGCCTAACACTATGCATTTGCGATGAGCTTGTCGCGTTCGCGAAGGGTAGTGCCCCCATCGCTTCGCGTTCGCGACCAAGCCTTCACATTCGCGAAGAAGAAAATTTCGGCCTCATCAGTTTACTCTTCGCGTTCGCGAGAAGACCTTCGCGAACGCGAAGAAGGACATGCCAGAACACCAGAATCTGCAGAAAACCAGATTTTCCAAAGTCCAAAACATCCCGTGACCTATCCGAAACTCACCTGAGCCCTCGGGGCTCCTAACTAAACATGCACACAAGTCTAAAAATATCATACGAACTTGCTCGCGCGATCAAATTGCCAAAATAATACCTAGAACTACGAATTTCGCACCAAATCAAATGAAATTCTCAAGAACACTTTAAAATTTCTAACTTCTCAACTGGATGTCCGAATCACGTCAAATCAACCAATTCTTAAAAATAATTAATTTTTAAACTTTTAATTTTCATAAAAAAATTCATAACTCGAGCTAGGGACCTCCGAATTCGATTTCGGGCATACGCCCATGTCCCATAATTCAATACGGACCCACCGGGACCGTCAAAACACGAATCCTAGCCCATTTACCAAAAATATTGTCCAAAGTCAATTAAAATTAACTTTTAAGGCAAAAATTCTTATTTTCATCAATTTTCAACATAAAAGTTTTCCGGAAACACGCCCGGACTGCGCACGCAAATCGAAAAGGATAAAAATGAGATTTTTAAAGCTTAAGAGCGCAGATTCGAGTTCTAAAACATAAGATGATCTTTTGGGTTATCACATTCTCCATCTCTTAAACAACCATTTGTCCTCGAACGGACATAGAAAAATACCTGAGCTGGTGAAAAGGTGGGGATATCTACTCAGCATATCGGACTCGGACTCCTAAGTAGCTGCCTCAACAGGCTAACCTCTCCACTGCACTCGAACTGAAGGGTAACTCTTTGATCTCAACTGGCGAACTTACCGAGCTAGAATAGCCACTGGCTCCTCCTCGTAAGTCAAATCCTTATCCAACTGGACAGAGCTGAAATCTAACACATGGGACAGATCGCCGTGATACTTTCGAAGCATGGACATATGGAATACCGGATGAACAACTGTTAAACTAGGTGGCAACGCAAGCTTGTAAGCCACCTCTCTCACCCTCTCTAGAATCTCAAAAGGTCCGATATACCTAGGGCTCAACTTGCCCTTCTTTCCGAACCTCATTACACCCTTCATGGGTGATACCCGAAGCAACACTCTCTCCCCGACCATGAATGCAACATCATGAACTCTGCGATCGGCATAACTCTTCTTCCTGGACTGAGCTGTGCGAAGTCGATCCTGAATAATCTTGACCTTATCCAAGGCATCCAGTACTAAGTCTGTGCCCAACAATCGAGCCTCTCCCGGCTCGAACCAGCCAATTGGCGACCGACAATGCCTACCATAAAATGCCTCATAGGGAGCCATCTGAATGCTCGACTGGTAGCTGTTGTTGTAGGCAAACTCCACAAGGGGCAAGAACTGATCCCACGATCCTCCGAAGTATATAACACATGCGCAGAGCATATCCTCCATGATCTGAATAATGCGCTTGGACTGCCCGTCCATCTGAGGATGAAATGATGTACTCAACTCAACCCACGTACCCAACTCATGCTGTATTGTCCTCCAGAAGTGCGAGGTAAACTGCGTACCTCGATCAGAAATGATAGACACGGGCACACTGTGAAGACAGGCGATCTCACGAATGTAAATCTCTGCCAACCGCTCCGAAGAATAGGTAACTGCCACAGGAATAAAGTGCGCTGACTTGGTCAGCCTGTCCACAATGACCCAAACTGCATCGAGCTTCCTCTGAGTCCGTGGGAGTCCAACAACAAAATCCATAGTGATACGCTTCCACTTCCACTCAGGAATCTCTAACCTCTGAAGTAAACCACCAGGTCTCTGATGCTCACACTTTACCTGCTGGCAATTTAGGCACCGAGCTACATATGCAACTATGTTTTTCTTCATCCTCCTCCGCTAATAATGCTACCGCAAGTCCTGATACATCTTGGCAGCACCTGGATGAATAGAATACCTGGAACTATGGGCCTCCTCAAGAATCAACTCACGAAGTCCATCCACATTAGGCACACAAATATGACCCAACATTCTCAAAACTCCGTCATCTCTAACAGTAACCTGCTTGGCACCACCGTGCCGCAATATGTCTCTAAGGACAAGTAAATGAGGATCGTCATCCTGTCGATCTCTGATTCGCTCAAACAAAGAAGACCGAGCAACTGTACAAGCTAGAACACGGCTGGGCTCAGAAACATCCAACCTCACAAACTGATTGGCAAGGGCCTGAACATCCAATGCAAGCGGTCTCTCCCCAAATGGAATATAAGCAAGGCTACCCATACTAGCTGACTTTCTACTCAAAGCATCGACCACCACATTGGCCTTCCCGGGATGATACAATATGGTGATATCATAATCTTTCAATAGCTTCAACCACCTTCTCTTCCTCAAATTGAGTTCCTTCTGCTTGAACAAATACTGCAAGCTCTGATGATCCGTGAATACCTCACATGGCACGCCATAAAGATAGTGCCACCAAATCTTCAGCGCGTGAACAATGTCTACCAGCTCTAGATCATGAACAAGTTAATTCTTCTCGTGAACCTTCAGTTGCCGCGAAGCATATGCAATAAACTTGCCACCCTGCATCAATACCGCACCCAGACCAATACGAGATACGTCATAATATACTGTATAAGATCATGAACCTGTGGGTAATACCAATACCGGTGCCGTAGTCAAAGCTATCTTGAGCTTTTGGAAGCTCGCCTCACACTCGTCTGACCACCTGAACGGGGTACCCTTCTGGGTCAACCTGGTCAACGGGGCTGCTATGGATGAAAATCCCTCCACAAATCGACGGTAGTAGCCCGCCAAACCCAGAAAACTACTGATCTCTGTAGCTGATGTGGGTCTAGGCTAGTTCTGAACTGCCTCAATCTTCCTAGGATCCACCTGAATACCCTCTGTTGATACAACGTGACCCAAGAAAGGAACTGAACTCAACCAAAACTCGAATTTTGAGAACTTAGCATATAACTGGCTGTATCTCAGAGTCTGAAGAACAATCCGAAGGTGCTGCTCGTGCTCCTCTCGGCTGTGGGAGTAGACCAAGATGTCATCAATAAACACAATTAAAAAGGAATCTAAGTAGGGCTTGAATAGCCGGTTCACCAAATCCATGAATGTTGTTGGGCATTTGTCAGCCCAAATGACTTAACTAGAAACTCATAATGCCTATACCTAGTCCGAAAAGCTGTCTTAGGGACATCGGATGCCCTAATCCTCAACTGATGGTAGCCATATCTCAAATCAATCTTCGAAAACACCTTGGCACTCTGAAGCTGATCAAATAAATCATCAATCCTCGGCAATGGATACTTGTTCTTGATGGTGACTTTGTTCAACTGCCGATAATCTATACACATCCTCATCGATCCATCTTTCTTCTTCAAAAACAACACAGGTGCACCCCAGGGCGAGACACTAGGTCTAATGAAGCCCTTATCAAGCAAATCTTGTAATTGTTCCTTCAATTCTTTCAACTCTAGCGGGGCCATGCGGTATGGCGGAATGGAAATGGGCTGAGTGCCCGGAGCCAAATCAATGTAGAAATCAATGTCCCTGTCGGGTGGCATTCCCGGCAGGTCTGCAGGAAATACCTCTGGAAACTCACGAATAACTAGCACTGAATCCATGGAAGGAACCTCCGCACTCGAATCGCGGACATAAGCCAAATAAGCTAGACACCCCTTCTCGACCATATGTCGAGCTTTCACATAAGAGATAACTCTGCTGGTAGAATGGCCAAGAGTCCCTTTCCACTCTAATCGAGGCAACCCCTTCAAGGCTAAGGTCACCGTCTTAGTGTGACAATCTAATATAGCATAATAAGGTGACAGCCAATCCATACCCAATATGATATCAAAATCAACCATTTCGAGAAGTAGAAGATCTACACGAGTCTCAAGACTCCCAATGGTGACCATACACGAACGATAAACACGATCTACAACAATACATCTCCCACTGGCGTGGACACATACACAGGAGCACTCAAAGAATCACGGGGCACAACCAAATATGAAGAAAAATAGGATGACACATAGGAGTAAGTAGACCCCGGATCAAATAGAACTGAAGCATCTCTACTGCAAACTGAAACAGTACATGTGATAACAGCGTCAGATGACTCAGCCTCAGGCCTGACTGGGAAAGTATAACACCGGGGCTGGGCCCCACCACCCTGAACTACGTCCCTGGGACGGCCTTTAACTGGCTGGTCTCCACCTCTAACGGCCTGACCTCCACCTCTAACAGTCTGGCCTCTACCTCTAGCTGTCTGACCCCTGCCTCTGGTTGGCTGAGCAGGTGGTGCAGCAATTGGTGCCGGAACCATGGCACGAGAACTCTGAAGTTGTGAGCTGCCCTTTGCCCGAGGTCAAAATCTAGCAATGTGCCTCGGATCACCATAAGTATAACATAACCTCGGCTACTGTGACTCCTGACCCTGAAACTGACCCTGTCGACCTGAAAAACCACCCTGATAACTCTGAAGTGGAGGTGCACTAATAGGAGTTGGTGGTGCATTGTAGGCTAGCTGGTTGGAATAATGCATTTAAGGGCCACGACCACCTGAGGCACCGTGGGATGCCTGGAGTGCTAAATAAAACGACCTGGGAGGATGGCCTCTACCAAAAGTACCCATGCCTCTAGATGAGGCACCGCTTAACTCACCAGAATAACGAGGTCTCTTGTCAGACCCCTGACCTCCCTGAGAAAGAACCATCTCAACTCGTCTGGCAACATTAGCAGCCGTCTGAAAAGAAATCTCACTCTGAGTCTCCTTAGCCATCTGCAATCTGATAGGATGAGCATGTCCGTCAATAAACCTCTTCACCCGCTCTCTCTCTCTCTCTCTCTCGTTGGGAAGCATAAGAATAGCATGACGGGCCAAATCCACGAAACGGGTCTCATACTGAGTAATAGTCATACTGTCCTACTGGAGACGCTCAAACTGACGGCGACACTCCTCTCTCAATGTGATAGGAAGAAACTTCTCTATGAAGAGCTGAGAGAACTGGTCACAAGTAAGAGCAGGTGACGCAGCTGGTCTGCTCAACAAATAATCTCTCCACTATTTCTTGGTGGAACCAATCATTTGAAATGCAGCAAAATCGACCCCATTGGTCTCCACTATACCCATGTTCCGTAGAACCTCGTAACAGCTGTCAAGATACTCCTGGGGATCCTCTGAAAGAGCACCACTGAAGTGAACGAGGAAGATCTTGGTAAACCTGTCCAACCTCCATAAAGCCTCAGAAGACATAGCTAACCCATCACCGGTCTGTAGCGCAACAACCGGTTGAACTACTCTGACTCGATGAGTTGTTGGAGCCTGATACTGGGGAGCTATCTGCTCCAAAGCGGGAGTAGTGGGAGTCTTGGCCCCTCCTCCAGCCTTAGAGACGGCTGGTGCCATGGGAAATGCGCCAGTCTGGGCCACACTCTCTATAAGGCCCACCAAACGGACCAAAGCGTCCTGAAGTACTGGGGTGGCAATGAACCCCTCCGAAACTTAAGCTGGTCTGGCAGGAACAGCCTGGGCTGGAACCTTCTCGTCAAGCTCTATCTGAGGCCCCACTGCTAGGGCTGCTGCTCGGGCTCTGGGCTGTTCTCTGCCCCTGCCTCGGCCTTGACCTCTGCCCCGCGTAGGAGCTACCACTGGAGGCTCTGGCTGCTGCTCATCTGAAGAAGTGGTACGTGTTCTCGCCATCTGCGAGAGAATAAAAGTAGAAGAGTTCAATTAGTATTGAAAAAATAACATCGCACGACAAAGGAGAATAAAAGTGAAATTTGTGCCTAAACTTCATAGCCTCTGGAAGATAAGCACATATGTCTCCATACCGATCCTCCAAACTCTACTAAGCTTGCTCGTGAATCGTGAGACCTAGGCAACCTAGTGCTCTGATACCAACTTGTCACGACCTAGAAATCCTACCGTCGGGACCGTGATGGCGCCTAACATTTCACTTGCTAGGCAAGCCAACGTTAGAGAATCATTAAACCAAATCCTTATTTCCATTCAGTAAATAATAATAATTAGCTAAGATGAAATATAATAAGTGTGAAATAATATAAAAACTGTATTAATTACTACTACCCGGATCTGGAGTCACAATTCACGAGCATTTTAGAATTTACTACAGTCTGAAAGAAATACAACTATCTGAATAGAAAAAATAGTAGAACATAAAATATAGACGGAGACTTCAAGGTCTGTGAACGCCGACAAATCTACCTTGAGTCTCCGGATAGCGGTCCAATAGCAAAATCTCGATCAACCCGAGCCAGTACCAAAATCTGCACAGAAAGTGCATAGTGTAGTATCAGTACAACCGACACCATGTACTGGTAAGTGTCGAGCCTAACCTCGACGAAGTAGTGACGAAGCTAAGGCAAGGCACCTACAAATCAACTTGTACAGTTTAATAATGTATATACAAATAACATTAATGAAAAATTAGACATGAGATATCAGGAGGGGAAAACATGCTGGGGGGAAATACAAGATAAAGAACTAATGCAGAATGATAACTGGAACAACCAATATATTATGAATCAACAGGAACACGAGTACAGTAAAAGAAAAATGTACGACATCACCCTTCGTGCTTTTACTCTCAATCTCACCATAAATCAATAGAAACGGCACGACATCACCTTTCGTGCATTAACTCTCACATCATGGTACGGCATTACCCTTCGTGCATTAACACTCACAATATGGCACGACATCACTCTTCGTGCATTAACACTCACAATATGGCACGACATCACCCTTCGTGCATTAACACTCTCCCTTACCATAATGCAATGCATAAATAACAACAGGGAGATAGAATAACAAGTACAAGCCTTACTTCAACATTTGACTCTATAATATCAATCTCAACTTTGAAATAAATTCTCAATTATCACCAGAAAATCCGTAAACATGATAAGAACGATCAATTTAATAACACTAGTATAAATACGTAGCAATTAGGCATATGAAAGAGACAATATAAGAAAAATGGAAGAAACATGGAAAATAGGTAAATTGGCGGCGCATAAGTACTCGTCACCTCACATATACGTCGCTCACATGAATTTCACATAATAAATAGTCAAAGGTTCCTAATTCCCTCAAGTCAGGGTTAGACACAACACTTACCTCGCTCCGAAGGCCACTTAATTCTCAATCACAACTTTTCTTCTAGAATTCGCTTCCAAACCACTCGTATCTATTTAAAAATGACTCAACAATATCAAATATTGCTAAAAGAATTAATTATATTGCATAAATTAAATTCCCCAAATTTTTCTCCAAAAAGTCGAAAATCGACCCCGGGCTCGCTTGGTCAAAACCCGAGGTTCAGACCAAAATTCATTTACCCATTCACCCCCGAGCCCGGGTATATAATTAGTTTTGGAATCCGACCTCAAATTGAGGTCTAAATCCCCAAATTTTCGAAATCTCTAGTTTCTACCCAAACCCCAAATTCTAACATGAAAATTCTAGATTTTAGGTTGATAATTCATGAAATGTAATGGGTAATTGAAAGAAAATAGTTTAGAATCAATTACCAACACTTTGGGGAAGAAAATGACTCTTGAAAATCGCCTCTCACCGTTTGGTTTTTGAGAAATAATTTTTTTGGGCTAAATCCCGTGTTTGGATTATGTTAAGTGCTAGGCGACAGTGTGCATCGCGTTCGCGAGGCCACTGTCACGTTTGCGAAGAGCATTGGCTGCCAAGCCTTCACGTTCGTGAGTCAGTATTCGCATTCGCGTAGGCTACCCCCCGGCCTTCGCGTTCGCGAGACATTCCTCGCGTTTACGATGAAGGAAAGGCTGACTCCCCCTAAGTGCCTAACACTACGCGTTCGCGATGAGCTTGTCGCGTTCGCGGAGGGTAGTGCCTCCATCGCTTCGCATTTGCGACCAAGCCTTCGCGTTCGCAAAGAAGAAAATTCCGATCTCATCAGTTTACTCTTTGCGTTCGCGAGAGGACCTTCGCAAACGCGAAGAAGGACATGCTAGAACACCAGAATCTGCAGAAAATCAGATTTTCCAAAGTCCAAAACATCCCGTGGCCTATCTGAAACTCGCCCGAGCCCTCGGGGCTCCAAACCAAACATGCACACAAGTCTAAAAACATCATACGAACTTGCTCGCGCGATCAAATTGCCAAAATAATACCTAGAACTACGAATTTAGCACCAAATCAAATGAAATTCTCAAGAACACTTTAAAATGTCTAACTTCTCAACTGGACGTCCGAATCACGTCAAACCAATTCCGTTTCTCACCAAATTTCACAGACAAGTCTTAAATATTATATTGGACCTATACCGAGATCCGGAACTAAAATACCGATCCGGTATTAACAAGGCCAAACATTAACCAATTCTTAAAAATAATTAATTTTCAAAAATTTAATTTTCATAAAAAAATTCATAACTCGAGCTAGGGACCTCCGAATTCGATTCCAGGCGTACGCCTATGTCCCATAATTCAATACGGACCCACTGGGACCGTCAAAATATGAATCCAGGACCGTTTACCAAAAATATTGACCAAAGTTAACTAAAATCAACCTTTAAGGTAAAAATTCTTATTTTCATCAATTTTCAACATAAAAGTTTTCCGGAAATATGCCTGGATTGCGCACGTAAATCGAGGAAGGTAAAAATGAGATTTTTAAAGTTTAAGAGCGCAGATTTAAGTTCTAAAACATAAAATGACCTTTTGGGACATCACAGATTACCGCACATACATTTTGACTTTCAAATGCATCTTGCGGAATAAAATTCATTATATCAAATCATTGAATATTTTTTAATGATATTCAAATGTTTTCGTGACTGAAATACAAAGGTATTCACAAGTATTTTTCTACTTATTTTTCTATTTGCATCCTGGCGTATATAATGTTTTCTCAACTTGACATAGATTGCAACCTAAATTCGTTGTATAACAAAGGCATGTTTCTTGATTTTTTTTGGTAGTTGGGAGATGGGGGCGTGGGATGGGCCCCAAAAAAAACCTTTAGTGTTTATTATATCAACTAAATTAATATTATGGTTCGTAATATCGAACTCGGTGTGCTTTTAAAATTATGATTCACATGTAAATATTTACTAAATAATTTTGTAGATTTTCAAATTAAAATTTATACTTCATGTCAGAAATACTAGGTTCGGATGAATCTAGGGCCGAAACACTGGATACAATAACAACAAACTCAGTGAAATTTCATAAATATGATCTGGGAAGGGTAGAGTGTACGTAGACCTTACCCTCACCTTTGTAAAGATAGATAGACTGTTTTTCATAGACCCTCGGCTCAGATGTCGAAACATGGATCCGTCCCTAATTAAGTAATAAGAGAGTATGTAAATGACACATGTTACGTATTTATCGGATTAATGAAGTAAACATCCGGGGAGACTAAGCAAGCGTTTGAACATAGATTTGGTTGAAACTTGAAAAATAAATTTTTTAAGATAAGATGAAAAATAATTTTTGAAAGTTGAAATTGTGTTTAGACATGCATTTCACTTGAAAAGAATTTAAAATTTTGTGAATACAAAATAACAAAAACTATTCTAGAGCTGTTTTGGGGATTTAAAATTTTTGTTTTCAATCTGCAAAAAAAAGAAGTTAAAATCTATAAACAAACATATATTTGAAAATAAAATTTGAAATAAAAACTCCAATTTAAAGGTCAGGATTAGAGCATATATAGAAGACTTTAAGCAACTGTGAGGTCACAATTAGACAAATCATTTTCTCTTTACTTGCAAGCAGCTAGCAAAATGGAGGGATCTTTTACAAATTTTGATCAACTTCCAGAAGATATAATCATGGAAATATTCTCAAGATTGCCTGTGAAATCTCTATTGAAACTCAAATCTGTTTGCAAATACTGGTACATACTAATTCAAACTCCTACTTTTATTACCAAACATTTTTGCCACAAAACCAATCATGCAATTCCTTTTATTCATCTCTATTTCTTAGACAAAAAACAATTATCTCTCTCAACTAATGAATACCCTTTATTCCAAGATCTTTATATTCATAAATCCACATCTTTAAAGCCAGTAATTGGCCCCTTAAATGGCTTATTTTTTGTCTACAATCTTGATATGAATGAAATGGCTATATGGAATCCAGCAACAAAGGAAATCAAGAATATAATAATACCAAGTCCATCTTTTTATCCTTATTTTAGGTCATATGCTCATCATTTTGGATTTGGAATTGACCCTTTGAGTAAAGATTATAAAGTTGTATGGATAAGAGATTATTGGAAAGAAGAAACATTTACAAGAAGTAAATCAGCTGTTGTTTCAGTTTACACACTAAGTACTGATTCTTGGAAACATTTTGAGGATAACACATTTTGGAGTAGTCATATAGTTATGTCTTATTTTGGTACATATTTAGATGGATTTTATTACTGGAAGATGATTAACAGCGAACAACAACATACTCAGTGTATTAACGGCCGACAAAACTGTGAAATTCTTGCATTTGATTTGACAAATGAGGTTTTTCAAGTGATTCAAACTCCTAATTTGTTCAATTCAAATTTTGGAACACTTGGTTTATATGATGGTTTTGTTTCTATGTTCTTTCATTTTCTTGTTCAAGGCAAGACATGTATTGAGATTTGGGTAATGGAAAAGTTGGGATTTTGGACTAAAAGATTGGTTATTGAATCCCATTTTATTGTTAAGAGACCAATTGGATATGGGGTTAATGGTGAGATTTTTCTTGAAACTACAACTTCAAATCTTGCTATGATTGATCCAACAACACAAGAAATTATTAAGTGCACTGGACCATGGGAAAATGGCTACCCTTTGCAAGTTCTTGTTTACAAAAACAGCTTAGTTTCAATCAAGAAATTGAGTAGTGGTGACTTGGGAAAAATATAAACTTCTGGTATTTTCTTGTAATCTTATTTTGTTTTACCTCTATTTATTGTATGGTTGTTTCTGAAGGGGAGTCTTGAAGTAACGGTAAAGCTGTCTCTATATCACCTATAAGTCACGGGTTCGAGTGTGGAAGCAACCACTAATAGTTGCATTAGAATAGACTATCTACATCACACCCCTTGAGTGCGACCCTTCTCGGGATCCTGTGTGAACGCGGGATGCCTTGTGCTTTCGCACTATCCGTGTTACTGTATGGTTGTTTCTAGGTGTAATTATCGATAACTAATTATATGGTGCTCAATTTTTAATGTACGTGTAACTCACATATAATCGCTGCGCTCTTGCTACTATATCAAATTTAAATTATTGATCTCAATAGTTTTGATTAGTTAGTAAAGGAAAACATGTTATGTATGCTTCCTACCATGGGCGAAGCTACGTGCAAGCAAGGGTGGTCAAGTGATCATCCTTCGCCGGAAAATTATACTCCGTATAAGGTAAAATATTATTTGTTATTGATTAAAAATAAACTTTGAATACTCTTACATCGCTCACTGGCAAAGGTTTGAACACCTTTGTTGAATTTCCTGGCTTCGCCACTGCTTCCTACAACTATCCTAATAATTTCTTCTATTCAATTAGGATAAATTTTCATATATTTCCTCGTATGTTGGAGTATTAGCATTTTATCGCCTTTACTTTCACCTTTTCACCTTTAACAGTAAAACTTTTCGTTTTCACACCATTAACCAAATGGTAAAAATTAAGGTAAAAAATAGGAGTGGGAAAACTAATGAAACAAAAAACTTGAATACCTCTAACATAATGACACAAGTTGCAAATCCTTTCAGCAAGTAGGATTTTGTTCAAAATATTTGTAGTCTTTTAAATTCTTTTTTAACTTTTTAAGAGAACCTTGGCGCAATAAGTAAAGTTGTTGTCATGTGATCAGAAAATTACGAGTTTGAGCCGTAAAAACAATATCTTACATACTGTGTATAATAAATCTTTGTGGTTCGATTCTTCTTCGGACATAAAAGCACACAAAATTATTGATGTTTATCTTGATTCTTGGATTTAGGCTGTAAATAAAATAAGTGGAGCAACGACAAATTTGTATTAATGATATGGTCCTTTTTTTCCCAATAAGTTTAACTTGTCAGAAAAAATCTTAACATATGGGGCAATTTTTTAACAATAAATTAATCATATATTTAGATTATTGCATGTATCATAATCAAAAGAAAAAGGGATCCTCTTCTTATGTAAACACAACACATACATTTTAACTTTCAAAGTCATCTTGCGAAATAATATTCATTATGTCAAATCATTGAATAATTTTTTTAATGATATTTAAATGTTTTCGTGACTGAAATACAAAGTTATTCACAATTATTGTTCTTCTTATTTTTCTATATAATTAACAAAGGCACGTGTCTTGATCTTTTGGTAGTTGGGAGATGGGGGGCGTGGGATGGGCCCGAAAAAGATATCAACTACATTAATATTACAGTAGTTTTTAGCACCGAACTCATTGTACTTTTAAAATTATAATTCACATATAATCTTTACTGAAAAATTTAGTCGATTTTCAAATATAAATCCATACTTTACGTCAAAAATATTGGGTTAAAATGAACTTAGTCCCGAAGCACTAGATACAACAGCAAAAACCCAGTGAAATCCTACAAATGAGTTCTGAGGATGGTAGTGTATTCGCGGACATTATCCTCACCTTGTAAACGTAGAAAGACTATTTCCAATAGACTCTCGGCACAAATGCCGAAGTATTTGATACGCCCCTAATTAAATAATAAGAGAGTATGTAAATGACACATGTTATGTATTTATCGGATTAATGATGTAAACATCTAGGGTGACAAAGCTATCGTTTGGACATAGATTTGGTTGAACCTAAAAAAAATAAGTTTTTGAAGATGAGATGAAAAATAATTTTTGAAAGTTGAAGTCGTGTTTGTACATGCATTTTACTTGAAAAGAATTTGAAATTTTATGAGTACAAAAGTTTAAAAACTTTAGAAACTATTCTAGAGATGTTTTTGGGATTTGAAAATTTTGTTTTCAATATCTACCAAAAAAAGTTAAATTTTATAAACAAACAAATATTTAAAAATAAAATTTGAAAAAAAGCTCCGAAATTTTATAGCCAAACGGGAGCTAAATTCTTAAAAGGTCAGGGTTGGAGCATATATAGAAGACTTTAAGCAGTTCATTTCCTCTTTACTTTCAAGCAGCTAGCAAAATGGAGGGATCTTTTAAAAGTTTTGATCAAATTCCAGAAGATATAATTATGGAAATATTCTCAAGATTGCCTGTGAAATCTCTACTGAAACTCAAATCTGTCTGCAAATATTGGTACATACTAATCCAAACTTCTACTTTTATTACCAAACATTTTTGCCACAAAACAAATCATGCAATTCCTTTTATTCATCTCTATTTCTTAGACAAAAACCAATTATCTTTCTCAAATAATGAATACCCTTTATTCCAAGATATTTATATACATAAATCCACATCTTTAAAGCCAATAATTGGTCCTTTAAATGGCTTATTTTTTGTGTACAATCTTGATATGAATGAAATGGCTATATGGAATCCAGCAACAAAGGAAATCAAGAAAATAATAATACCAAGTTCACCTTTTTATCCTTATTTTAGGTCATATGCTCATCATTTTGGTTTTGGAATTGACCCTTTGAGTAAAGATTATAAAGTAGTATGGATAAGGGATTATTGGAAAGAAGAAACATTTGCAAGGAATAAATCAGCTGTTATTTCAGTTTATTCACTAAGTACTAATTCTTGGAAACATTTTGAGGATAATACATTTTGGAGTAGTCATATAGTTATGTCTTATTTTGGTACATATTTGAATGGATTTTATTATTGGAAGATGATTAGCGGCGAACAACAACAACATACTCAGTGTATTACTGGCGAACAAAATTGTAAAATTCTTGCGTTTGATTTGACAAATGAGGTTTTTCAAGTGATTCAAACTCCTAATTTGTTCAATTCAAATTTAGGAACACTTGGATTATATGATGATTTTGTTTCTATGTTCTTTCATTTTCTTGTTCAAGGCAAGACATGTATTGAGATTTGGGTGATGGAAAAGTTTGGATTTTGGACTAAAAGATTGGTTATTGAATCAAATTTGATTGTTAAGAGACCAATTGGATATGGTGTTAATGGTGAGATTTTTGTTGAAACTACAACTTCAAATCTTGCTATGATTGATCCAACAACACAAGAAATTATTAAGTGTATTGGATCATGGGAAAATGGCTACCCTTTGCAAGTTCTTGTTTACAAAAAGAGCTTAGTTTCAATCAAGAAATTGAGTAGTAGTAACTTGGGAAAATTGTAATCTTACTTTGTTTTACCTTTATTTAGAGTATGGTTATTTCTGGAGGAAAGTCTTGGAGTAACGATAAAGTTATTTTCGTGTAATTTATAGATTACGGGTTATAATCGTGGAAGCAGCCACTTATACTTGTATTAATGTAAATTGTCTACATCACACCCTTTAAGGTACGACCCTTCTCGGGACCCTATGTGAACATGAGATGCTTTGTGTTTCGGGCTGTCCTTTTTACTGTATGATTGTTTCTAGGTGTAACTATCGGCAACTAATTGTATGGTGCTGAACTTGTGATGTATGTCTAACCCACATATAACGTTGCGCTCTTACTATTATACCAAATTTAATTTATTGATCTCAATAATTTAGATTATTGCATAATTTCATGATCAAAAGAAAAATGGATCCACTTCTTATTTTTAAATACAGGTTGTAAAAACATAATTATTGGAAGCTTATGTAAACACAACACGTGTATCTATTAAATACACAGATTCAATCATCAGTGTCTACGATGTGCTTCCCAATATCAATAAACATTTTTATAGTCAGCCTGCATTGAACATTGGCTAAGCATCTATTGTTACACATATTGTTTAAGACCCCGTTTGAACTTTTTCAATTTTTTTTTAAAAACAGTGTTTGGTTATCAAAATGTTATATTTTTTTCAATCTCACTTGAAAATGCATTTTCAAATTTTTCAAACTGGTGAAAAGCAGTTTTTCAATTGAAAATGAGAATGTTGTTAGTTTTTAGTTGCAAAATATGTTGAAATAAGACATCCAAATATGTTGCAAATATTATAACCAAATACACCTTCATCTTCAATTCAAATTTTAGTGAAATTTCAAATTTGAAAAAAAAAATGGAATTCGTGTCCAAACACCTACTAAATTACACCCACAAAATAGATGTGGTTTGCTTTTAATAAAGTGCATTTTGATCAAATCTCTTATTCGAATTACAAAATCAGCCTTATGATATTATTCAATCTCTATGACTTCTATTGAACTTTATTCTACAGTAACCAAATATGAGATGAAACATTCTGTAGAACTTTCCCAACTGGAATTATTCATCAAATGATTTACTACTTGAGAATGGCAGAAATAGGATATTTTGGTATTATTATTAATTTTTGACCCCGGAAGTTTGAGAGAAAAGCTCTATCAGAATTTTAAAGTCTGCTCGCAAGGATTTTTCTTTGATCACTAGATTTTTAAAGCACGCAACAATTATGGTGATCGTCAGGAGTTTGTCATAAATTCTGACGAATCATTGGAATTTTTCAGTATTGTGGTTGAAAATTGCGGTGCTTCAAAATTCTGAGCTGAAAATTCTGGTGTTGTCAGTATTTTTGGTGCTTCAAAATTCTAGCGGATACTTTAAAATTCTGGCAAGCGTGTTTTAAAATCCTGACACGGGATACTTTTTCCAAAACTTTTCTTAGTGAGGTCAATATATAAATAATGGTTTAGAAAAGATCCATACAACATAATTTTTAGGGGTATTATCATTTTTAGCTCGCGCTAGAAACTATTTACAATGGTTGCCGAGAAAGTATATAAAAAATATATACTTTTTTTGGGAAAAAATTAAAAAATAGCCAGATTTACAAGTGGTAATTGAAAAATAGCCACAGTTTCAAAAGTAATCGAAATTTAACCACTTTTCATGTAAAGATAAATCTGAACGAAAATATTGTTCAAAATCTGAAAAATATTCCAGCATAATATACTGGAGTTCCAGTATAATAAACTGGTCCAGCATAATATGCTGGAGTTCCAGCATATTATACTGGAGTTCCAGCATATTATACTGGAACTCCAGCATATTATACTGGAGTTCCAGTATAATATATCAGTCCAACATAATATGCTGAAAGTTTATACACAGGTGATCCAATCTCCAGTATACTATGCTGAAACTTTTCGCGTGTTGGAGTTCCATCATAATATGTTGGAAGTTCATACACATATGTACCAATCTCCAGTATATTATGTTGGACCGGTCCGTGTTGCAGCAAAATAGTGGTTATTTTTCAATAACTTTGCAAACGCTGGCTATTTTTGAATTACAAGTCCGAAAGCTGGCTAGCCCGTGCTATTTTTAATTTATTTTATTATTATTTTAAGAGCGGCTATACAATATCATTTTCCCTAATTTTTAGTCTACTCTATCCCGTTTGCCCAGGACAAAAGCCCAATAAGTTGGTATAGAAGTAACAGCCCATTTTGTAGAACACTGGGAGGGGACTGGGCTAAACCCCTTAATCCAAAAGACCCAAAATTAATAAGCTGGTCTAGAAGACATTAGCCCGTTAGACACCTTTTCCCAAGGAATTTTTTTTCCTTCCTATACAATTTTTAAAACTTATTTACCAAAATTATCCTAATTTTATATATTACCCGCCCTAAATAAGGATTACTTACAAATTATATACAATCCATTATTAAAGCCTTAAATTAGGGGATTTAGTTATATATTTTTCCTATTTTCTCTCCTCTTTTCTTTCCCTATTCTCTGTCACCTACTCAGTTACATCTCCTTATCATTGGCAACCCCAATCTCCCCCTGCCCGTAATTAGCTATAGAAAAACTAAAACGAACATTTAGATGCAAAGAAAAACTCTACGTACTAACTTTAGGAACAATAATTCTACTACCTATCTCTACTTGGAATAATATTACGTGACACAACAATTAAGCCTTCCTCATTACTTGTCAGTATAGCTTTGCCCAATTCATCCCCATTCAACTTGGTCTCATAACAATTCAAAATCCCAGCAGCTTTCTTGTTGTAACTAGAATTTGCAGCGTAATTCATACCCAACTTCTTTTTCCTTTGGTTCAATTTTATTAGGAGAAATAGACTTAGGTTGCCGATCTTGCAACTATAACATCATACAACTTAAATATAATATCATACAACTTAAAGTATAATTGAGGAGATTCAAAGTTTTAGCAGATTTCAAATTAAATTCAATCGCCTTTAAACTTCGGATTCAATTTTGTATTAGTATTTCTAACAAGAATCTATGCTACCCAGTTAATTTCTCACACAAAATTCAAATCTCACATAAAACTCAGTTTCGCCGAAGTGCGACGATGACACTTTTAATGTAAAACTCAAAATTTCTCCACCAAATTCATTCAGTTCCCATCAATATTCAAGTTTTTTCCGTTCAAACAAATGTGAATCAGTGCACATGAGTAGATTTGGAATTCATTCTTTACTTTTCTTTCCTTAATAAATCAACTGAGAAAGAACAATATATGGTACATCAACATACAAATTAAAAATAAAATCCGTACAAATTTAATGCAAATTTGAATATCTACAACAATATACATAGTAAAAATAAATTTTATACAACTAATTATATGATGTACAACTTATATACAACTTTCATACATTATTTCTACCCAATTAAATACAACTACATCATACAACTTAAAAATAATTTTCATACAGATTTTATATAATATATCTTTTGTATGTATTTTGTATATAATTTGTATATATTTTGTATGCGGTGTGTGCTTCTTCCTCTCTAAAACTCCAATCAAAACTTTTTCTCTTAATACAATTTTGATACATATCAACAAATTTATATAAAAAGATAATATTGATAACTTAAATACAAACTTTATACAATGATTCATACATACAACTATTTTTCAACTTTTATATAAATACAAATTTTATACAACGATTCATACATTATACAACTATTTTTCAACTTTCATACAACATTCAAATAAAAAAAAATATATAACTACAACATAATACAATTTACATACAATTATAATATAACTTTACTACAATTTCGTAAGTGTATTGTATGTCATGTGTTCTTCTTCTTCTTCTTCGAGTTTCAATCTGAAATTCAACCAAAATCAAGTCTAATATTCACCAAAACACCCTCAAAATTGAGAAATAAACTCCAAATAATATTTCCAATTGTTTGCAAAAACACCCAGTCCAAACAAATAATGATTTTTGAAAAACCAAATTCGGTTTCAAAGCTTTCTAATGGTTGTCAATGGTGGAGAGTCAAACACCTTCAAAATTTATTGATTGACAATTTTAATTTGAATACCAATTGTGCAACATGAAAGGAAATTGCTAAGTTAAAACGATTGAAATCCATTGATGAATTCTATTAAAACTCTATACAACAAGAAAACATAAAAAATAGAGAACATCAAATGAAGGAAAATGAGAAAAAAAAGAGAGAAGGAAAGTAAAGAGACGAAGAGAGAGAGAGAGAGACAAAGAGAGAGAGATACGAAGAGAGAGAGAGAGACAGAGAGAGAGAGAGATAGACAAACAGAGAGAGAGACGAAGAGAGAGAGACGGAGAGAGAGAGAGAGAGAGAGAGAGAGGGAGTGGGCAAGTATAAAGGGATAAGGAAATAACTAATATTCCTTATTCAATTCCTAATATGAAGGAAAACTTATTTAAAACTTATTTGTACATAATTGATAAATTGTATATGACCATATAATTTAATTGAAACTTGAGTAGGGAGGGTAATAAGGTTTCAAATAGTATATAGGAAGGTCAAAATTCCTCGATATTTTCCAGAAGAAAAGACAGAAATTGGAGGTGGAAGCTTGGGCCCATTAGGCCGCCTAGCCCTATCGAAGTTGGGTTTCCACATGAACTTATCATAGTTCGGTTGGATCAGCACAAACCAGAGGTAAGTCTGAAGCCCAACCAAAGCACACCCTCTTGTCTACTAATGATTTGGACCTTGTGTTTCCTCTCGCTTTATTTCAAACATTTTACACAAATAGCCCTCTAAATTCAGTATTTACTTTTTCTAGCCGGTATACAAAGATTATACATTAATTATATATGATAATACATATATTTTACATGGATATATATTATACATTTTATGGTTATATATATATTAACCAACAAATATATACTATACATCTGCTGGTTATTTTTAGTTTAAGCAATTGAGTGAGGGGCCGCTTCGATTAGTTCTTCCCTTTTGTTTTGTGATGAGTTCGGGTTGGGTTTTCTGAAGTAGACCAGTGGTTTCTACTTCTGTAAATTGAGGAACCAAATGAACTTGCCCAATTATTAGAGGCAGACTACAAAATTGAACGGTCGATCAAAACTAATTGTATTTGTCAAAAAGCATATATATATATATATATATATATATATATGTATATAATACATATATATACAAAAAATATATATTTTTATCGGCTATTTGCAGGGAGGGACTAAAAATATGTATTTGTCACTTATTTATTAGCGTGTATAGTGCAATGGCACCAATGTGAGATTTTCACATAATAGGTATGGATTTGATTTTTTACTATCACCTTCTTCCTTCCCTTTCTTGATTATCCACTGTAATAGAAAATTTCGAAGAATCTTTACTTAATTTAAACTTGTTGAGACGCAACCATTGAAGTTTCTAGATCCAGAGAGAAGAGTGAAACAAAGAAGAAGGGAAAATATCAGAGAATCTCATTTTTCACTATATCTGTTATGACCTGTACACATATATTTATACACAACTAACTTCCACTAACTAACAACTAATTCACATAATTAACTATAGTTACCACTAACCAATCGTCTGACTAACCCACGTCATTATTCCTCCTAACACTCCCCCTCAAGTTGTGTAGTGAGAAGAGATTGAACACTCCCAGCATGGACAATAAGAAATCATGTTGTGATTTACCAAGTCCTTTTGTGAGAATGTCAGCTAGCTGCAGATTTGATGGCACATGAATTGTTTGAATGAGACCCTCATACACCTTCTCTTTAATGAAGTGACAATCAGTTTCTATGTGCTTAGCCCGTTCATGGTATATGGGATTTGCTGCTATTTGGATTGCTGCCTTACTATCACAAAATAACTTTACTAGCAAATCTACATAAAAAATCAGCTCCTTGAACAATCCTACTTACCAGACTATCTCTGCCACAACATTTGCCATGCTTCTATATTCTGCCTCTGCTGAACTCCTTGAAATGGTGTTCTGCTTCTTCGATTTCCAAGAGATCAAAGAATCTCCCAGCTTCACTATAAAACCACTGACTTACTTCCTTGTCATCGGACAAGTTGCGCAATCTGTATCACAATGCACTATGAGTTATGATGAAGCCTCAGCTAACAATAGTATACCTAGCCCTGGTGCATTCTTTAGATACCTTACCACCCTTAGAGCCCCTTCCATATGAGACTTCTTTGGTTTGTTCATGAACGGACTCAAATTCAGCACAACATAAGCTATGTCTGGTCTAGTCATAGTGAGATATAGCAGCTTTTCTACCAGCTATTGATAACTGGTGGGTGGAGGTGTTCATAAAAACCTTAAAAAATCGAATCAAATCGACCAAAAAATTTGATACTTTTTAGGTTTGGTTTGATTTTGGTTTTAAATTTTAAAAACCGATCAAATTTGGTTTGGTTTTGGTTTTAATAAAAAAATAACCGAAAAAACCCGAACCAAACAGACTATAAAAGTAGCTATTTAAATTTATTATTACACCTATATATATATATATATATATATATATATATATATATATATATATATATATATATATATTTGTATATAAAGTTTCTGAAATTTTATGGTACATATTAGTCATTTGTATTTTTAGTCTAGTTCATTGCTATTATAATAATCTAATTATTTGCCTTCTAGTTTGATTGGTAGTTTTGTTTTGCTAAGTACAAGAATTTATTTCATGTTAAAAATAATCGATTTTTAATTGAATACTTAAATTATTCATCACTATTTGAGTCAATTATCATCAATATATCTTGTTAAATGATAAATTTCTCAAAGAACAATCAGTTTGATAGTGTTACGTTGAAAATGTAATTGCTGGAATATGCGTTTGGTAGTGTATGTCTCATATTTAAGAAAAAATCGATAATAACCGAAAAAACTGAAAAGCTGACAAAACCCGACAAAAACTGAATCGATAAAAAATTAACTTAATTGGTTTGGTTTGGTTCCAATATTTAAAAAACCGACTTATTTTGTTTGGTTTCTTTTTAGGGAAAACCGACCCAAACCAAATCATGAACACCCCTACTGGTGGGATCAGACAACAGTTCATCTGATAGGTACTACAGGTTCCTCCTTCATCAAACTCCACACTAGTAAGCCTTTGATTCACCTCTAGTGGTGTACGTGCTGGTTTAGATCCAGCTAGACCAAGATCACTGATCAAGTCAAGAGCAAACTTTCTTTGACGAACTAGAATTCCCTGTTTGCTTCTAGCAATTTCAAGACCAAGGAAGTACTTCATCTGCCCCAGTTCCTTGATCTTGAAATGTTGTTGCAGCATGAGTTTAGCAGCCTCTACCATGGTAGGATTAGATCCAGTGGTCAGAAGATCATCAACATACACTAGCACAAGGACCTGATCATGGCCAGAGTGCAAAGTGAAGAGAGAATAATCATGAAGGCTTTGGACAAAACCAGAAGTTGTTAAGGCCTCACAGAGTTTGAGATTCCATTGCCTAGAGGTTTGCTTGAGGCCATATAGGGACTTTTGAAGCTTGCATACCTGATGGGACTCCCTCTGGATAACAAGGCCAGGTGGTGGAATCATATATACATCCTCCACCAAATCTCCTTGCAAGAAAGCATTGAATACATCCATCTAATGAAGCTTCCATCCATGCATAGCAGCCACTGATAAAACTGCTCGTACAATCACCATCTTGACCACATGGGAGAAGGTTTTCTGATAATCAAGGCCTTCCTGTCGCGTGTAGCCCTTGGCCACCAGCCTTGCCTTGTATCTTTCCACCTCACCTTTGGCATTATACTTGACCTTAAAGACCCACTTGCAACCTATTGTCCTTTTTCCTACTGGCAGATTCATCATGCTCCAAGCGTTGTTGTCATTCAGGGCCTTCAGTTCTTGATCCATAGCCTCAATCCACTTAGGATTATGCATGGCCTCTGCATAAGAATTTGGTTCTTTGACTGCTGAAAAGTTGCACACAGACTTGAAGTAGGAGGCTGACAATGAAGTATAGGACATATATGATGAAATAGGATATAGGGAAGCTGAGCCTGCAGTAGAGTCTCCAGAAGGCATTCCTGTAGGCACTTGGTGCACAAAACCATGAAGCCAGCCTGGTGTCTTGGTTGGCATGGAGGATCTCCTAACTGCAGTAGGTGGTGCATCAATGCTCCTAATGCTTGTTGTAGGAGTAGCAGCTGGTGTGAATGGCACTGGTGATTCTACAGGATAAGGAGCAACTGCTGACTCTCTGTGAACTGAAGCATGATGAGTAGCAGGTGAACTTTCAACTAGTTTAACCATAATGGGAGAACTACCACTGTGATCAACCAGTGCATTGTCTGTGACAGGAATGGACAAAAAAAACTCAGAATCTGCTGCTTGAGAGAAAGGAGTTAGAGTTTGTGGGTTCGAGATTCTAGTTCGTTTATGTTACTGGATTCTAAATTAATATTTTATTCATATTCAATGGATTTTTTAAGATAGATACAAGATTTGTACCAAAGTTATTGATTTCGGTCGAACCGCAAATCCTATGCTAGCTCCGTCCCCGAGTAAAATATATAATAAATCAAAAAAAAAAAGTGTAGATTATAGTTCTGCAATTATAAACACCTCAACAAACTCACACCCATATCATTTATCCAAAGGCAACTCTCAACTAAAATAGTAAAAACCCCTCCTCATCCACCACCCTTTCTCTCTTTCTTTTTCTTTTCTCTATAACTTTCTGTTTTCGCCAACTTTAGGAAAAGGTCCCCTTACTTTCGACCTTCGGCCTACTTAGCTTCTTCCAAAAGACTTATTTCTACTACTTATCTATAAGCGGTAAGATGTAGTAATTTGTAGGATGGATAGAATCTCTCCACGTATGCTCTAAAAAGATTGAATTGTGTATTTGGTTGAATATTGAGTTGTTTATTCAAAGAAACATGATTGAATTTATCTCCCATTCTTTAATGGTACACTCATGTTTTAAAAGTTTTAGATCCGCCTAATATACATAAAGATTATAAAAGAAAGCAAAGAAAAAGGTATAGAGTTCCTAATAGGTTGTTTGGATGGAATTTGGACATCGAGTAATAAGCTGGATTTCAGTATCTCAAGGATAATACAGCCAAAAGATCCCTTTTATCTAATAGAAAAGATATGGCACTAACCCTACATTTCCTAGACCTTTAAATTTGCCAGTGGAGCTTTGCTCATATCTGTGTCATCTTGCGTTCATCCTATAACATATTGTAATATGTTATAATAATTATATTTTTAATTTGAAACTAGTTTGAAACCGATTTAGATGAACAATAGTTATCTATTTAAATTGGAAAAAGATATCCACAACATTTTGCAAAAAAAAAAAGATTTAGCAGCATGACGATGTAGTTTTCCACGAGAATTCGTATCACAAAAATAAAGCTTGCTAATATTTGTATCTCTTAAACGAGAAACGATGTAGGAAATATGAAAATGATAACTAGGAAACCGTTTTCAAATATAGAGGACAAACATAATAGATTCAAAACTGGAGGATGCCGTTTAGATATTCCCTAGTTAACATAAATAAATAAGAAAAAGAATCATATTTACCCTTTTTTTAGTGGAAACTTGAACATCGTTACCAGAAAAGAATTGTAGCAACAACTAAACTAAGGGAACTTTTTTTTGGGTGTATCACATGGTTTACACAAAGCAGCGCGCATTATAGCCAAATCATTTTTTGTTAAAATAATTCTAATTGTACTTTGTTTTATGTAAAAGATACAATACATAAATGAGTGAAATTCAAAAATGGCCAGATTTACAAGTGGTAAAGTCACAGTTTCAAAAGTAATCAAAATTTACCCATTTTTCATGTAAAGATAAATCTGAACGAAAACACTGTTCAAAATCCGGAAAATATTCTAGCATAATATACTAGAGTTCGAATTTTTTACATGTGAACTTCCAGCATAATATACTGGAACCGCATAATATACTGGAGTTCAAGTATAATATACTGGAGTTCGAGTATATTATGCTGGAACTCCAGTATATTATGATGGAGTTCCAGTATATATGCTGGAAGTTCATACACATGTGCTCCAATCTCCAGTATATTATGCTGGAACTTTCCATGTGTTGGAGTTCCAGCATAATATGCTGGAACTTCATACACAGGTGCATCAATCTCCAGTATATTATGCTGGAACTTTCCGTGTTGCAGCAAAATAGTGGCTATTTTTCAATGACTTTGCAAACGCTGGCTATTTTCAATTACCAGTCCGAAAACTGACTAGCCCATACTATTTTCATAAATGTACTGTTACAAGTATTATTATCAAATTAAATGGTACTCCTAGCATAATGTTAGATCTGACACAATCTATGGAGTTGTACTGAATAGGCTTTTTAGACTATAAAAATACTGGTAAAAATGGCGTGTGGTAGCCACTAAATAAGGTGGTGTTTATTTTTTATTCACCAATTTTAATGTTGAGAAAAAATAGCCACTAATTTATTAAAATTAATATAAAAAGATATTTTTACCCTTTCTTCTATTTCTTTTATTCCCAAACCCTTCCTTTATACTCTTCCTTTATACTCTCCTTTATACGCTTCTCTCATTTAAGTTCAGAGCCAAAATTTTATAGGCAAAATTTCGCTCCCTCAATATAGTTCCTGCATACAACTCTCTTCTCTCGATTGAAGTTCAGAGCCAAAATTTGATAAGCAAAATTTCTCTCCCTCAATATCGCTCCTGCCCAGCCCACAACAATTTTTTGCGTATACTTTGTCCAACTTAATCTCTTCTCATTTGTCATCTTCTCTGCAACGAACCAACGTACTGGTATATTTTCGATTTTGCTTTTATGCATTTTTCTTTTTGTATATCTCTAATCGTGATCAATGCTATATTTGTTATCAAGTATGTGTGAAATATCCAAAATAATGATTATAACTTGATTCACTGAGGAATAAGGTACAGATTTTTGTGAGAAAGTTATTGAGAACCTTTTGGTATTGAAATGTGTTTGTGGTTCAATCAATATATTGATTATGTAAGGACATTTCAGAAAAATAGTCCTAAAAATTTATAAGCTAACTATGTTTAGGAATTTTAGTTAACTGTGCTTCTATTAAAGATGCATCTAATTAGGTCCTGAATTTTAGTTTTTTAGTTTAAATATTAAGGACATTTCAGAAAAATAGTCCTACGAATTTGTAAGCTAATTTTAGTTAATTGTACTTCTATTAAAGATGCATCTAATTAGGTCCTTGATTTTAATTTTTTAGTTTAAATATTAAGGACATTTCAGAAAAATAGTCCTAAGAATTTGTAAGCTAAGTTTAGTTAATTGTGCTTCTATTAAAGATGCATCTAATTAGGTCCTAGATTTTAATTTTTTAGTTTAAATATTAAGGACATTTTAGAAAAATAGTCCTAAGAATTTTTAAGCTAATTTTAGTTAATTGTTCTTCTATTAAAGATGCATCTAATTAGGTCCTGAATTTTAGTTTTTTAGTTTAAATATTAAGGACATTTCAGAAAAATAGTCCTAAGAATTTGTAAGCTAATTTTACTTTATTGTTCTTCTATTAAAGATGCATCTACTTAAGTTCTGGATTTTAGTTTTGTAGTTTAATTATTAAGGACATTTCAGAAAAATAGTCCTAAGAATTTGTAAGCTAATTTTAGTTTACTGTTCTTCTATTAAAGATGCATCTACTTAGGTCCTGGATTTTAGTTTTGTAATTTAAATATTAAGGACATTTCAGAAAAATAGTCCTAATGTTTACGTTCTATTTCCTTCTTTGTAGTGTGCTAATGGAAGAAAATCGTATTTTCGAGTTTGATGATTAGCATAATTCGATGAGCTATTGGAAAGGAGATTTTCAGTATAAAAAAACAATAAAAAGTTTCTTGTCGAACACACAATGGAAGAAGTTAAGGGATGGTGTTTTCGAAAACTTTTTCCGATTACAAGGTGTGAAATTCTGTGGTAGACTTATTCATTGTGTGTTGCTTTCAGAAATTATAAGCAATGACTCGCATTCAATGACATTCAAGGTTTTTGATCATGAAGTGAAGTTTACACGTGAAGCATTCCAGATAATTACTGGGTTGAAATGTTCTTCTTCAGTGGACTTCAAAGTTTTACGTGAAAGAGAGAATAGGCTTTCGAAAGTCTACTTCCCTGGAAAGGATAGAATCGAGTTAGGCGATTTGTGGCATTTTATTACTAGTCACCCATATAGTACAATTGCATCATTTGTAGGCAGCCATGACGATGTGGTGAAGTTGGCAACAATTTATTTTATTGAATCTGTGTTGATGGGGAAGCGCAAGAATCGGAATGTGTCTGAGCGGGTAATGAAAATCGTAGATGACGATGAACTCTGCTCTTCTTTCAATTGGGGCTCTCTTTGTTATGAAAAGTTACTAAAATCATTGAAGATCTTCTTGAAGCCCAAACAAAATACTTCAGACAATGAGAATGAGAAAGAGAAAGATAAAGAGAAGGACAGTTATACTATACTTGGCTTCCCTTTCGCTTTTTGTGTTTGGATTATGGAAGTATTCCCAATTTTTCAGGAAAAATAATTTGTGAACTTTAGAGAATGCGGGTTCCCCCGGATGCTATGTTATTCAGATATAAAATCTTCACATTATGACACCCTATGTAAAAAGTACTTCCATAATGAAAAAGTAAGTTAACAGGATTACTAGCTATTTTTTTGTTTATGTGTTTTAGTTCTGAATACTTACGTTTTTTTTCCTTATATAATAGTTGTATCAGTTGCTCGAGATGGTACCATTTCTTTCTTCTGAAGTAGATGCGGAGCCCACTAGTGTGCATGTGTTATTGTCTCAAGATCAAAGTTCAATGCCTTCAACACAATTTGATGAAGTCTTGCTTAAGAAAATTGTTAACGTAGGTTTTCTGTCTTTGAATACCATTAGTTTTTTATTTGCTTATTTTTGCTTAAGAGACTTTTTTGTTTTTATAGTTTTTGATTCAGAGATTATCGAAGAAGTTCAAAAAGGATATGGAGGTAGAATGTACTAGAATATATCAAAAAATAGCTTTATCAGAAAAAAAGGATTCAAAATGACATCAAGGTAATATCCTTAATTTTCGTGCTTGTAACTCTAAGTTAAGGATACCATGTCCTTAATTTTTGAGCTTGTAACTCTCAGTTTAGGACTTCCTATTCTTAACTTTTGAACTTGTAACTCTAAGTTCAGGACTACATGTCCTTAACTTTTAACTTGTAATTCTAAGTTCAGGACTACATGTCCTTATTTTTTGAACTTGGAACTCTAAGTTAAGGACTACATGTCCTTAATTTCTGTGCTTGTAACTCTAAGTTAAGGACCAAGTGTCCTTAATTTGTGAGCTTGTAACTTGAAGTTTAGGACTACCTGTCCTTAACTTTTTAACTTGTAACTCTAAGTTCAGGACTATATGTCCTTAACTTTTTAACTTGTAACTCTAAGTTCAAGACTACATGTCCTTGATTTCTGTGCTTGTAACTCTAAGTTAAGGACCAAGTGTCCTTAATTTGTGAGCTTGTAACTTGAAGTTTAGGACTACATGTCCTTAACTTTTTAACTTGTAGCTCTAAGTTCAGGACTACATGTCCTTAACTTTTTAGCTTGTAACTCTAAGTTCAGGACTACCTGTCCTTAACTTTTTAACTTGTAACTCTAAGTTCAGGACTACATATCCTTATTTTTTTAACTTGGAACTCTAAGTTCATGACTACCTGTCCTTAATTTCTGTGCTTGTAACTTGAAGTTTAGGGCTATTTGTCCTTAACTTTTTAACTTGTAACTCTAAGTTCAGGACTACATGTCCTTAATTTCTGTGCTTGTAACTCTAAGTTAAGGACCAAGTGTCTTTAATTTGTGAGCTTGTAACTTGAAGTTTAGGACTACCTGTCCTTAACTTTTTAACTTGTAACTCTAAGTTCAGGACTACATGTCCTTAACTTTTTAACTTGTAGCTCTAAGTTCAGGACTACATGTCCTTAACTTTTTAACTTGTAACTCTAAGTTCAGGACTACCTGTCCTTAACTTTTTAACTTGTAGCTCTAAGTTCAGGACTACATGTCCTTAACTTTTTAACTTGTAACTCTAAGTTCAGGACTACATGTCCTTATTTTTTTTAAGTTGGAACTCTAAGTTCAGGACTACATGTCCTTAATTTCTTTTCTTGTAACTTGAAGTTTAGGACTATTTGTCCTTAACTTTTTAACTTGTAAAGTTCAGGACTACATGTCCTTATTTTTTTTTAAGTTGGAACTCTAAGTTCAGGACTACCTGTCCTTAATTTCTGTGCTTGTAACTTGAAGTTTAAGACTATTTGTCCTTAAATTTTTAACTTGTAACTCTAAGTTCAGGACTACATGTCCTTATTTTTTGAACTTAGAACTCTAAGTTTAGGACTAACTGTCCTTAATTTCTATGCTTGTAACTCTAAGTTAAAGACCAAGTGTCCTTAATTTGTGAGCTTGTAACTTGAAGTTTAGGACTACTTGTCCTTAACTTTTTAACTTGTAACTCTAAGTTCAGGACTACATGTCCTTAATTTCTATTCTTGTAACTCTAAGTTAAGGAACACTTGTCCTTAATTTGTGAGCTTGTACCTCTATGTTAAGGACCAATGTCCGTAACTTATAAGCAGCTAACATTCTGGTTCTTATTTTAAATACTATCTCACAGGCTTTAAAGAAAAACCTAGGATCAAAGATTGATACTTTATTGAAGCTTCTTGACAAACCTCATGAAAGGACCATAGAGAGAGAACCTAGTGTTCCAATTAGCAAAGATGCAGTTGATGATCAATGTGATGATATAGATGTGCATGTAGAAGATCATTATGAAAGCGATTATAGAGATGCGCATCTAGAAGATGAAACTGATATTGGCATCGAAATTGGGAAAGGTTAGATACAGTTTTTGAATTTGTTATCATTGAAATTTATATTCAATAGCATAATACATATAAACTTTTTTGTGATTAAAAATGTGTGTAGAATCTTTTGATGGAATGGAATGTCAAGACCAGGAAAATCCAAAAGAGACAAGTGTAACAGACATAATTTGTAAATCTAGAGTGCAATCTCAGGATTTAGAAAATCCATTGGGAACAAGTATAAGTGAGATTGTATGCAAATGTGTTGAAACAATATATGATCTATTAACACCTCTCTCACTTAAAGAGAAATTTGAAAATCAAAATGATGCCAATCAAGGTTAGATGGAATTTTCATGACATGTTAAATGTTAGTTTTAGTAAACTATTAGTAACAAGTATTAATTGTAAATGTTACAGAATCTTTTGAAACTGCAAGGAAAGAAGATGGAGTGGTCTATCAAGATGATAAAATTTCAAAAGAGAGAAGTGGAGGACAATCTCAAGACATAGAAAATACCCAAGGAACAAGCATAAGTGAGATTGTTTGCAAATGTATAGAAGGAACGTATGATATCTCTACACCTCTCTCTCTCTTACAGACAATATTGGAAGCTAAAAAAATGCTTGTCAAGATAATGATTTAACTGGCATGATCTTGACAGTTGCAAAAGGTTAGACAGATTTTTTTTTTCATCTTATACATGTTTGTTTTAATCAAAGATTAGTAACAAGTACTAATTGTGTTAGCTCCTGTAAATATTTTGCAGAATCTTGTGAACTTGCAATTGAAGAACATGGAGAACAGTTGCAAGATAAAGAAAATACAAGCAATATGTCAGCACTATTGTCTGTTAAAGAAATACAAGAAGGCAGCGTGGCCAACACAAGTATTGATAGTGTCCTTAATATTGTATTCATAATTCAAATTGTTAGGACATTTCAAAAATTATGTCCTTAGTTTTTGTCTCTTTATTTGACAATTCATAGAATTGACGACTTACAACAAACTAATGTATATGTAGTGTTGCTTGCAGAGCAAAATAAAAATGAAGCCGTTAACCAATATACTAGGAAAAGGAAGAGAGATAGTATTGGTTTCGATGGTCCATCATTTGCTATTCTTACTCCTACTCCTCCGACTACACAAATGAGCATTGATGAGGGTTTGTCTATGGAGGTTGAAGGAAATGTTGAAGAAGATCTTGGTCGAGGGAAAAGGAATAAGAAGCTTAGTTAGCAATTGAAATCTCCTTTTGAACAGAAAAGAAAAAGAGGAACATCGATGGCGCACAATGAAAATACTCCTAAGTATACAGGCTGGATAAAATCAAAATATACTCGTACATGTATTTTTCATTATGCCAAAGATGATGAAAACTTATTGAAGAAATTCATTGGGTGGTTGGGCAAGGAGAAATGGAAAGGTCGCAAAAAAGTGTAAGTCCCTAAATGTATTCATTATTTCTTAATTGCTTATATTTGTGTCTTGAACTTGTAATTTTAAATTCAGGACTAAGTGTATTGAGCTTCCAACTCTAACTTCATGACTAAATGTCCTAAATGTTTGAGCTTGTAACTCTAAGTTAAGGATTAAGTGTCCTTAACTTTTGAGATTGTAAGTCTAAGTTCAGGACTAACTGTCCTTAACTTTTAAACTTGTAACTGTAATTTAAGGACTACCTGTCCTTAATTTTTGAATTTGCAACTCTAACTTCAGGACCAAGTGTCCTTAATTTTTGAATTTCCACTCTAAGTTCAAGACCAATTGTCCTTAACTTATGGGCTTGTTACTCTAAGTTGAGGACTTTAATTTATGAGCTTGTAAGTCTAAGTTCAAGACCAAGTGTCCTTAACTTTTGAACTTGTAACTGTAAGTTAAGGACTACCTGTCCTTAATTTTTGAATTTGCAACTCTAATTTCAGGACCAAGTGTCCTTAATTTTTGAACTTCCACTCTAAGTTCAGGACCAATTGTCCTTAACTTATGAGCTTGTTACTCTAAGTTCATGACTAATTGTTCTTTAATTTATGAGCTAGTAAGTCTAAGTTTAGGACCAAGTGTCCTTAACTTTTGAACTTGTAACTGTAAGTTAAGGACTACATGTCCTTAACTTTTGAATTTTCAACTCTAACTTCAGGACCAAGTGTCCTTAATTTTTGAACTTTCACTCTAAGTTCAGGACCAATTGTCCTTAACTTATGCGCTTGTTACTTTAAGTTTATGACTAATTGTCCTTTAATTTATGAGCTAGTAAGTCTAAGTTCAGGACCAAGTATCCTTAACTTTTGAACTTGTAACTGTAAGTTAAGGACATCCTGTCCTTAACTTTTGAATTTGCAATTCTAACTTCAGGACCAAGTGTCCTTAATTTTTGAACTTCCACTCTAAGTTCAGGACCAATTGTCCTTAACTTATGCGCTTGTTACTCTAAGTTCGTGACTAATTATCCTTTAATTTATGAGCTAGTAAGTCTAAGTTCAGGACCAAGTGTCCTTAACTTTTGAACTTGTAACTGTAAGTTAAGGACATCCTGTCCTTAAATTTTAAATTTGCAACTCTAACTTTAGGACCAAGTGTCCTAAACTTATGACCTTGTTACTGTAAGTTCAGGACCAAGTGTCCTTAATTAGGAATTGAGAACTAACTTATAAACTTTCTAACTTTGATATTTTCAAAATTTTCAGGGGACAAACTGATATATATGCTGATGATAATGGTGTGAGAAAGAATCCATATAAATTGTACCATCAAAAAATCAGTAGAAAAATATTCTTCCTTGAGCTTGCAGATAGTAGCTTTGTACTTGATGATAAAGTTTGATAATTCATAAGGCATTTGTTTTCTTTCTTCTTAATTTATTGTTTTTATTTATTTATGACTGATGGATTTTTTTTTTGTCTTTTTATGAAGCATATTGACATTGTCCTGTATTATTTGAGAAAGAAGGAATGCTACCACCCCTGCGCCCATCCTTTTCGTTGCACAACTACAGATATATTTTTTGATAACTATATGCTAATTGTGTATAAAGATTTCAATGAAGATGCTTCAGATTTATTTTGGTGTGATGATAATCAGTTGGTTCTCACACCATATGTGTGGGGTGACAATCGTAGATGTGGAATTGCTTGGACAGAGGTTGACAAAATCTTTTTTCCATATCGGCTTCCTTTAGAAGATAATGATGTTGTGACACATTTTCTTTTGGGGGTATTGGACTTGAATGAGAGAAATATTAATGTGTACGATTCTATATATAGTGAGCCATATGAGCAAGGAATGAAACACATTGAAATGTATGCACGCATGATCCCCCACTTGCTAAAGTTCTCACAGTTTGAGAAAAATCACAAGTCTTTTGGAAATGCATTCAACAAATTTGATATTCAGTGGCAAAGATCACCACACCAAACTGGATCGTACGTGTTGTCATTTGCTATATAATTTATATGTACTTTAGATTTATTTTATTAAAGATATTATTTAATTGACTCCATATTTTTCTTAGGACTGATTGTGGTGCATTCCTAATCAAGTATGTGGAGTTGTTGATGATGGGAAAGGATGTGGAGAAATTCCAACCTGAGGACATAACAAACTTCAGAAAAGAACTTGCAGCAAATCTTTGGGCACATGGAGAGTGGAAAAGAAATTCTGGTTATGATACACCACCAGAAAATGTCGGCGATGACTATGATAGTGAAAATGAAACTTCCTGCCCAAAGGAGCTGTAGTGTAGTTGTAAAGAAAGTCAGCTGTAGTGAAATTGGTATAAAATTGCTGTAAAGAATCCATATGAATTCTGAAATATCCTGTAAATTGTCACAAGGCACTTTATTTTGTTTGCATAGCATAATTTTTTGGTCACAGCTATGCTAAATTACAGTTTCAGCAGTAATATGAAGGCATCGTGTTATTAATTTCTTTCTTTCTGTTAACTATTGATTTGTCTATTTTTTCACAGTTTTAAAGGGCCAATCTTTGATTAAATTATCTTGAAATTTTTAGAAATTCAAAGCAACACACATTGATTGTTGTAGAACTTCAGAATCTATTAACTACATCCTTATTTGTTGAAAGATAAAAATAATATTCAAGACATATTTTTTAAAATGTGCTAAACTTCTGGAATATAGACAATAAACTGAGATTTCCAGAAGTTAAGGACATTTTAGAAATTTATGTCCTATATATTAGATTCATACTTCAAATCTTCAGGACGTTTCAAAAAATTATGTCCTGAAGTCTACATGTACCAATCTCATTTTAAAAATAAGATGTAGCAAGTTGTGTTTAGCAAGCTGTAGATGTCAATTTTATAACTACTGATTTGTCCATTTTAAATTGCCAGTTTTTTATTAAATCTGTAGAGATATAGAAAAAGATACATTGATTGTTGTAGAACTTCAGGACATTATGTTCATAAACGTCCTGATTTGTTGAAGGATGAAAATAATATTCAGGACATATTTTTCTGAAATGTCCTGAACTTCTGGAAATCTAGATAATAATCTGAGATTTCCAGAAGTTAAGGACATTTTAGAAATTTATGTCCTTAATATTAGATTCATACTTGAAATTTTTAGGACTTGTAAAAGATTATGTCCTTAAGTTTTACTTGTACCAATCTCATTTTAAAAATAAAGATGTAGCAAGTTGCAGGCATCAAATTATATAAAGAAAAGGACTTTCTTGTTTACTTACGGCAAGAATAAAATCCCATAAACAATAATTGGTCTGACAAAGGTAAATTGAACTCCCAGAAAAAGAAAAAGAAACAAAGAGCAAGTAAGTGCAAAGAAACTTTGAAAATTCAGGACATCTTTTATATAACCATCTGCTAATGTTTACTTGTTCAAATAAAAACAATCTAAATGAATTCAATTTATAGCAAAAACTTAAAAGAGTAGATAAACATAAGTGGATATATCTATTATTCTCTATGCTTCCTTGAAAATGGATGGACTGCCGGAGAATATATACAAGATGTTCTATTATGACCAATTCTTCTGCAACGACCATATTTGAATGTTATTTTTGATGATTCGGTAGTTGGAATATGCCTTTTCTTCTGCCTTCTACCTGGCGGGACTTTGAAATATGGAGGTTTAATAATTTGTGACTTAATACTCTCTGGTACAATCCAAGAATCCGTATGTCCTACAAGATGTATTTGTCTTTCATATGTTTTCAGCCAAGATTCCTTTAAGTACCAGTCCGAGCAAAAATTGGACTTCTTGATGTTTCTCTTCTCGATAGCTGCAATTGCATGTATACATGGTAATTCATAAAATTGAAACTGAAAACAATCACATGTTCTTTTGTTTAAGTCCACCAAGAAAGTAATTCCTTCTTCCTCAGCTCTGGAACGCCATAAATCAACAGGGAAGATCTTCAAAGTTGAAAAACTATAAGTTAGTACATTATGTTAAATTATCATTAAAATAATAAGCTAAAGTAAGAACATAATACTTACATTTAAAGTAAAAGCTAAATCTATCTTTTTTTTCAATTCCTCTTCTACCCAACAAGAAACGTCATAAAAAGTTCCTTCTGCTTCATTTCTTCTTTCATAAAACCAACGTTGTAGCTTCACTTGGATGAAATCCATCATTCTTAATATAGGCAACTCCCTTGCTTCTAATAGCATATGATTCATTGACTCAACTATGTTTGTTGTGAGCATGTCATATCTTCGTCATGGACTACAAGAACGTGCCCACCTTTCCGGTGGTTCTTCCATCAAGTAGTCAAAAGTCTTCTTATCAACTTTTGCTATATCTAACATGTATAGATCAAATTCTTTGCGCCTGTATACTCTTGCAGCACTTTGGAAAAGTTTTATGACCTCACTTTTCACTTTCCTTCACTTTAGGTTCTGCTCCAAATGATAGATACAAATCCCATGGTAGCTTTCAGGATATACCTTTGCAATGCCATGTGCAATAGATAGATGCCTGTCCGATAAAAAAATTAAATTGTCATGGCTCCCAATTGCATTGTGAAGCTCACTAAAGTACCACTCATAGGAATTGTTATTTTTAAATTCTGCAATTCCAAAGGCTAGTGGGAATATTTGGTTATTTGCATCCTTTGAAACTGAAATCATTAAAACACCACGATATTTTGACTTTAAAAAAGTTGCATCAACAACAATCACTAGTCTACAATGATTCCAACCAGCTATTGATGATCCATATGCATAAAACATATAAAGAAACCTGAAAATACAGTTTAACATAAGGTTAAAAATACAGGACATCAAATCCTTAATATTTTCACTGCACATATCAAAGTTAAGGATAAAATGTCCTTAACATTTTCACTGCACACATCAAAGTTAAGGAGAACTTGTCCTTAACTTTTAGAATGCATACATCATAGTTAAGGACACCATGTCCTTAGCTTTTACAATGCACACATTAAAGTTAAGGACACCATGTCCTTAACATTTTTACTGCACACATCAAAGTTAAGGACACCACGTCCTTAACATTTTCACTGCACACATCAAAGTTAAGGACACCACGTCCTTAATATTTTCACTGCACACATCAAAGTTAAGGACACCATCTCGTTAACTTTTTCACTGCACACATCAAAGTTAAGGACACAATATCCTTAACTTTTTCACTGTACACATCAAAGTTAAGGACACCATATCCTTAACTTTTTCACTGCACACATCAAAGTTAAGGACACCATCTCGTTAACTTTTTCACTGCACACATCAAAGTTAAGGACACCATGTCCTTAATATTTTCACTGTACACAGCAAAGTTAAGGACACAATGTCCTTAACTTTTTCACTGCACACATCAAAGTTAAGGACACCATGTCCTTAAGTTTTTCACTACACACATCCAAGTTAAGGACACCATATCCTTAACTTTTTCACTGCACATATCCAAGTTAAGGACACCATGTCCTTAATATTTTCACTGTACATATCAAAGTTAAGGTCACCATGTCCTTAACATTTTTACTGCACACATCAAAGTTAAGGACACCATGTCCTTAACTTTTTCATTGCACACATCCAAGTTAAGGACACCATGTCCTTAGTTTTTTCACTGCACACATCAAAGTCAAGGACACCATATCCTTAACATTTTTATTGCACACATCCAAGTTAAGGACACCATGTCCTAAAGTTTATAAAACAGACTAATAAAAATCTTTTTGATTGTTTACCTGTTGTTGTCGTCTATCTTTATGTTAGTGTATGTTCCTGAATTTTTACTTTTCATCATATACAAGTATGAAGACAATAATTCATAATTCTCTTCAGGAGTTCCTCTTATTAAAGCTGAAGCACGTTGAATAGCACGACATGCTTTGTGATAACCAATGTCTAGTCCATGCAATTTTTGCATTTCTGCCATGACAAAGGCTGGTGTAACTTCAAACCTTGGGTCTCGAAGATTGTCGATAATGTAACCACTAATCAACTTTGAAGTTGTATGCCTTTGATCAACTTTCATAGTGTTAACTAAGCAGTCATGATTTTTCTCAATCTTTACTATCTTGAATAGTGTTGAATCTTTAATTCTGAAAGCACGCACACACCACCCACACCACCCATACCTATCATCATTGCATTTCAACGAATATCTTGTTGAGCTTGATCTAACAACCTTGAATTCAAAATGTCCTTTAATTGCTATATTGGAAAAACGGTTAATTATACTCTTCTTTTTGTCAAATATTGATCCCACTTTTATTTCATCCAACGAAGCATTTTCTCTTAATATCGTAGTTGGGGATTCTTTTTGTTTCGAATTTGAGCTTTGTCTAGTTAGTTGAGTAAAGGTTTTTTCAGCAACTTCTTTTATTACTGGTGCACTCTCTAAGACTTGAATACCCAAAGCTTGTTCATTGTCAATCTCTATAATGCTTTGTCCTTCTACTTGAATAGAATCAAATGTTTGAAACACCTCTTCAGTTATTGGTTGAGCTTCAACCACATCTATTTCCATTATCTGTTGGCATTTGTCTTGATTGTCTTGTTGTGTTTCTGTATTGACATGTTCAAATGTGCTTGTAGAATCAAAAACTCTTTCCGAAATATCAACAATGAAATGACAGCCCTTGAAGAGTGAATGACTTTTTAGTAACTCTATACATGTGTGAAGATCTAAATATTTGGATACAAGCATTCCCTTGCTTGTTCCCAGATTGATATCAAACCATATCATTGCTTCAAACTTGTCTCTATCCAATTCAATAACTTCAAAGACCTAGTTAATGAAATCTTCAAATCGAATTACCTTAGGTACTAGAACAAGCTTTGTTTGATAATCAAAATACTTATAGTCTGCAGTCCATCTACCATTAAAAGCAACTATAATACATATTGTATCCATCCTGCAAGTCAAGAAAATGGAAAATTCAGGACATATTTATACAACAATCGTGAAGTTAAGGACAAGATATCCTAAACTTTATCAATACAAGTTGCAAAACACAGGACACTATATCCTTAATATTTAGAACAACAGTCATGAAGTTAAGGATATCATGTCCTAAACTTTATCAATACAAGTTGCAAATACAGGACACTATGTCCTTAATATTTACACAGTAGTCATGAAGTTAAGGACATCATGTCCTAAACTTTATTAGTATAGGTTGCAAAAACAGGACACTATGTCCTTAATTTTTATATAGTAGTCATGAAGTTAAGGACATCATGTCCTAAACTTTATCAGTACAAGTTGCAAAAACAGGACACTATGTCCTTAACTTTGATGTGTGCAGTCAAAATGTTAAGGACATGGTGTCCTTAACTTGGATGTGTGCATTGTAAAAGTTAAGGACATGATGTCCTTAACTTCGATGTGTGCATTGTAAAAGTTAAGGACAAGTTGTCCTTAACTTTGATGTGTGCATTGTAAAAGATAAGGACAAGTTGTCCTTAACTTTGATGTGTGCGGTTGTAAAAGATAAGAACAAGCTGTCCTTAACTTTGGTGTGTGCAGTGAAAAAGTTAAGGACATTGTGTCCTTAATATTTAGAACAACAGTCATGAAGTTAAGGATATCGTGTTCTTAACTTTATTAGTATAGGTTGCAAAAACAGGACACTATGTCCTTAATTTTTACACAGTATTCATGAAGTTAAGGACATCATGTCCTAAACTTTATTAGTACAAGTTGCAAAAACAGGACACTATGTCCTTAACTTTGATGTGTGCAGTCAAAATGTTAAGGACATGGTGTCCTTAACTTGGATGTGTGCATTGTAAAAGTTAAGTACATGATGTCCTTAACTTCGATCTTTGATGTGTGCATTGTAAAAGATAAGGACAAGTTGTCCTTAACTTTGATGTGTGCGGTGAAAAAGTTAAGGACATTGTGTCCTTAACTTTGCTGTGTGCAGTAAAAATATTAAGGACATGGTGTCCTTAATATTTAGAACAACAGTCATGAAGTTAAGAACATCGTGTCCTTAACTTTATTAATGCAATTTGCAAATACAGGACACTATATCCTTAATATTTAGAACAACAGTCATGAAGTTAAGGATATCGTGTCCTTTACTTTATTAATACAAGTTGCAAAACACATGACACTTTATCCTTAATATTTTTTAGAACAACAATCATGTTAAGGACACCAAATCCTTAACATTATGTCCTCAATATTTACAGAACAATCACAGAGTTAAGGACGCGATGTCCTTAACGTTATCAATACAGAAAAAAAAAATCAAATTCCTAGCATCTTATTCTTCAGCAACGAAATAAAAATCCACACAAAAGCATATAGAGATATCTGAAACTTTAGAACTTACTGTAATTTTATGGTGAATTTTGGACGAGAAAGTTGAATTCTGAACTTAGACAAAAAGTTTGAAATCAGAAGAGAAGCTTCTGCAATTTTGGACGATCACAACAATTCTCTGCAAGTAAGTTTGCACGTAAGTTTGAGCTGCTGCTGATCGTGAATAAGGAGCGTATGTATCAGCAAAATCCTATATAGCAGAAGGATATTTTTGTTCGGGCGGGTAAAAATTTATTAAAGCAGTGGCTAAAGACTAAATACATTTAAAACAGTTGCTTAAAAGTAAATACATGTGTTATTACTGGCTATCTGTGCACATCGCCCAAAATACTGTGCTTCGGAAAGGAAATCATAAAAGACTCAGAAAATCTCGTTGATTTAAAATTTGGGATTAAAGTTATCTCATATTTGATTTGGGATATTAATTAAAGACAGTATAAAATTATACCACAATCTTGGAATTATCTTATCCCATCTCCTATATGGGATATAACTAATGTCAGAATTAATTATCCTTGGATAAAATGTAATAACTTGAATTTTTTTTTATAGACTTATAAATTGTGAGACTAGAGAAATTAATTTTATTTATAGCTATTGAGTCAAATATTAAGCCAGTAAAACAAAATATATATTATGATATATAAATTACTATACGAAATAAGTGGTTAGTGGGCCTAATTTAATAACTTGAATTATTTTTTTATGTACTTATAAATTGTGAGACTAGAGAAATTAATTTTATTTATAGTTATTGGGTCAAATATTAAGTTAGTAAAATATATATATAATGATATATAAATTACTATACGAAATAAGTGGTTAGTGGGCCTAATTTATAATTCACATACTGTAGTAATTTTGGATAGGAATAGAGATGAAAGAAGTGGGCATTATACGTGTTTGGACTTAGGGTTTGGAGTATATAATTTTATGGCTTAGTTCCCTGATAAAGAATAGTAACCCACACTGTATCCGTCAGGAGACAATAGAAGGCAAGCTTGATTATTTTCACGACAGAGTCATTACTCAAATGGTCACTCAATTATCCCAAATTATTTGCTAAAGTCATTTTTCTTTCTTTTATAACAACAAAGTCACTTAACTATGTCTATAGCACTCAGAATGTCACTCAACTAGATTTTTCAAATTTTGGATTGTCAAATACCTATTTTACCTTCTAAATTATAAATATTTATCTTCTTTCTTTTTTTTAACTTTTTAATATTATAATTTTTCCCTTTTTAATTTATATTATGGACTTACCTATATAATAAATAAATTTTATTTATAAATTAAAAAATAAAAAGTATTTAAGCATATATAATTCTGGAATAACAAAATAATGAGCATAGTAAAAAAATTAATTAGAATAATTTGTTCGTAATAATCTTAATATTAACAACAAAAATTAAAAAAATTATTTACTCAATTTCAATTGAGAATGAAAGAAAATAAAGGTTGTAAAATATATATTCCATGCACATAATATAAAAATAATTATTTAAATAAAGGTATTTTTATCATTTATATTATATATGGTTGAAAATTATGCTAAATTATATTATTATTCCGTTATTATATGAGCTGAAAATTAATTTTTTATTTTTTATTTTATAAATAAAATATATTTTTCTATAGGTAAGTCCACAATGTAAATTAAAAAGAGAAAAAACTTATAATATTTAAAAAGTTAAAAAAATTAATAATTTAAAGGGTAAAATAGGTATTTGAAATCAAAAATTTGAAAAATCTAGTTGAGTGATCTTCTGAGTGCTATATGCATAGTTAAGTGACTTTGTTGTTACAAACGAAAGAAAAGTGACTTTAGCAGATAATTTGGGATAGTTGAGTGACCATTTGAGTAATGAACTCCATACAAATGGCTACCAGAGCTACCTTCTCTAATGCTGTCACGACCCAAAAACCTAACCTGTCATGATGACGTCTATCGTAGAACTAGGCAAGCCGACTCATTCCAAAACAAACCGATATTTTTATTTCAAGGCTATTTAGCGTAAAAACCTTCGTAAAGGAGTTCAAATCAAAACAAAAGTGCGAAAAAGAAAAGCCTGACATCGAAATGTCACTAGTCATGAGCATCTACTACAATCTGTCTAACAATAACAAGACTAACTCAGCCTGAAAAATAGCTAAATACAACTAAAGAAAGATAAGAGGGAGAAGAGCAGGGCTGCGATCGTCAGGCAGCTACTTTGCTATCCCCGGAAAAATCTGCAACCGGAATAGTCAACAGCCGCTACCGTATCCAGCTACACCTGGATCTGCACACAAGGTGCAGGGAGTAACGTGAGTATGCCAACTCCGTAAGTAACAACAATAAATAAAGACTGAGCAGTAGTGACGAGCAATAAGCATATAAAGTTCATATCATGAAATTTCAGTAAAATACCACATGCGATATGAAATTTCAGTAAAATACCACATGCTTTAAAAATCAGGGTTTGAATCAAAACATCTCATTTAAACCAAGTTCCAGTAAAATCATTTAAAGATATTTTTCAACAGCTTTCAAACAAAGGCTCAATGCAAGGTAAGCAAAAATGATAGAAATCATAAACAGCCCCTCGGAAAAAACATCACTCATATACAGCCCCTCGGGCATACCTCACAGTCACTCGTAAACAGCCCCTCAGGCATACCTCACCATCACTCATGCCTCCCAGTCACTCAGCACTCGGCACTGCACTCAGTAGGTACAGACTCCGGAGGGGCTCCTAGAGCCCAAGCGCTATAATCTGCACGGACAACTCACGTGCTATAATATCATATCAGAATTCGCACGGACAACTCACGTATCATAATAAGCCAATAAGGCCTGTTACAGGCGGGCAGCCCCGATCCATATAATAGTAATAATATATATAAAGCCAACATGACCTGATGCGGCGTACAGCGCGATCCCAAAAATATCCTCACAATCAGGCCCTCGGCCTCACTCAGTCATAAACCTCTCAAGCCACTCGGGCTCTCAGTAAAACAGAGTATTCAGCTCAAAACAACTTTTACATGCATCAAAACAAAGTAATGAAAACTGAGTTATGCAGTAAACATGTATAACCATGACTGAGTATAGATTTTCAATCGAAAACAGTGAGAGAATAGTAAGAAAAAGCCCCTAAGGGTCCAAACAGCACTGGCACAAGGCCCAAACATGGCATTCAGCCCAATTTACAGAAACTCTTTCTAAAACACATAAGTATCATATAATTTCAACAAAATATACAACTTTACAGTTGCTACAGGACGGACCAAGTCACAATCCCCAACGGTGCACGCCCACACGCCCTTCACCTAGCATGTGCGTCACCTCAAAATAGTAAAATGATACGAAATCCGAAGTTTCATACTCTCAGGACTAGATTTACAATCGTTACTTACCTTAAACCGGTCAAATCTCTACCCCGCAATGCTCTTGCCTCTCGACTCGGCCTCCAAATGCTCTGAATCTATTCACAATCAGTATAAACCATCAATATACGCTAATGGAATGAATTCCACAAGAAAAACTACCAATTCAGACCAAAAACCCGAAATTGGCTCAAGCCCGACCCCCAGGCTCACGACTCGGAATCGGGTAAAAGTCACAAATTACGAACACTCATTCACTCACGAGTCCAACCATACTAGTTTCACTCAAATCCGACTTCGAATCAACATTCAAATCCCGAAAATTCATTTTATGAAGTTTCTACAATTTTTTCCAAATTTCCACCTCAAAGTACTAATCAGATGATGAAATTATTGATATATTCATGTATATTAACCAAATTCGAGTTAGAATCACTTACCCCGATGAATTTCTTGAAAAACACACGAAAAATCGCCACAAACCGAGCTCCCTAGATCCAAAATGTGAAATAATGCCCTAAACCCTGTTTATATAGTGCACCTCTGATCTCCCACTTCGCGGTCCGCGAAATTTTGAGCGCGGCCGAGCCTCCCAGGTCCTGCGGTCGCGAAAAACTGGTGCGACCGCACTTTTTGTTGGTTGCACTGCCATGCTTTAGTATTTTGGCCATAATTTTCTCTATAGATGTTCAAATGATGACTTCTTTACCTTTCTGGAAACTAGACACGAATGGCTACAACTTTTGTTTTTGAATCATCTTAGAATTCCTTGTAGATCAAGAGATATAGGCTTTCGAAGTCGGACCAGCGGATCTGCAGAACTTTTCCCCGGAGTACGGCCGCGGCAAAATTATGCGGTCCGCGAAATTCCAAGCGCAGCCGCGAAATTCCAAGCTGAGGTCCGCGAAATTTAAAGCACCAGAACCATAACTGAGTTCCGGAAATGCCCGGACTCGCTCAAAACTCACCCCGAAACACACCCGAGCCCCCTGGGACCTCAACCAGACATACCAACCAATCCTAAAACACCATACGAACTTAGTCGAACCTTCGAATCACTCAAAACAACATCAAAATACCAAATTACCCTCGGATTCAAGCCTAAAAACTTCTAAACTTGTGAATTCCACAACCGATGCTGAAACCTATCAAACCACATCCGAATGACCTCAAATTTTGCACACACGTCACAAATGACACTACGAACCTACTCCAACTTCCAGAATTCCATTCCGACCCCGATATCAAATTTTTCACTGCCGACTGAAATCGCCGAATTTTCAACTTTCGCCAATTCAAGCCTAATTCCACTACGGACCTCCAAATCACATTCCGGACGCGCTCCTAAGTCCAAAATCACCTAACGAAGCTAATGTAACTATCAGAATTCCAATCCGAGGTCAAATGCTAAAAAGTCAAACTTGGTCAACTCTCCCAATTTAAAGCTTCAACAATAAAATTCTTTCTTCCAATTCGATTCTGAAATACTTGGAAACCAAAAACGACGATTCACACAAGTCAAAGTACATCATACTGAGCTACTCATGCCCTCAAACAACCGAGCGAAGTGCAAATGTTCAAAACGACCGGTCGGGTCGTTACAAATGCTTTTTTTCGATAAGTTCAAGTGACCTCTATTATATAATATTTGAGTACAGGCAGGCAATCCTAAAGTCAAAACCAGCTGCCTGTTGAATGCTATGGTCAAGGCAATCCTCCTTCAGTCTACCTCCATATCCGAAATAGCTTCATTCAATACATTCTGAAGCTCTTTCACTCTACGTCTTGCCAGCACAACACAATCCTGAAGACATAATGAACGTTTCTTGTAAAAAGTGGTCAAGATAGAATCTTTGAACTGATATTTATAGGAATATCGTAGGAACCATTTCAGATCATGTAGATCAATAAGGAACCACGGAATGCAAGTAAAAAAGTGTCTCCAAGATCAATTGCTAACTTAATGCAGATCAGGTATGTAAGCTTCATTAATAAGCAATGGAACTTTTCTTTTTGTTCAAGGGTTTAGGTAAGCATTAGGATTAAGGCGCAAACTAACCTGGATAACTGATGTATGGCCAAGAACTGGTCCACCTGGCTTATAAAGTGAAACAAGCTGGTAAGATGAATCCAATACCACAGCTACAGCTGTTTCCATTATAGATTCTTCCTCTGCTGTAGGATCTGCTAAGATGTAGTTCTTGTGAAGTATGCATGTTAAGGAGAATGGTGGAGAGTTCAATTTCAGGTTTCTTTTCTCGTTATTGACAGGCTCCTTCTCCAGTTTCCCTCTGACATTGTCCTCAGACACGAACTATTCGCCCATCATCATTCAAAGACACTACTGGAATGTTCACTGCAAGAAATCCAATTTCTATGTAAATTTCCATGATCATTTAGCAATCAACTTTTCCAAATTAATCACGTACAACTATAAATAACCTAAGTTACTCGTCGAGTGCGGGTGCCTGATACGGGTATGGATCTAGATGTCCGATCCTTCATGATCAAAATTTTAAGATTTGGGAGTATGAATCCAGGTACGGATATGGGTGTGGGGATTCGACTAAATTAATTCAAATACCTAAAACTAGAGTTACAAAAATGTATAAATAATGTGATATTATGCGGAAAACTTACAAGTCATTCCGAGAGAGGAGAAAATATTGATCAAGAATATAATCCAAGAAGGAGATAAGATAGAAATTTCTATATACAAGCCATTTTCTTCAAATTCACACTAGCTTTTGTTTTGATTTCAAAAATTAGAGTATGCCCCGAATTTCTCCGTCGATTTTGGTCAAAGTACCCAAAATCGGTTGATCAAATCCGGTACAGATCCCACACCCACCACCCACGTCCTGCCGACACCGGTGCGGCACCAAAAGTGAAGAGTTTGAGCAACTTAGTAAATAACCCAGACAATATTGAACACTTAAGAGGTAAAACACCCACCGTTCACTTACCCCACAATAATAAAAGAGCAATTGACCTCGTGGGACGGTTGCAACCATAAAATCTCTTTTAAATAAATCACATGAATGTGGAAGCTGCAACCCTTGTTCAGGACCGAAAACTTGGAATGTACACAGAGTACACCCAGATTCAATCAAGACAATCCACCATCACACCTTGCAACACATTTAAAGTAGTACAGTTATACTCATGCATTCTTATCTTTCTAGTATACCCCATACTATTTGTATTGTCTTCCCTCAAGGGATAGTGAATAGAATTGATGTCCAAAAATATGCTATCTTCTACAAAGGAAAGGAAGAATATTTTGGAGAGACAATTTACACAACAGAGATCTCTGGGTCATCAAAATTGAGGAAGGATGGTAGCTTAATTAGGTGCTTCGAAACTTGTTTGGAGTGAAAAGTTTGTGTTCTTCTATGTTGGAGCTTAATTCCTTGAGGCATAAGGGAAATGGAAGCACTATGGTCCTGAGCATTGTAATTGATCAACTATTTCAAACATCGTGAACCATTCCATGAAATTCACCTAACGCGTGCATTCTTCTCCATCCCCTTCATCTTTTCTCAAGAATGGTTCCCTAAATTTATTGCATGATATTCCTCTAACAAACCGAAACTAAGTGGAAAAGATTGATCTTTTGATATATTACTAAAACTAAGAACAGTTTGTCCTCTTTCTTCTTATTCTCTTCAAGACTGGCCTTCCTCAAGGTTTATTACATATAGGAATACTTACTAAAAAATCCAAGTGATAGCAAACTTACAATGCGAAAAGGTAGCAACTGCAGATAGTAATGCAGTATCAAACAGGGCACCATCTGCATCCAAACAGTATATGTCCTGCAAATATTATATGCCCTAGGAATAAATATCAACAACTTGGCACACAATCTAAAAGCATAGTTATTAGCATAAAATGAAGAAATTAAGGTGGGGGAGATTTGAAGACCAAAGATGAATAACTAACAACCGTATAGTCCAAATCTACATTCTGAGAGACATCACTACGGAGTTACTCTTCAATTAACTTACAATTATGGGACAAACTTTTCCTTTTCCTACAGACCCTGAGAAAAATGCAAGAACACAAGAAAGATCTTCAGATTTGTTACCAGGTAGGCCATCCATGCAGCTTTTCCTCCAACCAAGCACAACTCTTTCAAGTCAATCATGCCAGAACTACAAACATTCGAATTGCTTATTAAGGAAATTGTACAGGAATACTTATCGGAAAGTGAAGAAAAACAAATATTTAAAAGATACAACAAGAGCAAGAGCAGAGCTACAATATGAAGCTAACAATTAAAGCATCTCTCTCTTACTTCTACCTTTAGAAAAACAATAGAAAATTTAGAGACTTCCTCAACAATCAGAGATACTTCTTGGTATAAAGATTTTCATCAGAGAAGTATTAACAGTTATGATTAAGTTCCTAACAGAGCGAATGGATTCAGATCATTCATACGGCCGACCACCAACTAGTGTGGGATTGGGGTTGATCGAACGGTGATTATGTTCCAAAATTCTCATAGGAGGAATCAGAAGAAGAATTCCCCTATTGTAACGTATTGTAACGTAAAGTTCTCCAGAGACTGCTTCTGGTTATCTGGCAATACCATAATAGTTGCCAGAGATAAGAAACCTTCACTCTTGTGACGTAAAGTTTTTCAGAAACTTCTTCAGGTAACAATAGCTACTATTTATTTATCAATAAGTAGAAACACGGACAAGATGCCTGAAGCGGGAGTATTTTTCCCATTTAGTTTGTTATGTTTGCTGCGAGATCATTAATGGTTTAGTTGGACCTTAAAATATAACCTATGTTGTTGTATTAGATTAATGGTTTAGTCGGACCTAACACAAGAATTAGATGATGACGAATATTAGACTCCACATTTTGGGCATCTGCAAGCTATTATTATATACCTGAAGATAGTGTCTGACAGCTGCTTCGAAATTACTTCTGCTGCCTCTGCAGGCCTACCAGGTCGAACCAGGGGAGAACAAATGGGAGGCATGTGAAATTCGATAGCTGTATTCACAATATAAATCATATCTATAACAAGAAAATATATGGGTAATAAAATAATAAGAGCTGAGAAATGGAAGTTTTTTTTACCTATGGATCCCTCATCTGGACATTCCACTGTCGGTGTCATGACTTCCATTTTGATGGCAGCCAGTATTGTCTGCGATTGCAAGATAACCAATCAACTTAGAAGCATTTTGAGTGAAAAAACGGAAGCTCTAATCTTTGCTAGTGCTGATCCATCAGCAGAGGAAACGGCACCTGCAGTGAAACTACAGATTTAAGTTTGGACAACTCCTGAAAAGGGATAATATAATTACAACTGATCAGTTGAAATGATTATTAGTCAAACCAAGTGCAAGTGTTGTATCTCTAGCACTTCCAAGCTTTCGGGCATCAGGTCGGACAGATTTAAGAAGATGATATTCATGATAGCGCAAAGGGAAGAGGCGTCTAAATGCATCCACCTCCATCTCTGAAGACAAGTCACTTGAGCCATTGACAGCAGCCATTCTGTAGAAATCAGATGTCTTTGCAATCAATCTTACCAACCAGTGATTATCCAACTATCTGACTGCAAGAAAATCATAAATTCAAAGAAAATGCATGACCCTAGTATCCTTCTATTCAGTGAGAACACTCCTTTTGAACTTAAAAAATTAAAATAAAACAAGCAAGACATGCAGAAATTATCAATTATAAACAAAATGGGAATGAGGAAGTAATGCAAAATCCTCAAACCAACCACGCGAATTTATATTAATTCTTATGTTCCGATGATTCCTGCAGCTATTCATCTTTCAGGTTCCGATGATGTCAAGTATATATGTGTATTTGCTGAAATTGATACAAGTATTTGAGAATCAATTGCAATTGAATGAGCACTACAACAGCCTTGATCTCAGCTTGTATCAATTTCAGCAAATACACATATACTTGACTTCTGCAGCAACAAAAAAGGAAAGAAAAAGAAAAGCACAACTTTTGGCAACAAAGATAAAATTTTCGGAATAATGGGACAGTAAACTAAAAATTATAGAAACAAGGTACTCCCTCCGTTTCAAATTACTCCATTTCAAATTAGACGAGTTACTTTACGTTTTAGTCTGTTCCAAAACAAATGACACATTTCTAAATTTGGAAATAATTCAACTTTAAACTCTTTCATTTTATCCATTTTATCCTTAGTGGTAAGCTAAGCTTTTATAACCGCAGAAGTGTTATGGCCCCCACAAAGTTTTTGAATAAAAAATTTTAAGAGCACAAATTTTAAAAATCTTTTTTTCCCTTAAAAAAAAAAAGTATCGAGTCAAACTAACTCATCTAAATTGAAACGGAGGGAGTAATAACGATAGCAAAAGAATAATAGAGTGGAGGAGAAACAGAGAGAGGCTGAAAGGTACATAGAAAGCAATGGCAATATAGGGCTAAAGCAAATCAATTTCAGTATAGAGTTTGAAAATTTCAGCAAATACTTACACACACATATATAATTGACTTCTGAAGCCCACAAAATAGAAAAAGCAACTTTCAGAAAGAAAAACAAAACTTTCGACAACGGGAGAATAAACCAAGCGAAAGAATCATAGGAGAAGAAACATAAAAGGGGGAAAAGCAAGGATGGCGTACCAAAGACACTATGCAGTTGCGTAAGGAGGGGAAGAAAATGGTGGCGAGTGGAGTGACTCAGATAGTAGACCTAAGGGCGAGTAGCGAACCAATCTTTGCTTTGTTATACAGTCGTTTCCACACTAAACTAAACTTATTAGTGTAACTTTAAGGGGTCAAGTTGTAATATGAACTAGTAATATATATATTATTTATTAGGAGTTTGGTTCGTTGCCTTAAAATCAAATATAAACTATTATGAAAAATTATTTATTTATTTTTTAAAATTAAAAATCAATGAACTTACAATTATTCTGCTGGATACTTGACTTTCATTGGTTTCTAATAAAAAGATAAGGGCAATTTTATCCTTTTTATTCTTTATCCATTTATAAATTATATATGGATTGGTTATTCCATGTTGGTGGTATAAGATAATATATCAATTGGTGGATTAGTTATACATGATTAAAAATATAAACCAAACATTGGATAAAGTTACAAAAATATATACCATGATTATTTTTCTTATTGTAGCACCTCGATTTTTTTTATAATTCGAGCTCATTTAGAGTCTAATGGATTTTTAAATTCTCGTTTTGCGATCCAAATATTGCTCAATGATAAAATTATTTACCCGTAAAACGATAGAATTGAATTTGTAATGTGGTTTATAATTAAATTGATCCAAAAATATAAAATAACTATGAACATAAATAGATTAATTGTGAGGTAAGCTTCTCCGGAAGCAGAAACAAGAACAAAGTATAGAGCTCAAAGAATATTAATAAAACAAGATTAAGTTTAGTCTTTTTTGCATACAAGTATTTCGTGCTTACAATGAGTGTCACGCCTCCTTTTTCCCGAGGGATAGGGGATTTTCCAATTAAAGTGACACTATTCGAAATAGGATTATTTATTTAATTAGAGTCGCCACTGAGAATAATTATTATGGTGTCCCAAGTCACCAGATTATTTTAAAATCCTAAATCGGAAAAATTGACTCTATTTTATAGTTCGCGAATACAGAAGACCGGGTAAGGAATTTTGTTAACCCGGGAGAAGGTATGAGGCACTCCCGAGTTATGTGATTTTGCCACAGGAATCGTACTCATAATCACGATAATTTATTATTAATCACGCCTAAAGCAAGGTACGGTGTTTGAAAGTAGTTTATTCTAATTTTGAAGTCATTGTGCAGCTGGTGGTTAAACAAAGGTGTTATGGGTCATGCTTGATTTTACCACTCACGTAAACTTCCAATAGCAAAAGGTTAAGGAACGCTCGTCCAGAAGAGCATACACGATTGTCACGCCTCCTTTTTTATGAGAAAGGGAGTTTTTTCGATTAAAGTGACATTATTCAAAATAAAATTATTTATTTAATCAGAGTCGCTACTTGGAATAATTGTTATGGTATTCCAAATCATCGGTTTATTTTAAAGTCCTAAATCGAGGAAATTGACTCTATTTTTGGTCCGCGAGCACAGAAGACCGGGTAAGGAATTCTGTTAACCCAGGAGAATGTGTGAGGCACTCCCGAGTTTCGTGGTTTTAGCGCGGTCGCTCAACTATTAATAATTGGCCTAATTATCAGATTTATTATATGTTTAAAACCTATTATGCATTTTTACTTTTAATTGCTTTTAATTAAATATTTAAACTATTTTAGTATGTATGGAACTATTATTTGAACAAGTTATGATGTCGTACACTTTTCGTTTTGGTACACATTGCAAACCGCGCCACGTGAAACGCATCCGCAATTTACAACATGTTTATTATTATTATTTGAAGTTATGGTTAAGTATTGGAATTTATGTATCGTGACTATGCCACGAAAATCATACCCATAATCACGATAATTTATTATTAATTATGTCTAAAGCAAGCTACGAATCTTCATAATTTGTTATTTTCCTAAGATTTGAGATGATTGTAAAAAGTAGCAAAGATTATGGAAAAGAGAAATGCTGCATGTAGGATTCAGCTATTATGAACAGTTGTAGAATTAAGTACATTCAATTCGATTAATCTGCTCACATTCATTTAAAGCATTGAACAGGCATCATGCATTAACTTTCAAATACAGCCACAATGAACTTGAAACAAAGGAATACAGGACTAAATTAGAATTGAATTTACATAGCTTATTCAATAATCAACTAAAACAATATGACCGCTTTACATCACTTTACACTAACTACCCAATCTCGACTCGTGTTCTTTCACTCTACTTCTCCACATCTACCAATGATGTATTGATTTTAATCTCATTCAATTACACCTTCTCTTTCGAAAATGTGATGCTAAAAGATATTGAATCTCAAATTGAACAAACTGTTTATATTCAAAAGTCAGACCCAATCTGTAAATAAGTTCTATTGATTTCACGAGCAGTTTATTTCTTATGCTAAAACTAAGTCAAGAGTCAATAAATCCAAACAATTATAATAATTAAAAAAAATACTTCAGAGAAGTGTCAAAAGTAAGCCCTAGATCCGCCATTGTTGAGCTCTTCATAAGCACCGACTTTCAGAGATGAAGGAAGGAGAGAAAGAGAGAAGATAGAGAGAGAGAACTAAGCTCTATTTTCTTATTCACTGAAATGAAATGTACTGTACATACATATATAACACTAACCGACATAACTAATACTATTTACACTTATACATCTTCTAGAAGAGTATTACTTAAATAGCCTTAGGTACAACTGCATTAAACTACTAATTTCTACACTCCCTCTCAAGTTGAGAATGGAAAATATTTTTCATTTCCAACTTGGATACCAGAACTGCATACTGTTGGTGTCCCAAGGCCTTTGTCAAGATATCAGCCGGTTGTTCATTACTTTCAATGTGCCCAGTCTTGATCAATCTCTCTTGAATTTTCTCCCTTATGAAATGGCAATCAATTTCTATGTGTTTTGTCCTTTAATGGTAGATGGGATTTGCAGCAATTTGTAAGGTAGCTTTATTATCGCAAAACAACTCTATAGGTTCTTTAATGTCTACTGTAAGTTCCTTCAGCAAACCACTTAACCATGTCAACTCTGCCGCTGTATGTGCCATACTTCTGTACTCAGCTTCAGCTGAGCTCCTCGAGATGGTAGCCTGCTTCTTTGCCTTCCATGAAATAAGAGAACTCCCCAGTTTGATACAGAACCCTGTAATTGACTTCCTGGACATGGGACATAATCCCCAATCTGAATCACAGAATCCCTGAACTTTTTCTACACTATTGTTGGACATGAGAAGTCCAAGTCCAGGTTGATCTTTGATATATCTCACAACATGTAATGCAACTTCATAATGAGATTTCTTTGGAGCATGCATAAATTGGTTTAGAATTTGCACAGCATATGCAATGTCAGGTCTTGTGATTGTCAAATACAGAAGCTTTCTAACCAATCTTTGAAAAAGACTTCTGTCCTCCAGGATATTGTCATCTGCATTCTTTTTCACAATGTCATCAAATTATGTGCTTGTAAGCTTCAAGTTTTGTTCCATTGGGGTCTTCTTGGGCTTTGATCCTGAGAGTCCTGCCACTGAAATCATTTCTAAGGCATATTTCCTTTGAGACATAAAGATACCTTTTGCTGATCTAGCAATTTCAATTCCCAGAAAATATCTCAATTCTCCAAGATCTTTCAGCTTGAAGTTTTGATGCAAAGATGCTTTTGATGTATTAATATCCTCTTTATCATGACCTGTAATAAGTAAGTCATCTACATAGACAAGTATGAGAACAAACTTTTCATTAGTTGTTTTAGTAAACAAGGAGTAATCATGTCTTATTTGATGAAAACCAAATTTGAGAAGAGCTTGTGTTAGCTTCAAATTCCATTGTCTAGAGGCTTGTTTCAAGCCATAGAAGGATTTGAGTAGTCTACATACCCTATGCTCCCCCTGGCTACCAAATCCCTGAGGCATAGTCATGTAGACTTCCTCATGCAAGTCACCATTCAAAAATGCATTATGTACATCCATTTGATAGATTGGCTGTTGTCTGAGTGAAGCAACTGCAATAACAGTTCTCACTGTAGTCATTTTGGCCACAGGTGAGAAGGTATCATGAAAGTCAATCCCTTCCTGCTGAGTATAGCCCTTTGCTACTAGTCTTGCCTTGAACCTTTCCATTATGCCACTAGCATTGTATTTAATTTTGTACACCTATTTACATCCTATAGGAACTTTGCCAGGAGGCAGATTCACTACTTCCCAAGTGTTGTTTTGTTCTAATGCTTCAATCTCAAGTTTCATAGCCTTGATCCACATGTCATCTTTGACAGCTTGGGAGAAGGATGTTGGTTCAGTGTCAGAAGAAAAAGAGTCAAGGTAGGATTGAAAAGTAGGTGAAAGATGAGAATAGGAAATAAACGGGTGTATAGGTAGAGGGATGAAGTGGAAGCAGAAGTAGAAGGCATGGAAGGATGTACATAGTCAGTCAGGCAGATAGGAGGCTTAGAGACCCTATCTGACTTCCTAACCTGTGTGGGGTATGTAACTGGGATAACACTTGAGTGTGAGTTTGATTCATCATGAATGTGAGATGATGAATCTGCAAGCAAAGGAGGAGTAGAAGAGGAGGAATGAGTAGGAATACCAGGAGAGCTATCATAAGAATTAGAAAAAGGAACAGGTGAATCTGTTGAATCATTTAAAGGATCAGCTATAATGACTTCTGGTTCATTAGTGGTAGAAAGTTCTGGTGCTATGTTGGAAGGGGGAAATATGTCTGAAACAGGGTGACTAGGATTTGGATCAGGGATCACTAGGAACCTGTGTTTAGGATATTTGAAAGGAAATATCCCTTCCTTAAAGACAACATCCCTACTAACCATAAATTTGTTAACAGCAATATTATATACTTTATATCCCTTCTGTGTTGATGCATATCCCATGAAGACTCCAGGTGTAGACTTAGGGTTGAATTTATCATGGAAGTCAGTCTTTGTGGCATAACAAAGACATCCTAGTGTTCTCATATGATCAAAAGAAGGAGGTCTTCCATGGAACATCTCATAAGGAGATTTTCCTTGTAGAACAGAACTAGGAAGCCTGTTTATGATGCAGGTTGCTGTTAGAATACAATTACCCCAGAATCTTAAGGGTATATTGGCTTGAAATCTTAAGGCTCTTCCTATTTCAAGAAAATGTTTGTGTTTTCTCTCTATAACTCCATTCTGTTATAGAGTGTGCACACAACTTCTTTGATGAATTATTCCTTTGGACTTAAAAAGATTGAAACAAAGAGTATTAAAAAATTCATGTCCATTGTCTGACCTGACACACTTGACAGTAGTGCCAAATTAGTTTTCTACAAGTTGAAGGAAGTCTTTCAAAACAACATACACATCACTTTTGAGTCTTAAGAGAAAAGTCCATGTCATTCTAGTATAGTTATCAACAAGAGTTAGACAGTATTTGAAGCCATTGTAAGTGCATACTCTATAGGGTCCCCAAACATCCATATGGACTAGTTCAAAGGAACAAACAGATTTAGAAGTGCTAATAGGAAATGGCAATCAAACTTGTCTAGCAAGAGGACAAATAGGGCAATTACAAGTAGATGACTTAGACAAGTATTTATTTATCTCAGGAATAGTTTATAACGCTATCATAGGGGCATGGCCCAGTCTTTGATGCCATAAGAAGCTTGAACATGGTTGATGTGAAACTGTCATACAATTGGAGAAAGAAGAGGCAGTAGCAGGTGCTGAAGGATTGAAGATGTAGAGACCTCTTTTGAGTCTACCAATCCCCTTCACCATGCCACTAGAGAGGTCCTGAAAGATACAAAAATCGGGATAAAAGTGGACAACACTATTTAACTCTTTAGTGTATTTGGAGATAGATAACAAATTGTACTTGAATTCAGGCACATAGAGAACATTATGAATGGTTTCTGAGTTAAATAGGCTGCAAGAACCAGCATGAGTAATTTTGGTGCTATTACCATTGGGCAGATGAACTGATGATGATTTAGGTTCAGATATTTGGGTGATACTTGACAAGAGATTCAAGGATGATACCATATGATTTGAAGCACCAGAATCAATAATCCAACAGTTATGTTCAGTTAGTGATTTACCTGTCATATTGGCAACTTCTGCTGGCTGAGGTTCTTTGCTTAAGAGTTTGAGAATTTGCTGGTATTGTTCTAGAGTAAACCCCTGCACAGTTGGAACAGTTGGAACACTCTGCATAGCATATGCATTTCCTGCATTTTGAACCCCATCACCTGCATTCGCATTATGAGCCATAGGTCCATTGTTGTCATGTGTTCCTCTCCTCTTATTATTATTGAACTTAAAACTTGGTGGGTATCCATTGAGTTTGTAGCAAGTGTCCCTTGTATGTCCTTTCATCTTGCAATAATCACACATCAGTATATTGTTCCTCCTAGATCTCATGTTAGAAGTATTTGTAGTTACCAATGCACTGTTGTCCATGCCTACAGGTGCACCTCCTAAAATCCCACTCTGTATTGCAGAACCACTACTCATCCTTTGACTTTCCTCTTGAACAATCATGGAATATGCTTGATCAAGTGTTGGTGTAGGATGCATCATTAATATCTGACTTCTTTGTGGTGCATAAGTCTCATTCAATCCCATTAAAAACTTCATAAATTTCTGCTGGTGTAGGAACACAACGAATTGTCTGGACTTCTCACAATCACAACCAGGAAATGGGATAATTGACTCAAATTCATCCCATAGATCATTCAACCTAGAAAAATACACTGACACGCTAGAGATTCCTTGTGTCAAGGAACTTATTTCCTTGTTCATATGATAAATATTTGTAGCATTCACCTTATCAAATCTATCCTTCATAGATTTCCATACCTTTTGTGCATCGGCAGAGTACACAATTCCTCTTCTAAGTTCTGGTGCTACTAAACTTCTTATCCATGATTGGACTATTGCATTGCATCGTTCCCATTGTCTTAACCTAAAGTTATCTTTCTCATATTGTTCTCTAGTACAGGTTCCATCTATAAAACCTACCTTATTATTTACCAATAGTGACATTGCCATAGATCTACTCCATTCAGAATAGCTTTCTGTTCCTATTAGTAATTCAGACACAAGTGAGATACCTGGTGTGTCCGAAGGATGTACATACAGCAGATCATTGCAATTGAGTGTTTGAGTGTTTGTATGTGATAATTCAGCACTCGCATCAGGAGTATCGATGGCTATTTCAGTAAGAAAATGAAGAATTTTGAAGATTTCACAATCAACGAACAATTTCAAAATAGAGACAAAAAATTGGGGAAAACAGAGATTAGATGCTAAAGCTCGACTGTCAGAATCGCGTGGAGCCGGGCTTTGATACCATGTCAAAAGTAAGCCCTGGGTCCGCCATTGTTGAGCTTTTCATAAGCACCGACTTTCAAAGATGAAGGAAGAAGAGAAGAGAGAAGATAGAGAGAGATAGAGAACTAAGCTCTGTTTTCTTATTCACTGAAATGAAATGTACTTCATTAGACCTAGTGTCTCGCCCTGGGGTGCACCGGTGTTATTTGTAAAGAAGAAAGATGGATCGATGAGGATGTGTATAGATTATCGGTAGTTGAACAAAGTCACCACCAAGAACAAATATCCATTGCGAGGATTGATGATTTATTTGATCAGCTTCAGGGTGCCAAGGTGTTTTCAAAGATTGATTTGAGATTTGGCTACCATCAGTTGAGGATTAGGGCATCCGATGTTCCTAAGATAGCTTTTCGGACTCGGTATGGACATTATGAGTTTCTAGTGATGTCATTTGGGCTAACAAATGCCCCAACAACATTCATGGATTTGATGAACCGGGTGTTCAACCCCTACTTGGATTCTTTTGTGGTTGTGTTTATTGATGATATCTTGATCTACTCCCACAGTCGAGAGGAGCATGAGCAGCACCTTCGGATCGTTCTTCAGACTCTGAAAAATAACCAGTTATATGCTAAGTTCTCAAAATGCGAGTTTTAGTTGAGTTCAGTTGCTTTCTTGGGTCACGTTGTATCAGCATAGGGTATTCAGGTGGATCCTAAGAAGATTGAGACAGTCCAGAACTGGCCTAGACCCACATCAGCTACAGAGATCCGTAGTTTCCTGGGTTTGGCGGGCTATTACCGTCGATTTGTGGAGGGGATTTCATCCATAGCAGCCTCATTGACCTAGAAGGGTGCCCCGTTCAGGTGGTCAAACGAGTGTGAAGCAAGATTTCAGAAGCTCAAGACTGTTTTGACCACGACACCGGTATTGGTGTTACCCACAGGTTCAGGATCTTATACAGTATATTGTGACACATCTCGTATTGCTCTGGGTGCGGTATTGATGCAGGATGGCAAGGTTATTGCATATGCTTCACGGTAGCTGAAGGTTCACGAGAAGAATTACCATGTTCATGATCTAGAGTTGGCAGCCATTATTCATGCGCTGAAGATTTGGAGGCACTATCTTTACGGTGTGCCATGTGAGGTATTCACTGATCATCGGAGCTTGCAGTATTTGTTCAAGTAGAAGGAACTCAATTTGAGGCAGAGGAGGTGGCTGGAGATATTGAAAGACTATGATATCACCATATTGTATCATCCCGGGAAGGCCAATGTGGTAGCCGATGCTTTAAGTAGAAGGTCAGTCAGTATGGGTAGCCTTGCATATATTCTAGTTGGTGAGAGACCGCTTGCATTGGATGTTCAGGCCTTGGCCAACCAGTTCGTGAGGTTGGATGTTTCTGAGCCCATCTATGTCCTAGCTTGTACAGTTCCTCGGTCTTCTTTGTTTGAGCACATAAGAGATCGGCAGGATGACGATCCTCATTTACTTGTCCTTAGAGACATAGTGCGGTATGGTGGTGCCAAGCAGGTTACTGTTGGAGATAACGAAGTTTTGAGGATGCAGGGTCGTATTTATGTGCCTAATATGGATGGACTTCATGAGTTGATCCTTGAGGAGTCCCACAGTTCCCGGTATTCTATTCATCTGGGCACCGCCAAGATGTATCAGGACTTGAGGCAGCATTATTGGTGGAGGCGAATGAAGAAGGACATAGTTGCCTATGTAGTTCGGTGCCTAAATTGCCAGCAGGTAAAGTGTGAGCATCAGAGACCTGGTGGTTTACTTCAGAGGTTAGATATTCCTGAGTGGAAGTGGGAGCGTATCATTATGGATTTTGTTGTTGGACTCCCACGGACTCAGAGGAAGTTCGATGCAGTTTGGGTTATTGTGAACAAGCTGACTAAGTCAGCGCACTTCATTCCTGTGGCAGTTACCTGTTCCTCGGAGCAGTTAACAGAGATTTATATTCGTGAGATTGTCCGTCTTCACGGTGTGCCCGTGTCTATCATTTTTGATCGAGGTACGTAGTTTACCTCGCATATTTGGAGGGCAGTTCAGCGTGAGTTGGGTACACGGGTTGAGTTGAGCATAACATTTTATCCTCAGACGGACGGGCAGTCCGAGCGTACTATTCATATCTTAGAGGATATGCTTTGTGCTTGTGTTATAGACTTCGGAGGATCGTGGGATATGTTCTTGCCTCTTGCAGAGTTCGCCTAGAACAACAGCTATCAGTCGAGCATTCAGATGGCTCCCTATGAGGCATTATATGGTAGGCGATGTCGGTATCCAGTTGGGTGGTTCGAGCCGGGAGAGGCTCGGTTATTGGGCACAGACTTAGTACAAGATGCCTTGGATAAGGTCAAGATTATTCAGAATCGACTTCGCACAGCTCAGTCCAGGCAGAAGTGTTATGCCAACCGTAGAGTTCGTGATGTTGCATTCATGGTCGGAGAGAGAGTGTTACTTCGGGTATCACCCATGAAGGGTGTAATGAGGTTTAGAAAGAAGGTCAAGTTGAGCCCTAGGTATATCGGACCTTTTGAGATTCTGGAAAGAGTGGGAGAGGTGGCTTACAGTCTTGCGTTACCACCTAGTTTAGTAGCTTTTCATCCTGTATTCCATGTGTCCATGCTTCGAAAGTATCACGGTGATCCGTCTCATGTGTTAGATTTCAGCTCTATCCAGTTAGACATGGATTTGACTTAAGATGAAGAGCCGGTGGCAATTCTAGCCCGGCAAGTTCGCCAATTGAGATCAAAGAGTTACCCTTCAGTTCGAGTGCAGTGGAGAGGTCAACCTATTGAGGCAGCTACTTGGGAGTCCGAGTCCGATATGCGGAGTAGATATCCCCACCTTTTCACCAGCCCAGGTACTTTTCTATGTATGTTTGAGGACGAACGATTGTTTTAGATGTGGAGAATGTGATGACCCAAAAGTTCATCTTATATTTTAGAACTCAAATCTGCACTCTTAAGCCTTTAAAATCTCATTTTTACCCTCCTCGATTTGCGTGCGCAGTCCGAGCAGGTTTCCGGAAAGCTTTTATGTTGAAAATTTATGAAAATAAGAATTTATGCCTTAAAAGTTGATTTTAGTTGACTTCGATCAACATTTTTGGTAAACAGGCCCGGATCCATATTTTGACGGTCCCGGTGGGTCCGGATTGAATTATGGGACTGGGCATATGCCCGAAATCGAATTCGGAGGTCCTTAGCTCAAGTTATGAATTTTTGATGAAAATTAAAAGTCTGAAAATGAATTATTTTTAAGAATTGATTGATGTTTGGCATTGTTAGTGCCAGGTCCGTATTCTGGTTTCGGAGCCCGGTACAAGTTTATTATGATATTTAAGACTTGTCTGTGAAATTTGGTGAGAAACGGAGTTGATTTGACGTGATTCAGACGTCCAGTTGAGAAAATAGAAATTTTAAAATGTTCTTGAGAATTTCATTTGATTTGGTGCTAAATTCGTAGTTCTAGGTGTTATTTTGGGGATTTGATCGCGCGAGCAAGTTCGTATGATGTTTTTAGACTTGTGTGCATATTTGGTTTGGAGCCCCGAGGGCTCGGGTGAGTTTCGGATAGGCCACGGGATGTTTTGAACTTTGAAAATCTGGTATTTTGCTGCAGCAGGTGTTCTGGCATGTCCTTCTTCGCGTTCGCGAAAGTACTCTCGCGAACGCGAAGAGTAAACAGGGTAGCTGCAGATTTCTTCTTCGCGAACGCGAAGGCTTGGTCGCGAACTCAAAACGATGGGGGCGTTACCCTTCGCAAACGTGACTAGCCCATCACGAACGCGTAGTGTTAGGCATTGGGGAGGGAGAGTCAGTCGTTCCTTCATCGCGAACGCGAGCCATGCCTCGCGAACGCGAAGGCCAGGGGGGTGTAACCATCGCAAATGCGAGCTGGGTCTCTGGAACGCGTATGCTTGGTAGCCAGTACCCTTCGCGAACGCGATAGTGCTCTCGCGAACGCGATGAACACTGTCACCCAACACTTAACAGAATCCAAAAACGAGATTTTAGCTAAAAATTCATTTTCTCAAAAACCAAACGGTGAGGTGATTTTTCAAGAGCCATTTCTTCCCCAAATTGTTGGTAAGTGATTCTAAACTATTTTCTTTTAATTACCCATTACATTTCTTGAATTTTCAACCTAAAATCTAGAGTTTTCATGGTAGAATTAGGGGTTAGGGTAGAAACTAGGGATTTCGGGAATTTAGGGGTTTAGACCTCAATTTGAGGTCGGATTCCAAAACTAATTACATATTCGGTCTCGGGGGTGAATGGGTAAAAGGATTTGGGTCCGAACCTCGGGCTTTGACCAAGCAGGTCCAGGGTCGATTTTTCAACTTTTTGGAAGAAATTTTGGGAAATTTAATATATGAAAAATAATTGATTCCTTTAGCAATATTTGATATTATTGAGTCATTTTTGAATAGATACGAGTGGTTTGGAGGTGAATTCCAAAGGAAAAGCTGTGATTGAGAATTAAGTGGCCTTCAGAGCGAGGTAAGTGTTGTGTCTAACCCAGACTTGAGGGAATTAGGAACCTTAGATTATTTGCTAAGTGAAATTCATGTGAGCGACATATATGTGAGGTGACGAGTACTTATGCGCAACCAATTTACTTGTTTTTCCATGTTTCTTTCGTTTTCTTATATTGTCTCTTCCTATGCCTAATTGCTACATGTTTATACTAGTGTTGTTAAATTGATCGTCATTATCATGTTTACGGATTTTCTATTGGCAATCGAGTATTTATTTAAAAGTTGAGATTTATATTGTGGAACCAAATGTTGAAGTTAGGTTTGTACTTGTTATTCTATCTCACTGTTATTATTTATGCATTGCATTATGGTAAGGGAGAGTGTTAATGCACGAAGGGTGATATCGTGCCATGATATGAGAGTTAATGCACGAAGGGTGATGCCGTGCCATATTGTGAGTGTTAATGCACGAAGGGTGATGTCGTGCCATATTGTGAGTGTAAAAGCACGAAGGGTGATGTCGTTCCATATTGTGAGTGTAAAAGTACGAAGGGTGATGGCGTGCCATGATATGAGAGTTAATGCACGAAGGGTGATGTCATGCCGTTTCTATTGATTTTATGGTGAGATTGAGAGTAAAAGCACGAAGTGTGATGCCATGCATTTTTCCTTACTTTATTCACTATTCCTATTGATTCATGGTATATTGACTGCTCTGTGATCATTCTGTTGTAGTTCTTTATCTTGTGTTCCCCTCAGTATGTTCCCCTCCCGACATTTCCTGTTTAGTTCTTCATTTCTGTTATTTGAATATACACTGTTAAATTGTACAGGTTGATTTGTAGGTGCCTTGCCTTAGCCTCGTCACTACTTCATCGAGGTTAGGCTCGACAGTTACCAGTACATGGGGTCGGTTGTACTGATGTTGCACTCTGCACTTTCTGTTCAAATTTTGATACTGGCTCGGGTTGATCGAGATTTTTGCTATTGGTCCGCTGTCCGGAGACTCAAGGTAGATCTGTCGGCGTTCACAGACCTTGAAGTCCCCGTCTATCTTTTATGTTCTACTATTTCTTTAATTCAGACAGTTGTATTTCTTTCAGACTATTACTTGTAGTAAATTCTAGAATGCTCGTGAATTGTGACTCCAGATCCGGGTTGTAGTAATTAATACAGTCTTATGATATTCCGCACTTATTATATTTCATCATACTTAATTATTGTTATTTACTTAATGGAAATAAGGAACTGATTTAACGATTTTTCTAATGTTGGCTTGCCTAGCAAGTGAAATGTTAGGCGCCATCACGGTCCCGTCGGTGGGAAATTTCGGGTCGTGACAATAAACTAAATAAATAAATCTTAATCCATTGGGCTAATCTATTTAGTTGGGATACTTTTACTTTAGAACTTCTTTTTGTTTATACTTGAATGATAAGTCATCATAATATTAAGTTTTCAAAGAGTTGTACGCCGAATTTTATCGCTAGTGATTAGCATACAATGGTGCCTATTTTTATCATAATCGCTAGTAAGGCGATGAAGACATTTAAAATTTGTGGCGAAGACCAATAAAAGTTCTTGCAAAGATCCTTAAAAGCTCGTGGTCAAGATCTTTAAAAGTTCACAGTGAAGATGGCCTTTAAAAGTTCGCGGTGAAGACTTTTAATAGCATGCGATGAAGACCTTTAAAAATTCGCGGTGAAGACCCTTAAAAGCTCGTGGTAGAAATCTTTAAAAGTCGGCAGTGATGACCCTTTAAAGTTCTCCATGAACACTTTTAAAAGTTCAAGATGGGCACATTTAAAAATTTGAGACGTACACCTTTTAAAGGTTCGGAACAAAAACCTTAAAAATTCGGATGCCTTCAAAAGTTAACTACAAACACTTTTAAAAGTTCGCAATAAAACCTTTAAAAGTCCAAGGCGAATACCTTTAAAAGTTTGCAACGAAAACCTTTAAAAGAAAAACTCTGATATGGACATCCCTTTTTTTCCGGTTCAATATCAATATTTGCTTGCTTAACATGATGTATTGACATCCACAAAATAAAAATTGGCTTTCTTTTAAACATCGCTATCGTTCATGTCTCGATGTTTTCTGTATTTGAATATACATCTTCATTTTTCTTTTGAAGATAATATTGTTCATTACCATTGCACTTTTTGTGGTAGGAAATATATATCTCAATGTGAGAACGTAAAAAATATGAGCCATATGATTTCTTAAAAACTAAACTTCAAAATCTAAGACATATCCAAAATTCGGAATCGCCCTAGGTAATATTTTAAAACCAACTTAAGTTTCACCATGTTGAAAATTTTAGATTTGTGCAGTCTCACCAAACAATTCATATCTTAGTGTAAAAATATCAAAATTATGAACCGTTTGATTTTATAGAAACTAGACTTCAAAATCTAATATGTATCCAAAATTTAGAATCAAACACTTTGAGAATCGTCCCAAATACTATTTTGAATCTAACTTTAAATTCTAATACATTGATAGTTTCAGATTTGCATAGCTTTACCAAGAAATTTGTGTCATGTCTTGGTGTAGAAACGTCGAAATCATAAACCGCTTGATTTTATGAAAACTAAACATCAAAATCTAAGACATATCCAAAATTAGGAATCATAAACCTTCAGAATCATCCCAGATAATATTTTGAAATTAACTTTAGATTCCGACACATTGATAGTTTCGGATTTGCACAACTTCACCAAAATATTTGTATCTTAGTGTAAGGACATCGAAATCATGAACCGTTTGATTTATCGGAAACAAAAATTCAAAATATAAACTATATCATAATTTCAAGATTTAATACCTTAAGGATAGTTTCAAATTATATCTCTAAATCGACATAAAAGTTTGACACACTGACGATTTCAAACTTGCGCGACTTCACCAAAACGTCTATATCTTGATGTAAGAATGTCAAAATCACGAACCGTTTGATTTCTTGAAAACAAAACTTTAGAATATAAAACATGTCCAAAATTTAGGATTTAAGACCTTAAGGATTATTTCAGTTCGTATTTCAAAATCAACATCAGATTCTGATATACCTACAGTTTCGAATTGGCGCGACTTCTTCAAAACTTTTATGTTTTGGTATGGAAGCCTCGGGATCACAAGACTTTTTTCTTGCTATAAATCAAATTCAAGAGATCCATTCTCACAAATATCTTTGGTTCAAGTCTCACTGAATTTGAAACGTTGTGCCAAGCAATCTTTCTTCTTATATTTGTGTTCCCTTTTGACGCCTCTCTTCTCTTCCCTTTTTTTAGGGCATATGAAGACCAATAAACTTGAAGGTTATGCCAACATGAAGACATAGCAAATCCCCAGACTTTAATACAAATTCTTTATAGCCTCATAAAAGAATATAATTATTTCATTTAAGACACCAATTTACCATAACGGCTTGTCCCCTTTAAATCAAATGGGATCCAAAGTTTAACAGAAGAATGGTATCTCAGCTCGATTTTCATGTGTTGATTGAATGGATTACATTCCATCGTACTTCATTTGAATAACAATTGGGCACTATGTATCTTTTGAACTCATGCGACTGAACTCAGAATAAAACTCTAAACTGCCTACGTACCTTGATGAAGAGGATCAAGTCATATCGTAGTTCAGAATGGGTGATTTTTTTTTTAATTTTTAATTTTATTATTTATGTCCTAACTTTTGCCTAGGCCACCTCTTTCGAGGTTTTTAACCTAGCAGACTCTTTTTTTTGGTGGGCCGTACACGGTCTAGACTCATGCGGGCCAGGAGTGTAGGAACATGTAGTTTAGGCTCGTGCGTCAATGAGCGTTGAAACTTCAAGGATAATACTTCTTCGAAAACTTTCCATTGATAGGGTCGATTCTCATGCCATCTGCATCAACCAGCTTGTAAGTTCCACTTGAGTAAGCTTCTTGTACGATATATGGCCCATTTCATTTTGAAGTGAACTTCCCTATAGGTTTATGGGAAGTAATAATGGGTCTTCGTATGGCAATGACTTGATCTCCTACTTGAAAAGATCTCGGTAAACTCTTTTATTGAAGGCGCGAAACAATCATGCTTGATAACATTCAAGACTCTGTTGAGCTTCCAACCTCTTCTCATCAAGAGCCTCCAACTCTGCTAATCGAAGTCGAGCATTTTCTTCATCAGTGATCCCTTCATGAATAGCTAATCGTAATGAAGGTATTTGACGCTCGAGTGGCAAGACGACTTCAACTCCATAAATGAGTGAATAAGGGGTCGCTTGTGTTGGCGTGTAGTGAGTTGTCCTATATGCTCACAGAGATTCTTCCATACGGTCATGCCAAACTCATTTGCATTTGGAGACAAATTTCTTTAACGAGTTGCATAGAGTCTTGTTGAATGTCTCGGCTAGACAATTGGCGGTGACACTGTACAAAGAAGAGTAACTGTGATAACCCGATAGGTCATCTTATATTTTAGAACCTAATTCTGTACTTTGAAACTTTGAATACCTCATTTAGCCTTTCTCGATTTGCGTCCACAGTCCGAGTGTGTTTCCGGAAAGTTTTTATGTTAAAACTGAGAAAATATGAAATTTTTGGCTTAAAATCCATTTGGGTAGATTTCAGTCAATGTTTTGATCAAACTGACCCGGATATATGTTTTGCCGATCCCGACGGGTCCATATCGTAATTTGGGACTTGGACGTATGCCCAGAATCGAATTCCGAAGTCCCTAGCCCGATTTATCGCATTTTATTGAAATTTGAAAGTTAAAGGCTTAATGATTTTGAAATGTTTAACCAATGTTTGACTTTTTAGATATCGGGTCCATATTTTGGTTCCGGAACCCGGTATAGGTCCAATACTAAATTTATGACTTATCTGTCAAATTTGGTGAGAAACGGAGTTGGTTTGACGTGATTCGGACGTCCGGTTGTGAAAATAGAAGTTTCAAAGTTTTCTTGAAAATTTCATTTGATTTGGTGTTCAATTCGTAGTTCTAGGTGTTATTTTGGCGATTTGATCATGCGAGCAAGTTCGTATGATGTTTTTAGACTTGTGTGCATGTTTGGTTTGGATCCCCGAGGGCTTGGGTGAGTTTCGGATATGCTATAGAGTGAAGTTGGCCTTAGAAATGTTGTTGGTGTTTTCAGTTCTGGTGCAGGCCTCTGATCTCGTATTTGCGAGATCAGGCATCGCATTTGCGACCTCTGATGGGTTCGCATTTGCGAGGATAAAGTTCGCATTTGCGTACTTGACTCTTCCGCTTTTGCGAAGGCAGAGTCGCATTTGCGACTCATCACTGTTTGATAATCTTCGCATTTGCGAACGTAGGGCCGCATTTGCGAGGGATGCAGGGTTCGCATTTGCGATCACTGGGATTTCTGAAGGAGTTCGCAATTGCGACATCTTTCTCGCAATTATGATGTTCGCAATTGCGAGCCTTATATCGCAATTGTGACATCTGCAGCTAGGTAAAACTTGACTTAGACGGGATTTTTGCTCATTCTTCAAAAACTTTCAAAACAAGAAACCCTAGAGGCGATTTCTCAAAGAACCTTTCTTCCCCAAATCATTGGTAAGTGATTCTAAACTAGTTTCTTTCAATCTTTCACTACATTTCCTAAGATTTAACCAAAATTCTTGTGTTTTCATGGTGGAAATTGGGGGTTTGGGTAGAATTAGGGATTTTTATAAAATTGGGAATCGGACCTCAAATTGAGGTGGGATTCCAAAACAAATTACATAATCGGACTCCGGGGTGAATGGGTAATCGTGTTTTGGTCTGAATTTCGGGTTTGGACCAAGCGGGCCCGGGAGTTGACTTTTGTTAACTTTTTCAATAATGACCTAGATTGAATCCTTTGCAATCATGGGTAGTTCCTAAGACTTAATTTGAATCGTTTGGTTGGTAATTTGCTAGATTCTATTGGTTCAGAGGCTTGTTTGAAAGGCAATGTTGTGATTGATCTATGAGTAGACCTGTGGAGCGAGGTAAGTGTTGTGGTTAACCTTGAATTGAGGGATTAGGACTTGTTTGCCTATATGCTACATGTTTAGATGTTGGGTACAGCGTATATGTGAGGTGACGAGTACTTGTGCATTGTTGTCGGGTTAAAGCATGCGGGTGGGACTTGTTCCTTGAAATTATTGCTTACTTTGATCATGTTATCCATGCTTAGACTAGTTATTCATTATATTGATCATTCTTCCCATGTTTTTGGGCTTTGTGATAATTGAGTATTGATTCCAATGTTGAGGTTGTGTTGTGGAACTATTGTTGAAGTCAGGTTTGTTCTTTTTGATCATATCTCCCTTATTTGTTCATTATTATGTGTAAAGGAGAGTGTTAATGCATGAAGGGTGATGTCGTGCCGTATGTGAGTGTTAATGCACGAAGGGTGATGCCATGCCATATTATGATTGTTAATGCACGAAGGGTGATGTCGTGCCATATTGTGAGTGTTAAAGCACGAAGGGTGATGTCGTGCCACATTGTGAGTGTTAATGTACGAAGGGTGATGTCGTGCCATGTTATGAGAGTTAATGCACGAAGGGTGATGCCGTGCCATATCTATTGAATTATGTTGTGAGGTTGAGAGTAAAAGCACGAAGGGTGACGTCGTGCAAATTTCTTTATTGTATTTAGTTGTTTCCACTGGTTAAAAGCATATTGACTGTTCTGGTTATCATTTTCGTTGTATCCCTTTTATCTTGTGCCCCTTTAGCATGTCCCCCTCCCAATAGTACATGTTTAGCTGTTATTGTTGCTTTCTTGTACATATATTATTATCTGCACAGGTTTATTATGTGGGTGTCTTGTCATAGCCTCGTCACTACTTCGCCGAGGTTAAGTTCGACATTTACGAGTATATGGGGTCGGTTGTACTCATACTACACTCTGCACTTTTTGTGCAGATTTTGGTTCGGCCCTAGCTGATCGCGAGACTCGGCAGTTCAGACTTGCTTATCAGAGACTCAAGGTAGATTTGCTAGCGTTCGCAGACCTTGGAGTCCCTTTCTAGTTTTCTTATTTTACTGTTTCTTTTCATTCAGAACAATTATATTTCGTTCAGACTCTGTTTGTAGAAAATATTAGAAGCTCGTGAGTTGTGACTCCAGATCCGAATTGTATCAGATTTTATGGGCTTTATGTTATTCGACACTCGGTTTTATTTTATTTTGGTTTAATTGACTGTATCTATTGAATTGAATAATAATTGACTTAACGATTCTCTAATGTTAGCTTGCCTAGCAAGTGAAATGTTAGTCGCCATCACGGTCCCGGAAGTGGGAATTCTGGGTCGTGACAAGTTGGTATCAGAGCACTAGGTTGCCCAGGTCTCACAAGTCACGAGCATGCATAGTAGAGTCTGGAGGATAGGTACGGAGACGTCTGTACTTATCTTCCAGAGTTTATGAAGTTTAGGAACAAATTTCACTTCTATTCTTCTTTGTCGTGAGAGTTTTTTCTCTCATTGCTAATTGAACTCTTCTACTCTTGTTCTCTCGTAGATGGCGAGAACATGTACAACATCTTCAGTTGAACAGCAGCTAGAGCCCCCAGTGGCAGCTCCTACGAAGGGCAGAGGTTGAGGCCGAGGCCGTGCCAGAGGCCGAGGCAGGGGCAGAGCTCAGCCCAGAGCTCGAGCAGTAGCACCAGCAGTGGAGCCTCAGGTGGAGTTTGATGAGGAGGTTCTAGTCTAGACTGTACCTATTGGAGCAGCTCAGGTTCCGGAGGGGTTCATCGCCACCCCAGTAATTCAGGACGCTTTGGTATATTTGGTCGGCCTTATGGAGAGTGTGGCCCAGGCCGGTACATTTCCCATGGCACCAGCCGTCTCTCAGGTTATGGAAGGAGCACAAACTTCTGCTACTCACACTCTGGACCATATGCTCCCTAGTATTAGACTCCAGCAGCTCATCCAGTCAAAATAGTTCAACCGGTTGTTGCGGCACAGGCCGATGATGGGCCAACTATGTCTTATGAGGGCTTATTGAGGTTGGATAAGTTCACCAAGCAATTTCCAGTTCACTTCAGTGGTGCACCTTCTGAGGACCCACATGATTATCTTGACCGCTGCCATGAGGTATTGCGGAACATGGGTATAGTTGAGACTAATGTGGTCGATTTCGCTGTATTCCAGATGACAAGATCTGGCTAGAGGTAGTGGAGAGATTATATGTTGACCAGACCAGTTGGGTCACCTACTCTTACTTGGGACCAGTTCTCTCAGATATTTCTTGAGAAGTTCCTTCCTATCACATTGAGAGAGGAGTATCGTCGGCAGTTCGAGCGTCTTCAGCATAGAAGTATGATTAATAGTCAGTATGAGGCCCGTTTTGTGGATTTGGCATGTCATGCTATTCTTCTGCTTCTTACCGAGAGAGATAGAATGTGAGGAGGTTTATTGACGGACTTGCTTAGCCTATCAAGTTGCAGATGGCTAAGGAGACCGGGAGTGAGATTTCTTTTCAGACGGCTGCCAATGTTGCCAGTTTAGTCGAGATGGTTCTTACACATGGGGGAGCTCAGGGGTCTGACAAGAGGCCTCTCCATTCAGGTGGGCTTAGCGGTGCCTCGTATAGAGGCAGGGGTACTTTTAGTAGAGTCCATCCTCCCAGGCCGTTTCATTCAGCACTCCAGGCATCCCACGGTGCTTCAGGTAGACGTAGCCCTCATATGCCTTATTCCGACCAGCTAGCCTACAGTGCACCACCAGATCCTATTAGTGGACCTCTGCTCCAGAGTTTTCAGGATGGTTACTCAGGCCGACAGGGTCAGTTTCAGGGTCAGCAGTCACAGCAGTCGAGGTCCTGTTATACTTATGGTGATCCGAGGCACATTGCTAGATTTTGCCCTCGTGCATTGAGTAGTTCACAACATCAGGGTTCTCATGCCATGGTCCCGGCACCGGGTGCTTCACTGACCGCTCAGCCATCTAGAGGTAGGGGTCAGGCAGCCAGAGGTGGTGGTCAGGCCGTTAGAAGTGGAAGTCAGGCCGCTAGAGGTGGAGGCTAGCCAGTTAGGGGTCATCCTAGAGATGTAGTCTAGAGTGGTGGGCCCCAGCCTCGATGCTATGCTTTTCTAGCCATGCCCGAGGCTGAATCATCTGACGTTGTTATCACATGTACTGTTTCAGTTTACAGTAGAGATGCTTCAGTTTTATTTGATCCAGGTTCTACTTACTCCTATTTTGCTTCATATTTGGTTGTGCCTCGTGATTCTCTGAGCACTCCTGTGTATGTGTCCACACATGTGGGAGATGCTATTATTGTAGACCGTATTTATCGTTCGTGTGTGGTTACCATTAGGAGTCGTGAGACTAGTGTAGATCTTCTACTTCTCTATATGGTAGATTTCGATGTTATCTTGTGTATGAATTGGTTGTCACATTATCATGCTATATTGGAATGTCACGCTAAGACAGTGACCTTAGCCTTGCCGGGGTTTCCTCAATTAGAGTATAGAGGGACTCCTGACCATTCTACCAGCAGGGTTATCTCTTACAAGAAGGCTCGGCGTATGGTCGAGAAGGGGTGTCTAGCTTATTTGGCTTATGTCCGCGATTCTAGTGCAGTGGTTCCTTCCATAGATTCTGTACCAGTTATCCGTGAGTTTCCAGAGGTGTTTCCTGCAGACCTGCCGGGGATGCCACCCGATAGGGATATTGACTTCCGTATTGATTTGGCTCCGGGCACGTAGCCCATTTCTATTCCGCTATACCGTATGGCCCCGCCAGAGTTGAAAGAGTTGAAGGAGCAGTTGCAAGATTTGCATGATAAAGGCTTCATTAGATCTAGTGTCTCACCCTGGGGTGCGCCCGTATTGTTTGTGAAAAAGAATGATGGATCGATGAGGATGTGCATAAATTACCGGTAATTGAACATAGTCACTATCAAGAACAAGTATCCATTGCCGATGATTGACGACTTATTTGATCAGCTTCAGGGTGCCAAGGTATTTTCAAAGATCGATTTGAGGTTTGGCTACCATCATTTGAGGATTAGGGCATCTGACGTCCCTAAGACAGCTTTTCAGAGTCGGTATGGGCATTATGAGTTTTTAGTGATGTCATTTGCGCTGACAAATGCCCCAGAAAAATTTATGGATTTGATGAACCGGGTGTTCAAGCCCTATATGGATTCCTTTGTGATTGTGTTTATTGATGATATCTTGATCTACTCCCGCAGTCGATAGGAGCATGAACAACATCTTCGGATTGTACTTCAGACTCTAAGAAACAGCCAGTTATATGCTAAGTTTTCAAAATGCGAGTTTTGGTTGGACTCAGTCGCCTTCTTGGGGCACGTTGTATCAGTAGAGGGCATTCATGTGAATCCTAAGAAGATTGAGGCAGTTCAGAACTGGCCTAGGCCTACTTCAGCCTCGGAGATCTAGAGTTTCTTTCGTTTGGCAGGCTATTATCATTGGTTTGTGGAGGGGTTCTCATCTATAGCAGTCCTATTGACTAGGTTGACCCAGAAGGGTGCCCCGTTCAGATGAGCTTTCAAAAGCTCAAGATTGCTTTGACTACGGCACCAGTGTTGATATTGGCTACAGTTTCAGGATCTTATACGGTATATTGTGATGCATCTCATATTGTATTTGGTGCGATATTGATGCAGGATGGTAGGGTGATTGTATATGCGTCGCGGCAGTTGAAGGTTCACAAGAAGAATTACCCTATTCATGACTTAGAGCTGGCAGCCATTGTTCATGCGCTAAAGATTTGGAGGCATTATCTTTACGGTGTGTGTGTGAGGTATTCACAGATCATCGGAGCTTGCAGTATTTGTTCAAATAATAGGAACTCAATTTGAGGCAGAGGAGGTGGTTGGAGCTATTGAAGGACTATGACATCACCATCTTGTATCATCCCAAAAAGGCCAATATGGTGACCGATGCCTTGAGTTGAAAGTCAGGGAGTATGGGCAGCCTTGCGTACATTCCAGTCGGTGAGAGACCGCTTGCATTAGATGTTCAGGCCTTGGCCAATCAGTTTGTGAGATTGGATGTTTCTGAGCCCAGTCATGTTCTAGCTTGTACAGTCGCTCGGTCTTCCTTATTTGAGAGCATCAGGGACTGGCAGTATGATGACCCTCATTTTTTTGTCCTTAGGGACACAGTACGGCATGATGATGCCAAGCAGGTTACGATAGGAGATGATGGAGTTTTGAGGATGCTGGGTCGTGTTTGCGTGCCTAATGTGGATGGACTTCGTGAGTTGATTCTTGAGGAGGCTCACAATTCCCGGTATTCTATTCATCCAGGCACCGCCAAGATGTATCAGGACTTGCGGCAGCATTATTGGTAGAGGAGAATGAAGACGGACATAGTTGCATATGTAGCTCGGTGTCTAAATTTCCAGCAGGTAAAGTGTGAGCATCAAAGACCTGGTGGTTTACTTCAGCAGTTAGAGATTCCTGAGTGGAAGTGGGAGCATATCACTATGGATTTCGTTGTTGGACTCCCATAGACTCAGAGGAAGTTTGATGCAGTTTGGGTCATTGTGGACAGGCTGACCAAGTCAGCGCACTTCATTCATGTGGCAGTTACCTATTCTTCAGAGCGGTTGGCAAAGATTTACATCTGCGAGATCATTTGTCTTCACGGTGTGCCTGTGTCTATCATTTCTGATCAAGGTATGCAGTTCACCTTGCACTTTTGGAGAGCAGTACAACCTGAGTTGGGCACACGGGTTGAGTTGAACATAGACGGACGGGCAATTCGAGCGCACTATTTAGATATTGGAGGATATGCTCTACGCTTGTGTTATAGACTTCAAAAGTTCTTGGGATCAGTTCCTGCCGCTCGCGGAGTTTTCCTACAACAACAACTACTAATCGAGCATTCAGATGGCTCCCTATGAGGCATTATATGGTAGGTGGTGTCGATCGCCAGTTGGATGGTTTGAGCCAGGGGAGGCTTGGTTGTTGGGTACAGATTTAGTACAGGATGCCTTGGATAAGGTCAAGATTATTCAGGATCGACTTCGCATGCTCAGTCCAGATAGAAGAGTTATGCCGGCCGTAGGGTTTGTGATGTTGCATTCATGGTCGGAGAGAGAGTGTTGCTCTGTGTATCACCCATGAAGGGTATGATGAGGTTCGAAAAGAAGGGCAAGTTGAGCCCTAGGTATATCGGGCCTTTTGAGATTCTTGAGAGAGTGGGAGATGTGGCTTATAGGCTTGCGTTGCCACTGGGTTTATCAGCAGTTCATCTAGTATTCCATGTGTCCATGCTCCGGAAGTATCACGGCGATCCGGCCCATGTGTTAGATTTCAGCTCTGTCCAGTTGGACAAGGATTTGACTTACGAGGAGGGGCCGGAGGCTATTCTAGCCCGACAGGTTTGTCAGTTGAGGTCGAAGAGTTATCCTTCAGTACGAGTGTAGTGGAGAGGTCAGCCCATCGAGACAGCTACTTGGGAGTCCGAGTTGGACATGTGGAGTAGATATCCCCATCTTTTCACCAGCCCAGGTACTTTTTTTATGTCCGTTTGAGGAAGAACGATTATTTTAGAGGTGGAGAATGTGATGACCCGATAAGTCATCTTATGTTTTAAAAGCTAATTATGCACTTTGAAGCCTTAAATACCTTATTTTAGCCTTTCTCGATTTACGTGTGCAGTCCGAGTATTTTTCTGGAAAGCTTTTATGTTAAAAACTGAGAAAATATGAAATGTTTGCCTTAACATCTATTTGAGTAGACTTTGGTCAATGTTTTGAGCAAATGAACCCGAATTCATATTTTGTCGGTCCGGTGGGTCCGTATCGTGATTTGGGAATTTGGCGTATGCCCGGAATCGAATTCGGAAATCCCTAGCTCGAGTAATCGCGTTTTGTTGAAATTTGAAAGTTAAAGGCTTAATGATTTTGAAATGATTGACCAATGTTTGACGTTTTAGATATCGGGTCCGTATTGTGGTTCCGAAATCCGGTTTAGGTCCAATACTATATTTATGACTTGTCTATCAAATTTTGTGAGAAACAAAGTTGGTTTGATGTGATTCGGACGTCCGGTTGTAAAAATAGAAGTTTCTAAGTTTTTTTGAAAATTTCATTTGATTTGGTATTCAATTCGTAGTTCTAGGTGTTATATTGACAATTTGATCGCGCGAGCAAGTTCATATGATGTTTTTAGACTTGTGTGCATGTTTGGTTTGGAGACCCAAAGGCTCAGGTGAGTTGCGGATAGGCTACAAAGTGAAATTGACCTTAGAAATGTTGCTGGTGTTTTCAGTAGTTCTAGTGCAGGCCTCTGATCTCGCATTTGCGAGATCAGGCATCGCATTTGCAACCTTTGATGGGTTTGCATTTGTGAGGCTAAAGTTTGCATTTGCGAGGATAAAGTTCGCATTTGCGGACTTGACAATTCCACTTTTGCGAAGGCAGAGTCGCATTTGCGACTCAGCACTGTTTGAGAATCTTCGCATTTACGAAGATAGGGCCGCATTTGCGAGGGATGCAGGGTTTGCATTTGCGATCACTGGGATTTCTGAAGGAGTTCGTAATTGCGACCTCTTTCTCGCAATTGCGAACCTTATATCGCAATTGCGACATCTGAAGCTGGGTAAAACTTGACTTAGACGGGATTTTTGCTCATTCTTCAAAATCTTTCAAAACAAGAAACCTTAGAGGCGATTTCTCAAAGAACCTTTCATCCCCAAATCATTGGTAAGTGATTCTAAACTAGTTTCTTTCAATCTTTCACTACATTTCCTAAGATTTCAACCAAAAATCGTGTGTTTTCATGGTGGAAATTGGGGGTTTGGGTAGAATTAGGGATTTTTATAAAATTGGAAATTAGACCTCAAATTGAGGTCGGATTCCAAAACAAATTACATAATTGGGCTTGGGGGTGAATGGGTAATCTGGTTTTGGTCCGAATTTTGGGTTTGGACCAAGCGGGCCCGGGAGTTGACTTTTTCAATAATGACCTAAATTGAATCCTTTGCAATCGTGGGTAGTTCCTAAGACTTAATTTGAATCGTTTGGTTGGTAATTTGCTAGATTTTATTGGTTCAGAGGATTGTTTGAAAGGCAAAGCTATGATTGAGCTTTGAGTAGACCTTTGGAGTGAGGTAAGTGTTGTGGTTAACCTTGACTTGAGGGATTAGGACTTGTTTGCCTATATGCTACATGTTTAGATGTTGGGTACAATATATATGTGAGGTGACGAGTACTTATGCATTGTTGTTGGGTTAAAGCATGCGGGTGGGACTTGTTCCTTGCAATTATTTCTTACTTTGTTCATGTTATCTATGCTTAGACTAGTTATTCGTTATATTGATCGTTCTTCCCGTGTTTTGGGGCTTTGTGATAATTAAGTATTGATTCCAATGTTGAGGTTGGTATTGTGGAACTATTGTTGAAGTCACGTTTGTTCTTGTTGATCCTATCTCCCTATTATTATTTGTTCATTGTTATGTGTAAGGGAGAGTGTTAATGCACGAAGGGTGATGTCGTGCCGTATGTAAGTGTTAATGCACGTAGGGTGATGCCATGGCATATTGTGATTGTTAATGCACGAAGGGTGATGCCTTGCCATATTGTGAGTGTTAAAGCACGAAGGGTGATGCCGTGCCATATTGTGATTGTTAATGCCCGAAGGGTGATGTTGTGCCACATTGTGAGTCTTAATGCACGAAGGGTGATGCCATGCCATGTTATGAGAGTTAATGCACGAAGGATGATGATGTGTCGTATCTATTAAATTATGTTGTGAGGTTGAGAGTAAAAGCACGAAGGGTGATGCCGTACAATTTTCTTTATTTTGTTTAGTTGTTTCCACTGGCTAAAATCATGTTGATTGTTCTGGTTATCACCGATGTATCCCTTATATCTTGTGCCCCTTTAGCATGTCCCCTTCCTAATAGTACATGTTTAGCTGTTATTGTTATTTTCTTGTACATATACTATTATCTGCATAGATTTATTATGTGGGTTTCTTGTCATAGCCTCGTCACTGCTTCGTCGAGGTTAGGCTCGACACTTACGAGTACATGGGGTCGGTTATACTCATACTACACTCTGCACTTTTTGTGCATATTTTGGTACCGACCCTAGCTGATCGCGAGACTCGGCAGTCTAGACTTGCTTATCGGAGACTCAAGGTAGATCTGCTGGCGTCCGCAAATCTTGGAGTCCCTTTCTAGTTTCCTTATTTTACTGTTTCTTTTCATTCATAACAGTTGTATTTCGTTCAGGCTCTGTTTGTAGAAAATCTTAGAAGCTCGTGAGTTGTGACTCCAGATCCGAATTGTATCAGATATTATGGGCTTTATGTTATTCCACACTCGGTTTTATTTTATTTTGGTTTAATTGATTGTATCTATTGAATTGAATAATAATTGACTTAACGATTCTCTAATGTTGGCTTGCCTAGCAAGTGAAATGTTAGGCGCCATCACGGTCCCGAAGGTGGGAATTCTTGGTCGTGACAGTTTCGTTGCTTGAAGCCAAAGAGATCACAAATCATGTTCATCAACCTATTATTGAATGGCTTGCCATTATCCGTTATTATGTAACATGGAATGCCAAAGCGATAGATTGTTTTTTTTACTCGGATGAAACTTGCAACATTTACCTTCTTTACTTCCTTAAGAGCAACAACTTTAGCCCATTTCGAGAAGTAGTCAGTTGCAACCAAGATGTATAAATGCCCACCAGAGGATTTTGGCAGTGGTCCAACAACATCCAATCCCCAAGCATCAAATGTCCATGATGCAACAGTCGGATGTAACACTTCAGGAGGCTGATGAATAAAATTTGCATGGGATTCGTAGTCCAAGCAATCTCTTACCATTGTTGGCCAATAATATACCATTCTTTTTATATGGAAGTGGAGCTTTGGTCCACACTGATGTGATCCACATACCCCAGAATGTGCTTCTAGTAAAGCTTGGACTGCTTCATCTTCCCTTAAGCATCGCAAGAGTACTCCCTCAAATGATCTTCTATATAAAGTATCTTTGTAGTAAAGGAAGCGAGGTGCATGACGACGGATTTCAGTCATTCTCCTCGGATTTTCTAGGAGTATCCCGTAGTTTAAGTAGTCAATAATGGGTTGTTGCCATTCTTCCTTCTCAGCTTCAGAAACATCGACAAGATGCTCGAGTTCATTGTCTTCACTTTCACCCTCATTTGGCGGTGGTACTAACCATCTTTGGCAGATAGTAACTTGCGCTTGATCAGACACGGTTAACGATGAAGCTAGGGCAGTTAAAGCATCGAGCTTTTTGTTTAATTTCCTAGGAACATGTTGAATAGTCACATCACCAACCCATCCCATCAACTTTTTAGCTAGTTCTTGACTTCGTAGCTACCTAAAAGCTAGTTGACCATTAACTGGGAGTCACCAAAGACTTGCAATTGCAACTGCTTCATATCGATAGCCATTTCAAGCCCAAGTATTAGTGCTTGATATTCAACAATATTGTTGGAACAAAGTTGTGTCAACGTAAAGGAGTAGGGCAAAACATGGCCTTGAACTTCAATGACCATTGCGTCTTCGTCAGGTAGTTCATTAGTTAGTTCCCAGTCATCCTGTATCGGATGATTTGCCAAGAAGTCTGCCAATGCTTGTCCTTTTACACCCTTTTGAGGGACATACACAATCTCAAATTGTTGAAATTGGAGGTACCATCTCTGTCATGACCTAAAACCCATTATAGGTCGTGATGGCGCCCAAAGTCGCCATTGGGCAAGCCAATGGTGAACTACCAACTTTTAACTATGCATTTAATTACTTTCAAAATCGTGAATCTTACTAGATAAAGAAATCAACGCTTTTAAATCATGGAAACTTACAATTTAAATAGAATAAATAATTAAAAATATATGTAAATGCTAGGCAAAACCACAAACAATTTACAGAATATCTCAAAACCCGATGTCACACGTGCATGAGCATTTACTAAGGAGTACAATAATAATACAACATCTGACTGGAATATAAATAAGACAAGGAAAAATAAATAATATGATAGAGACTTTGTGGGTTGCGATACGTAGCATGAAATGCAACTCACCATTAAGTCTCCTCAGCAGCTGCGCCTACGTGCCAAGATGGCCACCAAATAAACCTGTCACACCTTGCACATTTAGTGCAGAAGTGCAGCATAAGTACGAAAATTAACACGTACTAGTAAGTATCTAGCCTAACTCCGGAGAAGTAGTGACGAGGGATCGACATCGACACTTACTAGAAGTCCGATAAAACAATATGGTAAATTATAAGCAGATGTAAAGCATAACCATAATAATGGGGTAAAACCGCAAACCAAATAATCTTCTAAGAATTCCTTTTATAGATATAAATATCTCAGTTTCATATTTCTATCTTAACAGCTCAGAAAATGCCAAGTGTCAATATCAAGTGAATAAGGAGTACCATGCAAAATGCCGGACATCAGTGGAAAGATAATCTCATGAATATTCGGTCTAGCAGCGATATAGCGCACGATTATGCCGAGGCCGTTCGGCCCAATCTAGAATAATTTGTACACTGCTGAGGGTCGAGCGGCCTGAACTATAGATGCATCTATTATACTGCCGAGGCATTCGGCGCGTTCCACAAGAAAGGAAGAAAATCATCGACTTACGAGACACGTGCTTACAATACAGTATATGAGTACAAAGTGAATTTAACCTTTACCGTTTCTCAAATAACTTGCCAACATCTCAAGGTGATAAGGCTCGACCTAATGTATGTATATAATTCTAAATCAATTTCAATTGTAAATTCAATTAATTAAGCCAGCAGAATGAGTTCAAATAATTCAAATATTATATGATAAAGTCCTAAGTCTACCCGAACATAATCATGCTTTAGCTACGTACGGACTCTCGTCACCTCGTACATACGTAGCACCAACAACTAGTAGCGCATAACAATTATATCACATAGGGGTAGTTTTCCCCTCACAAGGTTAGACATGAGACTTACCTCGCTCCGAAGTTCCATAACTGGCTCCAACTCCACTCTAACACCTTAAACTGATGCACGTCTCTCCAAAACTAGTCAAACAATTTGCAAACCAATAAAAATATACTCTAGTACTCATAATAAATCAATTCATAACAATTCCCAACTCCGCTAGTAGGCATGCCACCGAGTATATGGTATAACTCACACAGAGTTGGCACGCCACTACAAAAATATCAATAACAACAATGCCCCCGGGCCATCACAATTCGATCCCTGACATAGCCCACCTTGTCTCGCCACATACGCAATAATAAAGTAAATACATGCCTAGTCTAGCCACATGCGCAACACACAGATATAGCCCGCCTTGTCACGCCACATGTGCATAATCATTAGTAACAATAGCACGGCAGAAACCTCGTGCAAACACCCAAACAAATTCTCCCAACAATATCACGTGCCAACAACACAACAACACAATAGAGTGGCCTTCACAACACGTGCCCATATCCCATAACATTTCCTCTAAACAGTTTCAATACCACAACCGCGCATAGCCCTCGGCTAAACAAACTGAGTACCACAACAATACTCGGGAATACGACAAGTAAATCTGCTCAGGAGTACTCGAACACAAAGAAACGGTAGAACGAGCTCACAAAATTAAACACAGTAGAGGATACTAACCACAATAAGAATAACTCAACAAGAGAGAAAACATGAGTCAATAATTCCAAATAAGAGTGAGGCAACTATGACAAAGGATAACTAACTTCATTTAGGGTGGAGCAATAATGAAAGAGATACAACAATTGCAATTAAGGATAAGCATCGAAAAAAATAATCATGCCCTCAATTAAAGATAGATAATTACAGAAGAGATAATAATTTCTATTAAGGATAAGCATTTAGGAAAAGATAGCATGGCAGTCGAAAAGGCTACAACTTCAATTAAGGCACACAAGAGTCAAATATGCAATAAGAGTGGAACATGAAGCAATTAATTCCAATTAAGACACGTAGAGGTGAAACTAGTAAATGGGGGAGGTTAACATAACAAAACAACTTCATATGTAGTGAACATAAGAACCTAAGAACCCTGAAAGGTCAACTTTTTAACAAATAAGCCCGAGCACGTACTCGTCACCTCGCGTACACGGACTTCACATGACACAATTAGCACCAAGACTCAAATCCTAAGGGGTAGTTCCCCCATACAAAGTTAGAAAAGATACTTACCTCAAAGAAGATAGACCGTTACTCTAAAATGAACCTCTTGAGTGAAATAATCTCTGGATGGTTCAAAGCTAGCCAAAATAACCTCAAAGCACAAATAAAACTCATAAGAAACTATTCCGGATAATAAATCTTCAATATTTATCAAAAACAAAAAATCAACCCAAAAGTCGACCCCTGAGCCTGCACCTCGGAACCCGACAAATTTCATAAAACCCGAACACCCATTCTGATACGAGTTCAACCATACTAAAATTATCAAATTCTGATACCAAAATCATCATTTTACACTTTGAAAGTTTTCTTCAAAAATCCCCATTTTTCTCAACTCAAAACACTAATTTAATGATAAAGATAAAGATAGAATCATGGAATGTAATAAATTCAAGGTGAAGAACACTTACCTTAATGATTTACTTGAAAAACCCATGAAAAACCGCTCAAAACCGAGCTCTACAACTCCAAAAATGTTAAAAATGGCTAACCCTCGGAATAAAGTACTTTTATATTCTGCCCAGATATTTGTACATCGCGATCGCGAAAGAGGATTTGTGATCACAAAGAGGGAAAAGTCCACTGCCATAAATTGTGTTATGCGATCGCGAATAAGTACACGCGATTGCGAAGAAGGAAAGCACTGAGGCTCAAAGAAACAATGCAATCGCGAAAGAGAGAATGCGATCACGAAAAGGGACCAACTGGGGCTATGCTACGCGAATGCAGACGCTTAAACGCGAACGCGTTGAAGGGAAAAGCAGACTTACGCGATCGCGGACAACTGTATGCGAATGCGAAGAACAATTATTCCTGCCTCCAAAATTACACTACGCGAACGCGGAGTAGCTGGTGCGATCGCGATGAAGGAAACCAACAACCAATATAACAACAAACTAACCAAGAAATAAAGGTCTGTAGCCCATCCGAAACACCCCCGGGACCCCGTCTAAACACACCAACAAGTTCCATAACCTAACACGGACCCTCTCGAGGTCTCAAATCACATCAAATAATGTTGAAACTATGAATCGTACCATGAATTGAACTCATGAACTTTCAAATCTTCCAACTTCTAAAACTCGCACCGAAACCTATCAAATCAACCCGGAATGACGTCAAATTTTGCAGGCAAGTCCCAAATGACATAACGGAGTTGTTCCAACTCTCGGAATCTTATTCCGACCCTGATATCTTCAAAGTCAACTCTTGGTCAAACCTCTCAACCTTCCAACTTTTGCCGAAATACTTCAATTTAACCTACGGACCTTCAAATCCAAATTCGGACGCACGCCTAAGTCCAAAATTACCATACGAAGCTGTTGGAATCATCAAAATTCCATTTCGAATTCGTATACACCAAAGTCTAATTCTGGTCAGCTCTTACAACTTAAGCTTCCAAAACTAGAATCATTCTTCCAAATTGACTCAAAATCATCAGATAACTGAACTCGGCCACGCACGCAAGTCATAATACATAATATGAAGCTGCTCAAGACTTTATGCCGCCGAACGAGACTTTAATTCTCAAATTGACCGACCGGATCGTTATAGTATTTAACTCACGGTGTGAAGAAATCACTTACCTAGTGATGGGTGACGAAGAAGCTCCTTAAATAATCGCCCCAAGCTCGGCTCCCATGGAAGATTTGAGATAAAATGGGCCAAAATCCGCTTTTGCAAACTTATACACTGCCCAGGCGACCTTCTTCGCGATTGGGGGAACATCTTCGCGATCGTGAAGGGTAAAAATAACTGCCTCCAAAATTCCTCTAGGCGTTCGCGTCCGCCAACTCACGGTCGCATAGGCTTTCCCAGCCTCTGCTCCGCGTTCGCGTCTACTTCATCTCGTTCGTGATGGGAAAATCCTAGTAGCCCCCAAAATCCTCCTTTGCAAAAGCATGAGACCCTTCGTGTTCGCGAAGAAGGAAACCAGATATCAACAACAGCAGTGACAAAACAAGGAGAATGACCCAAAACTATCCCGAAACATACCGAGGCCCCCGGGACACCGTCCAATCACACCAACAAGTCCCAAAACATGATATGAATCGGCTCGAGGTCTCAATTCACACCAAACAACATCAAAACTATGAATCGATGATCGAAACTTTTCTTTAACTTTCAAACTTCGACGGACGCATCCGATTCATACTTAAACATTTTGGAATAATGCTAAACGTTACGTACAAGTCACAAATCACGATACGAACCTATTCCAAAGCTCGGAATACCAAACAGACATCGATAGCACCAAAGTTTACTTTAAACCAAACTTAGTAATTTCTAAAACTTTCAAAATGCCAACTTTCCATATTAAGCGCTAAAATGCCCCCGGATCACCCGATACTCAATCCGAACATACTTCCAAGTCCGAAATCATCATACGAACCTATTAGAACCTTCAAATCCCGTTTCTGAGTTCGTTTACTCAAAAGTTAAACCTTAGTCAATTCTTCTAATCTAAAGTTTCCGAATTGAGAATTTACCATCTGAACCAACTCCGAACTTCTAGAAGTTCAGTTCTGACTACGCGTACAAGTCATAATGCATAAAGTGAAGCTAACCAAGGCTTAAAACTTCCTAACAACGTGCTAGGGCTCATAACGACTGGTCGGGTCATTACAATCTCGCTAGTCGATCACTAAGAATAGGTTTTGACATCACGAACTTGATGGGATTTACTTTAGAAACAAGACGAACAATATGAGATTGAAAGTAGTGCTTTAACTTTTAAATTGAGAAGACTAACACCAAACACAACCTTACAATTGGTGAGTAATTCAGCTCGTTTGGTGTCATCATCCTGCTTAAGTAGTAAAGAGAGTTTTCTTTCCCCTCACTATTTTCTTGGGCCAACAGTACTCCAACAGATCTTTATTATGCCACAATATATAGTATCAATGGCTTTCCAGGTATAGGGGCTGCTAAAACCGGAGGCTTCATCAAGTAGGATTTAATGCTCTCAAAGACATTGTTGCACGCTTGGTCCCACTTGAAAGATACATTTTTCTTCATAAGGCGACTGAATGGTTGGCATATCCCAGATAGATTAGAGATGAATCTTCTAAGATAAGCTAGCTTTCCTTACAAACTTTTCAATTCAAGAATATTTCGAGGCTCATGCATTTTTAAAGTTGCATCAACTTTGGCTCGATAAATTTCGATCCCTCGATGCTGGACAATGAAACCGAGGAACTTTTCAGAAGTAACTCCAAAGGCATATTTCAATGGATTCATCCTAAGTTGGTACCTCCGAAGCAACTCAAATACCATTCTCAAGTCTTTCAAGTGGTCGCTCCTCTTTCTCGATTTTACCACCAAGTCATCAACATAGCATTCAACATTATTGTGGATAAAGTCAACAAAAATATTCTACATAGCCCTTTGGTAAGTAGCACCAGCATTTTTCAAGCCAAAAGGCATTACATTATAGCGATAAATACCATTTGGGGTGCAGAATGCAGTAAACTCTTCATCTTTTGGTGCCATGCGAATTTGGTTATAGCATGATGAACTATCTATGAATGACATTGCCTCATACTCAGTGGTAGCGTCAATCATAAGCTCTGGAATAGGAAGCAAGAATTCATCCTTAGGGCATGTATTATTGAGATCCCTAAAGTCAACACACAGTCAAATTTGGCCATTCTTCTTTCGCACGAGAACAATACTTGAAACCCATGTTAGGTATTTAACTTCACGAATAAAGCCAGCTTCAATGAGTTTGTTAACTTCACTTTCGATCAAGGGAACCAAGTCCGGCCTGAAGCGCCTTTGGGCTTTCTTAATAGGACGAGCGTCATTTTTGACTGCAAGGTGATGGACTACTACTTTAGGGTCCAAGCTAGACATCTCTTTGTAACTCCAAGCAAAGACATACTTGAACTTCTTGAGTAACTCGATATAAGTACTTTCTTCATCGACTGCCAACGTTAACTTCTTTCAAGGCATCAATAATCATTTTCACCACTTCTTCAAGTTCAAGGGGAGAATCCTTCGCATCATCATCTTCTTAAGGATCCCAATCATTAAAATATATGTGGTAACACTGTAATGACCCGACTTGTCGTTTTAAGAATTTAAGCCCCGTCTGGTGGCATAAGACCCTTATCAGCTTCTTATTATATGTATTGACTTGCGTGCATAGTTGAATTCAGTTACCGGATGATTCTCAGTTATTTAGGACACTTGGTCCCCAAAATGGAAGCTTAAGTCTTAGGGTTTTTACCGTAGTCAGAACTGTGTGAAGACGACTCCAGAATGGAATTTTAATGATATAATAACTCCGTATGGTAATTATGGACTTAGGAGCGTGTCTGAAAATTTATTTGGAGGTTTGTAGAGGAATTTGGCTTGAAATGGCGAAAGATGAATTTTTGGGAAGTTTGACCAGGGGTTGACTTTTTGATATCGGGGCCGAAATCCGATTCTGGAAATTGAAATAGCTTTGCTATGTCAATTATGACTTATGTGAAAAATTTAAAGTCATTCCAATTTGATTTGATATGTTTTGGCACAAGTTATAGAATTTGAAAGTTCAAAGTTCATAGATTTTGCTTTGGAGTGCGATTCGTTGTTTTGATGTTGTTTGAGGTGATTTGAGAATTCAACTAAGTTTGTATGATATTTTAGGACTTATTGGTGTATTTGGTTGAGGTCCCGGGGGCCTCAGGTGTGTTTCGGGGTTGTTTCGGATCATTTCGGGCTATTTCAGAACTGCTATATCTGGTATCTGACTTCCTTCTTCGCGAACGCGAAGAGGAGTTTTGAAGCTGCTGGGATTTGGCCTTCGCGAACGCGAAGAAGGGCTCGCGAACGCGAAGGTATGCCTGAAGAACCTACACGAACGTGAGGGGCCAGTCGCAAATGCGTAGAAGTAAAGAGGGGACTGGGCCTGGAGTCATCAGCCTTCGCGAACGCGAAGCTTCAATCGTGAACGCAAAGCAGTAGGACCTGAGTGCATCGCGAACGCGAGAGCTTGAACGCGAACACGATGATATGTATGGCAGGCCTTCGTGAATGCGACGCTGGTAACGCGAACGCGACGAAGAATTTGAGGCAGCGAGTTTTTGGCCTTCGCGAACGCGAGACAGAGGTCGCGAACGCGAAGAAGGCCTATCTGAGCAGAACTAAAAGTCCCAAAAACGGGGGTTTGAGTTCATAACTCAAAATTTAATTGGGAGCTCGGTAGAAGGCGATTTTTGGAGAGATTCTTGCGTGGGTGTTTGGGGTAAGTGATTCTTATTCAGTTTTGATTAATTTTCATGATTATGTCTTTGAATCCATCATTTAATTCAGATTTAATGGAGGAAAATCAAGATTTTTGTAAAATCTTCCAAAATCGAAAATTTAAGATTTGGAGGTCGAGTTATTATTGGAATTCGATAAAGTTGGTATGGTTGAACTCGTATCGGAATGAGGGTTCGGATTTCATAAAAATTATGTCGGGTTCCGAGGGGCGGGTCCCGCATTGAGTTTTGTTGACTTTTTGGAATAAATTTTTAAGTCGACGTATTATTATCCGGAATTATTTCCGATGAATTTTAATGAAGTTATACAATTAATTTGGATAGATTTGAGTTGTCAGGAGGTCAATTCACGTAAGAAGGCGATTTTGGAATATCAACATAACTTCAAAGAGGTAAGTGTCTTACTTACCCTCGAGTGGTGGAATTACCCCTTAGGCATTGAGTCTTATGTGCCATTTGTGAAATGTGAAAAGCCGTGTGCGCGAGGTGACGAGTACGTACTCGGGCTTATACGTGCAAAAATTCATTGAAATAAAGTCTTAGGCATTATTGCGTAGTAAATTGGGAAATTATGGAAAATTATTAAATCATCTGTTTGCCATGCCTAAATCCTTATTTTTGAATTTGTTTATATATGATAATTTGATGTGATTGTTACTTGAAATATTTATGAAATTTCGTGAGTATTGTTGGCGTAATAATTCTTGGAAATTAATTCCAATATGAATTTTCTTAGGCAAATAATTAATTTAAGTGAGCTTAAGAATAAGTGTTAATATAATTATCTAAATTTGCATTAATGAAGGTTTTGCTTTATGTTGAGTAATTTCTATCTTTATTGATTGTTTTTGGATGTTATATACATTGTGTGGAGCCTTGGACTATTGTTGTGAAATTAATTGATTTTGTTATATCTTTGGAATTTTGTTGTGGCCATTGGGCAAATTGTGATATGAATTGATTTTATTATATTGTCGTGTTAATTTTCCGTGTAAATTGTTGTGTTGTGTGAGTTACTATTTTGGGGAGATAAGGGTGGCATTTCACCGTTGATATTATGTGAGTATAAGGGTGACATTTCACTGTTGTTGTGTTTGTTGGAATATTGTCTGGACGGAGCGATAAGGGTGGCTATAAGAGAGATAAGGGTGGAAATAGGAGCGATAAGGGTGGCTATTGATATTGTTTGGGTGGAGCGATAAGGGTGGCAATAGGAGCGATAAGGGTGGCTATTGTCAGGAACAATATGTGATGATGTGGGGTTGTGATATTGATAATTTTCATGTGATGTTGTGATTTTCTTGTGTTTATTCCTATACCTTGTGCAACTTGTCTTGTTGTTGGTAAATTGATAACAATCTGATTTATGTTGAAATTGAGAGGATGTGGCTATTGCCAGGCGGATTATAAAATAAAATGTGGGCATGAGGTGCCGTGAGTAAATAATGAGAATATTTGGCACGTGAATTGTCCGTGCAGTTGTGATTGAAATCTGGGCACGAGGTGCTGTGATGAAATGATAATGATAATTGGCACGTGAATTGTCCGTTCAGTTGTAATATTAAATGAGGGCACGAGGTGCAGGAGAAATATGATGATTTAATTATGGGCACGAGATGCCGTGAAAATATGAAAATGGGCTGAGACCCGTGTTTACGAAAAATATAAAAATGGGCTGAGGCCCGTATTTTTATGATTTCGAAATGAGGTGTCACATGGTGACTTTTAAATTGAAAGAATAATATTCAAAATATTTATTTGGAAGGATTTTTAATTAGAAAGTATTATATGAAAGAATTTTATTTAAAAGATATTTATTTGATGAAATTATATTTGAAAAGATTTATTGAAAGAATTATATTTGAAAAATAATTATTTGAGAAAATTATATTTGAAAGAGAGTTATCTCGAAGAATTATATGTGAAAGACATTTATTTGAAGGACTTGATTTAATTGGGTATAATTATGTTTATTAATTGTTGAGTGATATTAATGGTATTCTTGTTATCTGCTGTGCATATCACTGGTTGTTTTATGTTGCCCTATTGTTATTTATTTTCTATTATTTTGTATATTATATTGCACAGGTTATTAGACTAGTGAGTGTCTTGACTGTACCTCGTCTCTACTCCATTGAGGTTAGTCTTGATATATACTGGGTATCGACCGTGGGGTACTCAAACTACACTTCTACACATTTTTGTGTAGAGCCAGGTATTGAAGATAACGACTTGAGCAGAGTTAAAGCGGGATCGTAAGGATTCAAGGTAGAGTTGCTTGGTCATCGCAGTCCCTTGGAGTCTTTTCATTTCATTGTACTGTGAACTTGTAATCAAATAGTATTGTATCTTCGGTCCTCGTGATAATTCTATGTATTCAGTTAGACTTCGTGACTCAGTACTACCAGTCTTGGGAGGTTGTATATTCACATTTGTTCCGCTGTTAGTTTTAATTACTTATTTAATTCAAAATAATGGCTTAAAAAATATAATGGAAATTGGCTTACCTAGTCTTAGAGACTAGGTGCCATCACGACTCCTGTGGTGGGATTTTGGGTCGAGACAAGTTGGTATCAGAGCTCTAGATTCATAGGTTCTACGAGTCATGAACGAGTCTAGTAGAGTCTTGCGGATTGGTACGGAGACGTCTGTACTTATCTTCGAGAGGCTACAGAATTGTTAGGAAATTTCCATTTCTTTCATTCTTGTCATGCGGAATTTGTTGAATTTGGAATTTGAACCTTTGTATCTCTATTCTCTCACAGATGGTGAGGACACGTGCTACTGGGTTAGCTGAGCAGGCATCCGCACATACTGCTAGGGCTGCAAGAGGCCGAGGCCGAGATAGAGGCCAAGGTAGAAGTCGAGGAAGGGCACGTGTTGTGACTAGAGCACCTGTCAGAACAACAGTTGAGGAGCCACTAGTAGCTCCAGTTGGGGGGACAGGTACCAGAAGTACCTGTTGTTACCCCCGGACTTCAGGAGACCTTAGCACAATTCCTGAGTATGTTTGGTGCATTAACTCAGGCGGGATTGTTCTCTATTGCACCAAATATTTCACAGATTGGGGGAGTAGCTCAGACTCCTACCACAACTCCAGAGCAGCAGGTTCATGTTGGTCAAGTTTCGGGTGTAGTACCAGTACAACCTGTTATTCCGGTTAGGCCTGAGGTCAGCCCCGATGCATCAGAAGAAGAACAAAAGAGACTTGAAAGGTTTAAGAAATATGATCCACCAACTTTCAGTGGCACAACTACAGAGGATGCCCAAGGATTTCTGGAAAATTATCACCGTATTCTCCGCACCATGTGTATTGTGGAAGTGAGTGGAGTTGCCTTTACTACATTTCAACACCACCAACTTGGACTCAATTTTCGGAAATGTTCTTGAAATAGTTTTTTCCCCAGACTCTCCGAGATGCGTGGGGAATGAAGTTTGAACGGTTGCGTCAGGGTACTATGACAGTGTCAGAATGTGCTATCAGGTTCAGTGAATTAGCCCGTCATGCACCTATCTTAGTTCCTACAATCAGATAACGGGTCCACAGATTCATTGAGGGGCTCGATTATGGTATTAAAATATGCATGGCTAGAGAGTTGCAAAATGATGCTCCATTTCAACAAGTAGTGGAGATTGCAAGGAAGATTGAGGGTGTTTTAGGCGAGGAAAGGGAGACTAAGGAGGCCAAAAGGTCTCGAAGATCTGGAGGATTCAGTGGATTTTACTCTTCATCTAGAACCCACTATAGCGGAGGCTCGAGCAGTCGGTCAGCTCAGTCCGCACATCAGATTACTCGGGGTGCTCCAGTTTATAGTGCACCACCGACACGAGATTCTTACAGTGGTTATTCCAGTTATCCAGCACAGACTCAGTACGAGCAGTCGCAACCTCATAGGGGTTGTTATGAGTGTGGTGATATTAGGCATATCATGAGAGATTGTCTAGACTTGGGAGGGGTGAATTTCATCAGAACACTCTAGCTACAAGCTTTATTCCAGTTGATACTCTACGTGCACAGTCAGCTAGAGGTGGAGGACAGGCGGGTAGTGGGCGCCTAAGAGGTGGAGGCCCGACCCGTTGATATAATCACTATGATTTGGATGGGGCCAATACACCAGATGGTGTCGTTACAGGTACGATCCTGATTTTTATTATAAAGGATAATTTCCCTTAATTTGATTCGGTTCTGAATATTGAGGTGAGTCCTCCTATTATGCTCCACTTATGGGTGAGCTTCGTAAATTTATGACCCACTTATATGTTTATCCCTGTTGGGAAATTTAAGGATGTGAACCCGTGTCTGTCATTTTATTTTTGTACACCAGTGAGGGATATAAGTCCAAAAATAATTTTTATTATTCATTACTGTGGGTTTAATGTGTTTCGGAATAATTGATTCCAATTTTTATGAATTATATGCCCTACCGGTATGAGGGTTCATTATGTGTTGTTAAAACTGTTTATGAAATTTATTGAAAAGAAGAAAGAAAGGAAATTGAAATTTCAGTTGGCACAATGTGCAAAATACTTGTGATTCGGAGTTGAAGACGAGATTCTCATATTTTTAGATAGTGTAAAATATTTAAACCGGGCTGCAAGCCACGATGGAAGTTATATAAGGACGAGGTCCATGTGGTGAAATGTGTATGAATTTAAAATTCTCCCTTGTGAAATTTAATTTGTGCAATAATATTAATAGGGAGTCATGCCTGTTAGGCTTATTTGACAATGCTTGTATATTTTTTGTTCATATTAAGCCGTTTTCATGCTGCATATATTGAGTTTTAGCCTATGAGGTGAGTGCCCAAGTGGCGTTAAATGTGACTCATTAATCCGAGTAAGTAATCATGAGGTCTTCATGCCTCACGTTATGTTGTCAGTGTTGTGAAAATTCGAAACAAGGTGATGGTTAATGTGAGATTAATTGATGATGCTGGAATTAATTATGAACAACTTTTAAGACCAGAGATATGGTGATGAGCATACATATGATGTGCTTCATGTCCTGATATCATTATGATAATGCAATGCTGAGATTAATGTTATTGATATATACCCTATGGTGTTTTGCTGGGTTGCGGATGTGTTGTAGGAGTTATTTTGGTGTTACTCTGGCAGGTGGCTAGACCCAATTACAGGGGAGACTGCCAAAATTTCTGAAAATTTTGGGAGTTAGTAAAAATTTGGGGGATTGAGACGTGCAAAAGAAGAGACAAATTATGTTATGTATTTGAGGGCGAATGATCCTAAGCGGAGAAGAATGAAACACCCCAGAAAGTTTTTTGAAGTACTTCAACACTATCAAGAAATTTGATGTGTGCATAGGCACGAGTTGTTACACCCAGTTGAGACTAATACCATGCGTTGATGAAAAATTAAACTTCCTGAAAATGTTTGGAGTGTAAGAAATTGGTCTTAAGGTTCACAAATATGGATAAAAGAAATAATCTCAAATGAGATGGTGTTGCCGGACTTACCTCCAATGCAGTAGCATGGGACCAACCGTGAGTATATGTGTAAAAGTAAAAATCATCAATTCAGAAACCTTAGAATAATTATTAGCACGTTCGAGGACGAACGTTTGTTTAAGAGGTGAAGAATGTAACGACCCGACTTGTCATTTTAATAATTTAAGCCCCGTCTGGTGGCATAAGGCCCTGAGCAGCTTTTTATTATGTGTATTGACTTGAGTGCGTGGTTGAATTCAGTTACCGGATGATTCTGAGTGATTTGGGACACTTGGTCCCCAAAACGGAAGCTTAAGTCTTAGGATTTTTACCGTAATCAGAACTGTGTGAAAACGACTCCGGAATGGAATTTTGATGATGTCAGTAGCTTCGTATGGTGATTATGAACTTAGGAGAGTGTCCGAAAAATTATTTGGAGGTCTGTAGAGAAATTTGGCTAGAAACGGCGAAAGATAAATTTTTGGGAAGTTTGACCAGGGGTTGATTTTTTGATATCGGGGCCAAAATCCGATTCTGGAAATTGAAATAGCTTCGTTATATCAATTATGACTTGTGTGCAAAATTTGAAGTCATTCCAGATTTATTTGATGTGTTTCAGCACAAGTTATAGAATTTAAAAGTTCAAAATTCATAGATTTTGATTTGGAATGCGATTCGTCGTTTTGATGTTGTTTGAGGTGATTTGAGAATTCGACTAAGTTCGTATGATATTTTAGGACTTGTTGGAGTATTTGGTTGAGGTCCCGGGGGCCTCGGGTGTGTTTCAGGGTGGTTTCGGATCATTTCGGGCTGTTTCGGAACTGCTGTATCCGGTATCTGACTTCCTTCTTCGCGAACGCGAAGAGAGTCACGCGAACGCGAACGCAAATGCGAAGAGGAGTTTTGAGGCTGCTGGGATTTGGCCTTCGCGAATGCGAAGGAGAGCTCGCGAAAGCGAAGGTATGCCTGAAGAACCTACGCGAACGCGAGGGGCCAGTCGCGAACGCGTAGAAAGAAGGAGGGGACTGGGCCTGGAGTCATCAGCCTTCGCGAACGCGAAGCTTCAATTGCGAACGCGAAGCAGTAGGACCTGAGTGCATCGCGAACGCGTAAGCTTGAATGCGGATGCGATGATATGCATGGCAGGCCTTCGCGAACGCGACGCTGGTAACGCGAACGCGAAGAAGAATTTGAGGCAGCGAGTTTTTGGCCTTCGCGAACGCGAGACAGAGGTCGCGAATGCGAAGAAGGCCTATCTGGGCAGAATTAAAAGTCCCAAAAACGGGGGTTTGAGTTCATAACTCAAAATCTAATTGGGAGCTCGGTAGAAGGTGATTTTTGGAGAGATTCTTACGTGGGTGTTTAGGGTAAGTGATTCTTATCCAGTTTTGATTAATTTTCATGATTATATCTTTGAATCCATCATTTAATTCAGATTTAATGGAGGAAAATCAAGATTTTTGTAAAATCTTCCAAAATCAAAAATTTAAGATTTGGAGATCGAGTTGTTATTGGAATTCGATAAAATTGGTATAGTTGAACTCGTATCGGAATGGGTATTCAGATTTCATGAAAATTATGTCGGGTTTCGAGGGGCGGGTCCCGCGTTGACTTTTGTTGTCTTTTTGGAATAAATTTTTAAGTCGACGTATTATTATCCGAAATTGTTTCCGATGCATTTTAATGAAGTTATATAATTAATTTCGATAGATTTGAGGTATCAGGAGGTCTATTCAAGCAAGAAGGCAATTTTGGAATATCGACATAACTTCAAAGAGGTAAGTGTCTTGCTTAACCTCGAATGGGGGAATTACCCCTTAGGCATTGAGTCTTATGTGCCATTTGTGAAATGTGAAAAGCCGTGTACGCGAGGTGACGAGTACGTACTCAGGCTTATACGTGCAAAATTCATTGAAATAAAGTCTTAGGAATTATTGCGTAGTAAATTGGAAAATTATGGAAAATTATTAAATCATCTGTTTGTCATGCCTAAATCCTTATTGTTGAATTTGTTTATATATGATAATTTGATGTGATTGTTACTTGAAATATTTATGAAATTTCGTGAGTATTGTTGGTTTAATATTTTTTGGAAATTAATTCCAATATGAATTTTCTTTTGCAAATAATTAATTTAAGTGAGCTTAAGAATAAGTGTTAATATAATTATCTAAATTTGCATTAATGAAGGTTTTGCTTTATGCCGAGTAATTTCTATCTCTATTGATTATTTTTGGGTGTTAAATACATTGTGTGGAGCCTTGGACTTGTTGTGAAATTAATTGATTTTGTTATATCTTTGGAATTTGGTTGTGGCCATTGAGCAAATTGTGATATGAATTGATTTTATTATATTGTCGTGTTAATTTTCCGTGTAAATTGTTGTGTTGTGTGAGTTATTATTTTGGGGAGATAAGGGTGGCGTTTCACCGTTGATATTATGTGGGTATAAGGGTGGTATTTCACTGTTGTTGTGTTTGTTGGAATATTGTCTGGGCGGAGCGATAAGGGTAGTTATAGGAGCGATAAGGGTGGCTATTGATATTGTCTGGGCGGAGCGATAAGGGTGGCTATAGGAGTGATAAGGGTGGCAATAGGAGCGATAAGGGTGGTTATTGTCAGGGATGATATGTGATGATGTGGGGTTGTGGTGTTGATAATTTTCATGTGATGTTGTGATTTTCTTGTGTTTATTTCTATACCTTGTGAAACTTTTTTTGTTGTTGGTAAATTGATAACAATCTGATTTATGTTGAAATTGAGAGCATGTGGCTACTGCCAGGCGGATTATAAAATGAAATGTGGGTACGGGGCGTCGTAAGTAAATAATGAGAATATTTGGCACGTGAATTGTCCGTGCAGTTGTGATATGAAATGAGGGCACGAGGTGCCGGGGAAATATGATGATTTAATTATGGGCACGAGATGCCGTGGAAATATGAAAATGGGTTGAGACCCGTGTTTACATAAAATATAAAAATGGGCTGAGACCCGTATTTTTATGATTTCGAAATGAGGTGTCACGTGGTGACTTTTTAATTGAAAGAATTATATTCAAAATATTTATTTGGAAGGATTTTTACTTAGAAAGTATTATATGAAAGAATTTTATTTGAAAGATATTTATTTGAGGAAATTATATTTGAAAAGATTTATTGAAAGAATTATATTTGAAAAATAATTATTTGAGAAAATTATATTTGAAAGAGAGTTATCTCGAAGAATTATATGTGAAAGACATTTATTTGAAGGACTTGATTTAATTGGGTGTAATTGTATTTATTAATTGTTGAGTGATATTAATGGTATTCTTGTTGTCTGTTGTGCATATCACTGGTTGTTTTATCCTGCCCTTATTATTATTTATTTCCTATTATTGTGTATATTATATTGCACAGGTTATTAGACTAGTGAGTGTCTTGACTGTACCTCGTCTCTACTCCATTGAGGTTAGTCTTGATACTTACCGGGTACCGACCGTGGCGTACTCATACTACACTTCTGCATATTTTTGTGCAGAGCCAGGTATTGAAGATAACAGACTTGAGCAGAGTTAAAGCGGGATCGTAAGGATTCAAGGTTGAGCTGCTTGGTCGCAGCAGTCCCTTGGAGTCTTTTCATTTTATTGTACTGTGAACTTGTAATCAAACAGTATTATATCTTCGGTCCTCGTGATAATTCTATGTATTCAGTTAGAGTTCGTGACTCAGTACTACCAGTCTTGGGATGTTGTATATTCATATTTGTTCCGCTGTTAGTTTTAATTAATTATTTAATTCAAAAAAAATGGCTTAAAAAAATGTAATGGAAATTGGCTTACCTAGTCTAAGAAACTAGGTGCCATCACGACTCCTGTGGTGGGATTTTGGGTCGTGACAAACACCAAGAAATATCCTCCAATTTCTCGTCAGCCTCCATTAGAGATGAAACACCGTGCTCGCCTTGTGCAGTAACATGATACGAAGAACCTACACTTTCTTCGTCTTCATCACGTTCTTTAGTGTAGACCACAGTATATGGATTTACCTTCAGTATTTCTTTACATGAAACCACAAGTTTTGTTTGTCGCCTCATTCTAGAAGGAACCAAACTTTGGAAATCCTTAGAGATTTTCTGGATTCTGGGCGAAGCTGGTGTTCTTATGCTTTGATAATTTCTCTGGAACTTGTTCCACTTCTTTAACAGACCCAATCTCTCAAATACGGAGTTCCTCATAGTTGATTTTCCAAGTCGGTCAAAGAAAGAAGTCTTGTTAGAAGCGGTAGATTCATTGTCCATAGTGATATAATTGTTTCTCGCCCTCTTATATAGATGCGCATTGGTGATTGTTTCTTGTATCCCAAACCTTCTCGTGGTTACCTCGTAGCGGCTTATGCTGGGAGCTTACCTAATTTGATGGCTCATTGGGATTATATCCAGCTTTTGAAAATAACCTATAAGCATTAGGATCAAAGCCTTCATATGTACGCTTCGTAGGGAGTACCACATCATGCGAATGATTTCGGGCCACAAACCCTGCAAGTAGCGTTGAGGGAAACTTTACTTCCTCAATTTGTTTGATAAGAAGAGTTATCTCCCTTGGCATATTGGTTTGGAGTTTGGCTTATTCTCCCTCCTCTTTCTTCTTTTTAGGGACATAGCGGAGCGCATGAGTTAATTTCTTTCTATAAGACACAACGTTCCCTCCATGAGATTTATTTGACTTATGGTATACCTCCTCAGTAATAACCTTGGTTTTGTCGGCAACCACCTCAGCTCTCTTAGTCGTGGACTCTTTATTCTTGCTATTCATGACATCATCCACTTTTAGCTCCTTCACAATGTGGTTCTTCAAGTAGAACTTTGCATCGGCAAAGTGTGACTCAGCCTCGGTGAATGGCTCGTCATCAGCGACTATCTTCTTCTCGACTTCACCCTCGTAGTACTTCAAATATTGATGGTAGGTAGATGGAACCACTTTATTCTCATGTATCCAAGGCCTTCCAAGCAAGATGTTGTATGAAGTCTTTGCATCGATCATATGCATCTATGCCCTTGATTGCATATCTTCAATGGTGATCCCCAACCTGATTGCGCCTATGGCTCTTCCCCCCTTGGTTTAATCCTTGAATAATCACACGACTTTATGAGAGTTCATTCATGGGAGTGTCGAGTTCTTTCACAGTGCGAATTGGTAAGATGTTCACTGAGAATCCTCCATCAACCAAAAATTGTTTTACTCTTTCATTGCGCATATAGCCAACCAGGTATAATGGGCGGTTGTGAAGAGTGTCACCTAGTAGAAGATCGTCATTTTTGAACATAACTTTTTTACCACAAGCATTAACTTCTTGAGGAATGGACTCGATGAGCTTTTCCGAAGATGGTGTCAATGGCAGGTCATCACTCTTTTCTTCCCTTTTGTCAGCATGGCAACAAGAGGCATTAATACCCTCATGGGAAATCTTCGTGCGGAACCAACTTGGTAAGAACTCCTCCAAGGTCACTGGATGTCGTGTCTTTTGAGGGTGGTGTACCTCCACTTTTGCTTTCTTCAAATGCTTAACTAGATTCCATCTCCTTAGTATTTTCACCATCATTTTACTTGTCAGTTGTTCTATTGACTCTTTTCGTGGGCTCATTTTGTGGCGCCTACGATGAGTCACCAACGTCTAACCTTCATCATTATCAGGTTGATAAACTTCAAATTTGTTGTTCTCCAGTAATTTTTCATCTTTACTTTCTTTAAAACTACATGATTTATTTGGACTGAATGAGCCAAAGGTAATATAGACTTGGTTTGCGCTTGCTTTCTCATCTTCAAGCACGATATTCTTTTCACGAGCCAAGTCCATAACTTTGTCCTTGATGAAAAAGCACTTCTCCAGAGGGTGGCTCACGAGCCGATGATATTTGTAGCAATTTAGGTCATCAGTTTTCCCACCTTCATTTGGCCGCTTCATCTCCGAAAGCTCAATGAGATTTAACTCGAGAAGTTCTTCAAAAATTGCAGGCACATCCGAATCTAGGAATGGATACTCCTTTTCTTGCATTTATTTCAGAGTCAACTTTATGCTTGTCTTATCTTGAAAAGAAGTAGATTTCATACTTTGCTTCTTGCTCACCTTCGTCGTGAACTTCACAAGTGATGTGTTGACATTCATAGATCTTTGTTTTCAGACTTAGGTATGAACTTGCTCTATTTCCTGACTTCTTGCTTGTCGTTCCCTTTGCGTGGTTCATAGATTGGTAGCCTTTCATTTCCAGTGGAGGCCATGCTCAATTCTATGTCATGGGCACAAGTTGCAAGTTCTTCAAATGTGCTAGGCTTGATACCTTGTAAGATGTAGCGCAGTCCTTAATGCATGCCTTGGATGCACATCTCTATGCCAGAAGCTTCACTAAGCCTGTCTTTACAGTTGGGGATTGCATTCTTCTAACGATTGATAAAGTCGATAACTGGTTCACCATTCCATTGACGAGTATTTGTATGTTCCACTATGCTCACAGTGCACCTTATGATATAAAAGCGATTGAGGAACTCTTGCTCTAGTTGATCCCAGCTATCAATAGATCCCACCTCGAGGTCTGTATACCAATCAAAAGTATTTCCTTTTAGCTAGAGGACAAACTGCTTGACGAGGTAATCTCTATAAGTCCCAGCTTTATTGCATGTCTCAATGAATTGTGCCACATGTTGCTTTGGATTTCCCTTTCCATCAAACTGTTGAAACTTTGGATGTTTATAGCCATCATACATCTTCAACATATCGATCCTCACAGTATATGTCTTAGCGTATATAAGAAAGGACTTGGTAGCAACTTCATACTTGCTTTTAATAGTTCCTTCAATGAACTCCTTCAGTTGATCGATTGGAATTATCCCTTCAGATGAGACAGGGATAGCCTAGCAAATGCTACTTGTCATGGGGGAGAATTACTCTTTAGAACCTCTGGGAGCTTGCCAGGTACATGGGTGGATTCTTCTTCCATCAAGATTTCCACCCTGTCTGTTAGCTTGTCAATTCTAGCATCTTGATTTTGCATGTACTTGGTCAAGCCAGCCATTGCTTCCGTCAAGTTTTCCAACTGCTCTTCCACAGATGAAGTGTTTGTCACCATGGCTTGCACGATTGTTGTGGATGATGGGGAGTAGCATGGATTTCCACACATATTGATTCTAGAATGGCTCATGCTATGCGGTGTAAGTGGGGAAAATCCATCACTTGAAATATCATCATCTTCTTTCATAACAGAGTTCTTGGATCTAGAGAGGTCAAGCAGAGCTAGAGTTTTCTTGATCTTTTTAGCAATATCGCTTCCTCATTCGGATACATTCGTAGAGGATCTTTCTCCTTTTGAGGATGAAGATCCAAAAAATAGAGGTTGATGCGGACGACACTTGGAGTGTTTGTTGTCCTAAAGAGCTTGCTTTGCTCCTCGTAACTGGTCCAAAGCTTTCAAAAGTAACATTACGAGGATGCTTTCTACATAAGCATAGAACCTGGAGTTAGCAGCCTTAGTGGATGTTGATTTGGAGTTGATTATATTTGAAGCCATTTCGACGTTCTTGAACTTTGGTGATTGAAATGTTGAGATGAGTGTAACGACCCGACCGACCATTTTCAGCATTTACACTCCGCTTGGTAGTTTGAGGGGATGAGTAGCTCTGTATAATGTATTATGACTTATGTAAATCATTGGTTTTGGTTTTCAGGTTATTCAGAACTGGTTTGGAAGAATGATTCTCAACTAGGAAGCTTTAAATTAGGAAGAGTTGACCAAGGATTGGAGTTTTGATAGTTCCGTTATCTCCGTTGGCTGATTTTGGACTTAGAAGCATGTCCGGATTGTGATTTGGAGGTCTGTAGTTGAATTTGTCTTGAAATTGCGAAAGTTAGATTTTGAAAAGTTTGACCGGGAGTGGACTTTATGAGATCGGATTTGGATTGTGGTTCTGGGAATTGGACTAGCTTCGTTATGTCATTTGGGACTTGTGTGCAAAATTTGGGTTCATTCCGGGTTGGTTTGCTATGTTTCGGCACGAGTTATGGAAGTTGAAAAGTTCAAAGTTCATCAAGTTTGATTTGGGGTGAGATTTGTCATTTCGTTGTTGTTATGGGTGATTTGAGGCCTCGAGTAGGTCCGTGTTGTATTTCGGAACTTGTTGGTATATTCGGACGGGGTCCTGAGGGGCTCGGGTGAGGATCAGACGGATTTTCGGATAATTTTGGCACTGTTGTGTTCTGCTGATTTCTGGTGTCACGGTCCTTCATCGCGATCGCGATTAGCTGACCGCGTTCGCGTAGGGTTGAGCAGGGAACTGGAGCTGGAGGCCTTCTTCATCGCGTTCGCGAAGTTCTGAGCCAACTGTGAGTCGCGTTCGCGAGGAATGTACCACGAACGCGAAGTGTATTTTTGGTGGCATTATATTTTGTTCATCGCGAAAGCGATGAATTTCCTGCGTTCGCATAAGAGGATGCCTGGGCAAAAGTATAAAGTACTCTATTTCGAGGGTTTCAGCCATTTTTACATTTTTGGAGCTATGGAGCTCGGATTGAGGCGATTCTTGGAGCAATTTTCACCATCTGGACTGGGGTAAGTGTTCTTTACTCATTTTTGATTTTATATCATGAATCTATCTTCGTTTTCGGCATTTGATTGATGGTTCAAAAAGAGAAAATTGGAGGTTTTAGCCTAAAGTTTCATAAAGTAAATTTTTGAGATTTAAACATCTATTTGGAGTCGTATTTGAGTGAAACTAGTATGGTTGGACTCGTAATTGAATGGGTTATCCGATTTTGTGAGTTTTATCGGGTTCCAAAGTGCGGGCCCAGGTTTGACTTTTTGGTCAATTTTGGAGATTTGATTAAAGATTTGACCTTTATCGATTGGGTTTGTTTCCTTTGGCATTATTTGATGTATTTGAGTTGATTTTGGCTAGTTTAGAGCCGTTCGGAGGTCGGTACGCGCGAGATGGCATATTTGGAGCATCATTTAGCTTGTTGTGTATTGGATTTGGCTTGTTCGAGATAAGTAACACTACTAAACTTGGTGTTGAGGGTATGAAACCCTGAATTACGTGTTATATGTTTGGTGTTGAGGTGACGCACATGCTAGGTGATGGGCATGTGGGCGTGCATCGTGTGAATTGTGACTCTATTATTCGTGTGGTACTGTATAGTTACCTGATATTATCTGTAACCATGAAATCTCTATGTACTAGAGCTATTGAGTTGTAATCCATGTTAGAAACCATGTCTAGGCTACATGTTTATCCTGTTAGGACCCACTGAGTTCATTTCTGTTGTTGAGCTATCCGCTTTCATTGCATTACATACTCAGTCATACGCATTCATATGCATATCATATCTCAGTCTCTATTACCATTTATTGATACATTGCATCATTATTTTTGGGCTGATTTTTCATGACATTGAGAGACCGAGAGACTGAAGAGATTGATGACTGAGTGAGGCCGAGGGCCTGATGGTGAGGATGTTTATGAGATCGGGCTGCATGCCGCAACATATTTTTATTGATTTATGATGGGATCGGGCTGCACGCCATAACATGTTTTACTGATTTATGTCATGATTGGCTTGATATAGCGCTTGGACTGAAGGAGCCCCTCCGGAGTCTGTACATACACCAGTGAGCGCATGTACCTACTGAGTGCGAGTGCCGAGTGATTGGGAGGATTGAGTGACTGTGAGGACTAAGTGGTTGTGAGGACTGAGTGACTAGGACTGAGTGAATTGATACTCTGAGAGTATGCATATGGTTTATTACTGAGTCACATCGCATTTGACATGCACATGACATATAGGCATAAAGATGCATTTTTCTCAATGTTGTACGGTATCACGTCATTCATGACTTCTCACACATATTGACATATGGGCATCGAGAGGTATTTTACACTTACTATCTAGAAAGAAAATAAAACATCTTATTTAATGTTGAAAGGAGTTTTTTGAGAAAAATTATAATTTTCAAACTTACTCGTATTTTTGACGATTTCGGTAAAGGAGTTGGGTTTTCACTGATATACTTGAAAAGCGGAACTATTTTCGAAAAACTATGAAAAAGTTGAGCATTTTATCTCCGAGTTACTTCTTTTATTACTTGTTGTATGTTGTTATGAACTGTTTTTGGCTATTGGTGTTGGGCCCGACCTTTGTTCCAGCTCGTCACTACTTTCAACCTAATGTTAGGTTTGTTACTTATTGAATACATAGGATCGGTTGTATTCATACTACACTTCTACACTTTGCGTGCAGATATTGGCTGTTGATGTTGCTGTGATCAACGGGAGCTGGAATTGAAGACGTACTTGCGTTCCTGTTGTAGCTGCCTCTTTTTCATGGTTGCCTTAGATTCATAAAACTCTATTTATGTACTTTTCGAACAGATGATGTATTTACTTCATACCAGCTTTGTAAATTATATTCTTAGAAGCTCATGATTTGTACTACCAATCCTTGGGAAATGTATAAGATTCATATAATTTTTCTTCTATTTAACTGCCTTATAAATTTCATTATAATTAGATAGTTGTTAATTGGCTTACCCAGCGGGTTGGGTTAGGTGCCATCATGACTAGTTGGATTTTGGATCGTGATAATGAGAGGTAGAGATTGTCCCACTGGGCGTGCTAGAATTTGTAGATAATGAATTGCGTCGAGAAAATAAAATCAAGACCGAAAAATATTGCAACAATCGTAGTATTTTATTTCAAATAATATGAGCATTACAATCTCTATGAATCCTTTGATTCTACTTTTCAACAATAAATAAAAGAGCCTTCGAGTTTAATCTTGAATTTTTGTTTATTTTAATCTAAGTGTTTGAGGCCTGATCTTGATCTTGACGTATTTTTAATCCAAGGACTTGCAACTTGTTCTTGAATCTTCGTCTTGATCTTTTAATCCTTAGAACACTTGAATGCTTGTAGCTTCTAGAGAAATTTGTAGTGTTTGATCCACGATATCTCTCTTGCTTCTTGTTATAACTTATGGTCTCTTTCTGAGTTATGAAGACCCCTATTTATAGTTGTGGGAGGGAAGAATTGTGATGAGAACAAACTCTTTCCGACCAATCAGATTGAAGTGTGACAAGACCGCATTTGATTGACCAGAACACGTCACTTGCACATGTGGCACAGTTTCATTGGCCTTTTAATTTGACTTGACATACCTTGTCATTTTGACATGTAGCACAATCCTATTGGCTCTTACGTTTGACTTGGCTTGCCACGTCATTTGACACGTGGCACCAAACCGGGCTTTTAGGAAGATGAAATCTTGGGCTTAATGAAGTGGGCTCATGACTTTAGCCCAATTAAATGGGCTAGCCCAATGGATTAAGACTTATTTATTTAATCTATATATATTGGACTTATATAATTAATTCAATTATATTAGCCAATAATATTTATTCGAACTAATATATTTAAAATATAGTCCAGATATTTTTATTGAATTTAAATACAATAAAATTTAAATGCTTACGGTAGCCAAACCAACAACCCTTGTTCATAAAATACTTTGAATAGGTCACTATGTTCATGTAAAAATAGGCATTAATCTTCATATATTTTTGATCCGCAACTTCAGCCATAAACTTGCGTCTATGTGTGTGTGTTTTGAGCGTTTGGTTTTCCTCTTTTATAGTAATAGAGATAGTGATAATTTTCAATTTCTATGCTGACAAAGTTAAGCATTGAGACAATCCACGGGCAATTTTGCAGGCATGACGTGGTTGCCTTCTACTTGTCTGATAAAAATGCAGACTTGAGCTTTAAAATTCATGGAAGTTGAGTCTACTCGTTTAGTTTTTTTTTAAAAGAACTAAATTAGGCCGAGTTATGGGTAGAGGAAATGAATCGGGTAAAAAAAAAGGGGAGGTGTCTCTTTTATGAAGTACCACGTGGCAGTCCATCCAGTTGATAGATATATTTGAATGATAGTATAACGGTATGGGCTAAAATGATTAAATAGTATAACGTATGATATTTTTAAATCTTTTTCAATAGTACATGAATATATTTGACCCTTTCCGTTTATCATTTAGTATATGTGTTGTTGGGTCATGATGGTTCATAAAAATAGTACCTCGGTGAGTTTCGATTCCGATCCCGGGCTGGTCCAAGCTGGTCATACCGAGTTGTTAAGGGACCAATATATTTATAGTACAATTTAATTTATAAACTTGTAATTTATAAGTAAATAATATAATGACCAAAATTTAAATAGTTTGTTAAAGTCTTGAAAGGTAAAACGTGAAAGTAATATTTGCGGAAACACATCAAAGGATTAAGAGTCTAAATTTCGTTAGACAATAATTTAATAAGAAGATTTCAAATTGCAAGTTCTATTTTGATTTTTAAATTTGCAAATTAAAAGTCTATAGTAACTAAATTAATATTAAATACAAGAGTACATTTAAAGGTTTTGCATTGTCTTTTATAGTTCTTTCATGTCAATATGAATTACTTGGCCTATTTTTGGGGTGTCTAATTCAAATGGGCAACCAATTGTCAATATATTTTAAATTTTCTGATCTTCCGTTTTATCTACATTTTCACGATTGCTATGATCTAATCCAATCTCTAAAATACACTAGCACTTCCAAGGAATTGATACCCAATGAGTGACATATGTCTCATATTTGTTGCCTTATTTGGCTAAATGCGATTTCTGATGAAATAATTGAAATTGGCATATTTAGCTCGTCTCGAGCCATAGCGAAAAGAATGGGAAATGGCTTTGCGTTATACTTCTATCATGTCCACAACAAAATATCCTTTGTGCGAGGCTTTGTCTACTTTTACAAGTAAAATTGAAATTCATCACTATTCATGCTATTGTGTTGTGTAAAAAACATAATGTAGACCAAATATCAAAATATCTACACCATCATCTTCATCAATAGAAACAGAAGTAGAAACAGAACTAGAAGCAAGGTTCAGATTAATATTTATTACAACAGAAGAAGCATCAATCAGGTTTGCGTAATAATTGTATAATTGCTGCAAATGCTCATTTAGGTCTCTCGTACAAGTATGAATGTACGGAATTTCAATTGGTCCAATTTCTGTATAGGTATACAAAACATTAATTAATTGGTGTCAAATAAAGATCTTAGAAGACTTTAAAACATCACCAATTAAATAAATAATGTAAAATTAGTTTTTGAATTTTTCTTGCATTTTTTCGGTGGTATCACCATATCTTTCTTTATTCTTGAATTCAGAAAGTAAAGGAGAAATTTCTTCCACTATATGCTTACCTTATTTATCGTTTAATTAAAAATTAGTGTAGTTTAATGCATGTAATTAGAATGTTGGGGAGATTTAGATTATAACGTAAAAAACGTAGTGGATTGCTAAATCATTCAAAGCAAGATATATAATAAAGAGATTCGAGCCTTGAAAATGGAGAACTTCTTATTAGGGAACGTTTTACACTCCTTAATATGCTTACTTGCAGTGAATTTAAATAATCGGACCAATTAATTTTAGAATACTAGATGAAACAAAAAAAATACTTAAGACCTTGACAAATTAGGGTCACTCTTTACCGTCGTAGCATGTGACACCTTATTGGTACACGATTAGTATGACCAATATTAACATCATAACATGTATATAGTTTATATTACATTAAGTATTTTGAAATTTTATAAAATTTCAGTAGACCGATGAATTATTATAAATATATGTTTATTTGGGACATTTCCACTGTCATTAGATGAAAAACATACTCGATGTTTGTGTCATTTTTTTAATCATGTGAAGTTACATAAAATTAACAAAACGTGTACTCATCCATGCCCATTTGGACATAAAATTTGATGAAAGTTTTTTCTAAATTTTTTTATTTTTTTCGAAATCAGCGTTTGTTCATAAAATTTTTAATTTTCACTTGAAGATACATTTTGAAAATTTTCGAAAATTTAAAAAACTCCAAAAGCTACTTTTCAAAATTTTCACTCAAATCACTCACAAAATTTAAAAAATAACCCAAACTGAAATTTATGTCAAAAAACAACTATAAATTTCAAATACTATTTTCACTTGAAATTTTTTTTCACTATTTTTTCGAATTTTACTATTCTTATGTCCAAACGCCTACTTAAATGTCTAGAACTAGACATTTCTTACAACTTAGTACAATATATTATTTGGTTCCTTGTGTAAGGATAATAATAGTCTGGACAGATTTATATTATGAAATTCTTATTCTTTCCCGAATTAAGATTTTAAACTCTACCCATTTGGTAAATAAAAATAGAAGAAGTGTTCAAGCAAACCAAAACTCAACTTCTTTTGGGAAGGGAACATTATAGGAATAATAATGAGAAATGACATTGTATAGCCGTTTTTAAAATAATAGCCGGAAAATGTATATCTATCTATATTATATTAAAAGCACGAAGGCACTTAGCGAAAGATCGTTCGCCTATTTTACCCTTTAAAAATAACTTTTATATCGGACAAATTAGTCATTTAATTTATTTTTTAATATTTAGAACTTTAAAATCAACTAAAAAAATTTATTTTTTTCCTTATTTGAATGTAGTAGCCCAAATTTTGGCTATTGTGCATCAACCAAAATTTTCCATAAGATCTTTGATTCTCTTTATGTAGTACTTTTGCTCTACTTTTAAATCTATATAAGGAACACTTGCCCTCGGTAGGCATCAACGTACATATAGCTATATGCAATTTAAAAATTCTCTATGTTTTCTCTATAATAGGATAAAAAGTTCTTATAAAAATTAAAATAATATTGACGTTATATTGTTGAGGTGGATATCCCTATAATATATTTTATTCTTCTAATTATTCAAACTTATCCAAGATAGAGAAACACACATAAAACCAAAAAACAAAATTGATTTCTCATTATTTCACATAAGTTTTTATGCTTAATATGACTTTTGCATAGATTTCCATTAATACTATATTAGCGAAATACCGTTCACCTTTTTTACCCTTTAAAAATATATTTCAGACTAGATAAAATAGTATTTTATATTTCCTAATACAATCATATACTCTTGCTTTCCATAAAAACATAATTGCCAATGCATCTAAATGTAGAATCTGGGATGCTTGATCATGTGTTTAGACAAAGAAAGAAAGTTCTCCTTAAAACAAAAAAAAAAATAGATTAATTAATGAAGTTTCTTAATTATTTTACTTTTGCACAAATTTAATGTGTTGGAAACAATTCTTATATAATATTCTTATTGATTAAAGTAATCGAATAATTTGTATTTTGCTCATGAGGAAATAAACGTCTTGTGTAAGTTAGCTGACCATATTTTTGTCTTTTTAGGATGAACTTAAGAATATGTATTTTTTTTTAAAGTTAAAAAATCTCTAAAATATACAAGGGTTATGTACTCTTGCTACAACTAAAAAGTAAGCGCAATAACTTATAAATTTGAAGTAGTAAAATTATAAAATTGGAATATATTTTAAAATTAATATATTGATTGGAATGACTTAGGACTTACATGGGATAGAGTTTCTTCCTTTATTAAGTTAATTAAATAGGATAAATAATTATCATTTAATAAATTTACAAAGGAAATTAGCTTTTATTTTATAATTTAAACATAATTTTTAATATGATGTTCATGTCATTTTAAAAGTTATTATTCATTAAGATGGAGTGCACACGCAAAGCGCGTAACTTATGACTAGTATATATATATTTTGTATGTACATATATATAAATTATATAAATTTTATACATTTTTTTGATATCGAATGTAAATAGTTTATGGCGTAGAATAATGAATATGACTTTAATGGTTTCATTTCATAGTACGAACTGGGACCTTAAATCATCCATGTTTCTAGAGCAAATTTCATTTGTAGCCGGCTAGTGGAAAATATTATCATCCGCTAGTCATGAATTGATCAATACAATTTATAATCCCAAACAAATTATAATGGGTAGCCTAAATTTGCTCAAATGCGATAGATTTTATTACCATCAAGCCGTTCCAATCATCCACCAATGATATGCAAAATCAGTTTTCTTATTGTCAAAAATACCGCTTATGGTATTTAATTTTTGAAAACAATAAATTTTCATGTAATTTTAGGTACCTAGCTTTTTCTGACTATCAAAAAATTATGTAAACTATTTTTATTTTTGTTGTTGTTGGTTCTTACTTGGCTAAATGAAAGCAGTCGGTCATCTTCAAAGTAATATATCCTTATTGTTATGGTTTTCGTTTCATGAGTTTATTTATTTATTTAATACACAATATTACGTTCTTCACTCTTTAAATCAAATACCCCTTTACGTACAAAGAACGTAAATGTACATTGAAATAAATACTATATAATAGATATAAATTGTCAATAACTAACATTATTGTAATTTTTAACACAATATTAAATTCTAGAAAATCTTTCATATATACATTTTACTACATCACTACGTAGTAAAATGCACGATACACTTTATATATACAAAATTTATACATTGTAGAACAGTCTATACACTTTGGATACACAAAAGCGCTCGGGATACATTAATGATATATTATGGATACATTGCAAGATGCACGATACTCTCTATATACATATTTTATGCAATGTATATACTAAATAGACTGTCACTATGCAAAAAATATATTAAAATAGATTGTCACTATACAATTTATATACAATAGACTGTCACTATACAAAATAGATTGTCACTATACAAAAATATACTAAATAGACTGACACTATACAATTTATATACACTAGACTGTCATACAAAATATATATAAAGTAGACTGTCACTATACAAAATATATACTAAATAGACTGTCACTATACAATTTATATACAATAGACTGTCACTACAAAATATATACAAAATAGACTGTCACTATACAAAATATATACTAAATAGACTGTCACTATACAAAATATATACTAAATAGACTGTCACTATACAAAATATATACTAAATAGACTGTCACTATACAAAAAATATACAAAATAGAATGTCACTATACAAAAAATATACAAAATAGACATTTTCGGCTATTAGATGTAATATATTTGGACCGAAGGGCCATTTTCTATCAGTAAAAAAAAATATGGGCTATTAAAATTTTGAGGAGCATATAGGGTAGTTTTCACATGTTTCTACTGTTGTCGTACGCGAAGACTTGGTTGTTTAGAAAGTTTTTATGTCATTATCAAAAAACAGCTTTCTATTGTACTAATAGTAAAATATTTTGGATTTAGTGTTTAAGAAAAATTAACACAAATTGTCTTCATCCAACCATTATAATATATGTATAAATTATACTATATAATGTGTGTTTAATTATATATAATTAGTATATAATTGGCTAGAAAAGTAAAGCAATAAATCGATTAAAAAAAGTAATTTTCGGAAGAAACTACTTTTTTCTACTTCTCAAAAACTACTTATGCCTCTACTCAAAATCACTTTTTTCCTTCTAAAAGCTTGGCCAAATATTTTAACTTTTGGCTAAAAAGAAACTTGGCCAAACATGCTATAAGTGTATTTTTTAAAATTACTTTTCAAAAAGTACTTTTAGAAAGAAGCTATTTTTTGCAGCTTCTCGTAAACAACTTCTGCTTCTACTCAAAAGTTTAGTCAAACACCTCAACATAGAAAAAAAACTGATTTCGGCTACTTGTGGATGTCCCGTTCTACTTTATCCCGTTTTGTCCAGATAAAAGCCCAATAAGTTGGTCTAGAGGTAACAGCCCATTTTATAGAATATTGAGGCTTCCCCTTCTTGAAAAGAGTCCAAAATTCAACAAAAGGGAGGGTACTGGGCTAAACCCTTAAGAAGAATTAACCCAACTACCCGCCCACCCAATTACTTAAACTAAAAGTAGCCGGTGGAGGTATAATATATGCATAATTTATGTATTATATATGTATAATTATATATAATTAATGTATAATCTATGTATATGACTAGAAAAAGTAAACAATAAATATGAACGACTATTGGTGTAAAGATCCCAACCCTTGATCCACAAGGCCCAAAATTAATAAGTTGGTCCACAGGACAACAGCCCGTTAGACACCTTTTTCACAAGCTTTTGATGTTGCACCAATCATTTACGAGCGAGTATTACACTCAGAATTTACAAGCGGATCGAGAAAGGGATTCACTGAGCAAAAGCTTAATTTATTAAACTTTTAATGTATTTTATAAATTTTTGTATAGTTATTATATTATTTTATTAATTTATAAATTTAAAGATCCATAGGGCTTATGCAACATGTCTCGGGGTTTATGCCTCGTCTCACATTAAGTAAAATGCTTGCTTCACGTCCCTGCCTTTTAAAACACTGGCAGCTTTTTCAGCAAAAGCAATTCTTTTTCGCAAATTCTAGTTTTCCTTCAATTTGTCTCTCTAATCCATTTCTATAAGGGTCCATCTCGGTCAATCAAATCTTATTTTAGTTATATGATTTTTTTTATTGAAGATCGGTAAAATATAATATATGAGTTCAATCAGGAAATTTTTATAGGATCATTTTCGTCTATTCAAATTGTAATCGATTCATTTTCTTAATAATTTCAAAAAGAAAAGAAAATAACTTCCATAGCTAGCTACCACTCAATATTCACACTATATATGGTCCAAAGGTGGAGAACTTTGGTACATGTATTGGTATAAGACCATAGAAGAAGAATGGCTAGATAACAAAAAGGTAAAACTTCAACATTAGTTGATAAGGATTGGTACTCAACTATAGGCCACCAGAAACATATATTCTTCACAATTTCTTTTGAAGTCTTGATTTAACACATCTACATACTGGGATAGCTCTTATTGATAGCTTACTTTGGCTTCATCTCCTCTTACCTCTTCATATAAATTACGGGCAAAGGTCCAAATATGCCCTTATACTATACGAAATTGAGCACATTTGCCCTTCGTTAATACTTTAGCTCAAATATGTCCTTACCGTCACATAGTTGGTCCATATATACCCTTAGAGTTACACAGTTGGCCCATATATGCCATTTTCGAAACGGAATCCACCCAATATAATTAGCTCTTTCGTTAATTATATTAAAGTGTATTACAAACACTATTTCTTTTTTATTAGTACTTTTTTTCTTTACCTTTCTCTTTTCTTTCTTCTTTTTTATTTTCTTCTCCTTTTGTTTTTCTTTTTCTTTCTCCCTTATCCGATTTCCTTCATTACTGATGTCTTCTCCATTTTCATCACCAATTTCACTTGACAAAACTCATAAATTCCAATTACTAAGAAAATTCTCCCATAAGAATATTTTTATAGATCATATGTTTTTCAATTTTTAAATTTTTACTGAATATATATTTAGTTCTAAAAAATTTAACAAAGTAAGATTTAACAAAGTAAGAAAAAAAAGTACTAATAAAAAGAAAATAGTGTTTGTAATACACTTTAATACAATTAACGAAAGAGTTAATTAGTTTGGGTGGATTCCGTTTCAAAAAGGGCATATATGGGCCAACTGTGTAACTCTAAGGGCATATATGGACCAACTATGTGACGGTAAGGGCATATTTGAGCTAAAGTATTAACAAAGGGCAAATGTACTCAATTTTCTATAATACAAGGGCATATTTGGACCTACCTAAAATGAATGTTAAGTTTATTCTTCTAGCTCTTTTGAGATATTGAGATGCTTAATTTGTTACATCCAATTTCTTGCAAAAAAGAATTAATTGATAATATAGATAATACAATTTAATTTTCAATTTCTATTTCTACTAATTTCACATTGTTTTAAAATATACATGGCACAAAAGGTTCTGAGGTGGCCAAATATATATATATATATCCGACTATTTTAAATTTAAATGTTTGGGTAGGCGGCTATTTAAGTTAATTCTTCTTTCTTTAACTGGACATCTACCTTTATTGTTAATAAGTAATAGCAAGACTCTGAATCCTGAACCTCTATCTGCTCTATTATGGTGAATTGTGTGAATCGTCTTTGTTTAAAATGTAGAAGTCTTTTATGTGGTAAACTTTTAGGGGTTCGATTTCTATTTGTGCTAATATCACACTTAGTTTTAAAACATAGCACAAGTGGTCGTTGTGTGGTAAACGGTTTAGGGGCGTGCATTAAAAAAGCAATTATAAGTTAAGTAAATTGCAAAACTCACCTTATTTAAACCAAAACATGAAGTCAATTTTTGCCCAATCATTTATCTAGGGATTGAGGTAGTTTAACTAAAATCTTCGGATCCATAATTGAAATCGTTCTAATAAGAAAACAAGAAATACTCCCATTTTACTTAACTAATATCAACCCCATACGGGGCGAACCTACGGGGATCGTCAAAAAATTATATAAACTTATTTTATCTTTATTTCAGAAAATACAGTTATAAGAAAAAAGTTGAACCCACTTGATCTAAGCATAGCGCACACTTCATTGGTAAAGTGGGTTCAATTTTTTTAAGAGATCCTGGGTTCTTGATGATGGGAAACAGGTATGAACAGCGGAAGCAAATAGTTAGTATCACTTGCATGTAATATAGACAATATATAATCATAGATTTTGATTAAACACAAAATAAATACTTATTTCTTGAAGCGTGACCGCAACCACGAGATTAGCCTTCACGTTTAACGAATCACCACCAGCTCCGTAGTGTATCAGCAGAATCGCCACTGGATTACGATCACCATCAGTTTCGCAGTCTTCTGCTGTGTGACCCAAATAGTATCGGAATTGACGAAATTCGTATGAGCGGATTTCTCCATGGAAATCGTATAGTAAAAAACCATAGCCTCCTTATGGAATAAGACCCCTTTATATAGCCACAGGTTTTATGATTTAAAACCTTTTTCCTAAACTTGTTGGGTTTTTCTTTTCCACCAAGAAATAGAATTCCATTTAATTCGTAATTATTCAGGCATAACAGGGACCGTAATATTTAATTAATGAGGCTTCCTATTATGGACTTAATTTGAATATTTCGAATTAATACTACCATAATAAATTGTAAATTATTTCACTAAAAATTCGTAACTGCACTCCTCAGTTTAATTTTAAAATTCTTCCATTAAACCTTATTTAACTCCCCATGTTAAGATTCAGATATTAATCAAATAAATTAAATTACTCATAATTTAATTCTCCTTTAAACTTTCGCTTAACTTATTTCATGTAACGGATACAAAATTCACATGCAAGGTTTACACATGAAAACTTATAAGCTTTCATAAAGATGTATCATCAATCTCTAGACCGAGATATGGATTCATTCAACTAACTCTTACTTCGCCAATGTATATCATTATTGTCCAATTTACCGGGCATATTGACCCACAAAAGAATCTCGTATTTTAATAAATCAAAACAATAAATGATATACACAATTAATAATAATTATATCAAGATTAAGAGTATAAGTACGTTTAGTGGGTAGAGAAGTTATTTTATTAAGTCAGTATAAAATACTTATCTCTACTTGATTCGTTCAATACATACAAAATGTACTAGCATAAGAAGTCGGAATTAAACCATTCCCATAATCAAGATAAATTATATTTAATCTTTTGCTACAATCATTCATGATGGTTTGTCCAATTCCATCATTAAATTGTGAACATGATCTTTACGCTTATAAGAACCGATAATTTAATCTTTCGTGTATAAGCTAAACTCTATACACTAAATCATCTACTATATAAGTAAATGACACAAACGAATATATGATCTGTTTAAAATATTATTAAAATTGAATAAATAATTATTTTATAATAAATACTATATCCAAACCAAAATTCATGGTTAATAGTATATATCCCAACAATCTCCCACTTAGACTTTTAACCATGATAATTATTAGAATATACTATATCTAAATGCATGGTTAATAGTATATGCCCTAATAATCTCCCACTTAGACTCATAATCATACATATATAACTTTCACAGCTATCCTTTTGCACGACTATTAAAAGTCTCTTCTAATAAACTTTTGCTAAAAGGAACTTGCCAAGTAATTTTCAAATGCAATCTTTGTCTAGTAGTGCTTTGTCCTAACTAACTAGTTTGGTATTAAGCTCTTGAATTTTTTTATGAAACTCTCCCAAGAGTACATACTAAACTTTGTTTTTCTTTACTATTCTCCCACTACAACGAAGTACTACTAATATTATCTTCATTACTTTACGGTATTGAAATAATATTAATGACTTCTTCCTGTAATGTTCTCTGCTCAACATTACTCCCACTACTTGGAGGTAGTAAATTTCTATTTGCCTATTAATATTTCTCCCACTACTTAAATGCAATGGAACGTCAATTCCGACATATAGAGTTGTATGTTCTTGAGCGTTTGAATTTTCAGATGATTCATTTGTTATTTCTTTGCTTAGTTCCTGTAAAACTAGTTTAGTTTTAGGAACATAGTTTATTAAATAATCCTATTACAGAGAACTGGTATTTGTGATAACAATTACCTTCTTTTCTTTAGGAAAATAAAATAAACCTCCTTTCATTCCCTTGGATATCCAATAAACGCGCAAACATTCATCCTTGATTTTATCTGTAACGACCCGGCCGGTCGTTTTGAGTATTGTAATCCCATTTCCCCATTTACTGCTCAATTATGCTTTACAGTTGTTTAATGACTTACCAGATTAGTTGGTGGTCCGGAAGGAATTCAGAGTGAAACGAGACACTTAGTCTCCTAATTGAAAATTCTAAGATAGAAAAGTTGTCCGGATGTGGACTTATATGTAAATGACCTCGGATTTGAATTTTTATGTTTCTAATAGCTCCGTATGGTGATTTTCGACTTAGGAGCGTGTCTGAAATTTTTTTTGGAGGTCCATAGAGGAATTAGACTTGAAATGCCGAAAGTTGAATTTTTGGGAAGTTTAACCGCGGGTTGACTTTTTGATATTGGGGTCAAACTCCGATTCTGAAAATTTTAGTAGGTATGTTATGTCATTTATGACTTGTGTACAAAATTTGAGGTCAATCGGACGTGATTTGATAGGTTTCGGCGTTGTTTGTAGAAATGGAAAGTTTCAAAGTTCATTAGGCTTGAATCTATGTGTGATTCGTGTTTTTAGTGTTGTTAGATGTGATTTGAAGACTCGACTAAATTCGTATGATGTTTTAAGACTTGCTGGTATATTTGGTTGAGGTCTTCATGGGCTCGGGTGAGTTTCGGATGGTTAACGGATCAAAAAGTGGACTAAAATAGCTGCTGCAATTTCCCTATGCTGCAAATTCTATCTCCCAGAATCTCCCAAAATCGAGCCCATAATCGTGCCTAGAATAGGGCTATGATCGAGCCCAAGATCGAATCCATGATCGAAGGCATGGTCGAGGGCCATGATCGAGCCCAAGATCGAAGCCACGATCGAAGGCAGGGTCGAGGGCCAGGATCGAGGGCCAGGATCGAGGATCAGGATAGAGGCCCAGGATCGAGGCCCATGATCGAGGGACAGGATCGAGGGTCAGGATCGAGGAACACGATCGAAGGCCCAGGATCGAGGCAGGATCGAGGGATGTCTGGGCAGAATTATAAAGCAGGGGACTTCCTCCCATTCGCCATTTTTGACAAATTGGAGCTTGAGGAGAGACGATTTTTGATAGATTTTTAAGGAAAACTTGAGGTAAGTCCCTTGTGATCATTTCTACTCCATAATATTGAATTATCATCGAATAATCCGACTAGATTACATATTTTTGAGGTGTAAATCAGAGATTTAAACTAAAGGTATTTAACAGACCAGTTTGACTCGGTTCCGGACCGGCCCAGACCGGTTATGAACCAGCCCGACAGTAAGGGGCTGGGCAGGGCTGGGTTGGGACCGGGATCAGACTTTGCCGGGTAAAATTTTGGTACTGGTACGACCCATTATGGTTTAGTCATATGGGTATCGGTTAATCGGACCGGCCTGGACCGGCCCGAACCGGTTTGGCTGTTTAATTATTTTAACCATTTATGCATTGACCACGCCATAATTACTATATTGTATTATATTATTATTTTTTTGTAAAATGATTTTAAACTCAATAGCCCTCTCCAAGAAGTAGTGTCTATATTACTAAAATAATGTTCAAACTTTAGTAAGCTTAGATTTTTTTAAAGCTGCATGTCCCCATAAAGTCATAAAGGTATGTCCCATCCAAGACAAAGCACGCTTATCTTTGTGTTTTAAGCTATTTTCTTTCCTTGAAAGTACAAAAAGCCTGCTAATTATGGCTACTGAATTAGATTCTCCCTAATTACGATAGAATTTAGAAAAAAGGTTTTGAACACAGTGAGGAATCGCAGACTTCTTCAATCGTGTTAGAGTTGGAGCTGGTAACAAGGGTGGTGGTCTTTGCATTCTTTATTCAAACACACTTTTTATAAGATTATTTTTTTGTTTTATATTTTTACTTTAGTTATACAAAATATATATTTAAAACAAATTATACACAAACCCGACCCGGTAGGCCCGAAACCGTTACGGTTCCATTTTTGATCGGATGGGGCCGGACCCGTTAACCCCGGTTTGTCAAACCCGAAACTTGACCCGGATTGGTGACCGGCCTGTCACTTTGTTTCTCGACCCGGACCGGACCGGCCCACCCGTTTGTCATCTTTAATTTGAACTTATAAATTTGGAAAAAAAGATTTGATGATTTGGAGATCGAGTTGAGGTCAAATTTTGGTAAAATTAGTATGGGTAGACTCGTGGTGGAATGAGCTTTTGGATTTTATAACTTTTGTCGGGTTCCGAGACGTGGGCCCCACAGGCGATTTTTGAGCTAAATTTTGAATTTTTATGGAAAAAATATATTTTCATATGAAATTAATTCCAATAAATTTTATTGACTAAATCGAATTATTTATGGCTAGATTTGAGGCGTTTGGAGGCCAATTCGCGAGGAAAAGGCTTATTGGAATAAAGAATTGCTCGGATTGAGGTAAGTAACCGTTATAAATCTGGTCCTGAGGGTATGAAACCCCAAATTTTTTGTGTCATGTGATTATTTTGGAGGTGACGCACATGATAGGTGACGGGCGTGTGGGCGTGCACCGAAGGGATTGTGACTTGGTCCGTCCCGTAAAACTGTAAAGTTGAATAACTTGTTGTTAGCTATATGCTCTCTTTGTGTTGAAGAAATTTGATTGTAAATCATGTTAAAAATCATGCTTAGGCTTTGTGATAGTATTGTTGGGACCCACAGAGGTCGCGTACTTGTTGAATTATTTGCTATTTACTGTCTTGTACTCAGTCATGATTTTACTTGTGTATCATACCTCAGTCTTTCTTGATATTTGTTGATTTACTATGTTATCTTTGTTTGGGCTGATCTTTGTGATTTTCGAGAGCCCGAGAGACTAGAGAGGTTGAAGACTGAGTAAGGCCGAGGGCCTGTCGGTGAGGTAAGGATATATGGCACGTGAGTTATCCGTGCAGGATATTATAGCACATGAGTTGTCCGTGCAGCACGTGAGTTATCCGTGCGAATTATGGTGCTTGGGCTGTAGGAGCCCCTCCGGAGTCTGTACACCCCCAATAAGCACGGGTACCCATTGAGTGTGAGTGCTGAGGGTTGAGAGCCGAGTGGTTGAGCTGTTGTGACGAGTTGAGTGATTGTTGCCCTGAGAGGCTGTACTTGTTTTTCATTTTTTGTTGCACTTAGTTGCTATCTGTCATTGTTGTGAAATACTCTGAAAGATTTTATATCCGGATTACACGAACTTGAACTGTATAAAAATGATTTGACTTAAACTGTTGGATTTGAAAGCATGTCTATTCTTTTCTGAAATTACTGAAAGTGAACTATAATTGTGTAGCTCGTCACTATCTTCAGTTCCTTAGTTATTATTGTTACTTGCTTAGTTGGTTGTACTCATACTACACCCTGTACTTCGTGTGCAGATCCAGGTGCTTATGGACATAGCGGGTATTGATTCTCTCGTACAGTTGATCTTTCAGAGATTCAGAGGTAGCTGCCGTATTTCACAAACCTTGTCTCTCCTTCCCTATCTCCTTGTTTACTGTATTTTGGTCTTAGACTATTGTAGACCGTATTTTTTTCCAGACTTATATTCATATTAGATGCTCATGTACTCAGTGACACCAGGTTTTAGGAGTGTTTATATCATTATTTGCGAGATTTGTGGATTGTATTTAAATATTAAATTTTTAAACTTAAAAGATATGAGAGTTTATTGAGATTGTCGACTTGCCTATTATTGAGATAGGCACCATCACGACGGGTGAGATTTTGGGTCGTGACATTATCTTATCCGTTTTTCCTTTTAGTATATATATATATATTAGACAATTCCATATCCGAACTTGCCGCAGACCGGACTTACGTTAAGTCCACAGTTCTATGGGATCCAAGATACTGACTTAGAAAGAACTAAAATCAGAATGTAATTGCAGTTTCTAAGGCATATCCATAACGAAAAAATAAATAAATCAGAATAACTTACCATTAATATAAACATCTCCATAAGAGATTTATTTCTTCTCTCTACTACACCACTCTATTATGGAGTATCCAGCGTAGACAATTGAGATATATTCTTCTATTTTGATGAGTAACTAATGAACTTTGTAGAGAAGTGCTAGCCACATACGATCAGATTGTAGTAATTTAATGTATTTTCATACTGCTTCTCCATATCAAGCCTTAAAATCCTGAAATTATTCAAAGCATTCAGACTTACGGTGCATCAAATATATATTCATATTTTGAGTAATCATTTACGAACGTCATAAAATTACTCAAAATCACCTCTTGCCTATTTGTTCATTAGACAGCACAATCAAAATGGATTAGTTCTAACTTATCACTGGCTCTCTTTCCTTTGGAGCAGAGATGTCTCTTAATCATATTTTCTTCTAAACAGGTTCTACAAGTTGGTAGTGCCTCTACTTTCAATGATCCTTAGATTCATCCTTGACCAACTTGAAATTCTATCTAGATTAATATGACTTAGACATAAATGCACAGATAAGTTTTACTCAATTTTGAAGAATATTTTCTCTTATGAGGTAGACTAATATTGTTCTATTCAGGAGAGAACACTTGTGCGCGTTGATAGACAGAAATGCCAGAATTCGGTTCCTTTGGTATTGTGAGCGTTGATATCTGAACCACTTCTTCGATGGCAAACATCTTTTTTGCGGCTGGTTGTTCCCCGTAGATTGTCTTGATTCCCCTTTGGACTGGGAATTTTAACACTTGATGAAGAGTTGAGGGTACTATTTTTATATGGTGGATCCATGGCCTTCCGAGAAGGGCGTTGTACCTCATATCTCCTTCGATCACATAAAACTTGGCCTCTCATACGATTCCGGCGGTGTTGACCGGTAATGTTATCTCCCCTTTGGTGGTTTCATATGCCATGTTGAACCCATTTAGGACTCGGACTGCTGGCACGATCCTGTCTCGTAGACCAAGCTGTTCTACGACCTTCGATCGAATAATATTGGGCGAGCTACATGGATCAATTAACACACGTTTGATTCTAGTTTTATTTACGAGTACAGATATTACCAGTGCATCATTGTAAGGTTGTATGATCCTTTTTGCATCCTCATCGCTGAAGGATAAGGCTCCTTCAGGTATGTAGTCTCGAGTTCATTTTTCCCTGGTGACGGAGATTCTGGTGCGTTTCAACATTGGCCCTTGTGGGATGTCGACTCCATCGATGATCATATTTATTATGTGTTGAGGTTCGGTATCTTCTTGTCCTGTTTGTTTGTTAGAATACCTGTTTCTAAAGTGGTTCTTGGTTCGGTCGCTCAAGAATTCTCGAAGGTACCCATTGTTGAATAAACGAGTTACTTCTTCTCTCAGTTGTCGACAATATTCCATTCTATGACTGTGAGTGCCATGATATTTGCACATATGGTTAGGGTCCCTTTGAGCTGGATCGGATTGTAGAGGTCGGGGCCATTTGGTATCACTGATGCGCCCGATAGCAGATACGATGGAGGCAACATCGATACTAAAGTTGTACTCCAATATTCTTGGTGCTTCTTTAGGCCCGATGGTTCTGTCAAAGCCATTTTTGGTCATGAGCCCCCGGTTGCTTCGACCTCGATCACTTCTCCTGTCATCTTATGGAGTTCCGCCCCGACCCGCTGCTCCTTCGATCTCTATTATAGGGCCTATACTGACCCCGTTTGATCCCGGTTCACGATCGATGTCCCTCTTGGGTCTATCGAGAATCCTTGCGGGATATATAGACTTTGAAGGTGCCCCGAATTGATCATCTTCAACTCTGATTTTCGATTGATACCGATTGTGTACATCGGTCCAGGTAACACCAGAGTATTCTATCAGGCTTTGCTTTAATTGTTGCAAAGCCACCGAGCTTCAAATATTGAGTCCCTGAGTGAAAGCCTGAACAACCCAATCATCAGCGACTAGCGGCAGATCCATTCGTTCCATTTGAAAACGGGACACGAACTCTCTGAGCATCTCGTTCTCCTTCTCTTTGACTTTGAAAAGGTCCGATTTCCTGGTTTTGACCTTGATGGCACCGGCATGTGCCTTTACAAAAAAGTATGCAATCATAGCAAATGAGTCAATAGAATTAGGAGGTAAGTTGTGATACCATATCATGGCTCCTTTAGACAAGGTCTCCCCAATTTTGTTAGCAAAACAGACTCGATTTCATCTTCTTCTAAGTCGTTCCCTTTGATGGCACATGTATAAGAGGTTACATGCTTGTTTGGATCGGTCGTTCGATTGTACTTAGGTATTTCGGGCATACAAAATTTCTTGGGGATCGGTTTTGGGGCCGCACTTGGAGGAAAAGGTTTTTACACGAACTTCTTGGAATCCAGTCCCTTCAATATCGGGGGTGCTCCTGGGATTTGATCTACCCTGGAATTATAGGTTTCAACCTTTTTATCGTTTGCTTCGATCTTCTTTTCCCCTGACTCTATCCACTTTGTCAGCTCCTCGAGCATTTTTATAATTTCGGGGTTAGTCCCCGACTCTTGTTCATTCGACCTTACCACAGCCGGTTCCGTTCCGCAGGTGTCTTCTTGGGGTGGATCGAGTTCAACCCTGCTCGGTGCCTGGGTTTGGTTCTGCAACTGAGCTATCGCCACATGTTGAGCTTGCAGCATTTTAAAGATCATGCGTAGGCTAACCCCATCTTCTTCAATGTTCTGTGTGTTTCGAGCTGCAGATAGCCAGATTGGGCTCCACCACGAATGCTATTTTCAGGGTCGGTACGTAAGTTCGCGTCGATGGCCACATGTGAATTTACATCGATTGGATCTGCAATCTGAATCCCAACAACATCAGTGGGTGGCCCTGCATTAGCGGGCGCCATGTTGTTATTCTCACCTTGATGACCAACCTCGTTGTCGATATATAAAGGTGCCAATTGAGAGTTTGCCATTTTTGGCCTGAGATCAAAGATTTTTCAAAGATCAAGTGTAAAGTAGTGTGTGTTATGAAGATTTGTATCAAATAACCACTATTATTCTTAGCCCCACGGTGGGCGCCAAACTGTTTACCCCAAAAATTGGATAACAATTGAATTTATACGTGATTTTAAGGATACGTGATCTAATTTGATACAAAGTGAGAAATCAGATTTAATATGGAAGGATAAGTAGAAAAATAAATACAAACCATGCAGATTGAACAACTTAAGCCTCGCAAGGTTAATTTCCTTTAAATTTAGATGTGATATTATTGAAGCCAGAATAATATGAACAAAGCTGGAAAAAACGGTATCTTGTTCTCTTAAGTATGTTACCACCTCTCTAAAGACTTACTCCATTCCCTTTATTTATATATACAGGGAGATGAAACCTTTAAGATATTATTTTATAGGAAATTATGTAGACTGTTGGCTCCCTTTTTGACTTAATCCCGTAATTTCTGCCATAATGATTGGTCAGTGGCGAGAATCACGGATACTTGTCGTGCGAGTTGGCAAAACTTTTCTTCAAGGTCGTTAGAAGCGGGGTCGGCCATGCCCCCGATAAATTCGAGGGCAAATCTGATGGTCTTGTTCGAACTTCGATCCTCGATATCGAGCTCAGTCACATTTGTTACTTCGATCTCTTACGCAGGTGATGAGCCTTGACCTATTGTTCCAGATGCCTCGATCAAGCATAGAGCTCGGTTCTACCCGTATACAACATACATTCCAACCATATATCAGTTCATATAAAATAAACATGCATCATCATGTTCCACATTTAATAAAATAAGACTTTCATTGTCACGACCTAATTTCACCTATAGGTCATGATGGCGCCCAACACTACAGCTAGGCAAGCCAACTAATAAATTAGCGTATATTGATTAAACTTTTAATCCAAGAAAATAATAAAATACCCAAATTCTACTAATGTGTGTGCCAAGACCTGGTGTCACAAGTGTATGAGTATTTAGTAGATTATACAAAACCTCAAATATTGTCTAAAATAAAAATAGACAGAATGAAGAAAAAAAAATACAAGGAGAGACATTGGTAGCTGCAGAACGGCCCAGAAAGGTAGCTCACCACTATGCCCTTGGATAACGTGGGTGTAAGACGGTAGGTCCCCCACTAGTACTTGCCTCAGGTCCTGCACAAAAAGTACAGCAAGTGTAGTATGAGTACGTAAACAACGTGTACCCAGTAAGTATCAAGCCTAATCTCGAAGTGGTAGAGACGAGATGGCCGACTTTGACACTCACTATGGGTCAATAATAATAATTGAAATAGAACTAGAATATCTAAATCAGCATGATTCACAGAATATAACAATAATTTATTTAACCAGCAGAAATAATTAAATTCCTTCAAATGCAACAATTCTCTAGTTTTTCAATTAATCTCATTTACAAGAATAACATTAATTCCTTAGCTAACAGGGATGAAAATCTTTAAATTCCAAAGATTTTCAAATTTATCAATTAGCTTCACAAGCTATAATAAAATATCAAAGTATCGTGTAACTATTATAATTAAGCACCATTTCTGCCGATGTCGTTCGACTCGATCCAGAATATTGTGTACGCTGCCGAGGGACGTGCGGCACAATCCATAAATGCATCTATCATGCCGAAGCGTTCGGTCCGATCCACAAGAAAGGAGGACAATTTCTTATGTACCTCCAGAATAAGAATATTTATTGAAAAATTTATTCGAGAAGATAACAATTTATTTCAACAATTAATTAATCTAAACAAAAATTAAGCATATAAAAATTTCATATTTTTTTTACCTTTCATAACAATTCACAATATATACATCAAATATTTTAATTAATAAAGAATACAATTTACACAAGTAATTCATGCTTTGAGTCCTAAACTATCCGGACTTTAGCATTAATAGTAGCTACGCACGGACTCTCGTCACCTCGTGCGTACGTAGCCCATAATTTAGCAACAATTATTTAATTTAATCACCTATGGGGTAAATTTCTTCCTCACAAGATTAGACAAGAGACTTACCTCAATTTGCTCCAATTTAATCCACTAGAAGGCCTTTTCCTCGATTATCCAACTTTGATTGGCTCGAATTCCCTTTTCTCGATTATCCAACTTTGATTGGCTCGAATCTAACCATAAATAATTCGATACAATCACTAAAATTTATAGGAATCAATTCTATAAGAAATATTACATTTTCAATAAAAATTCCGAAATTAATTAAAATTCGTCCGTGGGGCCTATATCTCAGAATTCGGCGAAAGTGATAAAATCTGACAACTCATTCAATTACGAGTCCAACCATATTGGTTTCACTCAAATCTGACTCTGAATCGATACCGAAATCTCAAAAATTCGTTTCTATGAGATTTCTAAAATTTTTTAAATTTCAATCTCAAAACACTAATTAAATGGTGAAAACAATGATATATTTATGTATATAGACCAAATCCGAGTTGGAATCACTTACCCCAAATGTTTTTCCTTGAAAATCTGTTAAACGTCGCCTATGCTCAAGCTCAAGTTTGTCAAAAATAGCAAATGGGTCGAATGCCTCTATTTTTATAACTTACAGATTTGCCCAGTCCGATCAAGGAGCTCGATCAGGGAAACTCGATTTTGGGAGCTCGATCTCGGGAGATCGATCTTGGGAGCTCGATCTCGGGAGATCGATCTTGGGAGCTCGATCAGGGGAGCTCGATCTCGGGAGCTCGATCTCGGGAGCTCGATCTTGGGAGCTCGATCTTGGGAGCTCGATTTTGGGCCTCGATCTTGGGCTCGATCACAGCCCAGAATTTCCAGCAGAAGAGAAAAATTGCAGCAGCTGTTTAAGTCCAATTTTTGATCCGTTAACCATCCCCGAGACACTCGGGACCTCAACCAAATATACCAACAAGTCCTAAAATATCATACGAACTTAGTCGAACCTCTAAATCACATCAAACAATGCTAAAATCACGAATCATACCCCAATTCAAGCTTAATGAAACTAAGAATTTTCAACTTCTACATTCGATGCCGGAACCTATCAAATCAAGTCCGATTGACCTCAAATTTTGCACACAAGTCATAAATGACATAACAGAGCTGTGAAAATTTTCAGAACTGGATTCCGACCCCGATATCAAAAAGTCAACTCCCCGGTCAAACTTCCAAACGTTAAATTCCTATTTTAGCCATTTTAAGCCTAATTTCACTACGGACTTCCAAACAAAATTTCGATCACGCCCCTAAGTCCAAAATCAACATACGGAGCTGTTGGAATCATCAAAATTCTATTCCGGGGTCGTTTGCACATAATTCGATATCCGGTCACTATTTAAACTTAAACTTTTAATTTTTAATCAAAATTTCATATCTCGGGTTAGGGACCTCGAAATTTAATTCCGGGCATACGCCCAAGTCCCAAATCACGATACAGACCTATTGGAACTGTCAAAATACTGATCCGAATCCGTTTGCTCAAAATATTGACCAAAATTAACTCAGTTGAGTTTTAAAGCTCTAATTCATATTTTAATCCATTTTTTCACATAAAAACTTTCCGGAAAATTTTACAGACTGCGCACGCAAGTCGAAGAATGATAAATAGTGTTTTTCGAGGTTTTAGAACACAAAATTAATTATTAAATTTAAATATAACATTTTGTGTCATCACACACATAAAAGGAATGACTTTTCATATCTAAATCACATTTTAATCCCCGCAAACCATCAAATTCGGAGAATAACCATTTTAGGGATTGTCATGGATTAAAATAAATATGATCATACTTTCTATTATCCTTATAATTATTCCATGAGTACATGACATTGATTATGTCCTTCCTTTTGCGTAAGTACATAAAACCGCCTCTTACATCAAATTGTCCTCCCCGTTTATACACATGAGAATCCAAGATATTACTTTTCATTATATTTGATGGAAACTTCAATATCTTTTCTCATGAATCAGTTTAACGTCACTAGTGTCAAGTGGTAAACCTCTTTGGGGTGATGAAAACACCACCACTAACGAAAATTTATCAAGGACAATTTTCACATGGTACATTGAATATATTTCAATAACTCAAATAAATAAACCCCTTTAGTGAATCTTATTGATTAAGCATGACTTTCAATCCATGTATTATACCATCTCACATGTATAAACTATTAAGAATTGTCATTGATCTCAAATAAATAAACCACATTAAAAGTAAGTATATTTATTAATCATAAATTCTTAATATACACTGAGATATAAGCGGCAATTAAAAGAAAGCTCATGTAATTAAACCCTTTCAATTACAGAATCGGGCAGATCACAATTAAGGGAAGTGAAATCAATATTAAAAGACAACACTTTGTCTTCTGCCACAGGCCCACAAGTTGCTAAATCGCGCCACCAAGCTAAGTAAAAATAAATCCACTTTGATTAAATAATTAATCTTTATAAATATATAAAGGAGGGATATAGAAGTCTGACGTGGCATATCCCATACATAAGTGTTCCTATTTATCTTTTTTCTCGTTTTTTTGCCTTTTCCCAATCTTTTTTCTCTAATTTTGTTCTTTATTGTGATTTAAAAACTTAAGAGTTATGTTCTTCCCATAAAGATGGAACGGTTGTGTTCTTCCAATAAAGATGGAACGGCTGCAACAATTACTAAAAATAACGGTAGCAATTTCAAAAGACGTCATAATGAGAAAACTACATAATAAATATAGTGGTGGCAATTAATACACCACCAAGCTTTTTGTTGATACATTGACCGGCATTTAAGTATTTTATAAGGTATTATGAGGCTTTAATGCGACAAGTATTATGGTGCTGAGAATACATAAATTGTCTCTCCAATCTTGCTTGATTAATCATGATTGAACTTTTAGAAAGTGATCAGAAATTATATCTAATGTCATTTTAAGATCTCTTTCGAGTTAGTACATGGAATAAATTTTTTACTCAAGTCCAACATTGATTATACGATAGAACAAAAAAAATACTCTCACTTATTTTTTGAAATACCAAGTTATTGTTCATTTTATTTATTTTACAGGATAGCACCAGAGGACATGGAGCAATTACGTGGATATCATGATTTCAAGTAATATTTCTATTCAATTACATGATCTATGTTGCTAATGACATTGAAAAATGTAACCCCAACCTTAATTATGACAGATTATGAGAGAAACAAATGATATTCTTGAGCTACTTTTTAAAATACTTACTTACTCTTGACGGTTAATATTTTCAATATTAGTGTTTTCATTGCTCTTACACCTTCTTCCTTTTTGTATTATGTAATATTTTAAAGTGCGAGTCAATATTCCAAATATTTTTTATGTTCTCATACGAGATTCAGTATTCAAAACTCCGCAATATCAGTAGCTTAACATTTTTGGACTACTTTATGAGAATTATATTTGAGTTTAATATTTTGACATTTGATAGTTTTATTTAAAAAAAATGAATGTGTAGGAAAATAAGAAAGAAAAAGTAAAATAAAACAAAAAAAGAAGAAGAAGAAGAAGAAGAACAAGAGGAAAGGCAAAAGACGAGAAAAATGTGTAGTTTCACCTATATGGATTAATAAGAGAAAGGATCAAATATCTCTAGAAATAATAAAACCCCAATAATGACAAACTAGAAAAAATACTTGCTGCATACTTCATCTAAAAGTCTTTTTGTTGCATTCATCCTTTAAAAGTTTTACATTAAATCTTAACAAATTGGTCAAGATAGAGGTGTGAGCATAAACTTAATTGCATACCAGGATCTTGAACATGATAATCTCACACAAAATCGTACAGAAAATATACTTGAATCGTAAGCCATCATCGTGAAGCGGAAGCGTTAATTCAAATTAGTTTCTCGTCCCTTACCCTAGCTTTCGTTACCGCCGTCTTTAGTGATAGAAGAGAGAATAAAAAATACGGTAACCCTAATGGGTGGGGAGAAGACCAATTTATAGAGGTTCTCACTTAATCCGGTACGTCCATCAAGTAACCGATCGGACGGATGAGATTTGATCATTAATTAAATATTAATTATGGGCATTAAACCTATTGGGCCACATACACGTAGGAAAAATAACTTACAAGAGGTTGTATGAGCTGTGAGCAATCAATTTTGATTTAAATATTTTCATCTTAAGAATTTTGTATGATCATTATTATCTTTTTTCTCCTTTTTTTACTTCTTTCCCCTCATTTTTTCATTTATTTTATTTTTCCGAAACGTCTCCTTCATTCCTAACGCCTCCTCTTCCTTCTTGTTAGTTTCATTCTCCTTCCTCATTTAAACATATGCATTATTTTCTTCCTTCACTCATATTTTAATATGGTTGTCTTTTAATTAGTAATTAATTATCTTTATATCCTCCTTCCCAGCACCCAATTCTACCTCTATACTTTTTATTTTTCATTCACTTACTTCTTTTGTACTCATTTCCATGCTTGCATATGTCTTAAAAAAAATCTTATAGTTTTATAGGATAGCATAATCTTAGTTGCACATATTACAAATACATATCCTAACATACTTGGTTATTTTTTCGGTGCGGGAGACATAATTTTGGCGGATATTGATTATGTGCAATTTTTCCTTTTCAATTGGTGAGGTTTAATGACAATCTTATTTTTGTGGCAGGATCCTAACATATTTGATTATGTTTTAGGTTCATGGGACATATTTACGTCTGAAATCTTAGCGGACGATGGTCATGTGTATTCTTTCTTTTTCAATTGGTTATGTTTAATGACAATCTCACCTTTGTAAAGACTGTGCATGTGTATTTATATGGAATAGTGTACTTTTGCAAATTTATTCAGATGTTTGTTACAAAGACAAAATAGGAGAAAAAAAGGAGTTTATCTTAGTGATGGAGGAAACATAAGTTAGAGGGAGAAAAAGAAGAGAAGAAGAAAAGAAGAAGAGAAATAAAAGGGAAAAAAGAAAAGATAAATTCGGATATTTCTTTCTTCTTTGTACGGGGATGTGGTCTATTGGAAATAGCTTCTCTATCTCATGGTAGGGCTAATGTTTGCGTACACTCTACCCTCCCCAGACCCCACTAGTGAGATTATACTGGGTTGTTGTTGTTGCTGTTGTTTGTACGGGATGTGTAAAAAATTTTGAATTTTTGTCTTCTTCTCCTTTTTCATATTTTTAATTTCCTCCCTTTTCCTTATTCTTTTTTTTTGATTTATCATAAACACAAGAAATTTTGAAAAAATACCAAAGATGTGTAGCAGGTGTATATATATGTATGTGTGTGGGGTCGCATAATTTGGCATATTTATAGCTAAGAAACACATTTATAATTATCATTCCTTTTTTCCCTTCTTTTTTTCTCTTTTTTGGAAATAATTAATCGAATAACATTTGTATGTACTATAATTTTTTAAATTAAAAAATTAAAATTATAAAGAATTTTATATTTATTAATTTATTTTTGAGACCGCGCGAAGCGCGGCAAATTTACTAGTTTATTATAATCAAGAGAAGTTGTTGTGGAATACATTGGCCCGTAATTAACGCCAAGGGTTACGGCCAATCATCATGTGCAAGAACAGTTCTTCACAGTGAAATCGATTTGCTAGAACAGTAAGTAAGTGGGTTAACAATTACCTTCAGTTACTAGGTTTTTAAAATACAATTCACAACACATTGGGTTTAAAATTATTCCTATCAAATATACCACTTCGCATTCTTTAGCCGCCGGAGAATCCATTCTTTGACCTTTTCCTTTCACTTGACCCAATTAAATAAAAGGCAATACTACTCTTTTTCTAAAATTACTTCATCAAGCTTACGCATAAAAGGAATCCCAAAGAATCATGAAACACCAAATATTGGTTTTCATCAAAACCGACGGCGACGAAAACAACTTTTAAGGAATTTTTCATGTGACAAACACAAAATTCACCCAAAACAGCATCGATGAACAATTTTACAGTGCTGTACCGCGTTGGACAACTATGACGACAAATCGATTTTGCTTCGAATATATACATATATCATCTAAGTTATCTATTTAGACGCAAGTAGACTCTGATACCAATTGATGAGAATCAAGTATGAACAACAGAAACAAATAGCAATGATCACTTGCATGTAATATAGACAACACATAATCACAAATTTTGATTAAACACAAAATAAATACTTATCTCTTGAATCGTGACCACAACCACGAGATTTACCTTCATGTTTAACGAATCACCACCAGCTCTGTAGCGTATCAGCAGAACCGCCACTGGATTACGATCACCATCCGTTCCACGGTCTTCTGTTGTGTGACCCAAATAGTAACGAAATTGACGAAATTCGCGTGGGCGAATTTCTCCATGGAAATCGTGTAGTAAAAAACCATAGCTTCCTTATGGAATAAGACCCCTTTATATAGCCACATATTTTTGGGTTTAAAACTTTTTCTTAAACCTCTTGGGTCTTCCTTTTCCACCAATAAATAGAATTACATTTAATTCTTAATTATTCAGGCACATCAGAGACAACATTATTTAATTAGCGAGGTTTCCTCTTATGGACTTAATTCGAAATATTCGAATTATACTACCATAATAAATTATAAATTATTCCACTAAAAATTCGTAACTGCACTCCTCAGTTCAATTTCGAAATTCTTCCATTAAACCTTATTTAACTCCCCATGTTAAGATTCAGATACTAATCAAATAAATTAAATCACTAACAATTTAATTCATTGATTATTTTCTTTAGACTTTCGCTTAACTTATTTCATGTGATGGATAAAAAATTCACCTGCAGGGTTTACACATGAAAACTTATAAGCTTTCATAAAGATGTATCATCAATCTTTAGACCGAGATATAGATTCATTCAACTAACTATTACTTCGCAATGTATATCATTATTGTCCAATTTACCGGGCATATTGACCCACAAAAGAATCTCGCATTTTAATAAATTAAAACAATAAATGATATACACAACTAATAATAATTATATCAAGATTAAGAGTATAACTACGTTTAGTGGGTAGAGAAGTTATTTTATTAAGTCAGTATGAAATACTTATCTCTACTTGATCCGTTCAATACATACAAATGTACTAGCATAAGAAGTCAGAATTAAATCATTATCATCATCAAGATAAATTATATTTAATCTCGTGCTGCAATCATTCACGATGATTTGTCAAATTCTATCATTAGATTGTGAACATGATCTTTATACTTATAAGAACCGATAATTTAATCTTCCGTGTATAAGCTAAACTCTATACACTAAATCATCTACTATATAAGTAAATGACACAAACGAATATATGATCTGTTTAAAACTTTAATAAAATTGAATAAATAATTATTTCATAATAAATACTATATCTAAACCAAAATCTATGGTTAATAGTATATATCCCAACACTTGGAAACCAATCAATAACACTATTTGTATTTTCAATATGAAATGGAAACCTACACCTTTTTTTTCCCTTATGTTTGAACCCGTTTGATGAAATTCTGGGTCCACTATTGAACCGATGTGTACGAAACAAGGTGATGATAACGAAATCTTAATTAATTATAATCAAGTCTTAATTAACTTAATAAATATAAAAGGAGGGGGGTTGAATTTGGTCCCCTCCAATATCACTAACTCATCTTTGTTTTTTCATTATTATGAAATGTTAGGTAAGAATCATGCTGTCTCTTCTTCATTACTTCCCCTTTAGGATAGGTAAGCCAGTAAGGAGGGGTTGGATTGTTATACCTTGGAGACCTATGGCTGGTATTCATTTTACACAGCCAAATATATGGTCAGGATAGGAGCAAGTTGTCATTCTTAGAGATACTATTTAGAAATTAATCATTCCCAACACACCATTCTCAAGGTGTCATTTATACCGGGATGGGGTTAGTTAACCACGGCTAATATACAGACACACATATACTATGGTGAATTTAGAAATTTTTCTCAAGAGTGTTCAAATTTGAAAGAAGAGGAAAACATTCTCCTATAAAGGGCGTTTAATATATGTTATATGCCTCTAAAACCTAATATTTTATCTATATACACAATATAATTTTTCGAGGAAGGGTAGTCAATTGATCACCATCGAGAGTCTGTAGTTTCGGCATATATATAAGATTTAAGTTATATATATAGTAGCTATATAAAAATTTTACACTATCAATGTAATTTTATTTATTATAGCAGGTTAGTTCCCACTTATTGTAAGTTACTAATGAGTATTTATTAATTAAATTACTTGCAATTACCTTTTAAGTGACCTGATTGGGATTGAGGGCTAGCTCGATCACTTGATGAGTTTCCTATCTTGCACAGTTACCTATATTGCTAGATAAGTTTTTTTATTTTATGTATATTTACTATACGTTGACTCCCATTGATTTTTTGATATATCTAATTATTTATATTTTGACACTCCTTGATGAAAATTCTGACTCCGCCACTACTTAAGATTGAGGGTTCAAATCCCATCAGTAGCGTAGCATTCCCTTCTCCTGTCTCTTGCCCCCAATGTAATTAAAAAATTCAAAAAATAACCTGATTATGTAATAATATTACGTTGTCAATGCACAAATATTAAATTCATATAACAATTTATAATTAGGACATTGGCGAACCTTGGAGACTTATGGCTAATATTTATTTCACACACACATGTGTGTGTGTTTGTTTATATAAATAGACACATACCCACCCTTTCAAAGTAACTCTCTATACCAGCAACTACTTATTTGTTCTTTTGCCTTCTTCTATTTTTGGAAACAATTACACATTCTTGGAAGAAGCAAAAATGGTGCAAACAACAAACTTTAGTGACTTACCGGAGGATTTAGTGATGGAAATTTTCTCAAGATTGCCTGTGAAATGTCTTTTGCAATCCAAGAGTGTCAAAAAAGACTGGTATGCTCTCATTGAAAATACCATTTTTATTCAAAAACACCTTAACCATCCCAATAATCCTACAAATTACTTTGTTCATCATTATTTTCTTGATACAATGAAATCTGGTTTTACTTTATTTCATGAACAAAACCAATTAGTTGCTAAATCCCATTTGTACCAAGATGTTATAAATACATCTACACATTTGTGGGAAATTCTTGGTCCTTTAAATGGATTATTTTTGCTTTATAATGATCAAGAAGAAGTAGCACTATGGAACCCAGCTACTAAGGAATTTAAGCCTCTTCCAATATGTCAACCCTTAAATTCCCCTTCATTTCATTTGTCTTCTTATAAATTTGGGTTTGGGATCCAACCCTCGAGTGGTGACTATAAAGTTATCTGGATAAGAGATTACTGGGACAATTATTCTGAAGACTGGTATTCTCCTACAGTTATTTCGGTTTATACACTGAGTACAAATTCTTGGAAAAATTTTGAGGAATTCAATATTTTTAGTCGTGACATGGTTAAATCAAGCGGTAACACGTACTTAAATGGATTCTACTATTGGAAGGAATGTAAAAATGATAAGATATTTGCTTTTGATACGAGCAATGACACAATTCAAGAGATTCAAACACCAAAGTCGTTTATATCCAAACAAGGGGATTTAGCATTGTTCAATAATCTCATTGCTATGTATATTTATGAGCCAATAATTATTGGTAGAGAAACATGTATTGACATATGGGTAATGGAAAAGAAAGGCTATTGGACTAAGAAAGTAAGAATTGGCCCTTTTTGTAATATCAAGAGGTCACTTGGTTATGGACATAAGGGGGAAATTTTTCTTGAAGTTAGTTCATGGCAATTGGACATATTTGATTCTTGTCCAAAGAAAAACAGAGTTCTTGGCCACCAAAAAAATGGCTACTTTTTGCAAGCCTTTGCTTACAAAGAAAGCTTAGTCTCATTGAAAAAGAATTCATTTGTAAGTTAGTTGATTGTTGATAATGATGGCTAACATTTTACACTTTTGTCCACCACTTATTTATTTTTATTTGTCGATTTATTTATTCCCCTTTATTTATTCAAGAAAACGTCATGGTAAATAGTTTATTTATAAAACTTTGGGTTGCAATATAACATTCTATGTCATGGCATCATTTAAAAGCTACTGAATTATAAAAATATTTGGCCTTAATAGTCTATACATATAAAGACTTTTTAGATAATCTATATCAAAGTGTTTGTTATTAAATAATTTCATAGTTTGAAGTGTTCATAGATCACTATAAACGACAATATTAAATAATTTGAAGTGTTTGATATAATGTCATAGTTTTATCCAAAACTCAGTTTTATTTTATTGTTTCCTCACCAAAAAAAAAGTGGATTATATGACATATAGATGATAGATACAAGCGATGTTAGAGTTATACAATATTATGTACATATGAATTAATAAAGAGCCATAGACTATTTTCTGTCTTATTTAAAAGTTCTAAATTTTGACGGGTTAAAATGAATTAAATAACAAAAAGAATTCTAAATTTAGACGGGTTAAAATGAATTAAGCAGTAAAATAATCAAGTCATGATCGACTCAAAATTTGATTAGATCAAGATGGATAGGTCAATTGTATTTGAATTAAAAGTCGTTCATAATCTATTCTCCCAACTTAAAACTATCTGTTTACTTTTAATTAATCTATTTAATTCCAAATTGAATTAATACACATTTTTATACTTACTAGTCTTAGGGTACGCGTTTTGCGCGTGTACCTATGTCAATAAGTAAATAATTTTTTAAAAATTACATAAGTAGTATTAAACGATATGTTTGAGTTATAAAATCAAAATAAAAAGTATAACTTTGTAAATGTATGTTAATAGACATTATGTAGCTAGCTCTATAAAAAATAAAATTCTGCCACATGAAAGTCCTCAGAGTTTTATAGGAATACCTTGTGAAAATTATCAAAAACAAATAATTCCAAAAAATACTTTTATCATGATGATTTGTCAATTATGCAAATTGAAAACTAAATCTTTTGGTCTGTTATGGATATAAGAATGATTAGGTCGGCCTATAGCTCCTAAAATAAATTTAATAAGTGACAATATAAACTCTAAATGACTGATATTGCGTTAATATTTTATAAAATATAACTTAATGTATAAAAAAACATAGGGAGATGTTATTTGCTGGAATATTTACAAAAAGAAAAAAAAGAAAAAGAGAAAAAAATTTAATGGCAACTGATTTGTTATACATTTTTCTCCCGCATTATTGTAAATTTTGGCCTTTAAAATTTTCATACTATGCATAATTTTTAGATGGTCAAAATCAATTAAAGTTATAGATAGTTAAAAGATGGACTATACTTTAATGATAGAAGTAAATTTTTTAATAAAATAATTATATAAATTCCCGTACATACAATAGTTGAAATATTTTGTTTGGAAGAAACGTGTATATTGAATGGAACTTTGAATTGCTTTATCAAATATATGTGTGCGCCTAATTTGTATGCCTACATACAATTAGCAAATATGTTATAAATGAATTTTTTGATTTATATAAGGTAAAATTTTAATTGATTTTGAAGTCCTAAATATTAGAAAATTAACTTAAATTATATTTTTATTGTGAAATTTATTTTTAAGGGGTTAAAAAATAAATGAAATTTCGCTAAGAGGCAATATATATATATATATATATATATATATAAAACCACGTTGGAAAATTATTGTAAGGAAAGGATTCAACATCAATTAGGTAAATGAATAGTACAATTAAAGTGATTCTGTTAGGGATATATTAGATATTCCCTAGATCCAATCTCATATTTGATGATTTGAATATATTTTTATGAATCTTATTTGATATAAAAATATATGGCATTTGATATTCGTTTATCATAGTTATTATTAATTGCTTGATTATTTTAATAAGGTCCTTGATTAAATTTTGAGACTTGTCATCATGATGGAGATCATGATAATGAGAGTAAGGTCTTTTACAATTTAATCTAAATTTTATTCTTGATCATATGATTATTAATTTGGACATTAGTAATCCGGTTAGATCAATATTTATGTGATCGTCTTTATGGATAAAGATTAGTTGATCTCATTAACTAAATCACATAAATAGATGATGCATATAGAGATATGATCATTGAATCGATTTATTGGATAATTCCTAATGGTTAGAATTATCATAAACTGTCAATATGATATTCTCTTGAAGAATGTGATGTAAGAGTTTCCTTAGTAATTGACAAGTTATTTATTGTGCTTTGATACTAGACACCTATGACCCTAAGGCAATAGTTGAAAGGATATTGGGTACGATTAAATACTTGTAGAATTAGTAATTGATCAAGATGGAATCTGTCAACTCTTGGTAATGAATTTAAGCTCCATGTTGTCATGAATTATAATCGACCAAATTAAGACCTTGGCCATGGAGATTGAATGAAAGAAGAAAAGAGTTTCTTAGGTCATTCAATGGTCGATTATATTTGACATGAACACATAGTTGGTCGCCTATTAGGATTTGACAGTTTAAACCATATCCTAGGGTGACCCAGAGCTATAAGGACTGAAGGAATTAATGCATTATTCTTCTACGGGTTCTTGAGAGTAAATTGTATACTTCATGCTATCCGGTCGTTAAGGAGTGTTGCTAGACGCCACCTGTAATGGCCCAACCAGTCGTTTAGCGCGTCATTCAGCGGTTTGAGACCCTGAGAAGCTTCACTTCAGGTATTATGACTTGTGCGCGTGGTCGGAAGCTTTAAGTTGGAGGAATTGACTAAAGTGTGATTTTTAAGTAAACGACCTTGGAATCGGGATTTGAAGGTTCCAACAGGTTCACGTGGTGATTTTGGACTTAAGCGTATGTCCGAATCGGGTTTTGGATGACCCGGGAGCATTTCGGCGCCTATTGTGGAAGTTGGCATTTTGGAAGAATTTCATAAATTTGGGTTGAAGTGTATTTCAATGTTATCGATGTCCGATTGGGATTCCGAGCCTCGGAATAGCTCCGTATGGTGATTCTGGACTTAGGGGCGCGTCCGAAAGTAGATTTGGAGGTCCGTAGGTCGTTTCGGGGTTATTTGGCGAAAAATAGAAATTTGAAGGTTTTTGGAAAGTTTGACCGGGAGTGGACTTTTTGATATCGGGGTCGGATTCCGATTCTGGAAGTTGGAGTAGGTCCGTAATATCAAATGTGACTTATGTGCAAAACTTGAGATCAATCGGACGTGATTCGATAGGTTTCGGCATCGAATGTAGAAGTTTGAAGTTCTAAAATTCATTAAGCTTGAATTGGGGTGCGATTCATGATTTCGATGTTGTTTGATGTGATTTGAGGCCTCGAGCAAGTTTGTGTTATATTTTGGGACGTGTTGGTATATTTTGTTGAGGTCCCGAGGGCCTCGGGTGAATTCCAGATGGTTAACGGATCGAATTTGGACTTGAAAGATGTGCTGAGGCTGCTGTCTTCTAGTGTAACCGCATCTGCGAGGTTATGGCCGCAGGTGCGGAGCCGCAGAAGTGACTCTGAGGGTCGCATGAGCGGTTCTGGCTGGGGAAGGCTGGGACCGCAGATGCAGTCGAGTGCCACAGAAGCGGGACCGCACCTGCACACGTGGAGCCGCAGAAGCGGAGTTGAGGGGCCTGAAGGAGGATCGCATAAGCGGTATTTTGGCCACACCTGTGGGACCGCAGAAGCGGTCAAGTGACCGCAGGTGCGAGAGATCGCTGGGCAGTGTGTTTCTTTAAGAACGGGGATTTGGCCTGTTTTCTTCTATTCTCTCTTGATTGGGCGATTTTTGGAGAGCTTCAAGTGGGGTTTTTTCATCATCTATGCCAAGGTAAGTTATTCTCATCCATTGCAAGATAAATACATAGTTTTTATATGGATTCAAGCATGAGAAATTAGTAGAAATTTGGGATTTTGAAGAAAAACCTAGAAATTGGTATTCTTGAATTTTGATCACGAATTTGGGTATGGAATTGGAAATAAATTATATATTTGAGTTCGTGGGGTTATGGGTAAAGTTTGTCTTCGAAAATTTTCGAAATCCGGGCACGTGGGCCCGAGGGTTATTTTTATCGACTTTTCGAACGAAGTTGAAAATTATTGTAAATAGGTTATAATGAGTATTAAAGTATATATTTATTGAATTGCTCATTTATTGACTAGTTTTGGAGCGTTAGGCGTCGATTTGAGTTGTTTGAAAAGGCTTGGGAGCCAGCTATGGAACTTCAGAGCGAGGTAAGTCTCCTTTCTAACCTTGTAAGAGGGAATTAACCCCATATATGAAATAATTCAATATGTGCTTCTATTTGTGGGGGCTACGTATGCACGAGGTGACGAGAGTCCGTGCGTAGCTACTAATATGCTTATGTTCGAGTAGTCTAGGACCTATATCATGTTGTACTTGCGATGTTTGCGCCCTACTTGTTAATTTAATTATTTAAAATATTTAGAAACTCGATAAAGGAACTTTAAAAGGTTAAACTCCATTCTTCTTGACCGTAAATGAGAATTTGAATTTCTTGAATAGTTGCCTTAATAAATCTTGAATTTGGTTGTTCTAAATTGTATTTTCTCTTTGTGGAGCGGGCCGAACTCCTCGGCAGGTTAAATAGATGCATCTATGGTTCGCACCGTTCGACCCTCGTCAGTGCATGATCGAGTCCAAACCTACACCACTATAGAGTAGCGAGGATGGTCGATGCAGTTTTACCCAACGAGGTCGGGATCGATTTCCACAAGGAGTTAATTTGGTTTGGAGTTGGGTATCTAACTAATCTAGATGTGCGTGCTGTTCCTAATTTCACTTCCAAACATTGTTGCGATTGATTCTATTCTAATTTTATACTATAGTATGTTGAGTGTAAGCTAAGTATAATATTTTTGGTAAAAGTTTCAAGTGTTAAAAGGCACTAGGGAAGTGACTTCCGCCTAGGTGAGTATCTAATGGGTATCAAGAATCTAGGACAATCTTGTTATGATTGGGGTCGTGATATAACCATCACACATAAATGCTCACTCTATACCTCTCGTTAGTTTGAGTGACTTTGCCCGATTTGGCTTTCTCAAGCCCAAATGGGTGTTCATACAATACAAGTGAAATTTGCTCAAGTCGGGTATTACTATCTCTAGGTTTAACCCTTTAATTGGGGCTATCAATCTCTTAAGTTCCCCCCAATTCCTTCTTAGCCTAACTTTCCTAGACTTAGTCCCTCTTTCTCAAGAAGAGCCTAAGTTATAAAGGCATGAATCAGTGTTTGCAACCACTAATTCTATAATTTTAGCATAAATTAGGCTAAATATCACTAACCCATAAACAATTAATCCCTAAAATTCAAGACCCATTAAATACCCACACTAGGGTAGGGTCACAAACCTAGCTATGGGGTCTAACTACTCATAATAGCAGCAGAAATCAAAGATAAAGATGAAATATAAGCCATAATATTTAAGTGCAAGATGAAAATCTAAAGTTTGAAGGTAAATCTACTCTAAAATTGCCCAAAAAGGGAAAAACCAGCTGTTCACGTGCTCTGCTCAACAAAACTTCACCTAAAATTGATAAAAGGATCTATTTATACTAGGCTGAAATTTCTGGACAAAAATGCCCCGGCAGAGGATTTGCGGATGCGTAATTCTGACCGCGTCCACGCTTGAGCTTTCGCGGCCGCGTAATAATGAGCGCAGTCCGCGTTTCTGCAATACTGGGCTTGGATTGGGCTTAATTTCGCGGACTGCATAATTTCAACCGCGTCCGCATGTGCTTCCATCGCGGCCGCATAATTTGGACGCGAACCGTGTTGTTCAGTTAAGCCTGACTTGCAGGGTCTCTGAACCTCAAGATGCGCTCTCAGTGGAATTCCCTTCGCGGCCGCGCCTTTCTAACGCAGTCAGCGGTGATTTTAATACTCAAAGCAGCTTCTCTGAATCTACTTTCGCGGACCGCATAATAGTGGCTGCCTCAGCGGTGGTCCTTACGCGGCCGCGCTTTTCTACCGCTCTTAGCGCTCCAGTCTCATCCTTGGATTCTTGCAGGTTTGACTCCTTCATGAGTTGATTATGGCTTCTTTGCCTCATTTTGACCAAACCCTGCAAGCAAGCACATTAAGTTAGTTTTCGCGAATACCTTTACACATTTTTAACCCAAAACCTAAGCAAAAGAGAGTAAATAATAGGCTAAAACCCCTACTTATCAACTCCCCCAAACTTAAGCTTTTGCTTGTCCTCAAACAAACAAGGTAATTCCCACCTCCACAAGAAAAAGAAATGAAAATTTCAGCCGTCCTAATGTGACTTCATCAAACATCAATTGGGACTAACAATTACCCTCAACACAAATGCATTATCAACAACATCATGCTACGACTTCCATAGTTCTAATGTGACACAAAAACATCAAGAGTTAACTCAATTCATCAAGGAAGCTCGCTCTCTCACGTGGGTCATTGTGGATCCCAAACTCCTCCTCCTCTACTCCCCATGAGCAAATCTCACTTTATAGAATGTGACACTCAAAACAAGGATTGTAAAGAAGTGCGCTCATCACTCTCAAAAGAATGCCACAAGTCCGGCTCTAAGTACCATAATCTTGCCCCTTATGTAAATCATCACTAATGCAAGCTCACTCAACTTGAAATCATATAGGGCTTTAGCGGGATGTAATGAAGGTATTTTGGATCAAGGTAGGACACAATGAACTATGATGGTTTCATCTTTCCTTAAGCACCCCATTTTCTCATTTCGTTTCATACTTTCTTGATTCTTTGAGCCATTTTCTTCTTCCTCAGGGGAACTAGAGAGACACATTGTCACTCTTTCTTGTTCATGACAATCATTTTTCTCCTTTTCTCATCATTAAATGCCTTTCAACATTGTTTTCTTTGAATCCCTTCAACCTTTTCATTCTTTTTGACATATTTCTTTTTAACTCTTCATCCTTTTCTTTGCCTTTTCTTTTCATCAATTCTTTTTGTTCTTTGTACTTTTCATCACTTTAAAATTCCTCATCTCTCCCCCAAACTTATGTTTTTGCTAATTGCTCATCATGAATGCTAAGAAATGATTGGGTGCTAAGAGAGGATCATTATAAAACGGATGAAGGCTTGTAATGTGGCTATTGAATGAAAAAGGCTTAGGCTCAAAGGGGTTGACTAAGAATATCATATTAGTGGGCTACGAAAGCTTTCACAGTTCAAATGGGACCAAGGAGATCCTACACTCACTTCTCAAGTTGAGCTACACTTAGAATTTCGCTTAGACAAACATTCAGGGCAAGTTCTAGACTTATTGGCACGGACCTTGGACTTGCAATTCAATACCTCACCTCTCAAGCTACTGGATCGTTACAGAGAATAGAGTCGAAGGCCCACAACAACCTCAGCTAAGATTGAAGATTACAGATGGCTCACAAAAATTACTTGATGATAGTTTTAGTCAACTCAAGAGTCTAAAGGTCACAACTAGAGCTAATCTCGTCAACAAACTTGTCTCTAACCATGAGGTCGAAGGTAAATGTGTTAGTGCCAAGTGAAGCCTACTTGAGACACTTTTATTCATTACTACTATATATCAAAACAGAAAGAAAAACAGACTCAATCCCTTAAGAAGGTTGTCACGCCATCCATCATTAGGAAGAGCCACCCGGTTCACACAACATCCACCTTTGGAAAGAACCGTGGCCTTAAGAAAACCAAAGGCTTATTGATCACACCGAAATGTAAAAAGAGACTACAAACTCAAAAAGAATTTACTAAAGGAAATAAGAAGCTAAGCTATTAAGGAAAATTACAAAAGAAGTTAAAAAGTAAAATACGGAAAGTAAAATGAATATGTACAATAGGGGAGTGAAACGAATATACACAAAATGGGGATGAATATATACATGAAATGGTAAAGTTATATACATACCAAAAGTGAAAAATAACGAAAATGAAAATAACGACAAGTAAAAATAAAGAAAAATATTATCATAATTATTACATGCCAGTCATCAAAGTCATCAAATCAAAATAAGACCCCCCCCCCTAAATAAAAGTTAGCATTGTTCTCAATGCTAAAAGTAAAAATAAGATCAGGGGAGGGATAGAGAGTAAAGAAAACTCCCTATGTGGTATTTGTCTCAGCACCATCAGGATCCTCTAACTGGATCTCCAGGTCCTCGGTCTGGGGTACCACAAATCTTCTCACCGGCTCTCTGTCAGCCTCTTGCTCTGATGCCTGTGCTGTTTGTGCTGCCGGTGCAGTCTCCTCCATAAGGAGGTCCAGAGGAATGTCACCGGTGGAAGTAAGCTTGTCCACCTCCTTCTTTAACAACTCTTGATTCTTCTTCACCTTCTTGACCTATTTTCCCATCTCCTTGATTACCTTCGCATGAGTACCCAGAGTCTCCAGAATTTGCTTTTGGTTGTCAAGGATCTTCTTCAATGAATCCTCCACTGACGGAGGCATCTGAAGCTGTGCTGGAGCTACCTGTGCTGCGACTACACTAGATAAGGAAGATAGCTTTGATGTAGCTACCTGCATCCAGTTGTTGATGCTGGATAAAGTCTGATTAACCCGCAGTGCAGTCTGAGGGTAAGCTGAGGAGGAAGTCACAAATAATGGGGCAGAGACAGATGACCTTGAGGACGGAGGTGGCATATCAGCAGATGAACCTGCGGCTGTGGAAGGCTCGGACCCAGTGGTCACTATCCTTGGCTCTTTAGACTGGCCAGCGGAGGTAGTGGCTTTGCCTTTGGACTTGGGATTGTCTGCTCCCTGAAGGCTGTACCAAGAGAAGGGACTTTTCGGCTTCACCTTCGTGTCAAAGTATCTCCCCTTAACCCCTTGGTCCTCTAGGTACATAGTGATGAAATTGGGACAATGGTAGGACATTTCTTCCTTCTCGGTTGCCTTAGATATGTTTCGGGCCATGAGGTTCCCTACATTTATTGGGTACCCCGCCATGATGGATGCTATGAGGATCGCCCGGGAGAGTGGAATGTCACTGTCATGCAAGCACGGATCAAGGCGGCTGCAGACGAAGGTGTACCACCCTTTTGCTTCAAAGCTCAAAGTGTTTCTAGCAATATGGACCCCAGGTGTAAGCCAGGCCGGTGTTGACCCAAGGATGGCTATCACCTCTGCAAGCCATAGACGGGCTGCCTCATCTAATGCCACCTTCTCCAAGTACAAGGATTCATTCACATCATCGAACCCGATATATGTGTTCAGTGTCTTGCCATTAAATCTGATCTTCTGGTTCCGTACCTTAGTCACATAGGTGTCCTTTTTGATGTGGGCGACATTGGTGTAGAATTCTTTAACTAAGTACTCATTGGCCTCCGGTAGCTTTCTAGTGAAGAATTTCTACCCCACTTTTTCATCAATTTGCTTCTTCACATTGGGATTGTGGGGTAGCAGATCTCTTTCTATGAAATGCCGCTCAAGGGTGAGCGACCTTTGTGGCTACCATTCCCGAAATTTCTGGTAGGCCTTCTCACTCACGAACCTATCTTGCCACACTGCCGGCTTCCTTGATCTAATCAAACCTCCAACCCGGGTGTCACCACCTCTCCCATCATTCGGGACATCATCTTCATCATCAATATTAATTGGAGCCGCTGTTGAGGTCGGAGTTGCAGTAGGTGGGGCAGGTGGTATGGAAGTCTCACTACCTCCTCCCGAGACATCAGACGACCAAGACAAGGAGGTAGATTCATTGACGAGGTGGTGGGGCTATGATTGAGCCTCTTGTTGGGGTTGTGCAGCTTCCCCTTCAGAACTCTCCCGGGAGGGGACATATTCACTAGTCTCAGAAGAGTCGGGAGTGGGTCTTCGGATGGTTTGCTTCTTGCCAATGACCCTTTTAGGTGCTAAGGGTGCAGTCTGTTTCCCTCTTCCCCGGCCTCGGGAGGATTCTCCCCTCCCTTGTGATTTTTCAGGACCGCCACGAGATCGCACCATTATCTGCATACACAATCAGTGAAAGCTCATTAGTATTGTGGTTCAATGAATCAGTAAAGGAAAGCAAATAAAATGATCACAGTGTTTCTCAACGCAGGGGTCCGCTGACAGCGTAAAAAGGAGCGCGTTCGCGGAAGGGTCAGCGCAGTCCGCGTAAAAAGGAGCGCGGCCGCGAAAGAGGTTGGACTCAGACTACCAACTCTCTGATCATGGTCTTCCATGGACCGTGTAATTTGGGATGCGGCCGCAAAAGATAAAGCGCGGACCGCGTAAAAATGAACGCGGCCGCGAAATCAATTTGTCAAACTCTCTGAAACTCATGAGTGCGGACCGCGTATTTTGGATACGGCCGCATAAGTTCAAACACTGACCGCGGAAGAATCATCGTGTCTGCAAACATGCAACCATACTCAGCTCTCGCAAATTAAAGAATGCGGACCGCGTAAAATAGACCGCGGTCCGCGGAATTCAAACAAAAACTGGCCCTGGCACATTTGAAACCTAGGGTTTTCACTAAGTGCAAAAATTAATGCAATTAACATGCATAGTTAATAACCCTATCCCCCATTAGGCATGTAAAGCAATTACCCACATGAATTTAAGCATCAATTAAGCATGATTTTGAGATTGTGGCATATATTAAACCCTAACTAAAAAGAATAATTAAAATTAGAAGAAAAGAAAATCAAAAGATGAAATTAATGTAAAGATTTGAGCATACCAGATGTGGATTTGTAGTAGGAAATTGTTTCTTGATTAATGAGATACGAAATTGAAAGTGTAAGAAGGGGAAGATGAACATTGGTCTATTTCGATGAGAGTGTGGGGTTCGAAAAGTGTAAAAGTCCTAAAGACTTCCTATTTATACCAACCTCAGAGGTCCCACCAACTTACCTGAGCACGGTCCGCGGAATTCCACCGCGGTCCGTGCTTTTTTACCTTTCGAAGAGCCTTTTCAGAAACAGGCCCGCTGAGAGCGTATTAACGGGCGCGGCCGCGTAAGATCAACGCAGACCGCGAAATTACGAATGCGGATGCAAATACAACTTCAGAGAGTTGATATTATGGACTTTTCAAGTCCGCGTCCGCTGACAAATTGCGCCCCCGCGAAAAACTTTCGCTGACCGCGAAATTTTGAGCGCGGTCCGCGTAATTCTCCACACTTAGGCAAATTTCTCCAGTAACAACCCTATACTGCACAAACAATTCCTACACAAAGCTTACAATCAGTTAGTTCAAACTAAAGCCTGATCTAAGAAGAAAATCAAAAGAAAAACACATGGGTTGCCTCCCAAGAAGCGCCTGATTTAATGTCACGGTACGGCGCATGTTACCAATATCATTGGAAATTGATCAATGCCACCACATGGCTGTCATCAAACTTGCTGAGGTAATGCTTCACTCGGTGCCCATTAACTCTGAAGATTTCACCATTTTTGTTTTTCAAGTCGAGAGCATCAAACGGAGTCACTTGCACCACCTCAAATGGGCCACTCCATTTTGACTTGAGCTTTCCCGGAAACAGTCGTAACCGAGAGTTGAATAGAAGAACCAAGTCACCCTCCTTGAATTCTTTGTTCCGAGCATATTTGTCATGTAAGTACTTCATCTTGTCCTTATACAAGGACGAGATGGAATAGGCATGAAACCGGAATTCATCAAGTTCATTAAGTTGCTCTACCCGGAGATTGGCTGCTACATCCCATTCAAGGTTTAACTTCTTGAGCGCCCACATGGCCTTGCGCTCTAACTCAACTAGAAGATGGCATGCTTTCCCAAAGACCAACCGGTACGGAGACATACCAATTAGAGTCTTGTATGCAGTCTTGTAAGTCCACAAAGCATCATCTAGTTTCCTTGACCAATCAGTCCGGTTTGCATTGACAGTTTTTGATAATATGCTCTTTATCTCCCTGTTGGAGACCTCAACTTGTCCACTAGCCTGGGGATGATTAGGGGTTGACACCTTATAATTGACACCATACTTGGAAAGTAAAGTGTCGAAGGCCTTGTTGCAGAAATGAGAACCCCCATCACTGATGATCGCCCTAGGAGTGCGAAACCTTGTGAAGATATTTTTCTTTAAGAAAGCCACCACACTCCGTGCCTCATTGTTGGACAAAGCTACAGCTTCAACCCACTTGGAAACATAATCAATAGCAACCAGAATGTAAGTGTTACCACACGAACTCACAAAAGGCCCCATGAAGTCTATGCCCCACACGTCAATAATATCGATCTCCAGAATAGTGGCGAAAGGCATTTCATCCTTCTTCGAAATTCCACCAGCTCGTTGGCATTCATCACACCTCTTAACAAGCTTACTTGCATCTTTATACAGGGTAGGCCAATAAAATCCACAGCTAAGAACCTTTGAAGCAGTTCTCGCCCTACCATGATGACCACCGTAGGGCAAGGAATGGCAAGCATCAAGAATATTCATTTGCTCCTCTTCTGGGACACATCTCCGGATCACACCATCATTGCAAATCTTGAAAAGATAGGGCTCGTCCCAATAATAATCCAAGCTGTCCCGTTTGAGTTTCTTCCTTTGGTTTGAAGAGAGCTCACTCGGGACAATGCCGGTCACAAGAAAGTTAGCCACATCGGCGAACCAAGGCATACCATTCAAAGACATAGAGATGAGTTGTTCATCTGGGAACGAATCATTAATTTTGAGGCCATCATGGGGCCTCTCCTCCTCTTCTAAGAAGGACAAGTGGTCCGCCACTTGATTATCACTTCCTTTTCTATCAGTGATTTCAAGGTCAATATCTTGAAGCAAAAGAACCCATCTCATCAACCTAGCCTTCGAGTACTTTTTGGTCATCACGTAACGAAGTACCGCGTGATCGGTGTGCACAATCACTTTGGCACCTATGAGATACGGCCTGAACTTTTCCATGGCTAAGACAATGGCTAGTAACTCTTTCTCGGTCACCGTATAATTGACTTGGGCGTCATTCATCATTTTGCTTGCATAATAGACCGGATGAAATATCTTGTTGACCCTTTACCCCAAAATCGCTCCTACCGCAATGTCACTAGCATCGCATATGAGCTCAAATGGTAAGCTCCAATTGGGTGCGGAAATGATTGGAGTGGTTGTCAATTTATACTTGAGAAGCTCAAAAGCTTTCATGGAATCTTCATTGAATACAAACTTTGCATCCTTTTCTAGCAGCTTGCACAAGGGGTTTACCACTTTTGAGAAATCCTTGATGAACCTTCGGTAGAACCCCGCGTGCCCAAGAAAGCTCCAAACTCCCTTGACGGAAGTAGGAGGAGGGAGATTTGAAATAACTTCAATTTTTGCTTTGTCCCCTTCAATACCGTTCTTTGACATCTTATGGCCGAGGACAATGCCCTCCTCGACCATAAAGTGGCATTTTTCCCAATTAAGCACTAGGTTGGTCTCTTCACATCGGGCCAACACTTTGTCAAGATTATCCTAGCATTCTTCAAATGAGTCCCCCACAACACTAAAATCATCCATGAACACTTATCCGTAAATATTGCCATCAAACACCGCTGAAAGGTAGTCGGTGCATTACATAAAACAAATGGCATCCGTGAGAATGCAAATGTGCCATACGGACATGTGAAGGTAGTTTTCTCTTGGTCTTCCGGTGCAATGGGAATCTGGTTGGACCCTGAGTACCCATCCAAAAAGCAATAGTAGGCATGCCCGGCAAGTCTGTCCAACATTTGATCAAGAAAGGGCAATGGAAAGTGGTCTTTGCGGGTCACTTTGTTTAGCTTTCTGTAGTCCATACATACCCTCCATCTGGTGATAGTACGAGTGGGGATCAACTCCTTTTTCTCATTTGTGACCACAGTCATACCCCCCCTTCTTCGGCATACATTGTACCGGTGAAGTCCATGAACTATCAGAAATAGGGTACACAACCCCTGCATCAAGCCACTTGATAATTTCCTTCTTGACGACCTCTTGCATAGATTCATTCAACCTCCTTTGATGTTCCACAGAGGGTTTGGCATCATCCTCCTGTATAATTTTGTGCATGCAAAAGGTTGGGCTTATACCCCGAATGTCAGCCAAAGTCCATCCAATTGCCTTTTTCCTTCTTTGAAGCACCGTAAGAGTGGAATCTACCTGCACGTTAGTTAGGCAAGATGAAAGAATAACAGGTAATGTGGAAGAAGGGCCTAAGAATTCATACCTGAGGTGTGAAGGAAAAGGCTTCAACTCCAATGTTGGTGGCTCCTCGATTGAGGGCTTTGTTGGTGGAGTTTTCGGGTTTTCCAAGTTGAAGGAAAGTCTACGGGGCCCATATGAGTAGGATCCCATTCCTTGCAATGCATTTGCATATTCAACCAAGCCTTCCTTTTCATCATCCTCATGGTTTAACAATACAGCTTCCAAAGGGTCTTCCACATTGATCATGGCACTCGTGTCATCAACTATCACCTCTTCACAAGATACACAAAAGAGCAAACTTCATTGCTATTTGGTTGCCTCATTGATTTGCACACGTGGAATATAACTTTTTCATCGCCCACTCGGAAGGTGAGCTCCCCTGCTTCCACATCAACTAATGCCTTCCCTATTTCTAGGAAAGGTCTCCCAATATTATAGGCACCTCATAGTCGACTTCGCAGTCGAGAATCACGAAATCAGCAGGCAAAATAAACTTGTCGACCCGAACTAGAACATCATCAATAATACCAAGCAGCCTTTTCATTGTCCGATCCACCATTTGTAATCTCATGGAAGTAGCTCTTGGTTGCCCAATACCTAGTGTCTTGATCACAAAATATGGCATCAAATTAGTACGTACTCCCAAATCACATAAGGCTTTTGCAAAATCGGCGCTACCAATGGTGCATAGAATTGTAAAAGCACCGGGATCTTCAAGCTTTGGAGCCATAGAGTGCACAATGACACTCACATGATGAGTCATTTTGATGGTCTCAAAATTCATAGACCTCTTCTTAGTTACCAAGTCCTTCATGAATTTCGCATATCCCGACATTTGTTTGAGAGCTTCCACCAAGGGCACATTGATTGACAAACTTTTCATCATCTCAATAAATTTCTTGAATTGGTTTTCATTATTTTGCTTCACAAGCCTTTGAGGATACGGTGGAGGAGGCCTTGGCAAAATGGCCTTGGCTTTAGGCACTACCATTTTCGGTATGTCTATCACGTATTCCCTAGACGGGTTCACATCATTTTGAGTCTTCTCTATGTTGTCATCAATATCGATCCTCACTTCATTATTCACATTCTCATCATTGGCTTGAATCTCATCATCTTCTTGCAACATAACATCATCACTCATAATCTTCTTTGGATTAGAGGTACTTGCATCTCCACCTCTACCGCTTCTTGTGGTCACCGCCATAGCATGGCCTGTATTGTTCCCACAGTTCGGGTTTACTACTGTATCACTTGGTAGTTCCCCCTTAGGGCGAGTATTCAATGCTTGAGAAATTTGACCCATTTGTACTTCCAAGTTGCGAATAGAGGTAGTATGGGAGGCTATTTGGGCATCGGAGTCAACATTCCTTTCCATCATTTGTTTAAACATACTCTCTATCCGCCCCATCTCATTGTTTGAAGAACTTTGCCCTTGAGATAAATATGGAGGCGGATTGTTGGGTTGTTGATACATCGGGGGCTTTTGAAAGCCTGACCCCCGGTTGCCTTGATTATTATTATTCCAACCCCCTTGGTTTCCATTGCCTCCCCAATTCTGATTGTTGTTCCCCCAATTCTGATTGTTGTTTCCCCAATTATTCGAGTTGTTGTTGTTGCCATTGTTCCAATTCCCTTGGCCTTGGTTGCCCCAATTTTGATTGTTCCCTTGCAGTCTCCATTGTTGATTTGGAGCATTGTTCCATTGACCTTGGTAGTTATTGGCATATAACACTTCCTCACTTTGATCATCATAAGAATCGTCTTGATTGTAATCACTACCACTTTGCTCATATTGATTTTAACTATTTTGCACTTGTTGATCACGCTGTCTCCTCTTGTTGACCATGACATTTATCCATTTCATGGCATTTACTTGCTTTGTCCCTTGAACTTGCTGAAGCTGGGCCTTTGCTAACTGATTCATAATAGTTGTCAACTCGGCTATGGCTTGTCCGTGATCATGAAGTTCCTTGTGAAGATAGATGACATTAGGGTCACCCTGAGGAGCATTTGTCCGACTCTTCCAAGCTGAGGATGTGTCAGCCCTCTCATTAAGTATGTCATAAGCATCGGCATAAGGCATTTTCATAAAATTTCCCCCAGCTAGCTGATTCACCACACACTGGTTGGTCGTGTTGATGCCCCTATAGAATGTCTGCTGAATCATTGCTTCAGTCATATCATTGTTTGGGCATTCCTTGGCCATTGCCCGGTATCAATCCCAGATATCATGTAGGGGTTCATTAGGTTCTTGTTTAAAGGCTAAGATCTCATCCCTCAATGCTTCCATATGACCCGGTGAGAAAAACTTGGCTATAAACTTTTCTGCCAACTCATCCCACGTGTGTATGGAGTGGTTGGGTAGCCTCTCGAGCCAGTCCAAAGCTTTCCCTCTAAGTGAAAATGGAAAAAGTCTCAATCTCAGAGCGTCCTCCGACACGTTTGTCTGCTTGCTCCCCCAGCATGTGTCTACAAAACCCTTTAGATGCTTGTATGCCTTCTGATGAGGAGCTCCAGTGAAGACACCCCTTTGCTCCAATAGGGTCAGCATGACATTTGTAATTTGAAAATTGCCCGCCCGAATCCGGGGCGGGACAATTGCACTTGCATAACCTTAATTGGGTAGCCCCAGGTGTGCTGCCCGCGGAGGAGGTGGGGGAGGGTTTGGAATGTTGTCATTAGCCTGGCAGCCTCTTCTTTGGACTTGAGGTTCTAGATTAACCTCATCCTCACCATTGTCATCTACCTCTTCCCCCAGAAGAACATGTCCTAGAGCATTATTATGAGCCATTTGGTACCTAAAGTGATTGATACACAAAAGTTAGAAAAACAGAAGGAAAGAAAAACAAGACACACAAATAGTTAGATAGATAGCCAACACCGTCTAACTCCCCGACAACGGCGCCAAAAAGTGATCGAGTTCAAACCTACGCCACTATAGAGTAGCGAGGATGGTCGATGCAGTTTTACCCAACGAGGTCGGGATCGATTTCCACAGGGAGTTAATTTGGTTTGGAGATGGGTATCTAACTAATTTAGATGTGCATGTTGTTCCTAATTGCACTTCCAAACATTGTTGAGATTGATTCTATTCTAATTTTATACTATAGTATGCTGAGTGTAAGCTAAGTACAATATTTTTGGTTAAAGTTTCAAGTGTTAAAAGGCACTAGGGAAGTGACTTCCGCCTAGGTGAGTATCTAATGGGTATCAATAATCTAGGACAAGCTTGTTATGATTGCGGTCGTGATATAACCATCACACATAAATGCTCACTCTATACCTATCGGTAGTTTGAGTGACTTTGCCCGACTTGGCTTTCTCAAGCCCAAATGGGTGTTCATACAATACAAGTAAAATTTGCTCAAGTCGGGTATTACTATCTCTAGGTTTAACCCTTTAATTGGGGCTATCAATCTCTTGAGTTCACCCCAATTCCTTGTTAGCCTAATTTTCCTAGACTTAGTCCCTCTTTCTCAAGAAGAGCCTAAGTCATAAAGGCATGAATCAGTGTTTGCAACCACTAATTCTACAATTTTAGCATAAATTAGGCTAAATATCACTAACCCATAAACAATTAAGCCCTAAAATTCAAGACCCATTAAATACCTACACTAGGGTTAGGTCACAAACCTAGCTATGGGGTCTAGCTACTCATAATAGCGGCAGAAATCAAAGATAAAGATGAAATATAAGCCATAATATTAAAGTACAAGATGAAAATCTAAAGTTTGAAGGTAAATCTACTCTAAAATTACCCCAAAAGGGAAAAACCAGCTGTTCACGTGCTCTGCTCAACAAAACTTCACCTAAAATTGATAAAAGGATCTATTTATACTTGGCTGAAATATTTGGACAAAAATGCCCCTACGGAGGATTCGCGGACGCGTAATTCTGATCGCGTCCGTGCTTGAGCTTTCGCGGCCGCGTAATATTGAGCGCGGTTCGCGTTTCTTCAATAATAGGCTTGTATTGGGCTTAATTTTGCGGACCGCGTAATTTAAATCGCATCCGCGTGTGCTTCCATCGTGGCCGCGTAATTTGGACCTGGACGGCGTTCTTCAGTTAAGCCTGACTTGCAGGGTCTCTGAATCTCAAGATGCGCTCTCAGCGGAATTCCCTTCATGGCCGCGCCAAAGATTTCATGGCCGCGCCTTTCCAACGCGGTCACGTTACTCTCTACACCTCGTGTGCAAATCGAAGTGATACCGATCGTAGCAGCGATTGCTGATTGAGGATCCTAGAGTTTTGGAGGCTATCAAGGTAGCTGCACTGCGTTCGCGGGCCTTGACTCTCCTTTTTTATCTTTGTCGTACTTTCAGTTTATATTTCTAGACACTGTAGTAGACTGTATTTCTGATCTAGACACTCATGTACTCAGTGACACCCTGGTTTTGGGATGGATTGTATCACTTTGGGATTTTTGTATGTTTTAAACAATTTTTCTTTAATGTTAAATGCTTCCGTTAATGTTTTCAAACTTATTGTTGTTGGTGTTAGGTTGTTGAGTTGATGCTGGCCTAGTTCCACGATAGGCGCCATCACGACGGTTGATTTTGGGTCGTGACAAGTTGGTATCAGAGCCTAGGTTACATAGGTCTAACGAGTCATGGGCGGGTTTAGTAGAGTCTTGCGGATCGGTACAGAGACGTCTGTACTTATCTTCGAGAGGTTGTAGAACTATTAGGAAACTCCACATTCTTGAATTCTTGTCGTGCGAATCTGTTGATTCTAGTAACTAAACATCCATAGTTTCATTCTCTCACAGATGGTGAGGACTCGTACTACCAGGCAAGATGGATAGCCACCAGTACCACCAGCCAGGGCCGCGAGAGGCCGAGGGCGCGGTAGGGGCAGAGGTGCAGCCTGCACAGCAGCTGGGGGAGTACCTGCAGATCCACCAATTGCCCCAGATCAAGACCAGATTCTAGTTGTTGATACACCAGCTCAGGCACCACCTGTGCCTATTATGATTCCAGGCCTTCAGGAGGCCTTAGCTTAGATTCTAACCACGTGTACCAATCTTGCTCAGGCGGTCTCTATTCCGGCTGCAGCAGCCACTTCTCAGGTCGGGGGAGGTGCTTAGACTCCCGCTGCCCGCACACTAGAGCAGGTGGTACAGGGTTTCCAGACACCGGGGGTGCCACCAGCCCAGCCGGTTACAGCTGCTCAGGACTGTGTGGTTCCTGCTATGCCTGAGGATGAGCAATGTAGATTGGAGAGGTTTGGGAGACTCCAGCCTCCATCTTTTAGTGTCAGAGGATACTCCGTACAACAGGTATTTTGGAGACCAGTGGGGTCTCGTTCACTACCTTTCAGTTCTCTGGGGCTGCATTCAGTTGGTGGGAGGCTTACGAGAGGCGTAGGCCGGTCGGCGCAGCGCCCCTTGCTTGGCAGCAGTTCTCCGTTATCTTTCTGGAGAAGTTCGTTCCTCAGTCCCGCAGAGAGGAGCTGCGCAGACAGTCTGAGCAGCTTCGTCAGGGTGATATATCTGTGACGTAGTATGATATGTGATTCTCGGAGTTGGCCCGTCATGCTATCTGGTTGGTTCCTACAGACAGGAAGAGGATCAGGAGGTTTATAGATGGCCTCACTTATCAGCTACGATTGCTTGTGACCAGAGAGAGAGTGTCTGATGCTATTTTTGATGAGGTTGTCGACATTGCTAGGCATATTGAGATGGTTCGTAGTCGGGACCGGGTCGAGAGGGAGGCCAAGAGGCCTCGTGGACAGGGTGGATTTAGTGGTACTCCTTCTGGGGGTCAGTTCCAGCATGGTAGAGGTCGTCCTTTCAGGCATGCTCAGACGGCTCGCCCAGTGCACCGAGATGCATCATCCGGTCATGGGGCCCATGGTTATCAGCAGGGCCAGACATCATTCAGTGCGCTACCAGCTCAGAGTTTGTCGCATGAACCATCAGCTCAGGGTTCATTTGTGTCAGGACCTTCTAGCGGTTATTCTAGTGCTTGCGGTTCCCTTCAGTCCCTAGTGGCCGGTAGAGGTTGCTTTGAGTGTGGGGATTTGGGTCATATCAAGAGGTATTTTCCCTGCCTGATGGGAGGTTCATCTCAGCAGAGGAGTCAGCCTTCGACTTCAGCACCAGTTCCTCTACCACCCTCCCAGCCAGCTAGGGGTGGAGCTCAGTCAGCTAGGGGTCACCCGAGAGGGGGAGGCAGATCAGGGGTGGCCATGCCCGTTTCTATGAAGCAAAATAGGATGACATATATGATTAAGTAGACCCCGGATCAAATATAACTAAAGCATCTCTACTGCAAACTGAAACAGTACCTGTGATAACAGCGTCCGATGACTCAGCCTCAGGCCTGGCTAGGAAAGCATAACATCGGGGCTGGGCCCCACCACTCTGAACTACGTCCCTAGGACGACCTCTAACTGGATGGTCTCCACCTCTAATAGTGTGGCCTCTACCTATGGCTTCCTGACGCCTGCCTCTGGCTGGCTGAGCAGGTGGTGCAGCAACTGGTGCCGGAACCATGGCACGAGAACTCTGATGTTGTGAGCTGCCCGTTGCCCAAGGGCAAAATCTAGCAATGTGCCTCGGATCACCACAAGTATAATATAACCTTGGCTGCTGTGACTGCTGACCCTGAAACTGAACTTGTCGACCTGAATAACCACCCTGATAACTCTGGAGTGGAGGTGCACTAATAGGAGCTGGTGGTGCACTGTAGGCTAGCTGGTCGGAATAATTTATCTGAGGGCCACGACCACCTGAGGCACCGTGGGATGCCCGGAGCGCTGAATGAAATGGCCTGGGATGATGGCCCCTACCAAAAGTACTCCTGCCTCTAGATGAGGCACCGCTGAACTCACCAGAATGACGAGGACTCTTGTCAGACCCCTGACCTCCCCGAGTAAGAACCATTTCGACTCGTTTGGCGACATTAGCAGCCGCCTGAAAAGAAATCTCACTCCCAGTCTCCTTAGCCATCTACAATCTGATAGGCTGAGCAAGTCCATCAATAAACCTCCTCACCCTCTCTCTCTCTCTCTCGGTGGGAAGCAGAAGAATAGCATGACAGGCCAAATCCACAAAACGGTTCTCATACTGAGTAACAGTCATACTGCCCTACTAGAGACGCTCAAAGTGACGGCGATGCTCCTCTCTCAATGTGATAGGCAAAAACTTCTCCATGAAGAGCTGAGAGAACTGGTCCCAAGTAAGATCAGGCGACCCGACAGGTCTGGTCAACAAGTAATCTCTCCACCATTTCTTGGCGGAACCAGTCATCTGAAATGCAGCAAAATCGACCCTATTGGTCCACTATACCCATGTTCGGTATAACCTCGTGACAACTGTCAAGATATTTCTGGAAGTCCTCTGAAGGAGCACCACTGAAGTGAACAGGAAAGAGCATGGTAAACCTGTCCAATCTCCATAAAGCCTCAGAAGACATAGCTGGCCCATCTCCGACCTGTGCCGCAATAACCGGCTGAACTATTCCGACTGGCTGAGCTGCTGGAGCTTGATACTGGGGAGCTATCTGCTCCTGAGCGGGAGTGGTAGCAGTCTGGGCTCCTCCTCCAGCCTGAGAGACTGCTGGTGCCATGGGAAATGTGCTAGTCTGGGCCACACTCTCCATAAGGCCCACCAAACGGACCAAAGCATCCTGAAGTACTGGGGTAGCAATGAACCTCTCCGGAACCTGAGCTGGTCTGGCAGGAATAGTCTGGGCTGGAACCTCCACATCAAGATCTATCTAAGGCTCCACTGATAGGGCTGCTGCTTGGGCTCTAGGCTGAGCCCTGCCCCTGCCTCTACCTCTGCCCCGCGTAGGAGCTTCCACTGGAGGCTCTGGATTCTGCTCAGCTGAGGAAGCGATACGTGTTCTCGCCATTTGCGAGAGAATAAGAGTAGAAGAGTTCAATCAGTATTAAGAAAGCAAAATTGCACGACAGAGAAGAACAAAAGTGAAACTTATTCCTAAACTTCATAGCCTCTAGAAGATAAGCACAGACGTCTCTGTACTGATCCTCCAGACTCTACTAAGCTTGCTCGTGAATCATGAGACCTAGGCAACCTAGTGCTCTGATACCAACTTCTCACGACCCGAAATTTCCCACCGACGGGACCGTGATGGCGCCTAACATTTCACTTGCTAGGCAAGCCAACGTTAGAGAATCATTAATCCAATTCCTTATTCCCAATCAGTAAATAACAATAATTAACTAAAATAAAATATTATAAGTGCGGAATATCATAAAACTGTATTAATTACTACCACCCGGATCTGGAGTCACAATTCACGAGCATTCTAGAATTTACTACAAGTAATAGTCTGAAAGAAATACAACTGTCTGAATGAAAGAAAACAATAGAACATAAAAGATAGACGGGGACTTCAAGGTCTGTGAACGCCGACAGATCTACCTTGAGTCTCCGGACAGCGGACCAATAGCAAAATCGCGATCAACCTGAGCCGGTATCAAAATCTATACAGAAAGTGCAGAGTGCAGTATCAGTATAACCAACCCCATGTACTGGTAAGTGTCGAGCCTAACCTCGATGAAGTAGTGACGAGGCTAAGGCAAGGCACCTACAAATCAACCTTTATAATTTAACAGTGTATATACAAATAACAGAAATGAAGAACTAAACAGGAAATGTCGAGAGGGGAACATACTGAGGGGAATACAAGATAAAGAACTATAACAGAATGATCACCAGAGCAGTCAATATACCATGAATCAACAAGAATAGTGAATACAGTAAGAAAAAATACACGGCATCACCCTTCGTGCTTTTACTCTCAATCTCACAATAAAATTAATAAAAACGGCATGGCATCACCCTTCGTGCATTAACTCTCATATCATGGCACATCATTACCCTTCGTGCATTAACACTCTCAATCTCACCATAAAATTAATAGAAATGGCACGGCATCACCCTTCGTGCATTAACACTCACAATATGGCATGGCATCACCCTTCGTGCATTAACACTCACAATATGGCACGGCATCACCCTTCGTGCATTAACACTCACAATATGGCACGGCATCACCCTTCGTGCATTAATACTCTCCTTTACCATAATGCAATGCATAAATAACAATAGGGAGATAGAATAACAAGTACAAACCTTACTTCAATATTTGGTTCCATAATATCAATCTCAACTTTGAAATAAAAACTCAATTATCACCAGAAAATCTGTAAACATGATAAGAACGATAAATTAAACAACACTAGTATAACACGTAGCAATTAGGCATAGGAAAGAGACAATATAAGAAAAACAGAGAAACATAGAAAACAGGTAAATTAGCGGCGCATAAGTACTCGTCACCTCACATATACGCCGCTCACATGAATTTCACTTAGCAAGTAATCTAAGATTCCTAATTCCCTCAAGTCAGGGTTAGACACAACACTTACCTCGCTCTGAAGGCCACTTAATTCTCAATCACAGCTTTTCCTTTGAAATTCACCCCCAAACCACTCGTATCTATTCAAAAATGACTCAATAATATCAAATATTGCTAAAGGAATCAATTATATTGCATAAATTAAATTTCTCAATTTTTTCTGCAAAAAGTCAAAAAATCGACCCCCGGCCCACTTGGTCAAAACCCAAGGTTCGGACCAAAATTTATTTACCCATTCACCCCTGAGCCCGAATATGTAATTAGTTTTGGAATCCAACCTCAAATTGAGGTCTAAATCCTCAAATTCCCGAAATCCCTAGTTTCTACCCTAACTCCTAATTCTACCATCAAAACTCTAGATTTTAGGTTGATAATTCATGAAATAAAATGGGTAATTGAAAGAAAATAGTTTAGAATCACTTACCAATACTTTGGGGAAGAAAAAGACTATTGCAAATCGCCTCTACCCATTTGGTTCTTTGAATTTTTTTGAAGAAATGGCTTAAACCCGTGTTTGATTCTGTTTAATGCACTGGGCGACAGTGTGCATCGCGTTCGTGAAGCCACTGTAGCATTCGTGAAGGGTACTGGCTGCCAAGCCTTCGCGTTTACGAGATAGTGTTCGCGTTCTCTTAGGCTACCCCTACCTGGTCTTCGCTTTCGCGATGAAGAAAAGGCTGACTCCCCCTTCCTAGTGCCTAACACTACGCGTTCGCGAGGAGCTTGTCGCATTCGCGAAGGGTAACGCCCCCAACGCTTTGCATTCGCGAAGAAGAAAATTCCAGCTGCCCAGTTTACTCTTCGCGTTTGCGAGAGTACCTTCGCGAACGCGAAGAAGGACATGCCAGAACACCTGCTGCAGCAAAATATTAGATTTCCAAAGTCCAAAATATCCCGTGGCCTATCCGAAACTCACCCGAGCTCTCGAGGCTTCAAACCAAACATGCACCCAAGTCTAAAATTATCATACGAACTTGTTCGCGCGATCAAATCGCCAAAATAACACCTAAAACTATGAATTTAGCACCAATTCAAATGAAATTCTCAAGAACATTTTAAAATTTCTATCTTCTCAATTGGACGTTCGAATCATGTCAAATCAACTCTGTTTCTCACAAAATTTCACAGACAAGTCTTAAATATCATAATGAACCTGTACCGGGCTCCGGAACCAAAATATGAACCCAGTACTCACAATGCCAAACATCAATCAATTTTTAATAACAATTAATTTTCAGACTTTTACTTTTTATCAAAAATTCATAACTCAAGCTAGGGACCTCCGAATTCGATTCTGGGCATACACCCAGGTCCCATAATTTGATACGGACCCACCGGGACCGTCAAAATACAGATCCGGGCCCATTTACCAAAAATATTGACCGAAGTCAACTAAAATCAACTTTTAAGGTAAACATTCTTATTTTTATTAGTTTTCAACATAAAAACTTTTCAGAAACATGCCCGGACTGCGCACACAAATCGAGGAGGGTAAAAAAATTAGATTTTAAGGCTTAAGAGCACAGATTCGAGCTCTAAAACATAAGATGATATTTTGAGTTATCGCATTGATGGTGTATTTAGTTGTGGTCCCGGGGGCATCAGGTGAGTTTCAAATGGTTAACGGATCGAAATCGGACTTAGAACAAAGCTGGAAACTTTCTGCCATCTGTTGCAATCGCACCGGCGTAACTTGGCTCGCAGGTGTGAGCTCGCAGAAGCGAGCTTGGGAAGAGCAGAAGTGGACGGGAGGGATGGTGAGGCAGTGGTCACAGGTGCGGACGGGTGGTCCGTAGAAGCGGCGTCGCACCTGCGAAGGTTCGATCGCAGAAGCGGAAATAAGAAGGGCCAGGCTGCTTCACAGAAGCGGACAGCTTCTCGCAAAAGAGGACTTCTTGTTCGCAGAAGTGAAAGAATTCTCTCATCTGCGAGACCGCAGATGCAGCTAAATATTCCTCAGAAACGAAAGCACTGGTCTGGTTACAAAAACAGAGGGGTCCGAGATTTTCTCATTCTTGGACATTTCAAACACGGTTTGGGGCGATTTTCTGAGAGAATTCGCGGGGAAACTTGAGGTAAATCACTTGTGACCATTTTTAGTTGATAGTATTGAATTATCAATGAGTATTCTGACTAGATCACGTGTTTTTGAAGTGTAATTGAGAAATTGGGCTTAGGGATTTCAAAATAAGAATTTAAGATTTGGAGGTCGAGTTGATGTCGGAATTTGGTAAATTTGGTACGGTTGGACTAGTGGTTGAATGGGCGTTCATATTTTGTAACTTTTGTCAGGTTCCGAGACATGGGCCCCACTGTTGATTTTTGGGTGAATTTTCGGATTTAATTGTGAAAATTTAGTATTTTCATATGGAATTTATTCCTATAATTCGTGTTGACTGTATCGAATTAATTATGGTTAGATTCGAGGCGTTCCGAGGCCGATTCGCAAGGGCTTGCTAGCGGAGTGATTCGAGCTGCTTGAGGTAAGTATCGTATTTAAAATCGGTTGAGGCACTAGTTGCCTGAATTGTTGTGATATCCAAGTGCTTTTGGGTGCGCACATGTGTGGGGGTGGTCCCATGTGTGGGCACCGGGGTTGTTTATTCATGTTTGGGTTGTGCTCAGGCTCCTATAAGCCCAGAAATGACTGTTAAGCTTCGAGCTTCGATATCTAACATGTGGTAACAATTTATATGATTTAAGTAAACCATGATGTGTTTACTTAGAGGTTTAAATCCCGGAACAAATTTGATAAATGCTTTTCATTGATGAAATTTCTGGATTTGTTACGATAGCATGCTTCGCACAAGCCTACACTTTAGCATGTTATTTATACCAGTCCGGGGAGAAGAAAATCTTATTTCATTCATTATATACTTGTAACCTTGCGTTATAGCTACTGTATGATACTTTGGCACTTGAGTTGTCTGTGCGGATCCATATAATTATATTATTAACATGTGAGTTGTTCATGTCGCACGTGAGTTATCTGTGCGGATCCATATAATTATATTATTGACATGTGAGTTATCCGTGCCACACATGAGTTGTCCGTGTAACGTGTGATACTTGTATTTTCTTGATCATTATCTGATTTACTTGCTTTCTTTCCCTTACGTGCCATAATAATGTTGAGCAGGATATAGTAGTACTGATTTAACTAGTGAATTCAACAAATTAAGCTTCTCTTACCTTGCCCTATTTATTTTCGATACTTAAATAAGTTGGTTGTACTCACACTACACCCTGTACCTCGTTGTGCAGATCCAGGTACTTCCGGATACGGCAGTTGCTAGATTTGTGAATTTATCTGTTGAAGACTATCGAGGTAGCTGCTTGGCATCCGCAGACCTTGACTCTCTTCCCTTTCAGTTATTTGTGTTGTTCTATATTTTTAGACAGTATTTTTATCAGTCAGATTGTGTTGTCATTTAGATGCTCATGTACTCAGTGACACCGGGTTTTGGGAGTGTATTGTATAAAGACAGTATTTTATATCAAAAGTTTGTGGGATTTTAATCTTATATTTATTTATTGTGTTTTCAAACATAAAAGAAATTGTGGTTTATTGAGGTTGTCGGCTTGCCTAGTATTAAGATAAGCGCCATCACGACAGGTGAGATTTTGGATCATGATAAGTTGGTATCAGAGCCTAGGTTACATAGGTCTCACGAGTCATGAACAGGTTTAGTAGAGTCTTGCGGATTGGTACGGAGATGTCTGTACTTATCTTCGAGAGGTTGCCGAACCCTTAGGAAAATTTCACTTTCTTGTATTTTGTCGTACGAATATGTTGATTCCAGAAACTAAATTTCTGTTATTCTATTCTCTCACAGATGGTGAGGACACGTACTACCGGATCGGACGACCAACCACCAGTGCCACCAGTTAGGGCCGCGAGAGGTCGGGGCCGTGGTAGATGTCTAGGTGTAGCTCGTACAGCAGTTAGAGCAGCACCTGTAGAACAACCAGTCTGTAATGACCCGGCCAATCGTTTTGAGAGTAATAGCCCCGATCCCCTATTAACTGCTTTTTCCATATCTATTTCTACTATTGAGACTTGCTGAGAGGTTTCGTTTTGGTTTATGGAGTGTTTTGGGACGCTTAGTCCTAAAACGGAAGCTTAAGTCTTAGGATTTTGACCGTAGTCAGAACTATGTGAAGACGACTCCGGAATAGAGTTTTGTCAGTTCCGTTAGCTCCGTTGGGTGATTTTGGACTTAGGGGCATGTTTGGATTTTGTTTTGGAGGTCTGTAGCTCATTTAGGCTTGAAATGGCGAAAGTTGAATTTTTGGAGATTTTGACCGGTAGTGGACTTTTTGATACCGGGGTCGGATTCTGATTTCGGAAGTTGGAGTAGGCCCGTAATGTTGAATATGACTTGTGTGCAAAATTTTGGGTCAATTAAACGTAGTTTGGTTGATTTCCGCATCGGTTGTCGAATTTGGAAGTTTTAAGTTCTTAAGTTTGAATCGGAGGATGATTTGTGATTTTAGCGTTATTTGATATGGTTTGAGGGCTCGACTAAGTTGTATGGTGTTTTAGGATTGGTTGGTATGTTTGGTCGAGGTCCCAGGGGCCTCGGGTGAGTTTCGGGTGCTTAACGAATTGAGTTTGGGACTTATGCAATTGCTAGAGCTGCTGCACCTGGTGTAATCGCACCTGCGCACTTTGGGCCGCAGAAGCGGCCATGGAGCCACAGAAGTGGTTTTGACCCTATCCAGTTGGGACCACAAGTGTGGCCATAGATCCGCAGAAGCGGAAGTGGAGCGTAGATGCGGGCTTGCAGAAGCGGCCCTTGATCGCAGATGCGGACTCAGTCCCCCTTAAGTGATTTTGCACATGCGATGGAATTTCCGCAGGTGCGGTTGAAGGCTCACAGAAGCGAGATTTCTAGGCAGAAAAGAGGAAAAAATGAGGGTTTGATTCATTTCTTCATTTTTGGACTTGGGAGATTGGGAATTAGCGATTTTTCTAGGGATTTTCAGAGAGAGCTTTGGGGTAACGATTCCTAACTCGTTTTTGGTTGTATTTCATTAATCTATAGTTGTTTCCTCCATTTAAATTCGTATTTTGATTGAAAAGTTAGGAAAATGAGGGAAAGGTTCCCTAACCAAATTTCTGAGTTTTGATTGGGATATAGACATCGGATTTCGTTAACTTTGGTACGAGTGAACTCGTGAGTGAATGAGTGTTCGTATTTTGTGACTTTTACACGATTCCGAGATGTGGGCCCAGATCGACTTTTTAGGGCAAATTTTGGAATTTTTGTTAAATTATTGATTTCATTAATTAGATGAGTCTATTATGGTTGTATTTATGATATGTAATTGCTTTTGGCTAGATTTGGGCCATTCGGAGCCGGATATTCGTGGGAAAGGCATTGTGACCAATTGATTGAGCTTGGTTCGAGGTAAGTGGCTTGCCTAAACTTGTGTGGGGGAAAATCCCCTAAGGATTTGGTACTGTTTTGATATGTGAGCGCCGTGTACGTGAGGTGACGAGTACGTACACGTTCTAATTGTTGTAAAAACCCGATTTCTGCTAAGTAATAACATATTTCCTTCTTATTTGAATCACATCAGCATGTGTAGTATCCTGTTAGCTTAGAATAGCATGTCTACTTGCCTTAATTTCTTATCTGAACTATGTGCAGCATGTTTAGTGAAATTCCCGTTTTTCCTTGACGTGTACTTTGTCTAAATTGTAGGATTTCGTGTTGTAGCTATTAATTCTATTGTTTGAGCTGCATATTTACGTTTGGGACTACAGAACGGTATTCCGGGAGATCCCCCTGTACTGCATATTTACTTTGGGATTATGTAACAGTATCCTGAGAGATCCCCCTCTACTGCATATTTACTTTGGGACTACGGAACGGTATTCCGGGAGATCCCCTTATACTGCATATTTACTTTAGGACTACGAATTAGTATTCCGGGAGATCCCCCTGTACTACATATTTACTTTGGGACTACGGAACGGTATTCCAGGAGATCCCCCTGCACTGCATATTTACTTTGGGACTACAAAACGGTATTCCGGGAGATCCCCATGTACTACACATTTATGTTTGGGACTACGAGACGGTATCTCGTGTGATCCCCCGTTGTTATCTCTGTGTACTGAGTTGTTGTCTTCTATGATTTCATTCCTGTTAAATTTCAGTCTTTATTTTACTGCGGTATTTCATTCTACCTTGTTTTATTATATATATATATATATACCAGTAGGGCCCTGACCTGACCTTGTCACTACCCGACCGAGATTAGGCTTGGCATTTACTGGGTACCGATTGTGGTGAACTCATGCTACTCTCTGCACATGTTTTTCATGTGCAGATCCAAGTGCTCCTTATCAGCCGCACTATTAGTGAGCCGGGACAGTTTTGGAGACTTCAAGGTATATCTTTCGCGTACGCAGACCTCGGAGTCCCCTTCTACTCTTTCCCATGTCCATTACCTTTTGTATTTTTCCTTTGTTAGACTCTGATGTGTAGAGACACTAGACTTTCTTTCTGTAGCTTGTGATTCACGATGTTCCAGGTTTTGGGATTTCTGTGTATTTTGAATAGTTGGTTATTATACATGCCAGACAGCATGGTACACAGTTATGTTGTTACTACTACAGTTAGTTGTTCAATTTATGTTTTCATTTCATTATTCCTCAAATGTTAGGCTTACCTAGTCGTAGAGACTAGGTGCCGTCATGACGTCATACGTAGGGGAAATTGGGTCGTGACAAGTTGGTATCAGAGCTCTAGGTTCATAGGTGTCATGAGTCATAAGCCAGTTTATTAGAGTCTCGCGGATAAGTACAGAGACGTCTGTACTTATCTTCGGGAGGCTATGGAACTGTTAGGAAAATTTCACTACTTTGATTCCTTGTCGTGCGAAAATTGTTGACATCAAAAATGCTAAACTTCTATATTTTATTCTCTCATAGATGGTGAGGACACGTACAAGCGGATCTGATGACAGGAACCTGCGCCCCCTGCTAGAGCCGTGAGAGGCCTAGGACGTCAACATGGTGCAGCCATAGCACCCGCACGAGCTGCTACAGAGGAGCCCCCAGTAGCTCCAGCTGGAGGGCAGACACCTGAGGTACCTGTTTCTGCACCATCCCTCCAGGAGACTCTAGCCCAGTTTCTGAGCATGTTCAGCACCTTAGGTTAGGCTGGATTGATTCCACTTTCTCCTGCCACATCTCAGGCCGGGGGAGGAGTACAGATTCCTATCACCGGTACTCCAGAGCAGCGGGTTCAGGTCGACCAGGTTCTAGAGATTGTACCAATGCAGCCGGTAGCTCCAACTCAGCGCGAGTTTAGGGCGGCAGCTTTTGAGGTGGAGCAGCTCAAACTTGAGAGGTACAAGAAGTACCACCCACCTACCTTCAGCGAATTGGCTACAGATGATGCTTAGGGTTTTCTGGAGGAGTGTCATCGTATTCTCCGTACTATGGGCATAGCGGAGATGAGCGGGGTTTATTTTACTACATTCCAGCTTAGAGGAGCAGCCTATCAGTGGTGGCATGCTTATGAGTTGAGTAGTCCGGATGAGGCAGTTTCACTTACATGGACTCAGTTCTCGGACATGTTTTTGAGAGAGTATGTCCCTCAGAGCCTCAGGGACTCATGGCGCGAGGAGTTTGAGCAGTTGCGCCAGGGATCTATGATTGTGTCAGAGTATGCATTCTATTTCAGTGATTTGGCCTGACATGCACCGGCCTTGGTTGCCACAGTTCGAGAGAGGGTTCGACGGTTTATTGAGGGACTCCACCCCAGTATCCGGATTAGTATGTCCAGGGAGTTGGAGATGGATATTTCTTATCAGCAAGTTGTGAGTATCGCCAGGAGATTGGAGGGCATGCTTGCCCGGGATAGAGAGGAGAGGGAGGCCAAAAGGTCTCGAGAGACTGGTTATTATTCTGGTGCTCGTGCCCCAGCAGCCCGCCATGGTAGGGGTTATGTGAGTCGCCCCGTTCCATTCAACTCTTCCAGCCGCCAGTGGTATTTCGATCCCTTCGAGGCCCCAAGAGCCTTATTATGCACCGCCAGTATTTAGTGTGCCTCTTGCACGGGGTGTTCCTAGAGGCCAGTCCAGCAGACCTGGCCCGAGTTAGTCACAGTAGCCACGCCTTCCCAGAGCTTTTTTTAAGTGTGGCGACACTCGCCATATGGTGAGGGATTGCCCCTGCTCAACCAGCTTGAGGTGGTGGTCGGAGAGGTAGAGGTCGCCCTAGAGGGGGAGGCCAGGCCAGATATTATGCTATTCCTGCTCGTACAAAGGCAGTCACTTCTGATTCTGTCATTACAGGTATGAGAGTTCCCTTGTTTATGTGTCTACTCCTGTGGGAGATTTTCTTGTTGTGAACTACGTGTATCGGTCGTGTTTGATTGATCTTAGTGGTTTTGAGACCAGAGCCGATTTATTATTACTTAGCATGGTGGACTTTGATATTATTTTGGGCATGGACTGGTTGTCGCCCCATTATGATATTCTTGATTGTCACGCCAAAACCGTGACGCTGGCTATGCCAGGATTACCGCGATTAGAGTGGAGAGGTACCTTAGAGTATACTCCCAGCAGAGTTATTTCATTTCTTAAAACAAAACGAATGGTTGAGAAGGGGTGTGACGCATATCTAGATAATGTGAGAGATGTCAGTATTGATACCCCTACAGTTGAGTCAGTCCCAGTAGTGAGGGATTTTCTAGATGTATTTCCAGCTGATCTTCCGGGCATGCTGCCCGAAAGATAGATTGACTTTGGCATTGATCTGTTGTCGGGCACTCAGCCCATCTCTATTCCTATCACGCCCCAAAACTGTGGAGTGCGACCGACGCTCAACCGAGTGAACCCGACCGAGCAATCCTATTAGATTTCTTCTACCCAGACTCATTCATGAATAAAGAGAATATATGTTTTCCTTAATTAAACAATAAAGTGATTGTGTCTGCAATTACCAATTTCTTACCATAAGTTTCACCATTTTTAAAGTCTCAAATGGACAAGTAATACAACCATAACATAGCATAGTTTGTCTTTCCCAGTACCAATTCAAAACCCACACTATGTCTACGGAGCCTCTGTAGATAAAGAAGAGTACAATGATAATGCCGGCAACAAGGCCCCGGCTATACCCCAACCATGATACATAAAGAACAAAAGATACATGACCCCGGGATGAAGTGGGGCTCACCAAGTCAGCTGGGAAGAAGGTGTACTGCTATCACTGATCAATGTCTCCTGCTGTGGAACCACCTGCATCCATTTAAAGATGCAGTGCCCCCGGCAAAAGGGATGTTAGTACCGTCAAATAGTACTAGTATGAAAACTAAACACCAATTTAAGAATTTAGAAATACAAGATAGCTATGATGAACCAGTGTGGCAATAGAATAACATAGATAACCGTCTCAACCATAGCAAGCTTATTAAAAGCTATCAACAACATTTATAGGATTTAAGATGAGATCCTCTATAACCATCTTCACACAAAGCGGCCCCGCTGCCTCACCCGATGTATGTAGGTGGAGGTGTACGTACAATACCACAACTCTAATCAAGCGGCCCTACCGCCTCACCTCAATGTATGCGGGTGGATGTATAACCACAGTACCAAGAACCTACACAAAGCGGCTATGCGGCCTCACCCCAATGTATGTGGGTGGAGGTGTACGTACAATACCACAACTCTAATCAAACGGCCCTGCCGCCTCACCTCAATGTATGCGGGTGGATGAATAATCACAGTACCAAGAACCTACACAAAGCGGCTATGCCACCTCACCCCAATGTATGCGGGTGGAAATGCATTAACGATACCAATACCAACACAAAGCGGCTATGCCACCTCACCCCAATGTATGCTGGTGGTGATGCCACAACAATACCAAAACCATACACAAAGCGGTCGTACCGCCTCACCCCAATGTAAGCGAGTGGAGGTGCAGTCCCACAATATCATAATCCCTACACAAAGCGGTCATGCCGCCTCACCCCAATATATATGCGGGTAGAGGTGTATCATAATCACAATCTTTACACAACTTGGCATATAACGTTCACATAAATCACGACTAGAAATTATAACATGTGGATACATAATCCATAGTTTGGGACACATCCTCAATTTATAATGCAATATGATAAGAGCATTTGAAACACAAATTGAACATATATCTTCATCACAAAACTTATCGGAATACTCCATTTATAATCAACATCTCGGAACTTACAAGGATATAGGGACTTCCAATTCTTAAAGAAGAGTTTTGCCAACATACCTCAATTGAGCTTCCTTATACTCTAAAACGTTCCGGAATTCTTAGCAACTTCAATCTATTTTAGAGATATAACAAATTGAACCACAATTAGGAAGATGGTTATGGTTCTAGCTCATTTGAGCATTTTATCAAACACTAGGTGTGCACTAAGGTTTCAAGGTCCTTTTTTTATGGATGATTCCATCATCCCACAACCCAATCTTTACCATTTTTAGCTCAACAATCTTCCTACATTCTTTGATAACACATGCATGTAAAATAACCAATCCTCTTGCCTAGAAATTATCTTGCTTATTATCCATTTCTACACAAAATTCGAAATTGAGGGTTAGGGTGTAGAACCTTACCTCTAGGATGAAGACCTAGTGAGTTTCCCTTCTTAATCTTCCAAAACTTGGGGAAGAATTGAAGGACAAATATTGGAGAACACCTTCTCACTCTAGGTCACCCTCTCTCACTCTAAAATGTCAGATAATAGCTCAAAAATGACCCTGAGAGTGTCTTTAACGAAATAGGTATCGGGTTTTAAAAACCCAAAAATGGAGCTCCGGAACAAGGTATGTGATCGCATAACCGATATGCGGACCGCATATCGGTCGCATAGTTAATTACAAAATATCCAACAGAATTGTTTGTGTATGCGGTCATTATGCGGTCCGCATAACTATCATGCGGTCGCATAATGCACCGCATAACAATTATGCAGTTGCATAGTCGACCGCATAGTTGCTTCCAACTAACCCAATTAACTGCCTCACTCTGCGGCCATTATGCGGTCCGCAGAGTGTTTCTGCAGTCGCATAATGGACCGCAGAAATGCACTTTTCCGCCAAAGATTTTCCTTTACTTTCCGGTGCATTGTTCAACCCAAAAAGTCTAAGCCGCGTCCTTAAATACATAAGCCTAGTCCGGCACCATGAAACATTATTTTCTTTTGCAAAATTTTATGGGGCCTTACATTATCCCCCACTTAGGATCATTCGTCCTCGAATGGGGGTCAAAATTTGTTATTAGCATCTTATGCAACTCAGTTTTTCATACCACACACCAGCAGCCCCAAATTTGACTAACTCCCTAAATTTCCAAAAATTTCGCCAGAGTTTCCTTTGTAATTAGGCTTATCCACCTGTCAGAGAGCCCCAGAAACACATCCTAACAACATATACATATTCCAATGACATAACATAATACAAAACAACACCAACTATGGCCTCATCAGCAATATATCTCCAGAAAGGAACACCCTTAACACCAAATGTACAAGTCATACATATTTCATAGGAATATCCCTTAGCATTTTCATAAGGCACAACTCATAAATACGTGGTTATTCAAATAAATAAGGATACATTTTCTTCATTTCTTCTTCGGCCTCCCAAGTAGCCTCTTCAACCTGTTAGTTTTACCATAGCACTTTCACGGATGCAATTTCTTTGTTTCTCAACTTTCGGACTTGCCGATCAATAATAGAAACTGGAATCTCTTCATAAGTCAATTCTTCATTTACCTCAATAGTCTCAACCGGAACAATGACTGTCGGGTCTCCAACTACTTTCTTTAACATAGACACATGAAACACCGGGTGTACTAATGACATCTCAGGTGGTAGCTCAAGCTTGTATGCTACCTCACCAATCCTTTGAATGATTTTGTACGGTCTGACATACCTTGGACTCAATTTCCCTTTCTTACCAAATCGCATTACACCCTTCATGGGGGAAACTTTCAAAAATGCCCAATCATCTTCTTTGAATTCCAAATCTCTACGACTAACATCCGAATAGGATTTTCTGATGACTCTGAGCAGTCTTCAACCTCTCCTTAATGATTTTAACTTTTTCCATAGCCTGATGCACGAGGTCTGGCCCTATCGACTCTGCTTCCCCAGTTTCGAACCACCCAATGGGAGATCTACATCTCCTACCATATAAAGCATCGAACAGTGCCATTTGAATGCTAGCATGATAGCTATTGTTATATGCAAATTCTATGAGTGGTAAATGATCATCTCAGCTACCCTTGAAGTCTATAACACAAGCACGCAACATATCCTCAAGCGTTTGAATAGTCCACTCTGCCTGCCCGTCAGTTTGCGGGTGAAAGGCTGTACTAAGATTCACTTTAGTACCCAAACCTTGCTGAAATTTCTTCCAAACATTAGCAGTGAATTGTGCCCCCCGATCAAAAATGATGGAAACTGGGGCGCCATGCAACCCGACTATTTCTTTGATATACAACTGAGCATACTGCTCCACTGTGTCGGTAGACTTAACCGGCAAAAAGTATGCTGATTTTGTAAGTCGATCCATAATCACCCAAATTGAGTCAAACTTGCGGGGAGTGCGCGGTAATCCTACCACAAATCCATATTAATCATTTCCCATTTCCATATTGGAATTTCTATGTCTGTGCCAACCCATCGGGCCTTTGGTGTTCGGCCTTCACTTGCTGACAGTTCGGACATCTTGCTACAAAGTCCGCCACATTCTTCTTCATATCATTCCACCAATAGACTTCCTTAAGATCATGATACATTTTTGTAGGACCTGGGTGCACAGAATACCTAGAAGTGTGAGTTTCAGTCAAAACTCTTTCACGGAGACCATCCATATTTGGAACACATAGTCGCCCTTGGTACCTTAGTGTACCATCATCCATGCCAAGAGAAAAGGCCATGGTCTTATGTTTATGAATCCCCTCTTTCAATTGCACCAACAATGGATCGTTGTATTGCTTCTCTTTAACTTCTACAACAAGCGATGATTCAGCCATATTTTGCACAATTACCCCTCCTTCACTAGAGTCCATAAGATGAACTCCCAAACTAGCCAATCGCTGAACTTCCTTGGCTAATGGCCTCTTATATGCCTCCAAGTGAGCTAAACTACCCATAGATTTCCGGCTAAGAGCATCAGCCACAACATTGGCCTTTCTCGGATGATATAGAATATCGATGTCGTAGTCCTTGGGTAACTCAAGCCATCTTCTCTGCCTCAGATTCAATTCCTTCTACTTGAAAATATATTGAAGGCTCTTATGGTCCGTGAATATATCAACATGGACCCCATATAAATAATGATGCCAAATATTTAATGCAAATACCACTGCCGCAAGTTCTAAATCATGTGTTGGATAGTTCTTTTCATGATTCTTTAATTGCCTAGAAGAATAAGTTATCACCTTCCCATGTTGCATTAATACACACCCAAGCCCGATTCTTGAAGCATCACAATATACCACAAATCCATCCATACCCTCTGGTAGAGTCAACACCGACGTCGTAGTCAATCTTGCTTTCAATTCCTGGAAACTCTTTTCACAAGCATCTGACCATTGGAACTTAATTTCCTTCTACGTCAATTTAGTCAATGGAGAGGCAAAAGTAGAAATCCCTCAACAAACTTTCTGAAATATTCAGCTAAGCCTAAGAAACTGCGAATCTCTGTTGGAGTTGTAGGCCTCGGCCAATTCTTCACCGTTGAAATTTTCTGAGGATCAACCATAATTCCCTCACTAGAAACTACATGACCCAAGAATATGACTGATTCAAGCCAAAATTCACAATGTGAAAACTTTGCATATAACTAGTGTTGATGCAGGGTTTGCAAAACTACCCTGAGATGATCGGCATGGTCTTCTCGACTTCGTGAATATACAAGAATATCGTCAATAAACACTATCACAAAAGAGTCGAGGAATGGCTTAAAAATGCGATTCATAAGATCCATGAAGGCTGCTGGGGCATTCGTTAGCCTAAAAGACATCACCAGAAATTCAAAATGCCCATACCGGGTTCTAAAAGCTGTTTTCAGAATATCCCACTCCCTGATCTTCAATTGGTGATACCCGGATCTTAAATAAATCTTGGAGAAGTACCTGGCCCCTTGCAATTGATCAAACAAATCATCTATCCTTGGCAGTGGGTACTTATTCTTGATTGTGACCTTATTAAGTTGCCGATAGTCAATACACATTCTCAATGACCCATCTTTCTTTCTTACAAAAAGGACCGGTCGACACACTTGGCCGGATAAAACTCTTTTCTAATAAATCTCTCAATTGTTCCTTTAGCTCCTTCAATTCTGCTGGTGCCATTCTGTAGGGTGGAATAGATATAGGATGTGTGTCTGGCATCACATCAATCCCAAAATCAATCTCCCTATCTGGTGGGATCCCAGGGAGTTCATCCGGAAAGACTCCTGGAAATTCATTCACAACAGGCACAAACTCAAGTGTAGGAACCTCTGCATCGGTGTCCGTAACTCGGACCAAATGGTAAATACATCCCTTGTTTATCATCTTTGTGGCCTTAAGGTAGGAAATAAACCTACCCTTTGGCACTACATCATCACCCTTCCACTCAATAGCTGGCTCATTTGGAAATTCGAACCTAACAGTCATGGTTCGGCAATCAAGCTTGGAAAAACAAGAATAAAGCCAATCCATCCCCATTATCACATCAAAATAGACCATTCTCAATTCAATAAGATCGACCGCGGTGTCTCGACCATGCAATGTGACAACACAATCCCTATAAACTCGTGCGGCCAAAATAGACTTACCAACCGGAGTAGATACAGAGAATGGCTCATGAAGCTGTTCTGTTTCTATCCTAAATTCTATAGCAACATAAGGAGTGACATATGACAAAGTGGAACCGAGATCAATAAGAGCATATACATCATGAGATTGGACAGTCAATATACCTGTGACAACATCTGGAGAAGCCTCTAATTCCCGACGTCTCCGTATAGCTTAAAATATGTTGGGTCCTCCCGAATTCTATGCACTACCCCTAGCTGCACCACGAAACCTGCAGATGCTGGGGTGCCTCGAGCTGGAGGTGCTGTAGATGTAGTAGCTGCATAATTAGCTAGCTGTGCCGCACCTCTGCCCATATTTTGGCGGGACGAGTGGCAATCTCTCTGAATATGACCCCGCAAACCACACCCATAGCATACTGGTAGGTCCATGAAACAGGACCTAAAGTACATCCTCCCACACTTATGGCATGGAAGCCTCCGCTGCTCAAACCTTCTGTCGGGCCGACCCTGCTAGTGGGGTCCCCTGTTGCCCTGACTGGGTCCAGATAACTATGCACCCATCGAAGACTAGGCGAATGATTGGGATGGTCCTGATGATGCTCTCCTGAATTCCGACCTACCACCACCACCACCACCACTGGAAGAACCACCAAAGTTACCCGCGGACCGGGCCTTGCTGTTACTCTCACGCTTCATTATGTTCTTCAATTTGCGGGTCTCTGTGGCTTGAGCAAATGCCACCATCTTACCATAGTTCATATTGTAATTCAAGGCAGCTTTAGAGGCCTCATTTATAACCAAGGGGCTAAAGCCCTGTATAAACCGGCACACTCTAGCCTCCATAGTGGGCAACATGTGAATAGCATACTTGGACAGGCACGCAAACTCCATATGGTACTCCCACACATTCATACTACCCTGCTTCAGGCTTTCAAACTCAGCGGCACGAGCTGCCTTAGTTTCGGCAGGCAAGAAATGATCCATAAAGGCATTTGTGAACTCACCCCACCTTGCCGGAGGGCTTCCCTCCTCAAGGGATTCCTCCCACAACTCAAACCAAGAATAGGACACCCCTTTCAGGCGATAGGAAGCCAACTCTACTCCCTCCGTCTCTGTAGCATGCATAACCCGGAGAGTTTTATGCATCTTATCAATAAAGTCCTAGGGGTCCTCCTCGGGATCAGTACCCGTAAACACTTGAGGATCTAACTGAAGAAACTTGTTCACCCTGGAACTAGCAGATTCTCCTGGATGACTGGAAGGAGTAGGCCCAACACTCGATCTCTGGGCCTGAGAAGCCATTATCTGTGTCAACATTTATATGGCTCCCCTAATATCAATATCAGACACACCAGAATTGGAAGCTGGAGGTGGAGGTGGAACTGGAATATCAGCTGGAGGAACTGTTGCACCTTCTATAGGTGTAGGGACATGTGCGGTCTGATCAGTTGTAGTAGAGTCAGGCAGTGTAGTAACTGGAGGAATATTTTCGCTCCTCGGGTGCTCACCCGCATCATCAATTATAGGGTCAACTATCACTCCTGGGGTGACAGTGGCTTTGGCAAGTTCTTGCCTTCTTCTTAGGTGCCATGTACTGAAAATTAGAGCAATGCAGGAGTTAAAGGAGGAACAATCTTACAACCAGCTTTATCACACGATCAAGAACATAAAAGAAGGGTATTATTCCTAAATGCCCATGTAGCATCCTAATTATAGACGTGCTCGACAACACACCGATAATAAGGACTCTACTAGACACGGCTCTGAGACATCCTAGGGCACTTTAAAACCTTAGGTTTTGATACCAAGTTTGTCATGCCCCAAAACCATGGAGCGCGACCGGCGCTCAACCGAGTGAACCCGACCGAGCAAGCCTATTAGATTTATTTTACCCAAACTCATTCATGAATAAAGAAAATATATGTTTTCCTTAATTAAACAATAAAGTGGTCGTGCCTGCAATTACCAATTTCTTACCATAAGTTTTACCATTTTTAAAGTCTCAAATGGACAAGTAATACAACCACAACATAGCATAGTTTGTCTTTCCCAGTACCAATACACAAACCCACACTATGTCTACGGAGCCTCTGTAGATAAAGAAGAGTACAATGATAATGCCGGCAATAAGGCCCCGGCTATACCCCAACCATGATACATAAAGAACAAAAGATACATGACCCCGGGATGAAGTGGGGCTCACCAAGTCAGCTGGGAAGAAGGTGTACTGCTATCACTGATCAATGTCTCCTGCTGTGGAACCACCTGCATCCATTTAAAGATGCAGCGCCCCCGGCAAAAGGGACGTTAGTACCGTCGAATAGTACTAGTATGAAAACTAAACACCAATTTAAGAATTTAGAAATACAAGATAATTATGATGAACCAGTGCGGCAATAGAATAATATAGATAACCGTCTCAACCATAGCAAGCTTATTAAAAGCTATCAACAACATTTATAGGATTTAAGATGAGATCCTCTATAACCATCTTCACACAAAGCGGCCCCGCCGCCTCACCCGATGTATGCAGGTGGAGGTGTACGTACAATACCACAACTCTAATCAAGCGGCCCTGCCGCCTCACCTCAATGTATGCGGGTGGATGTATAACCACAGTACCAAGAACCTACACAAAGCGGCTATGTCGCCTCACCCCAATGTATGCGGGTGGAAATGTACGTGCAATACCACAACTCTAATCAAGCGGCCCTGCCGCCTCACCTCAATGTATGCGGGTGGATGTATAACCACAGTACCAAGAACCTACACAAAGCGGCTATGCCGCCTCACCCCAATGTATGCGGGTGGAAATGCATCAACGATACCAATACCAATACAAAGCGGCTATGCCACCTCACCCCAATGTATGCGGGTGGTGGTGCCACAACAACACCAAAACCATACACAAAGCGGTCGTACCGCCTCACCCCAATGTAAGCGGGTGGAGGTGCAGTCCCACAATATCATAATCCCTACACAAAGCGGTCATGCTGCCTCACCCCAATATATATATGGGTAGAGGTTTATCACAATCACAATCTCTACACAACTTGGCATAATAACGTTCACATAAATCACAACTAGAAATTATAACATATGGATACATAATCCATATTTTGGGACACGTCCTCAATTTATAATGCAATATGATAAGAGCATTTGAAACACAAATTGAACATATATCTTCATCACAAAACTTAGCAGAATACTCCATTTCTAATCAACATCTCAGAACTTACAAGGATATAGGGACTTCCAATTCTTAAAGAAGAGTTTAGCCAACATACCTCAATTGAGCTTCCTTACACTCTAAAACGTTCCGAAATTCTTAGCAACTTCAATCTATTTTAGAAATATAACAAATTGAACCACAATTAGGAAGATGGTTATGGTTCTAGCTCATTTGAGCATTTTATCAAACACTAGGTGTGCACTAAGGTTTCAAGGTCCTTTTTTTTATGGATGATTCCATCATCCCACAACCCAATCTTTACCATTTTTAGCTCAACAATCTTCTTACATCCTTTGATAACACATGCATGTAAAATAACCAATCCTCTTGCCTAGAAATTATCCTGCATATTATCCATTTCTACATAAAATTCGAAATTGAGGGTTAGGGTGTAGAACCTTACCTCTAGGATGAAGACCTAGTGAGTTTCCCTTCTTAATCTTCCAAAACTTGGGCAAGAATTAAAGGATAAATATTGGAGAACACCTTCTCACTCTAGGGCACCCTCTCTCACTCTAAAATGTCAGATAATAGCTCAAAAATGACCCTGAGAGTGTATTTAACAAAATAGGTTCGGGTTTTAAAAACCCAAAAATGGAGCTCCAGAACAAGGTATGCGATCGCATAACCGATATGCGGACCGCATATCGATCGCATAGTTGATTACAAAATAGCCAAAAGAACTGTTTGTGTATGCGGTCACTATGCGATCCGCATAACTGTTATACGGTCGCATAATGCATCGCATAACAGTTATGCGGTCGCATAGTCGACCGCATAGTTGCTTCCAACTGACCCAATTAACAGCCTCACTCTGCGGCCATTATGTGGTCCGCAGGGTAGTTCTGCGGTCGCATAATGGACCGAAGAAATGCACTTTTCTGCCAAAGATTTTTCTTTACTTTTCGGTGCATTGTTCAACCCAAAAAGTCTGAGCCGCGGCGAGCTGAAGAATTTCTACAATCCTCAACCACGTAAGCCTAGTTCGGCACCATGAAACATTATTTGTTTTTGCAAAATTTTATGGGGCCTTACAATTCCTCTGTACCGTATGGCTCCTCCTGAGTTGTAGGAGTTAAAGGAGCAGTTACAGGAGTTGCTTGATAAGGGATTTATTCAGCCTAGTGTGTCACCTTGGGGTGCTCCTGTCTTATTTGTAAAAAAGAAGGATGGTTCTATGCGAATGTGTATAGATTACCGCCAGTTAAACAACGTTACCATGAAGAACAGGTATCCATTGCCTCGTATTTATGACTTATTTGATCAGTTACAGGGTGCCAGGGTGTTTTCCAAGATTGATTTACGTTCCAGCTATCATCAGTTGAAGATACGGGAGCCAGATATTCTGAAGACTGCCTTTAGGACTCGGTATGATCATTACGAGTTCCTTGTGATGTCTTTTGGGTTGACCAATGCCCCAGCAGCTTTTATGCACTTGATGCAAAGTGTGTTCCGGACTTATCTTGCCTCATTAATCATTGTGTTTATTGACGACATTCTGGTATACTCCCTGACTCGGGAGGATCATGAGCAGCACCTGAGGACTGCGCTTCAGACCTTGAGAGAAAAGAAGTTATATGCAAAATTTTTAAAGTGTGAATTTTGGCTAGACTCGGTGGCATTCTTGGGTCATATAGTATCGAGTGATGGGATCCGGGTGGATCTGAAGAAGATTGAAGTAGTGCAGAGTTGGCCCAGACCGTCCTCAGCTACAGATATCCGGAGTTTCCTTCGTTTGGCGGGGTATTACCATCGATTTGTAGAGGGTTTCTCATCTATTTCAGCTCCTATGACCAGGCTGACCCAGAAGGGTGCTCCATTCAGGTGGACAGAGGAGTGTGAGGAGAGCTTTCAGAAACTCAAGACTGCTTTGACTATAACCCCATTATTGGTATTGCCTTCAGGTTCGGGGCCTTATACAGTTTATTGTGATGCGTCGCGAGTCGTCCTCAGAGCGGTATTGATGCAGGATGGTAGGGTGATTTCCTACGCATCCAGAAAGGTGAAGGTGCATGAAAAGAACTATCATGTCCATGACCTTGAGCTAGCAGCTATTGTTCATGCCTTGAAGATTTGGAGGCACTATTTGTACGGTGTCCCTTGTGAGATCTATACTAATCACCGGAGTTTGCAGCATCTGTTCAAGCAGAAGAATCTTAATTTGCGTCAGAGGAGGTGGTTAGAGCTGCTTAAGGATTATGACATCACCAGTTTGTACCATCCTGGGAAGGCCAATGTGGTGGCCGATACTTTGAGTCATCGAGTAGAGAGTTTGGGGAGTTTAGTATATCTACTAGTAGTAGAGAGGCCTATGGCATTGGATGTTCAGGCCTTAGCCAACTAGTTTTTGAGATTGGATATTTTTGAGCCGAGTCGAGTATTGGCTTGTGTGATCTCTCGGTCTTCTCTTTATGATCGTATCAGGGAGCGTCAGTATGATGATCCCCATCTGCTTATCCTTCAGGACATGGTTTGGCGAGGTGATGTTAGAGATATGACTATTGGTGATGACGACATGTTGAGGATGCAGGGCCGGATATGTGTGCCCAATGTAGATGGTTTGCGTGAGTTGATTCTCCAGGAGGCTCACAGTTCGCTGTACTCTATTCATCCGGGTGCCACAAAGATGTATCAGGACTTGCGACAACACTATTGGTGGAGGAGAGTGAAGAAGGACATAGTAGAATATGTAGCTCGGTGTCTGAATTTCCAGAAGGTAAATTATGAGCATCAACGACCAGGTGGATTGCTTCAGAAGTTAGAGAATCCGGAGTGGAAATGGGAGCAGATCACTATGGAATTCATTGTTGGACTCCCATGGACTCAGCGGAAGTTTCATGCAGTTTGGGTGATTATAGATAGGCTGACCAAGTCAGCTCATTGCATTCCTGTGATGACTACCTATTCTTCCGAGCAGCTAGCTCGAATCTACATATGTGAGATTGTCAGGCTTCATGGTGTACCAGTATCTATTATCTCTAACCGGGGTACGCAGTTTACATCATGATTCTGGAGAGCTGTACAACATGAGTTGGGTACTCGGGTAGAGTTGAGCATAACATTTCACCCTCAGACGGATGGACAGTCCGAGCGCACTATTCAGATACTTGAGGATATGCTCTGTGCGTGTGTCATGGAGTTTGGAGGTTCTTGGGACCAATTTTTGCCAGTTGCGGAGTTTGTCTACAACAATAGTTATCAGTCCAGTATTCAGATGGCACCGTATGAGGCTCTGTATGGTATGCGGTATCGGTCCCCAGTGGGATGGTTTGAGCCGGGCGAGGCCAAATTATTGGGTACAGACTTGATTCAGGATGCCTTGGAGAAGGTTAAGGTGATTCAGGATAGACTTTGCACAGCCCACTCCGGACAGAAGAGTTATGCGGACCGAAAGGTTCGCAATGTTGCATTCATGGTTGGAGAGTGGGTCTTGCTCCGGGTTTCACCTATCAAGGGCGTTATGAGGTTCGGAAAGAAGGGCAAGCTGAGCCCAAGGTTTATTGGTCCCTTTGAGGTGTTGCGGCGAGTTGGGGAGGTTGCTTACGAGCTTCCTTACCTCCCAGCCTAGCAGGAGTTCATCCGGTATTCCACGTTTCTATTCTCTAAAAGTATCACGGTGATCCGGCTCATGTATTGGATTTCAGCTTAGTCCAATTGGACAATGATATATCTTATGTTGAGGAGCCAGTGGCTATTTTAGACAGGAAGGTCAGAAAGCTAAGGTCAAAGAACATTGCTTCTATGAAGGTTCAATGGTGGGGACAACCGATCGAGGAGGTGACTTGCGAGACTGAGCAGGATATGCGCAGCCGTTATCCTCATCTTTTCACCATTTCAGGTATCTCTCTATGCTCGTTCGAGGACGAATGATTGTTTTAAGACGGGGAGGATGTAACGACCCGGCCGGTCATTTTGAGAGTAATAGCCCCGATCCTCTATTAACTGCTTTTCCCGTATCTATTTCTGCTATTATGACTTGCCAGGAGGTTTCGTTTTGGTTTTTAGAGTGTTTTGGGATACTTAGTCCCTAAAACGGAAGCTTAAGTCTTAGGATTTTGATCGTAGTCGGAATTGTGTGAAGACGACTCCGAAATGGAGTTTCGTCGGTTCCGTTAGCTCTGTTGGGTGATTTTGGACGAAAGGGCATGTCCGGATTATGTTTTGGAGGTCTGTAGCTCATTTAGGCTTGAAATGGCGAAAGTTGAATTTTTAGAGATATTGACCGGTAGTGGACTTTTTGATACTGGGGTCGGATTTTGATTCCGAAAGTTGGAGTAGGTCCGTAATGTTGAATATGACTTGTGTGCAAAATTTGGGGTCAATCCGACGTGGTTCGGTTGATTTCGGCATAGGTTGTCAAATTTGGAAGTTTCAAGTTCTTAAGTTTGAATCGGAGGATGATTTGTGATTTTAGCATTATTTGATATGGTTTGAGGGCTCGACTAAGTTCGTATGGTGTTTTAGGATTGGTTGGTATATTTGGTCGAGGTCCCGGGGGCCTCGGGTAGGTTTCAGGTGCTTAACGTATTGAGTTTAGGAATTATGCAATTGCTGGAGCTACTGCACCTGGTGTAATCATACCTACGCACTTTGGGCCGTAGGTGCGGTGCCGCAGAAGCGGCCATGGAGCCGCAAAAGCGGTTTTGACCTTGTCCAGCTGGGACCGCAGGTGAGGCTATAGATCCACAGAAGCGGAAGTGGAGCGCAGAAGCGATCTTGCAGAAGCGGCCCTTGATCGCAGATGCGGACTCAGTCCCCCTTAAGTGATTTTGCACCTGCGATGGAATTTCTGCAGGTACAGTTGAAGGCTCACAGTAGCGAGATTTCTGGGCAGAAAAGAGGAAAAATCGAGGGTTTGATTCATTTCTTCATTTTTGGACTTGGGAGCTCGGTAATTGGCGATTTTTCGAGGGATTTGCAGAGAGAGCTTTGAGTATATTATGGTTGTATTTATGATATGTAATTGCTTTTGGCTAGATTTGGGTCATTTAGAGCCGGATATTCGTAGGAAAGGCATTGTGACCGATTGATTGAGCTTGGTTCGAGGTAAGTTGCTTGCCTAACCTTGTGTGGGGAAAATTCCCTTAGGATTTGGTACTGTTTTGATATGTGAGCACCGTGTACGTGAGGTGACGAGTACAGACACGGGCTAATTGTTGTAAAAACCCGATTTCTGCTAAGTAATAACATGTTTCCTTCTTATTTGAGTTACATCAGCATGTGTAGTATCCTATTAGCTTAGAATAGCATGTCTACTTGCCTTAATTTCTTATCTCAACTCCGTGCAGCATGTTTAGTGAAATTCCTGCTTTTCCTTGACTTGTACTTTGTCTAAATTATAGGATTTCGTGTTGTAGATGTTAATTCTATTGTTTGAGCTGCATATTTATATTTGGGACTACGGAATGGTATTCCTGGAGATCCTCCTATACTGCATATTTACTTTAGGACTACGGAACGGTATTCCAGGATATCCCCATGTACTACATATTTACTTTGGGACTACGGAACGGTATTCCGGGAGATCCCCCTGTACTGCATATTTACTTTGGGACTACGGAATAGTATTTCGGGAGATCCCCCGGTACTGCATATTTACTTTAGGAATACGGAACGGTAATCCAGGAGATCCCCATGTACTGCATATTTACGTTTGGGACTACGAGACGGTATCTCGGGAGATCCCCTGTTGTTATCTCTGTGTACTGAGCTGTTGTCTTCTATGATTTCATTCCTGTTAAATTTCAGTCTTTATTTTACTGCGGTATTTCATTCTACCTTGTTTTATTATATATATACCAGTAGGGCCCTAACCTGACCTCGTCACTACCCGACCGAGGTTAGGCTTGGCACTTACTAGGTACCGATTGTGGTGTACTCATGATACTCTCTGCACAAGTTTTTCATGTGCAGATCTAGGTGCTCCTTATCAGCCACACTATTAGTGAGCCGGGACAGCTTTGGAGACTTCAAAGTATATCTGCCACGTCCGCAGACCTTAGAGTCCCCTTCTACTCTTTCCCATGTCCATTATCTTCTGTATTTCTCTTTTGTTAGACTCTGATGTATAGAGACACTAGACTTTCCTTCTGTAGTTTGTGATTCACGATGTTTCGGGTTTTGGGATTTCTGTGTATTTTGAATAGTTGGTTATTGTACATGTCGGGCAACATGGTACCCAGTTATGTTGTTTCTGCGACAGTTAGTTGTTAAATTTATGTTTTCATTTCATTATTCCGCAAATGTTAGGCTTACCTAGTCGTAGAGATTAGGTGTCGTCACGACATCATACAGAGGGGAAATTGGGTCGTGACACAGTCGCTCCAGCTCAGGAGCAGGTTTCAGATATAGTTGAGCCGACGAGACCAACTCAGGCACCAGCTATACCTATTATGACTCCAGGACTTCAGGAGGCTTTGGCCTAGATATTGACTATTTACACTGGCCTTGCTCAGGTGGTTTCGGCTCAGGCCGCACCAGTCACTTCTCAGGCCGAGGGAGGTACTCATACCCCTGTCGCTCGTACTCTAGAGTAGGTAGTGTAGGGACTTCAGATACCAGGTGCACTACCAGTGAATCCGGTTGCAGCTGCGCAGGCCCAGGTGGGACCTATTATGAATGACGAGGAGCAGAAGAGACTAGGGAGATTTGAGAGACTCTGTCCTCCATCATTCAGTGAAGCTGAGTCAGAGGATGCTCAGGATTTCTTGGACAGATGCCAGCAGATTCTTCGTACAACGGGTATTCTGGAGACCAGTGGGGTCTCATTTACTACTTTGCAACTGACTGAGGTAGCCTTCAGCTGGTGGGAGACTTTTGAGAGGAGCAGACCAGTTGGTGCAGCACCACTATCATGGCATGATGTCATGACCCAAAATCCAACTAGCCGTGATGTCACCTAACCTCACCCGCTAGGTAAGTCAAATAACAATAATCCGATGTAATTAATATTTAACTGACTCTAATACACTCCCCAAGGACTGGTTGTACAAATCATGAGCTTCTACGATTAGAATTTACAAAGCTGGTGTGAAATAAGAATACGTCATTTGTCTGAAGTATAGATGAATAGATTAAAAATTCTAAAGCTACCATGAACAATAGGCACCAATGACTGAAATACAAGTACATCTTTAGATCCAACTCTCGCCGTACGCAGCTACATCAGCATCAGAAATCTACACGCAAGGTGCAGAAGTGTAGTATGAGTACAACCGACCCCATGTACTCAATAAGTAACAATACTAACTTTTGGACTGAAAGTAGTGACGAGCTCAATATAGGCATGCTTTCAAGTTAAACAGTTAAACTCAGTACAAGTAAAATTGATCGATTCTGAATGATATAGGGAATATGACATCTCTATATCTACATGAAAATCCAGCCCAGGGAAGATCCATCCCATGTATATATATACATCAACTGACAGTCAGTCACTCAGTACTGTGTAAGGCCAATCCAGTTTAGGGGAAGATCCATCCCCAAATATAAATGATTCGGACAAGATCCATGTCCAGGGAAGATCCATCCTTCAATATAACATCAATCGTGCTCACTGTGGGGGTGCAGACTTCGGACGGGCTACTTCAGCCCAAGCGCTATAATAGCCAGATCCAGGCATAAATAAATAAAACATGTTGTGGCGCGTAGCCCGATCCCATAAATATCACTCAAAATCTCTAGTCTCTCGGGCTCTCAATGACATGAAAACCAACCCGACATGATGATATGATGTATCAATGAACGAAAACAGAGACTGAGATATGATATTCAAATGATAGATGTGACTGAGTACAAAATTGTAAATTAAACAAGTGATTCAATAGCAATAAGACCTCTGTGGGTCCCAAAATATTGGCACGTAGTCTAAACATGATCTTTAACATGAGTCTTAGCTCAATTTCCTCTAACATGTGGAGGATATGTGGGTAATGACATGATTATTTGATTATGAAACTCCACAGAATCAATTAAGTTACAATTTCTATGGTGCACGCCCACACGCCCATCACCTAGCATGTGCATCACCTCCAAACAATTCACATAACATGAAATTCAGGGATACATACCCTTAGAACCAAGTTTAGAAGTGTTACTTACCTCGAACAAGCAGAATCCGCTGCCGAGCAAGCTAAACAATACTCTAAAAATTTCCATTCGCGCATATCAACCTCCGATCGCCTTCCTATCTCCTCAATTCCAAGCCAAACGATTCGAAACTAGTCAAACAACGTGCAAATTAATCAAAATATACTCCAATGCTTGAAATCTAACAATTTATAAAAAATCCCAACTCCGCTTTAAAAGTTAACCAAAAGTCAATGCTGGGGCCCACGTCTCAGAATCCTACAAAATTTACAAAATCCGAACCCCCATTCAACCACGAGTCCAACCATACCAAAATTACTCAAGTTTGACCACAACTCGGCCTTCAAATTCTCAATTAAAGTCTATAAATATTTTTACTATTTTCAAGCCAAAAAACTAATTTAATGAAAAAGACAACAATATATTCATGTAATTTAACCAAAACTGAGTTAGAATCACTTACCCCAATCCATATGGTGAAAATCGCCTCAAATATCGCTTCAATCCGAGCTCCATAGCTCCAAATATGTTAAAATGGCCGAAACCCCCGAAATATAGCTTCTGCCTAGGTATTTACCCTTCGCAATCGTAGAAAATGCTTCGCCATCACGTAGCACAAAATCTTCCAACTCAAAATTGCCCTTCGCGATAGCGGAAAGCCAGTCGCGATCGTGAAGAACAAACTGCCCAACTCTTCCAGATAGCCTCTAGTATAATGGTCATAACGTATTGTACAAAACTCTAAATGACAAATGGTTTAACCTTCTAAAAAATAGACATCAAGGGCTACAACTTTCATTTTTGGATCATCTCCAAATTTCTTATAGATTGCAAGGTATAAGCTTCCAAAGTTTGCCATGTGCATCAGAGATTTCCTTCTACGCGATAGCGAAAAGGCTTCCGCGATCGCGATTCACAAGGCACCAAACTGCTGTTTGCTCTTCACAAACTGGACCAAATATTCGCGATCAAGATGTACACCTCTATAGCCAAAAAGCAGCAATTAAAAATGGCCTAGAAATGGTCTGAAACAACCCCGAAACTCACCCGACCCTTTGGGACCCCGTCCGAACATACCAACAAGCCTCAAAACATATTACGGACCTACTCGAGGCCTCAAATCACATATCACAACATCGAAATGACGAATCATACCACAATTAAAACTTAGAAATGTTTAAACCTTTTGATTTCCAAAACTCATGCCGAACTAGATCAATTCAACACAGAATGAACTCAAATTTTGCATACAAGTCATAAATGACGTAACGAAGCTACTGATATTTTCGGAACCACAATCCAAACCCGATATCATCAAAGTCAACTTTTGGTCAAACTTATGAATATTCCAAACCTCCAAATTTCTAACTTTCGCCAATTGGTGTCAAAACCTTCTAGAAATATCCAAATGAAATTTCGGGCATATGCCCGAGTCCAAAATCACCATCCAGACCTAACGGAATCATCAAATCTTCGTTCCGAGGTCAAAATACTAAAAAATCAAACTTGGTCAACTCTTCCAACTTAAAACTTCAAACATGTAATTCATTCTTCCGAACTAATTCCGAAACACCTGAAAAACCAAAATCGACGATTCACCCAAGTCATAATACATTATATGAAGCTAGTCAAGACTTCAAATAGTAGAAAGGAGCATAAATGCCCAAAATAACCAGTCAGGTCGTTACATGTGAGTTCTCCGTATTATTTCTGGAGAAGTTTGTGCCACAGAACTGTATGGAGGAATTGCACAGGCAGTTCGAGCATTTACGTCATGAGGACCTATCTGTGTCTCGGTATGAGATGCGGTTTTTAGAATTGGCTCCTCATGCAGTTTGGTTGGTTCCCATTGAGAGGGAGAAGATCAACAGGTTCATTAATGGCCTCAACCAGCAGTTTCGTTTTGTTATGACTCTGGAAAATATAGCAGGTGCTAAATTCGACGAGGTGGTTGATAGTGCTCGACGGCTAGAGATGGTCCGTGTTTAGGAGCGTGAGGAGAGGGAGGCCAAGAGGTCTCATGGTTCGGGTAATCCCAGTGGTGTTCATTCTTGGGGACAGCCCTACCACAACATGGGTCATCCTTATAGGCCCGCTCAGATGGCTCGTTCAGCCCAGCGTGGTGCATCAGACAGCTACGGTTCTTACAATACTCGCTCAGGCCAGTCCTCATTCAGTGCACTACCAGTGCAGAGTTTGCAACATGCCTCGTCTGCTCAGGTTTCTACAGAAAGTGCCACGGGTTATCAGGAGCACCAGCTCCGTCAGAGGAGGGGTTGTTTCGATTATGGGGATTTGGGTCACATGAAGAGAGATTGCCCTAGATTGTTGAGTGGGACTCCACAGCAGAGTTCTCGGCTGATGGTACCAGCACCGACAGTTATACCACCCACCCAGCTAGCTCGGGGAAGGGCTCAGACATCTAGGGGTCGCCAAAGAGGGGGAGGCCGATCAGGTGGCGATCAGGCCCGGTTCTATGCTATTCCTGCTAGGCCAAATACCGTTGCTTCCGATACAATGATCACATGTACTGTCTTAGTGTGCCACAGGGAAGCTTCTATATTACCCTGGTTCCACATATTCGTATATATCATCATATTTTGCTCGTTATATGGATATGCCTCCTGAGTTCTTAGTTTCACATGTTCATGTATCTACGCCGGTGGGCAATCCTAATGTTGTAGACCGTGTATATCGGTCATGTGTAGTGACTATTGGGGGACTGGAGACTAGAGTTGATCTCTTATTGCTTAGTATGGTTTTCGATTTAATCTTGGGTATGGATTGGTTATCTCCATGTCATGCAATTCTGGACTGTCACGCAAAACCGGTGACATTGGCGATACCGGGGTTGCCGAGGGTCGAGTGGAGAGGTTCTCTACATTATGTTCCCATCATGGTAATTTCTTATTTGAAGGCCCAACGGATGGTTGGGAAGGGGTGTTTGTCATATTTGGCCTTTGTGAGAGATGTTGATGTAGACACTCCTACTATTGATTTTGTACCGGTAGTGCGAGACTTTCCGGATGTATTTCCTGCAGACCTGCCAGGTATGCCACCCGATAGGGATATTGACTTGGTGCTGGATACCCAGCCCATTTCTATTACTCCGTATCATATGGTACCAGCTGAATTAAAAGAATTGAAAGAGCAACATCAAGAACTTCTTAATAAGGGGTTTATTAGGCCTAATGTGTAACCTTGGGGTGCAGCAATTCTATTTGTGATAAAGAAAGATGATACTATGCATATGTGCATCGAATACAGGTAGTTGAACAAAGTTACAATCAAGAACAAGTACCATTTGCCAAGTATTGATGATTTATTTGACCAGCTTCAAGGAGCGAGGGTGTTCTTCAAGATTGATTTGAAGTCTGGGTATCACCAGTTGAAGATTCGGGATTCGGATATTTTAAAGACGACATCCAGGACCCGTTATGGTCACTATGAATTTCTCGTGATGTCTTTTAGGCTGACGAACGCCCCAGCAATGTTCATGCACTTGATGAACAGTATATTCTATCCATATCTTGATTCATTCGTCGTAGTATTTATTGATGATATCCTGGTGTACTCACGTAGCCAGGAGGAGCATGCACAACACTTGAGTATTGTATTACAAAGGTTGAGAGAGGAGAAACATTATGCCAAGTTCTTTAAGTGTGAGTTTTAGCTTAGTTCGGTGGTGTTCTTAGAGCACGTGGTGTCCAGTGAGGGGATTCAGGTAGATCCGAAAACGATAGAGTCAGCTCAGAGTTGGCCCAGGCCATCTTTAGCTACTAAAATTTAGAGTTTTCTCGGCTTGGCCGGGTATTACTGTCTCTTTATGGCGGGCTTCACGTCTATTATAGCGCCTATGACTAAATTGACCCAAAAAGGTGCTCCATTCAGGTGGTCTGATGAGTGTGAAGAGAGCTTTCAGAAGCTCAAGACTTCCTTGACCACAGCTCCAGTTCTAGTTTTGCTTTCAGCTTCAGGCTCTTGTACAGTGTATTATGATGCTTCTCAGATCGGTATTGGGTGTGTCTTAATGCAAAAAGGTAGATTGATTGCTTATGCTTCATGCCAGTTGAAACCACATGAAAAGAACTACCCTGTTCATGATTTCGAATTGGCAGCCATTGTTCATGCATTAAAGATTTGGAGGCACTACCTATACGGTGTGTCCTGTGAAGTATTTACGGATCATCGTAGTCTTCAACACTTATTCAAACAAAATTATTTAAACTTGAGATAGCGGAGATGGTTGGATTTGCTAAAGGACTATGATATTACTATTCTGTATCATCATGGGAAGGCCAATGTGGTGGCCGATGCCTTGAGTAGAAAGGCGGTGAGTATGGGTAGCTTGCATTCATTCCTGTTGATGAGATGCCTCTTGGAGTTGATGTTCAGGCCTTAGCCAACTAGTTCGTGAGATTAGATATTTCGGTGGCCAGTCGTGTTCTAGCTTGTGTGGTTTCTCGGTCTTCCTTATATGACCGCATCAGAGAGCGCCAGTATGATGATCCCCATTTGCTTTTCCTGAAGGACACAGTTCAGCACGGCGATGCCAAAGATGCTACTAGAGATGATGGGATATTGAGGATGCAGGGTCGTATTAATGTACCAAATGTAGATGGACTACGTGAGTTGATTCTTGAAGAAGCCCACAGTTCGCGGTATTCCCTTCACCGAGTGCCGCTAAGATGTACCAAGATTTAAGGCAGCATTATTGGTGGAGAAGGATGAAGAAAGATATAGTGGGGTTTGCAGCTCGGTGTTTAAATTGTCAGCAGGTGAAGTACGAGCATCCGATACCGGGTGGATTGCTTCAAAGACTTGAAATTCCGGAGTGGAAATGGGAGCGTATTACCATGGACTTCGTAGTTAAACTCTCACGGACTTTGAGAAACTTTGATGCTATTTGGGTGATTGTGGATCGGTTGACCAAGTCTGCATATTTTATTCCAGTTGGGACTACTTACTCTTCAGAGGGGTTTATATCCGTGAGATTGTTCGCCTTCACGGTGAGCTAGTGTCCATCATTTCAGATTGGGGCATGTATTTTACATCACAGTTTTGGAGAGCAGTGCAGCAAAAATTAGGCACACGGTTCAGATGAGTACATCATTTCACCCTCAGACGGACGGACAGTCCGAGCCCACTATTTAGATATTGGAAGATATGCTACATGCTTGTGTTATAGATTTAGGGGGTTCTTGGGATCAGTTTATGCCGCTTGCATAGTTTACCTATAACAACAGCTACGAATAGAGAATTCAGATTGCTCCGTATGAGGCTTTATATGGGAGGCAGTGTCGATCTCCGGTGGGTTGGTTTGAGCCAGGTGAGGCTAGGCTATTAGGTACTGAATTAGTTCATGATGCTTTGGAAAAAGTTAAATTGTTTCAGGGCTACAACTTTTATTTTTGGATCATCTCCAAATTCCTTATAGATTGCAACATATAAGCTTCAAAAGTGAGCCATGTGTAGTAGAGATTTCCTTCTACGCGATCGCGAAAAGTCTTCCGCAATTGCGATTCAAAAGGCCCCAAACTGTTGTTTGCTGTTTGCGAATGTGACCAAATATTCGCGATCGCGATGCTCACCTCCGTAACCAAAAACCAACAATTAAAAATGGCCGAGAAATGGTCTGAAACTACCCCGAAACTCACTCGAGCCCCTTGGGACCCCGTCCGAACATACAAACAAGTCTTAAAACATATTACGGACCTACTCGAGGCCTCAAATCACATATAACAGTATCGAAATGAAGAATTGTACCACAATTCAAACTTAGAAATTTGTAAACCTTTCGATTTCCAAAACTCGTGTTGAACCATATCAATTCAACACAGAATGAACTCAAATTTTGCGTACAAGTCATAAATGACGTAATGAAGCTACTGAGATTTTCGGAATCACAATCCATACTCGATATCATCAAAGTCAACTTCCGGTTAAACTTATGAACATTCCAAACCTTCAAGTTTCTAACTTTCGCCAATTGGTGTCGAAACCTTCTAGAAATATCCAAATTAAATTCAGGGCATACGCCCGAGTCCAAAATACCATCCGTACCTAACGGAACCGTCACAACTTCATTTCGAGGTCAAATACTAAAGATTCAAACTTGGTCAAATCTTCCAGCTTAAAACTTCAAACATGTAATTCATTCTTCCAAACTAATTCTGAAACACCTGAAAAACCAAAATCGACGACACACACAAGTCATAATATATCATATAAAGGTATTCAAGACTTCAAATAGTAGAAAGGATCATAAATGTCCAAAATAGCCGGTCGGGTCGTTACTTTTGCCGAGCCCGAAGATCTTACGTTTTGCCCACATTCCCTTGCTAAAGCAGTAGGTTGACTATAAGTGTCTCGTACATTCTTCAAAATTATTATATCTCGCATTTTTCGTACATTAAAGTTTGTCTTCAGTTAATTGACGTAGACTCGGGGATGAGATTTTCTTGAGATTATAAGCATTATGCTATTTCAAACACGTGATGAGTAAATTCGTGAAGGAGAGAAGGTAAGCAAATAGAAGAAAATGAGTTTCGTCGAAGTTTGGCAATTTGGGGTAAAATACGGTCCAAGCTATAATACCCCGTATTTATGGACTAGTGCCATACAAGGTACCATATGACCATGATAGTATGATGTATAAAGTGTATTAAAAATGAGTAGTATTTTAAGTAATTTGAGATAATTCTTAATTATGTGGGTAATTGGTTATATAATGGATTAGAACCCCTCATCCCCACGTGGCAGCAAGCCACTACCAAAACATATGACTCTTAGTCATATTGGGATATGTGGCAACCAATTCAAACATAAGCCTTGTAATTTAAGGAAAGCTACATATCTTTTAGCAATTAAAACATATCTTTCAACATTTAACAGAATAGTAAAGGCTCTACATATGGGCAATTTGAAGCTAACGTAGAAGGCAATCTGAAGCTAGCGTAGAAGGAAATCTGAAGCTAATGTAGAAGGCAATTTGAAGCTAGCGTAGAAGGCAATCTGAAGCTAATGTAGACGGGTACAGATCTTCAATAATTCAAATAGAGATTTCATAGTATCTTAAGCAATGTGAGATTTTGCAATTTTAAGGGAGTACGGTGTAATCCTTCTTAAGAATATCACATGGATTTTTCCCTACTCCAGGTATGTTAAGGCTGAGCCCTTCCTTCATTTCAGCATGATCACGTAATTACATGCGTTTGATAACGAGACATAAAGAGAAATTCATATTCCGGAATTTATGTATATTTTCCTAGTCTAGTAAGTTACAATATTATCCTTATCGGGACTTCATATTCAATTGAGTATTGTCTTGTTCTAGTCAAGAGAGCAGAGAGCCTATATATGAAGTATTACAGTATTTTCATTACCATCGAGCTATAATCGATGGGCAGGCCTTTATTGGGTAACCTCTGATCAGATGGTAAGTTATATACCGAGCCTACTGTGGCCGAGCACCTATGAGAGAGCCCAGTTGGTCGAGATACATAGCCTAGTCTGCCAGAGCACCTATGAGCGAGCCTACTACCACAGAGCAGTTATATATATACCGAGCCTTATAAGGCCAGACATTTATTTTACTTACTGTATTGAGAGAGTTGAGTCAGTATCAGCAGGTAAGTATACCTCCATATCATCTTTGACTCCCAGTTACCTTCAGTTATTATATTATCAGTTCAGTTGTAGCTTTCAGTTATTTTATTCCCTTGCATACTCGGTACATTATTTCGTACTGATGTCCCTTTTTCTGGGGACAATGCATTTCATGCGTGCAGGTTCAGACAGACAGATGGGTAGACCTCCTCAGTAGGTGTTGCCCGAGTTCAGCTTTATCGGTAAGTTCCACGTCCTTCGGAGTTACCGGGTCTAGAAGTTTTGTGTACATCTTGTGTATATATGTATATAGGCTATAGGTAGGTCGGGGCCCTGTTTCGATCAAAGTACATCCATCAGTAGAGGCTTGTAGACATATTTTGTCAGTTAGTACAGTATGTTGGGCTTGTAGGCCCTGTATGTATATTTTGTTGCCTTGTCAGCTGTAGTAGTTATGACGGCCTTGCCGGCCCAGCTTTATATTGACATTTAGTCAGCATTAGTTTCCATTCAGTTCTATATTTTGCCTCGCAAATTGTCTTGCAATGTGGCCCCTGGCCAAAGTATGACATTAAATGTCCAGAATCCCTTAGTCCAATTATGTGGGTAATTGGTTAATTATCGGGTAACGGGATATTACCTAATTAACTAATAAGTTATGGGATAAGATTAAAACCACTCCTATCCCCACATGGCAGCAAGCCACTACCAGAACATATGACTCTTAGTCATATTGGGAATTGTGGCAACCAATTCAAACATAAGCCTTGTAATTTATTGAAAGCTACATATCTTTTAGCAATTAAAAGATACATATCTTTCAACATTTAACATAATAGCAAAGGCTCTACATATGGGCAATCTGAAGCTAACGTAGAAGGCAATCTGAAGCTAACGTAGAAGGATACAGATCTTCAATAATTCAAACAGAGATTTCATAGTATCTTAAGCAATGTGAGATTTTGCAATTTTAAGGGAGTACGGTGTAATCCTTCTCAAGAATATCACATGGATTTTTCCCTACTCCATGTATGTTAAGGCTGAGCCCTTCCTTCATTTCGGCATGATCACGTAATTACATGCGTTTGATAACGAGACATAAAGAGAAATTCATATTTCGGAATTTATGTATATTTTCCTAGTCTCGTAAGTTACAATATTATCCTTATCGAGACTTCATATTCAATTGAGTATTGTCTTGTTCTAGTCAAGAGAGCAGAGAGCCTATATATGAAGTATTATAGTATTTTCATTACCATCGAGCTATAATCGATGGGCAGGCCCTTATTGGGTAACCTCTGATCAGATGGTAAGTTATATACCGAGCCTACTGTGGCCGAGCGCCTATGAGAGAGCCTAGTTGGTCGAGATACAGAGCCTAGTCTGGCAGAGCACCTATGAGTGAGCCTACTACCACAGAGCAGTTATATATATACCGAGCCTTATAAGGCCGGACATTTATTTTACTTACTGTATTGAGAGAGTTGAGTCAGTATCAGCAGGTAAGTATACCTCCATATCATCTTTGACTCCCAGTTACCTTCAGTTATTATATTATCAGTTCAGTTGCAGCTTTCAGTTATTTTATTCCCTTGCATACTCGGTATATTATTTCGTACTGATGTCCCTTTTTCTGGGGACAATGCATTTCATGCGTGCAGGTTCAGACAGACAGATGGGTAGACCTCCTTAGTAGGTGTTACCCGAGTTCAGCTTTATCGGTAAGCTCCACGTCCTTCGGAGTTACCGGGTCTAGAAGTTTTGTGTACATCTTGTGTATATATGTATATAGGCTATAGGTAGGTCGGGGCCCTATTCTGATCAAAGTACATCCATCAGTAGAGGCTTATAGACATATCTTGTCAGTTAGTGCAGTATATTGGGCTTGTAGGCCCTGTATGTATATTTTGTTGGCTTGTCAGCTGTAGTAGTTATGACGGCCTTGCCGGCCCAGCTTTATATTGACATTTAGTCAGCGTTAGTTTCCATTCAGTTTTATATTTTGCCTCGCAAATTGTCTTACAATGTGGCCCCTGGCCAAAGTATGACATTATATGTCCAGAGTCCCTTAGTCGCAAGTTGGTACCCAAGGATATACTAGGCACCGGGTGCCGGTCTCACTCCTAGGCTCGGGGCATGACAAAAGTGGTAACAGAGCAGTTTTGTCTTAGGGAGTCTACAAGTCGTGTCTAGTATGGTCTTGTTTATAGATGTATGGTGCACCACATTATATAAGTAGGGGACTACAGGGCATTTAGGAGTTGATTACCCTTCTTTCAAATCTAAATCGTGCTGTAGAACTGAGTTATAGGAAATTTGAGTTAAAATTACATGTTGGTATTCGCATGCACAGATGACGGTGACTAGGAAGACTACGGCTAGCAAGAGGAGAGATACAGCAGTAGGTGAGGGGACTAGCAGGGTACCCCCAGTAGATGGGGCCTAATCTGAAGCCCAGGGAGAGACCCCTACTCAGCCATTACCGGCTCCTCCACCACCTGAGGAGATTCCTAGGGAGAGCGCACATCCAGTTCCCCCTCCGCTTCCATCAGATCAGGACTTGAGGAGTGCGGTGCACTTATTGACACAGTTAGTAGGTACCCAGCAACATGTTAGGGCATCCGCTAGTGCAGGATCTTCTGAGGGGTCTGGGAGTTCAAGGGGCAAAAAGTTTATTGCTTTGAGTCCCCCAGAGTTTACGGGGATAGATCATAGGGAGGACCCGCAGGATTTCATAGATCAGCTTCACAGGATCTTTCGGGTTATGCATGCCACGGAGAAAGAGGCAGTTGAGTCAGCAGCTTTTCAACTCCGAGGTATAGCAATACTTTGGTACGAGGGATAGGAGAGGTCCAGGGGAGGTGATGCACCTCCAGCTATGTGGGAGAACTTTTTGGATGCCTTCCTTGACCAGTACTTACCGCGAGAGATCCAACAGGCTCGAGTCGATCAGTTTCTAGCCCTCAAGTAGGGAAATATGAGTGTTCGAGAGTATAGTCTCCGTTTTGACTCATTGGCCAGATATGCACCATCCATAGTTGCTACTATGCGGGATAGGATTCACAGGTTTATAGCAGGGTTGGCCCCAGATTTGACCGAGGCATGTGCCACCGCTGCATTGCAGGATAGTATAGATATCTCCCGATTTCAGGCATTCTCCCAGAATATAGAAAGGGGTAGGAGTCGACAGTAGGGTGCAGAGAGGACTGAGTCAGGACAGCGTAAGAGGATGAGGTTTGCTAGGTCTCAAGAGTAGTCTTAGGGCAGTTATAGGCCCCAATACTTCGAACGGCCACCTTGGCATCTGCCACCTCAGCTACAGGGTTACAGGTATGACCTCTATACGCAATCAGGACCAGGTGAAAGCTCTCGGCCGTCAGATTTGCAGCGACAGCGAGGTTCAAGGCAGACATGGCCATTTCCGCCGCGGTGTGACATCTATGATAGAGGACACTTAGGCCAATGCCGAGCCGGTTCCGATGCTTGTTATACATGTGGACGTCCAGGGCATATGATGCGAGATTTCCCAAATAGAGATTTTGGGGGTATGGCACAACCAGCAAATTCAACAACAGGATTATCTATGTCCGTGCATCCTTCAGGGCGCGAGTCTCAGTCTTCGGCTGGTAGAGGTCGAGGCAGAGGTAGAGGTTCCAGTTCAGGTGGTAACCAGAATCGTAGCTATGCTTTAGTGGGTCGACAGGACCAGGAGACCTCACCAGACGTTGTGACAGGTATGTTGACCATTTGCTCTCATAATGCTTATGCCTTGATAGACCCAGGATCTACTTTATCGTGTATTACCCCATTTGTCACGGGGAAATTTAGTATAGTGCCTGAAATACTAAGTGATCTGTTTGCGGTATCTACACCGGTCGGAGAATCAATTATTGTTAGACAGGTTTACCGAGGTTGTACGGTGTCAGTTTGTGGTCGTCAGACCTCAGCCGGCCTAGTTAAGCTAGAGATTTTGGATTTTGATGCTAGCATGGGCATGGACTGGTTTGCAGCTTGCTATGCCACAGTTGATTGTCGAGCAAAGATAGCTAGATTTCATTTTCCATGTGAGCCAGTCCTTGAATGGTTAGGTAATACAGCGACACCCAGAGGTAGGTTTATTTCTTATCTGAAGGCGAGGAAGATGATCGCCAAAGGGTGCATTTATCATATTGTGCGAGTTAGAGATGCAGATGCTGAGATACCTACACTTCAGTCTATTCCAGTAGTCAAAGAGTACGCAGATGTATTCCCAGATGAACTTCCAGGTATTCCTCCAGAGCGAGAGATTGATTTTGGCATCGATTTGCTTTCGGGAACTCAACCAATATCCATCCCTTCGTATAGAATGGCACCTGCCGAATTGAAGGAGTTGAAGGAGAAGTTAAAAGATTTGATGGAGAAAGGTTTCATCAGGCCTAGTACCTCACCTTGGGGTGCACCGGTACTGTTTATACAAAAGAAAGACGGCTCGCTGAGGATGTGTATCGATTATAGGCAACTGAACAAGGTAACTATTAAGAATAAGTATCCACTTCCAATGATAGATGACTTGTTTGATCAAATTTAGGGAGCTAGATGCTTTTCAAAGATAGATTTGAGGTCGGGGTACCACCAGGTCAGAGTTCGGGAGAAAGATATTCCCGAGACAGCCTTCAAAACCCAATATGGCCACTTCGAGTTCCTTGTCATGTCCTTCGGGTTGACGAATGCACCTGCCATATTTATGGATTTGATGAATAACCTATTCCGGCCATTTTTAGATCTGTTTGTGATAGTCTTTATTGATGATATTATTGTTTATTCACGTTCAGAGGATGAGCATGCGGACCACCTGCGAGCGGTACTCCAAACCCTCTGTGATAGTAAATTGTATATGAAGTTTTCTATATGTGAGTTCTGGTTGGAGTCTGTAGCATTCTTGGGGCACATTGTATCCGATGGAGGTATAAAGGTAGACACTCCGAAGATTGAGCCTGTGAAATCCTGGCCTAGACCTACCACTCCGACAGAGGTTCGTAGCTTTCTAGGCTTAGCAGGATACTACCGTAGGTTCGTAAAGGGTTTTTCTTCCCTTTCGGCACCATTAACGAAGTTGACGCAGAAAGCAGCTAAGTTTTAGTGGACAGAGGCTTGCGAGCAGAGTTTCCAGGAGCTTAAGAACATGTTGACCTCGGCAGCAGTTCTAGCACTTCTAGAGGGTCCAGATGGTTATGCCATGTATTGTGATGCCTCAAGTGTCGGGTTAGGATGTGTCCTGATGCAACATGGGAAAGTAATTGCATATGCTTCAAGGCAGTTAAGGAAGCACGAGCGGAATTATCCAACCCACGACCTCGAGTTACCTGCGGTTGTCCATGCACTTAAGATATGGCAGCATTATTTATATGGTGTTCATGTTGATGTATTCACAGATCATAAAAGTCTGCAATATATCCTCAAGCAAAAAGAGTTGAATTTGGGACAGAGGCGATGGCTTGAGTTATTGAAAGATTACGATGTTAACATTCTCTATGTCAATCTATGGGTAGCTTAGAACATGTAGAGGCCGAGAAAAGACAATTAGCTAGATAGATTCATCAATTGGCTTGTTTGGGCATTCGGTTAGTAAACTCTGGAAATGGTGGAGTTGTACTCCAAAATACTGCAAAATCATCTCTCATACCTGAGGTAAAGGAGAGGCAGTACGAGGACCCAGAGTTGGTTGAGTTGAGAGAGCGAATTCCGGAACTGAAAAAACCGTTGTTAGAGCTCAAGGGACATGGGGTTCTTAGATACAGGGGTCATTTGTGTGTTCTAGATGTGGTAGGGCTACGAGATAGGATTATGTCAGAGGCACATTATTCGTGGTACTCCATTCATCCTGGGTCGACGAAGATGTACGATGACATTAAGGATGTGTACTGGTGGAACGATATGAAGAAGAACATTACTGAGTTTGTCGCTCAGTGTCCTAGTTGCTAGCCGGTGAAGGTAGAGCACCAGAAGCCCGGAGGTCTAATGCAGACTATAGAGATCCCGACGTGGAAATGGGAGGCGATAAACATGGACTTTGTCACGGGTTTACCTCGTTCTCATTGTAAGTTTGATTCCATATGGGTGATAATTGATAGGCTCACGAAATCAGCTTATTTTCTACCGGTCAGGTCTACATATACAGCAGAAGATTATGCAAAGTTATATATTAAGGAGATAGTGCGGCTATACGGAATACCAATATCTATTATATCTGACCGTGCGGCCCAGTTTACAACACATTTTTGGAGGTCATTTCAGAGAGGTCTTGGGACTCAGGTGAATCTCAGCACAGCTTTTCATCCACAGACTGATGGACAAGCCGAGCACACAATTTGGACACTCGAGGATATGTTATGTGCATGTGTGTTGGGTTTTAAAAGAAGTTGGGATGAACATCTACCTCTTATCGAGTTTGCATATAATAACAATTACCACTCCAGTATCCAGATGGCTCCGTACGAGGCTTTGTATGGGCGTAAGTGCAGATCTCCTATAGGGTGGTTTGATGTTGGAGAATCTGGGTTACATGGGCCAGACCTAGTTCAGCAGGCCGTAGAGAAAGTAAAACTTATCTAGGAGCTACTGTTGACAGCCCATAGTCGCCAAAAGTCATATTCTAACGTGCGACGACGAGACTTAGAGTTCGGGGTTAATGACTGGGTATTCTTAAAGGTGTCACCTATTAAGGGCATGATGAGGTTTGGCAAGAAAGGCAAGCTTAGCCCACGGTATATTGGGCCTTATAGGATCATTTGGAGAGTGGGCCAAGTAGAATATGAGTTAGAATTACCCTCAGAATTGGAGTCTGTCGATCCGGTTTTTCACGTATTAATGCTACGGAAGTGCATTGGCGATCCTACCTGAGTGGTGCCCACGGATGATGTACAGATTATGGAGGACATATCATACGAGAAAATTCCGGTTGCCATCCTAGACCGACAAATCCGCAAGCTACGGAATAAGGAAATAGCCTCCGTAAAGGTTTTATGGAGAAGCAAGAATATGGAAGAGATGACGTGGGAAGCGGAGGAGAAATGAAGTCTAAATACCCCCACCTATTTCAAACTAAAGATATGGTTTGAGGTAAGATACCTCAGCACAGCTTTATTCAGGCCGGTAGGTCATCAGGTAAGATCTTATTTTTGACTTTCAGAATTTATAATAGACAGTTGTGTGAGGCCAAGTATTGCTATTTATAGACATTGGCCATGTGTGGCATGTATAGTATATTTTATGGCTGCGTATGGGTTGGTTTTAATCTAGTGTACGGAGGAGACTCTGGCAACATTTTCCCAAAGTATCTAAGAGTAAACATTCGAGGACGAATGTTTCTAATGGGAGAAGGATGTAATATCTCGCGTTTTTCGTACATTAAAGTTTCGTCTTCAGTTAATTGACATAGAATCGGGGATGAGATTTCTTGAGATTATAAGCATTATGCTATTTCAAACACGTGATGAGTAAATTCTTGAAGGAGAGAAGGTAAGCAAATAGAAGAAAATAAGTTTCGTCGAAGTTTGGAAATTTGGGGTAAAATACGGTCCAAGCTATAATACCCCGTATTTATGGACTAGTGACATACAAGGTACCATATGACCATGATGGTATGCTGTATAAAGTGCATTAAAAATGAGTAGTATTTTAAGTAATTTGAGATAATTCTTAATTATGTGGGTGATTAGTTAATTATCTGGTAACGGGATATTACCTAATTAACTAATAAGTTATGGGATAAGATTAAAACCACTCATATCCCCACGTGGCAGCAAGCCACTACCAAAACATATGACTCTTAGTCATATTGGAAAATGTGGCAACCAATTCCAACATAGTCCTTGTAATTTATAGAAAGCTACATATCTTTTAGCAATTAAAAGATACATATCTTTCAATATTTAACATAATAGCAAAGGCTCTACATATGGGCAATCTGAAGCTAACGTAGAAGGCAATCTGAAGCTAACGTAGAAAGCAATCTGAAGCTAACGTAGAAGGATACGGATCTTCAATAATTCAAACAGAGATTTCATAGTATCTTATGCAACGTGAGATTTTGCAATTTTAAGGGAGTACAGTGTAATCCTTCTCAAGAATATCACATGGATTTTTCCCTGCTCCAGGTATGTTAAGGCTGAGCCCTTCCTTTATTTCGGCATGATCACGTAATTACATGCGTTTGATAACGAGACATAAAGAGAAATTCATATTCCAAAATTTATGTATATTTTCCTAGTCTCGTAAGTTACAATATTATCCTTATCGGGACTTCATATTCAATTGAGTATTGTCTTATTCTAGTCAAGAGAGAAGAGAGCCTATATATGAAGTATTACAGTATTTTCATTACTATCGAGCTATAATCGATGGGCAGGCCCCTATTGGGTAACCTCTAATCAGATGGTAAGTTATATACCGAGCCTACTGTGGCCGAGCGCCTATGAGAGAGCCTAGTTGGTCGAGATACAGATCCTAGTCTGGCCGAGCACCTATGAGCGAGCCTACTACCGCAGAGCAGTTATATATATACCGAGCCTTATGAGGCCGGACATTTATTTTCCTTACTGTATTGGGAGAGTTGAGTCAGTATAAGCAGGTAATTATACCTCCATATCATCTTTGACTCCCAGTTACCTTCAGTTATTATATTATCAGTTCAGGTGCAGCTTTCAGTTATTTTATTGCCTTGCATACTCGGTACATTATTTCGTACTGACGTCCCTTTTTCTGGGGACAATGCATTTCATGCGTGCAGGTTCAGACAGACAGACGGGTAGACCTCCTCAGTAGGTGTTGCCCGAGTTCAGCTTTATCGGTAAGCTCTACGTCCTTTGGAGTTGCCGGGCCTAGCGGTTTTGTGTACATCTTATGTATATATGTATATAGGCTATGGGTAGGTCGGGGCCCTGTTCCGATCACAGAACATCCATCAGTAGAGGCTTGTAGACATATCCTATCAGTTAGTGCAGTATGTTGGGCTTGTAGGCCCTGTATGTATATTTTGTTTGCTTGTCAGCTGTAGTAGTTATGACGGCCTTGCTGGCGCAGCTTTATATTGACATTTAGTCAGCGTTAGTTTCCATTCAATTTTATATTTTTCCTCGTAAATTGTCTTGCAATGTGGCCCCTGGCCAAAGTATGACATTATATGTCCAGAGTCTCTTAGTCGCAAGTTGGTACCTAAGGATACACTAGGCACCGGGTGCCGGTCTCACCCCCAGGCTCGGGGTGTGACAACCATGTCTCGTCTACTCAGGTTTCTACAAGCAGTGCCTCGGGTTATCAGGAGCACCAGCTCCATCAGAGAAGGGGTTGTTTCGATTGTGGGGACTTGGGGCACATCAAGAGAGATTGCCCTAGATTGTTGAGTGGGACTCCACAGTAGAGTTCTCGGCCGATGGTACCAGCACCGGTAGTTCTACCACCTACCCAGCCAGCTCGGGCAGGGGCTCAGCCATCTAGGGGTCGCCCAAGAGGGGGAGGCCAATCAGGTGGCGGTCAGGCCCGATTCTATGTTATTCCTGCTAGGCCTAAAACTACTGCTTCCGATGCAGTGATCACAGGTACTGTCTTAGTGTGCCACAGGGAAGCTTCTATATTATTCAACCCTGGTTCCATATATCAGTATGTATCATCATATTTTGCTCGTTATCTGGATATGCCCCGTGAGTCCTTAGTTTCACATGTTCATGTATGTACGCCGGTGGGCGATACTGTTGTTGTGGACCGTGTATATCGGTCATGTATAGTGACTATTGGGGTACTAGAGACTAGAGTTGATCTCTTATTGCTTAGTATGGTTTGAGAGTTAATCTTGGGTATGGATTGGTTGTCTCCATGGCATGCAATTCTGGACTGTCACACAATAACCATGATGTTGGCGATACCGGGGTTGCCGAAGGTCGAATGGAGAGGATCTCTAGATTATGTTACCAGCATGGAAATTTCTTATTTGAAGGCCCAACGGATGGTTGGGAAGGGGTGTTTGTCATATTTAACTTTTGTGAGAGATGTTGATGCAGACACTCCTACTATAGATTTTGTACCGGTAGTGCGAGACATTTCGAATATATTTCCTGTAGACCTGCCAGGTATGCCACCCGATAGGGATATTGACTTTGATATTGACTTGGTGCTGGGTACCCAGCCCATTTCTATTCCTATGTATCATATGGCACCAGCTGAATTGAAAGAATTGAAAGAGTAACTTCAGGAACTTCTTGATAAGGGGTTTATTAGGCCTAGTGTGTCGTCCTGGGGTGCACCAGTTCTATTTATGAAAAAAAAATACGGTACTATGCAGATGAGCATCGACTACAGGCACTTGAACAAAGTTACAATCAAGAACAAGTACCCTTTGCCACGTATTGATGATTTATTTGACCAGCTTCAAGGAGCGAGGGTGTTCTTCAAGATTGATTTGAAGTCTGGGTATCAGCAGTTGAAGATTTGGGATTCAGATATTTTAAAGATGACATCCAGGAACCGTTATGGTCAAAATGAATTTCTCGTGATGTCTTTTGACTGACGAACGCCCGAGCAACGTTCATGCACTTGATGAACAATATATTCTAGCCATATCTTGATTCATTCGTCGTAGTATTTATTGATGATATCCTGGTGTACTCATGTAGCCAGGAGGAGCATACACAACACTTGAGTATTGTATTACAGAGGTTAAAAGAGGAGAAACATTATGCCAAGTTCTCTAAGTATGAGTTTTGGCTTAGTTCAGTTGCGTTCTTAGAGCACGTGGTATCCAGTGAGGGGATTCAGGTAGATCCGAAAAAGATAGAGGCAGTTCAGAGTTGACCCAGGCCATCTTCAGCTACAGAAATTCGGAGTTTTCTCGGCTTGGCCGGGTATTATCATCGCTTTCTGGAGGGCTTCACGTCTATTGCAGCGCCTATGACTAAATTGACACAGAAAGGTGCTCCATTCAGGTAGTCCGATGAGTGTGAAGATAGCTTTCAGAAGCTCAAGACTGCCTTGGCCACAGCTCCAGTTCTAGTTTTGCCTTCAGCTTTAGGCTCTTATATAGTGTATTGTGATGCTTCTCGGATCGGTATTGGGTATGTCTTAATGCAGGAAGGTAGAGTGATTGCTTATGCTTCGTTCCAGTTGAAACCACATGAAAAGAACTACCTTGTTCATGATTTAGAATTGTCAGCCATTGTTCATGCATTAAATATTTGGAGGCACTATCTTTACGGTGTGTCCTGTGAAGTATTTATGGATCATCGGAGTCTTCAGCACTTATTCAAACAAAAAGATCTAAACTTGAGATAGCGGAGACGGTTGGATCTGCTAAAGGACTATGATATTACTATTCTGTATCATCCCGGGAAGGCCAATGTGGTGGCCGATGCCTTAAGTGGAAAGGCGGTGATTATGGGTAGCCATGCATTTATTCCTGTTGGTGAGATGCCTCTTTGAGTTGATGTTCAATCCTTGGCCAACCAGTTCTTGAGATTAGATATTTCGGAGCCCAGTCGGGTTCTAGCTTGTGTGGTTTCTCGGTCTTCCTTATATGACCGCATCATAGAGCGCCAGTATGATGATCCCTATTTGCTTGTCCTGAAGGACACAGTTCAACACGACGTTGCCAAAGATGTTACTATTGGAGATGATGGGATGTTGAGGATGCAGGGTCGTATTTGTGTACCAAATGTAGATGGACTGCGTGAGTTGATTCTTGAAGAAGCCCACAGTTCGCGGTATTCCATTCATCCGGGTGCCTCTAAGATGTACTAGGATTTGAGGCAGCATTATTGGTGGAGAAGGATTAAGAAAGATATAGTGGGGTTTGCAGCTCGGTGTTTAAATTGTCGGCAGGTGAAGTACGAGCATCCGATACCGGGTGGATTGCTTCAAAGACTTGAAATTCCGGAGTGGAAATGGGAGCGTATTACCATGGACTTCGTAGTTGGACTCTCATGGACTTTGAAAAACTTTGATGCTATTTGGGTGATTGTGGATCGGTTGACCAAGTCCGGGCATTTCATTCCAGTTGGGACTACTTACTCTTCACAGCGGTTGGCTGAGATTTATATCCGCGAGATTGTTCGCCTTCACGGTGTGCCAGTGTCCATCATTTCAGATCGAGGCACGCAGTTTACATCACAGTTTTGGAGAGCAGTGCAGCGAGAATTAGGCACACGGGTTCAGTTGAGTACAAAATTTGACCCTCAGATGGACGGACAGTCCGAGCGCACTATTTAGATATTGGAAGATATGCTACGTGCTTGTGTTATAGATTTTCGGGGTTCTTATGATTGGTTTCTGCCGCTTGCAGAGTTTGCCTATAACAACAGCAACTAATCGAGCATTCAGATGGCTCCGTATGAGGCTTTATATGGGAGGCAGTGTCGGTCTCCTATGGGTTGGTTTGAGCCGGGTGAGGCTAGGCTATTAGGTACTAATTTAGATTAGGATGCCTTGGAAAAGGTTAAATTGATTAAGGGCTACAACTTTTATTTTTGGATCATCTCCAAATTCTTTATAGATTGCAACATATAAGCTTCGAAAGTCAGCCATGTGCAGTAGAGATTTCCTTCTACGCGATCGCGAAAAGGCTTCCGCAATCGAGACCAAATATTCGTGATCGCGATGCACACCTCTGCTAGACCAAATAGCCTAGAAATAGTCTGAAACCACCCGAAAACTCACCCGAGCCCCTTGGGACCCCGTCCGAACATACCAACAAGTCTTAAAACATATTACGGACCTACTTGAGGCCTCAAATCACATATAACAATATCGAAACAATGAATTGTACCATAATTCAAACTTAGAAATTTTTAAACCTTTCGCTATCTAAAACTCGTATCGAACCATATCAATTCAACACGGAATGAACTCAAATTTTGCGTACAAGTCATAAATGACGTAATGAAGCTACTAAAATTTTCGGAACCACAATCCAATCCCGATATTATCAAAGTCAACTTCCGGTGAAACTTATGAACATTGCAAACCTTCAAGTTTCTAACGTTCGCCAATTGGCGTCAAAAACTTCTAGAAATATCCAAATGAAATTCCGGTCATACGTTCGAGTCCAAAATCACCATCCGGACCTAATGGAACCATCAAAACTTCATTTTAAGGTTAAAAACAAAAGTCAAATTTGGTTAACTCTTCCATCTTAAAACTTCAAACATGTAATTCATTCTTCCGAACTAATTCTGAAACACCTGAAAAACCAAAATCGACGATTCACACAAGTCATAATATATCATATGAAGCTATTCAAGAGCTCAAATAGTAGAAAAGAGTGTAAATTCCCAAAACGACCGGTCGGGTCATTACACATGAGTTCTCCGTATTATTCCTGGAGAAGTTTGTGCCACAGAACTGCAGGGAGGAAGTGCGCAGGCAGTTCGAGCATTTACATCATGAGGACCTGTCTGTAACTCAGTATGAGATGCGGTTTTCAAAATTGGCTCGTCATGCAGTTTGGTTTGTTCCCACTAAGAGGGAGAAGATCAAGAAGTTCATTAATGGCCCCAACCAGCAGTTTCGTTTTGTTATGACTCTGGAAAATATAGCTGGTGCTAAATTCGACGAGGTGGTTGATAGTGCTCGACGGCTAGAGATGGTCCATGTTTAGGAGCGTGAGGAGAGGGAGGCCAAGAGGTCTCGTGGTCCGGGTAATCCTAGTGGTGTTCATTCTTAGGGACATCCCTACCACAATATGGGTCGTCGTTATAGGCCCGCTCAGATGGCTCGTTCAGCCTAACGTGGGGCATCAGACAGCCACGGTTCTTACAGTACTCACTTAATCCAGTCCTCATTCAGTGCACTACTAATGTAGAGTTCGCACCATGCCTCATCTGCTCAGGTTCCTACAGGCAGTGCCTCGGGTTATCAGGAGCACCGGCTCCATCAGAGAAGGGGTTGTTTTGATTGTGGAAAGTTGGGTCATATCAAGAGAGATTGCCCTAGATTGTTGAGTGGGACTCCACAACAAAGTTCTCAGCCGATGGTACCAGCACTGGCAGTTCTACCACCCACCCAGCCAGCTGGGGGAGGGGCACATACATCTAGGGGTCGCCCAAGGGGGGAGGCCGATCAGGTAGCGGTCAGGCCCGATTCTATGCTATTCCTGCTAGGTCAAATATCGTTGCTTCCGATGCAGTGATCACAGGTACTGTCTTAGTGTGCCACAGGGAATCTTCCATATTATTTAACCCTGGTTCCATATATTCGTATATATCATCATATTTTGCTCGTTATCTGGATTTGCCCCGTGAGTCCTTAGTTTCACATGTTCATGTATCTACACCGATGGGCGATACTATTGTTGTGGAACGTGTATATCGGTCATGTGTAGTGATTATTGGGGGATTGGAGACTTAGATTTGATCTCTTATTACTTAGTATGGTTTTCGATTTAATCTTCGGTATGGATTGGTTGTCTCTATGTCATGCAATTCTGGACTATCACGCAAAAAATGTGACGTTGGCGATGCCAGGGTTGCTGAGGGTCGAGTGGAGAGGTTCTCCAGATTATGTTCCAAGCATGGTAATTTCTTATTTGAAGGCCCAACAGATGGTTGGGAAGGGGTGTTTATCATATTTTGCCTTTGTGGGAGATGTTGATGCAGACACTCCTACTATTGATTTTGTATCGGTAGTGAGAGACTTTCTCGATGTATTTCCTGCAGACCTATCGGGTATGCCACTCGATAGGGATATTGACTGTCATATTGACTTGGTGCCGGGTACTCAGCCCATTTCTATTCCTCCATATCATATGGCACCAGCTGAATTGAAAAAATTGAAAGAGAAACTTCAGGAACTTCTTGATAATGGGTTTATTAGGCCTAGTGTGTCGCCTTGGGGTGCACCAGTTCTATTTGTAAAAAAGAAAGAAGGTACTATGCGGATGTGTATCGACTACAGGTAGTTGAACAAAGTTACAATCAAGAACAAGTACCATTTGCCACGTATTGATAATTTATTTGATAAGCTTCAAGGAGCGAGGATGTTCTCCAAGATTGATTTAAGGTTTGGGTATCACCGGTTGAAGATTCGGGATTCGAATAGTCTAAAGACGACATTCAAGACCCGTTATGGTCACTATGAATTTCTCGTGATGTCTTTTGGGCTGACCAACGCCCCAGAAACGTTCATGCACTTGATGAACAGTATATTTCAGCCATATCTTGATTCATTCATCATAGTATTTATTGATGATATCCTGTTATACTCACATAGCCAGGAGGAGCATGCCCCACACTTGAGTATTGTATTACAGAGGTTGAGAGAGGAGAAACATTATGCCAAGTTCTTTAAGTGTGAGTTTTGGCTTAGCTCAGTGGCGTTCTTAGGGCATGTGGTGTCCAGTGAGGGGATTCAGGTAGATCCGAAAAATATAGAGGCAGTTCAGAGCTGGCCCAGGCCATCTTCAGTTATTGAAATTCGGAGTTTTCTCGGCTTGGCCGGGTATTATCGTCGCTTTGTGGAGGGCTTCACGTCTATTGCAGCGCCTATGAATAAATTGACCCAGAAAGGTGCTCTATTCAGGTGGTCCGATGTGCGTGAAGAGAGCTTTCAGAAGCTCAAAACTGCCTTGACCACAGCTCATTTCTAGTTTTGCCTTCAACTTCAAGCTCTTATACAATGTATTGTGATGCTTCTCGGATCGGTATTGGGTGTGTCTTAGTGTAGGAAGGTTGAGTGATTGCTTATGCTTCGTGCCAGATGAAACCATATGAAAAGAACTACCCTGTTTATGATTTAGAATTGGCAGTCATTGTTCATGCATTAAATATTTGGAGGCAATATCTCTACGGTGTGTCCTGTGAAGTATTTACGGATCATCGGAATCTTCAGCACTTATTCAAACAAAAAGATCTAAACTTAAGACTGCGGAGATGGCTGGATTTGCTAAAGGACTATGATATTACTATTCTGTATCATCCCGGGAACGCCAATGTGGTGGCTGATTCCTTGAGTAGAAAGGCGGAGCACTTATTCAAACAAAAGGATCTAAACTTGAGACAGTGGAGATGGTTGGATCTGCTAAAGGACTATGATATCACTATTCCGTATCATCCCGGGAAGGTCAATATGGTGGCCGATGCCTTGAGTAGAAAGGCGGTGAGTATGGGTAGCCTTGTATTTATTCCTATTGGTGAGAGGCCTCTTGCAGTTGATGTTCAGGCCTTGGCCAACCAGTTCATGAGATTAGATATTTCGGAGCCCAGTCGGGTTCTAGCTTGTGTGGTTTCTCGGTCTTCCTTATATGATCGCATCACAGAGCGCCAGTATGATGATTCCTATTTGCTTGTCCTTAAAGACACAGTTCAGCACGGCAATGCCAAAGATGTTACTATTGGAGATGAAGGGATGTTGAGGATGCAGGGTCGTATTTGTGTAACAAATGTAGATGGACTGCGTGAGTTGATTCTTGAAGAAGCCCATAGTTCACGGTATTCCATTCATCCGGGTGCCGCTAAGATGTTCCAGGATTTGAGATAGCATTATTGGTGGAGAATGATGAAAAAAGATATAGTGGGGTTTGCAGCTCGGTGTTTAAATTGTCAGTAGGTGAAATACGAGCTTCAGATATCGGGCGGATTGCTTCAGAGACTTGAAATTCCGGAGTGGAAATGGGAGCGTAATACCGTGGACTTCGTAGTTGGACTCTCACAGACTTTGAGAAACTTTAATGTTATTTGGGTGATTGTGGATCGATTGACCAAGTCCGCACATTTTATTACAGTTGGGACTACTTACTCTTCAGAGCAGTTGGCTGAGATTTATATCCGCGAGATTATTCGCCTTCACGGTGTGCCAGTGTCCATCATTTCAGATCGGGGCATGCAGTTTACATCACAGCTTTGGAGAGCAGTGCAACGAGAATTAGGCACACGGCTTCAGTTGTGTACAACATTTCACTCTCAGATGGACAGAGAGTCCGACCGCACTATTCAGATATTGAAATATATGCTATGTGCTTGTGTTATAGATTTCGGGGGTTCTTGGGATCAGTTTCTACCGCTTGTAGAGTTTGCCTATAACAACAGCTACCAATCGAGCATTCAGATGGCACCGTATGAGGCTTTATATGGGAGGCGGTGTCAGTCTCTGGTGAGTTGGTTTGAGCCGGGTGAGGGTAGGCTATTAGGTACTGATTTAGTTCAGGATGCTTTGGAAAAGGTTAAATTGATTCAGGAATGACTTCGCACGGCGCAGTCTAGACAGAAGATTTATGCCGACCGGATGGTTCGCGATATTACTTACATGGTAGGAGAGATGGCACTACTCCGAGTTTCGCCTATGAAGGGTATTATGAGGTTTGGGAAGAAGGGCAAATTGAGTCCTCGGTTTATTAGGCCTTTTGAAATACTTAATAAGACGGGAGAGGTGGCTTATGAACTTGCATTGCCGCCTAGTCTATCGGGTGTTCATCCAGTGTTTTATGTATCCATGCTTCGGAAGTATGTGGTAGATCCGTATCATGTTTATGATTTCAGTACAGTTCAGTTGGATGGTAATTTGACTTATGATGTGGAGCCGGTATCCATTTTGGACCGGCAGGTTCGAAAGTTAAGATCAAAGAACATCGCTTCAGTGAAAGTGTAGTGGAGAGGCCAGCTAGTTGGAGAAGCTACCTGGGAGACTGAGCGGGAGATGTGGAGCAAATATTCACACCTATTTGAGATGCAGGTATGATTCTAAACTCGTTCGAGGGCGAACATTTGTTTAATAGGGGGAGAATGTAACGACACGGCCGGTCATTTTAAGTATTTCAGCCCCGTTCTCCCATTTACTACTCATTATGTGCTTTACAGTTGTTATGCGATTTGCCGGGGTAGTTGGTTTGGGCCCGGTGAGGTTTCGAAATGAATTGAGACACTCGGTCTCAAGGATGAAGACTTAAGTTGAAAAGGTTGACCGGATGTTGACTTATGTGTAAACGACTCCGGATTTGAATTTTGAGGATTCCAATAGATCCGTATGGTGATTTTGGACTTAGTAGTGTGTCCGAAAAATTATTTGGAAGTCCGTAGTTAAATTAGGCTTGAAATGGCAAAAATAGGAAACTGAAAGTTCGGAAGTTTGACCAGGAATTGACTTTTTGATATCGGGGTTGGAATCCTATTCTCGAAACTTAAATAGGTCTGTTATGTCATTTATGAATTATCATCGAGTACTTCGACTAGATCACGTGTTTTTGAAGTGTAATTCGAGAAATTGGGCCTAGGGATTTCAAAATAAGAATTTAAGATTTAGAGGTCGATTTGGTACGGTTGGACTCGTGGTTGAATGGGTGTTAATATTTTATAACTTTTGTCGGGTTCCGAGACGTGGGCCCCATTGTAGATTTTTGGGTGAATTTTCGGATTTAATTGGGAAAATTTAGTATTTCATATGGAATTGATTCCTATAATTCGTGTTGAATGTATCGAATTAATTGTGATTAGATTCGAGGCGTTCGGAGGACGATTCGCGAGGCAAGGGCTTGCTAGCGGAGTGATTCGAGTTGCTTGAGGTAAGTATTGTATTTAAACTCAATTGAGGCACTAGTTGCCTGAATTGTTGTTATATCCATGTGTTTTTGGGTGCGCACATGTGTGGGGATGGTCTATATGCAGGCACCGGGGTTGTTTATTCATGTTTGGGTTGTTCTCGGGCTCCTATAAGCCCATGAATGACTGTTCAGGTGCGAGCTTCGATATCTAACATGTGGTAACAATTTATGCGATTTAAGTAAACCATGATGTGTTTCCTCAGAGGTTTAAATCCCGGAACAAACTTGATAAATGCTTTTCATTGATGAAATTTTCGGATTTGTTACGATAGTACACTTTGCACTGGCCTACACTTTAGCATGTTATTTATAACAGTCCAGGGAGAAGAAAATCTTACTTCATTCATTATATACTTGTACCCTTGCTTTATAGCTACTATGTGATACATTGGCACGTGAGTTGTCCGTGAAGAACGTGAGTTGTCCGTGAGGATTCATATAATTATATGATTGACACGTGAGTTATCTATGTCGCACGCGAGTTGTCCGTGCAGATTCTATTATTAGCACGTGAGATATTATACTATAGCACGTGAGTTGTCCATGCAGCACGTGAGTTGTCCGTGCAGCACGTGAGTTGTCCGTGCAATGTGTGAAACTTGTATTTTCTTGATCATTATCTGATTTACTTGCTTTCTTTCCCCTACATGCCATAATAATGTTGAGCAGGATATAGTTGTACTAATTTAACTAGTGAATTCAACAAATTAAGCTTCTCTTACCTTGCCCTATTTATTTGCGATACTTAATAAGTTGTGGTACTCACACTACACCTTGCACCTCGTGTGCAGATCCAGGTACTTTCGGATACGGCGGTTGCTAGATTTGTGGATTTATCTGTTGGAGACTATCGAGGTAGTTGATTGGAATCCGCAGAACTTGACTCTCTTCCCTTTCAGTTATTTGTGTTGTTCTATATTTTTAGATAGTAATTTTATCAGTCAGATTGTGTTATCATTTAGATGCTCATGTACTCAGTGACACCGGTTTTTGGGAGTGTATTGTATAAAGATAGTATTTTGTATCAAAAGCTTGTGGGATTTTACTCTTAAATTTATTTATTGTATTTTCAAACTTAAAAGAAATTTTGGTTTATTGAGGTTGTCGGCTTGCCTAGTATTAAGATAGGCGTCATCATGACAGGTGAGATTTTGGGTCGTGACATTATCGGGCGGCTTATTGGCTAAACCAAATAGAAATATTTTGAACAATCATTCAATCAATACCAAACAGTTTCAAATCAATACCAAATTATTAGTACTATCTAAGATCTAACCAAACGATATTTTTTAATTGAAGGGTATTCAAGACTACTCATACTATCAAACACGTATTAACCAAATTTTTAATACCATCAAGACTACTCATACAGACATACACATATTAATCATTGAGATTTTGATTTTGCGACTTCTCAGTTCTCAGTTCAAGAGAGAGACGAGACTGACGACTTCTCTGCCTCTGGTCGCTGCAGACAATTGAGAATTAGAAAACAGAAATTAGGGATTTAGCCATTTAGGGTTTCAATAGTATTTTATATACATAGGGTTAAAAGTATAAATATAAAAAAATTTAACGGGTTAACGGTTTACCCGATAAGAAAATTGAGTAATCCGCCCCCAAACAGTTAAGCCGTTAATTATAAAATCTCAATCTGTTCATCATCCACTACCCCGATAATACTATACCAATAAGCCAATAAGTCATCGGTTTGGTTCGGATAACGGTTTAGTTTCGGTTTTTAACAGCCCTAACTATAACTATACTTTTTTCTAATATTTAGGGAAAAAAGGAATAGAATAGGAGGATTATTGCCGTAAATCTACGTTTTCAATTTTATGTTCTACTAAAAGTATTTAATTGTTTTTGGCCCAAATCACTTAGCTTGAATATGTAGGATTGCATATAGATGTTCTTAATGCACAGTGGAAGACAATAACAATCCTAAGCAAAACTTTTCGTGTTTAAAATTTATTTATATGTCAAAGATCGGATCTAAGACGTACCTGGTAAAGAGAGTCTCGTTTTAAATTTCTTCGATAGTGCGAATACTCTATGCGTATCCACACTGAGACTGATCCTTGCTATCAACATATTGATCAATGAAACCCCGTGAACAAATTGAATAAAAATATTGTGTTGAAAGTTTTCTCAAAAATCTCAACTCAAAGGTAGAAGAACAAGAAATAATTTTCTTGTACTAGTATTTTCTATCATGGCTTTGTATTGCACTATTACTTTCTCAAAGCAATTTTCTGCTCAAGAATAACTCTCTTGGTTTCTAGTGACTTTACAATATGTATAAGATCTATATCACACTAATTCTTAATTAGGACTCACACACACACACACACACATAGATATATATATATATATATATACACACACACACATAATTTTCATTGGAAAATACAAATCACATGCCTTATGGGATTTGATGGAAAATACAAATCACATGTCTTATGGTCAATATTTTCCTACTGAAAATATAATCCCATTCTGTCACGACCCAAAACTCTAATCCTATCGTGATGGCGCCTATCGATGGTACTAGGCAGGCCGACCTTTCAAATTACTTCAATATTTCATAAAAAGTATAATTCAAAGTTTTTCATACAAGAATTGTTTTCAAAAAACCCGGAGTTGAATTCAAAATAAAATGTGGAAAGATAGCCCCAAACATTGGGGTGTCACCAAGTCATGAGCATCTAGATATCTAGTCTAATAAAAACAGTGTCTAAGTATCAATACAGTAAAGAAAGAAAACATAGAGGGAGAGACAAGGTCTGCGAACGCTGGCAGCTACCTCGTAGTCTCCAGTACTCGATCGCGCACGAACCCAACAACCTCCGTGATCAAACACACCTGGATTAGCACATGAAGAGCAGGGTGTAGCATGAGTACAACCAACTCAGCAAGTAACAAAAAAAATAAGGAACTGAGAAGCAATGACGAGCTATACAATTACAGTTCATTTTCAATAATTCCAGGAAAGAATGGACATGCTTTCACATCCGGCAGTTTAAGTCCAATCAGTTTTATATAGTTAAAGTTCAGGTAATCCAGATACAGAATCTTTCAGGAATTTCACAATAAAAACAGATAGCAACTAAGTGCATCAACAAATGAAAAAGCAAGTATAGCCTCTCAGGGCAACAGTCACTCAACTCGGCACAACAGCTCAAATCACTCGGCTCTCAGCACTCAGTACTCATACTCAATAGGTACCTGCGCTCACTTGGGGTGTGCAGACTTCGGAGGGACTCCTTTCAGCCCAAGCGCTTTATCCGCACGGACGACTCACATGCTGCACAGACAACTCATGTGCTATAGTATCAATATGTGGAACCGCACGGACAACTCACGTGCCATAGCATCAATACCTCACAGACATGCCTCGGCCTCACTCAGTCATCAACCTCCCTAGTCTCTCGGGCTCTCGGAAATCACAAAGATCGGCCCAAACAAAGATAACATATTGTATCAACAATAATCAAGAAGAGGCTGAGATATGATACGCAAGTAAAACCATGACTGAGTACAAGACATCAATTAGCAAGTAATTCAACAAGTACGCTACCTCTGCGGGTACCAACAGTACCATCACATAGCCTAAGCACGATTTCTAACATGATTTGCAGTCAAATTTCTATAACACAGGGAGAGCATATAGCTAGCAACAAGTTATTCAACTTTACAATTTCACGGAATGGACCAAGTCCCAATTCGTACAGTGCACGCCCACACGCCCGTCACCTAGCATGTGCGTCACCTCCAAAATACTCACATAATCCAATAATTCGGGGTTTCATAACCTCATGATCAGATTTAAAACTGTTACTTACCTCAAACCGTGCAAAATCCTACTCTGCAATGCCTTTGCCCCTCGAATCAATCTCCAAACATCTCGAATCTAGCCACAAGCAGTATGATATAATCAATATAGGCCTAAAGAATCAATTCCACAAGAAAAATACGAAATTATAAGCCAAAATCTAAAATAGGCTCAAACCGGCCCCTAGACCCACGTCTAAAAATCCGACAAAAGTCACAAAACCCGAAATCCCATTCACTCACGAGTCTAACCATACTAAATTCATCAAAAATACGACATCATTTCGTCCTCCAAATCCCCAAAATCCACTCTCCAATTCTCAAGCCCTAAACCCCCAAATTTCACTTCAAAATCTCGCTAATTAGGTGGGGAAATCAGTGAGGAATCAAGATTTATGATCAAAAACGAGTATAAGAAACTTACCTCAATAATCCCCTCGAAAATCTTCTCCAAAATCGCCTAAGTCCGAGTCCAAAATGTTGAAATAAGACTAAAATCGCGAACCCTTGCTTTTAAACCTTCTACCCAGACTTTTCGCATATGCGGACCCACTGTCGCATCTGCGACACCGCACCTGCGGAAAATCCATCACAGGTGCGGATTCCACTTGAAATCCCAGATTCCGCTCCTGCAGCTACAAGACCGCATCTGCGCCTATTGTAGGTGCGGAAGCCCATCGCACCTGTGGCTAGAACTCACACCTACGCCCAGTCGCCAGCTTTTGCGACCATCGTAGGTGCGGAAAAAGCTTTGCACTTGCGACCTCTGCTCAACTCATCTCTGGTCACTTCTGCGGTTCCTTCCCCGCTTCTACGGGCTCGCACCTGCGGTGCCCACTCCGTAGGTGCGGTTACACCAGTAGCAGCAGCACTTCTGTTGCGTCATCAACTCAAAAATCAAGTCTGTTAACCACCCGAAATCAACCCAAGGCCCCTGGGACTTCAACCAAACATACCAACTAGTCATATAACCCAATGCGAACTTAGTCGAACTTTCAAATCACCCAAAACAACATCAAAACACAGATTACACCCGGATTCAAGCTTAAAGAACTTCTAAACTTCCAAATTCCACAAACGATGCCGAAACCTATCAAACCACGTCCGATTGACCTCAAATTTTGCACACAAGACATATCAAACATTACAGACCTACTCTAACTTTCAGAATCGGAATCCGATCCCGATATCAAAAAGTCAACCCCCGGTCAAACTCCTCAAAAATTTGACTTTTGCCATTTCAAGCCTAAATTAGCTATAAACCTCAAATTCACAGTCCGAACATGCTCCTAAGTCCAAAAGCACTCAACGGAGCTACCGGAACCGACGGAACTCCATTCCGGAGTCGTCTTCACACAATTCCGACTACGGTCAAAAATCCTAAGATTTAAGCTTTTGCTTTAGGGACTAAGTGTCCCAAAATACTCCGAAACCAAAAACAAGACCTCCCGGCAAGTCACATAAGAAGAAATAGATATGGGGAAAGCAGTAAATAGGGGATCGGGGATAATACACTCAAAATGACCGGCCGGGTCGTTACATCCTCCCCCTCTTAAAATAATCCTTCTTCCTCGAACGAGCATAGAGACATACCTGAAGTGGTGAAAAGATGAGGATAACGGTTGCGCATATCATGCTCGGTCTCCCAAGTTGCCTCCTCGGCCGGCTGACCCCTCAACGTAACCTTCACAGAAGCAATATTCTTCGACTTCAGCTTTCGAACCTGCCTATCTAAGATCGCCACCAGCTCCTCAGCATAAGATAAATCCTTGTCCAACTGGACTGAGCTGAAATCTAACACATGAGACGGATCGCCGTGATACTTCCGGAGCATAGAAACATAGAATACTAGATGAACTCCTGCTAGACTGGGAGGCAAGGCAATCTCATAAGCAACCTCCCCAACACGTCGCAATACCTCAACGGGACCAATGAACCTTGGGCTCAGCTTGCCCTTCTTCCCGAACCTCATAACGCCCTTCATAGGCGAAACCCGGAGCAAGACTCGCTCTCCAACCATGAATGCAACATCGCGAACCTTCCGATCCGCATAACTCTTCTATCTGGACTGGGCTGTGCGTAGTCTATCCTAAATTACCTTATCCTTCTCTAGAGCATCCTAAACCAAGTCTGTACCCAATAATCTAGCCTCGCCCGGCTCGAACCAACCCACCGGAGACCTACACCGCCTACCATATAGAGCCTCATACGGTGCCATCTGGATGCTCGACTAGTAATTGTTGTTGTAAGCAAACTCCGCTATAGGCAAGAACTGATCCCACAAACCTCCAAACTCCAAGCTACATACTCCACTCTGTCCTTCTTCATTCTCATCCACCAGTAATGCTGTCTCAAGTCCTGATACATCTTCGCGGCACCCGGATGAATAGAATACCGCAAACTTTGAGCCTCCTAGAGAATCAGCTCACGCAAACCATCTACATTGGGCATACATAGCCTGCCATGCATCCTCAATGCACCATCATCCCAAATAGTGACCTTCTTAGCATCATCATGCTAGACTGTGTCCTTAAGGACAAGGAGATGGGGGTCATCACACTGACGCTACCTGATACAATCATTAAGAGAAGATCGAGAGACCACACAAGCCAATACTCGACTCGGGTCAGAAACATCCAATCTAACAAACTGGCTGGCTAAGGCCTGAACATCTAATGCCAATGGCCTATCTGCTACTGGAAGATACGCTAAGCTCCCCAAACTCTCCGCCCGGTGACTTAAGGCATCGGCCACCACATTGGCCTTCCCGGGATAGTATAAAATGGTGATATCATAGTCTTTAAGAAGCTCCAACCACCTCTGCTGACGCAAGTTAAGATCCTTCTGTTTGAACAGATGCTATAAATTTTGATGATCAGTGTAAATCTCATAATGGACCCCGTACAAATAGTGCCGCCAAATCTTCAAGGCGTGAACAATAGCTGCTAACTCATGGTCATGGACAGGATAGTTCTTCTCATGAGGCTTCAACTGGCGCAAAGCATAGCAATCACTCTACCCTCCTGCATCAGGACACACCCAATACCGATCTGCGAGGCATCACAATACACTGTGTAAGAACCAGAAGCTGATGGTAGAACTAGAATTGGAGACGTGGTCAAAGCAGTCTTGAGCTTCTGAAAGCTCTCCTCGCACTCCTCCAACCACCTGAAAGGAACACCATTTTGGGTCAATTTAGTTAAGGGCGATGCAAAAGATGAGAAGCCCTCCACAAAACTACAGTAATAACCAGCCAAACCGAGAAAACTCCGAATCTCCGTGGCTGAGGACAGTTTGGGACAACTCTAAACTATATCTATCTTCTTCGAGTCTACCTGAATACCCTTACTGGACACCACGTGTCCTAAGAACGCCACTAAACTGAGCCAAAACTCACATTTGAAGAACTTTGCATAAAGTTTCTCCTCCCTCAACCACTGTAACACAATCCTCAAATGCTGGGCATGCTCCTCCTAGCTACGAGAGTACACCAGGATGTCATCAATAAATACAATAATGAACGAGTCAAGATAAGGCTGTAACACAATGTTCATCAGATGCATGAACGCTGCTGGGGCGTTGGTCAGCCCAAAAGACATCACAAGGAACTCATAATGGCCATATCGGATTCTGAAAGTTGTCTTAAGAATATTTGAGTCCCGAATCTTCAGCTGGTGATACCCTGACCTCAAATCAATCTTGGAGAACACCCTTGCTCCCTGAAGCTGGTCAAATAGATCATCAATACATGGCAAAGGATACTTGTTCTTGACTGTGACCTTGTTCAACTGCCTGTAATTAATGCACATCCTCATAGTACCATCCTTCTTCTTTACAAATAGAACCGGTGCACCCCAAGGTGACACGCTAGGCCAAATAAACCCCTTATCAAGGAGTTCCTAAAGATGTTCCTTCAACTCCTTCAACTCTGCCGGTGCCATACGAAACGGTAGAATAGAAATGGGTTGAGTGCCTGGCGCCAAATCAATACCGAAGTCAATGTCCCTGTCAGGCGGCATGCCCGGCAGGTTTGCAGGAAACACATCCGGTAAATCACACACCACAGGAACAGAATCAATAGCAGGGACCTCTGCACTAACATCCCTCACAAAAGCCAAATAGGATAGATAACCCTTCTCAACCATCCGCTGAGCCTTTAAGTATGAAATCACTCTACTGGGAACATAGTCTATAGAATCGCTCCACTCAACTCTTGGCAACCCCGGCATCGCTAACGTCACGGTCTTAGGGTCGCAATGTAAAACAGCATGACATGGAGACAACCAATCCATACCCAATATCACATCAAAATCGACCATACTAAGAAGCAAAAGATCTACTCTGGTCCCAGACCCCCAATAGTCACCACACATGACCGATATACACGGTCCAAAATAATAGTATCGCCCACCGGAGTAGATATATGAATAGATGAAACTAGAGACTCACGGGGCATATCCCGAAAATGAGCGAAATACGAAGACGCATATGAATAAGTGGAACCAGGGTCAAATAATACAGAGGAATCTCTATGGTAAACTGAGACAATACCTATAATCACAACATCTGAAGCAATGGCATCTGGTTTGGTAGGAAGAGCATAGAAACGGGCATGGCCACCCCCTGATCGGCCTCCCCTTCTCGGGCAACCCCTAGCTGACTGAGCCCCATCTCGAGCTGGCTGGATGGGTGGTGGAGATGATGGTGCTGGTGCCATCGGGTGAGTACTCTACGATAGAGCCCCACTCAACAACCTAGGGCAGTCTCTCTTAATGTGACCAAAATCTCCGCACTCGAAACAACCCCTCCTCTGATGGAACTGCTGCTCCTGATGCCTAGAGGAAGTACCCGTGGAAACCTGAGCTGACAAGGCAAGGTGAGAACTGTGCACCAGTAGTGCATTGAACGATGACTGGCCCTGATGATGACTGTGTAACGCGTGGCCAGATGATGCACCACGGTGAACTGGGCGAGCCGTCTGAGCATGTCTAAAAGGACGACCCATACCGTGGTGGAACTGTCCCCCAGAAGGGACACCGCTGAATCCACCCTGGCCACGAGGCCTCTTGGCCTCCCTCTCAACCCGCTCCTGGCTGCGAACCATCTCATTCTGACGAGTAATGTCGACAACCTCATTGAAAGTAGCACCTGACACTCTCTCTCTAGTCATAAGCAATCGCAACTAAAAAGTGAGGCCATCTATGAACCTCTTGATCCTCTCCCTGTCTGTGGGAACCAACCACATACTGCGTCACAGACATATCACCGTGACAAAGCTGCTCGAACTGCCTGCGCAACTCTTCTCTATGGGACTATGGCATGAACTTCTCCAGGAATAGACCGGATAACTGCTTCCATGCAAGGGGTGCTACGTCGATCGGCCTACACCTCTCGTAAGCCTCCTACCAACTGAAGGCAGCCCCAGAGAACTGAAAATTAGTGAACAAGACCCTACTGGCCTCTAGAATACCTGTGGTACAGAGTATCCTCTAGCACCTATCCAAGAAGCCATGTGCATCCTCTCCCTCGACACCGCTGAAAGATGGAGGCTGGAGTCTTCCAAACCTCTCCAATTGACGCTGCTCATCATCAGGCATGACAGGAACCACATAGTCCTGAGAAGTTGCAACCGGCTGGGCTGGTGGTGCCCCCAGTGTGTGGAATCCCTGTACCACTTGCTCTTGTGTGCGGGCGGAGGGAGTCTGAGCACCTCCTCCGACCTGAGAAGTGGTTGTTGCGGCTGGAGCAGAGACCTCCTGAGCAAGACTGGTACACGCAGTTAGGATCTGAGCTAAGGCCTCCAGAAGGCCTGGAATCACAATGGGCATGGGTGTGCCTGAGCTGGTCCCATAGGCTCATCCACAACTAGAGCCTGCTCCAGAACTGGGGCAAGACGGATCTATAGGTGCTGCCCTAGTTGCAGTGCGAGCTGCACCTTTACCCTTACTGCGGCCTTTACCGCGACCTCGGCCTCTCGCGGCCCTGACTGGTGGTACCGGAGGATGTCCATCATGCCCCGTAGTACGCGTCCTCACCATTTGTGAGAGAATTAGAACATTAGAAATTTAGTTACCAGAATCATAAGATTCGCACGCCCAGAATTCAAGAATGTGAAATTTCCTAAGGGTTCGGCAGCCTCTTGAAGATAAGAGCAGACGTCTCCGTACCGATCCGCAAGACTCTACCAAACCTGCTCATGACTCGTGAGATTTATGTAACCTAGGCTCTGATACCAACTTGTCACGACCCAAAACTCTAATCTTGTCGTGATGGTGCCTATCAACGGTACTAGATAATCCGACCTTTCAAAATACTTCAATATTTCATAAAAAGGATAATTCAAAGCTTTTTCATACAAGTATTCTTTTCAAAAAAACCGGAGTTGAATTCAAAATAAAATGCAGAAAGATAGCCCCAAATATCGGGGTGTCACGATGTCATGAGCAAAAAGATATCCAGTCTAATAAAAACAGTGTCTAAGTATCAATACAGGAAAGAAAGAAAACATAGAAGGAGAGACAAGGTCTGTGGACGCCGGCAGCTATCTCATAGTCTCCGGTACTCGATCGCGCACGAACTCAGCGACGTCCGTGATCAAACACACCTGGATCTGCACATGAAGTGCGGGTGTAGCATGAGTACAACCAACTCAGTAAGTAATAGAAATAAATAAGGAATTGAGAAGCAGTGACGAGCTATACAATAACAGTTCATTTTCAACAATTCCAGCAAAGAATAGACACGTTTTCGCATCCGAAAGTTTAAGTCCAATCAGTTTTATACAGTTAAAGCTCATGTAATCCAGATATAGAATCTTTCAAGAATTTCACAACAAAGACAGATAGCAACTAAGTGCATCAACAAATGAAAAAGCAAGTACAACCTCTCAGGGCAACAGTCACTCAACTCATCACAACATCTCAAATCACTCGGCTCTCAGCCCTCAGTACTCACACTCAATAGGTACCTGTGCTCACTTGGAGTGTGCATACTCCAGAGGGGCTCCTTTCAGCCCAAGCGCTATATCCGCACGGACGACTCACATGCTGCACGAATAACTCACATGCTATAGTATCAATATATGGAACCGCATGGACAAATCACGTGCTGCACGGACAACTCATGTGCCATAGTAACAATACCTCACAGACAAGCCCTCGGCCTCACTCAGTCATCAACCTCTCTAGTCTCTCAGCCTCTCAAAAATCACAAAGATCGGCCCAAACAAAGATAACATAGTGTATCAATAATAATCAAGAAGAGGCTGAGATATGATACGCAAGTAAAACCATGACTGAGTACAAGACATCAATTAGCAAGTAATTCAACAAGTACACGACCTCTGCGGGTCCCAACAGTACCATCACGTAGCCTAAGCATGATTTCGAACATGATTTGCAGTCAAATTTCTATAACACAGGGAGAGCATATAGCTAGAAACAAGTTATTCAACTTTAGAGTTTCACGGAATGGACCAAGTCCCAATTCCTACGGTGCATGCCCACACGCCCATCACCTAGCATGTGTGTCACCTCCAAAATACTTACAAAATCCAATAATCTGAGGTTTCATACCCTCAAGACCAGATTTAAAACTATTACTTACCTTAAACCGCGTAAAATCCTACCCCGCAATGCCTTTGCCCCTCGAATCAATCTCCAAACGCCCAGAATCTAGCCACAAGTAGTACGATATAATTAATATAGGCCTAAACAATCAATTCCACAAGAAAAATACAAAAATATAAGACAAAATCTAAAATAGGCTCAAACCGGCCCCGGCCCCCGGGCCCACGGCTCGAAATCCAACAAAAGTCACAAAACCCGAAATCCCATTCAATCACAAGTCTAACCATACTAAATTCATCAAAATCCGACATCATTTGGTCCTCCAAATCCCAAAAATCCACTTTCCAATTCTCAAGCACTAAACCCCTAAATTTCACTTCAAAATCTCGCTAATTAGGTGGGGAAATCAGTAGGGAATCAAGATTTATGATCAAAAATGAGTATAAGAAGCTTACCTCAAGAATCCCCTCGAAAATCTTCTCCAAAATCGCCTAAGTCCGAGTCCAAAATGTTGAAATAAGACTAAAATCGCGAACCCTTGCTTTTAAACCTTCTGCCCAGACTTTTCGCATCTGCGGACCCACTATTGCATCTGCGGAAAATCCATCGCAGGTGCGGATTCCACTTGAAATCCCAGATTCCGCTCCCGCGGCTACAAGACCGCATTTGCACCTATCGCAGGTGTGGAAGCCCATCGCACCTGCGACTAGAACTCACACCTATGCCCAGCTGCCCGCTTTTGCGACCATCGCAGGTGAGGGAAAATCTTTGCACCAGCGACCTCTTCTCAACTCATCTCTGGCCGCTTCTGCGGTTCGTTCCCCGCTTCTGCGGGCTCGCACCTGCAGTGCCCACTCCGCAGGTGCGGTCACATCAGTAGCAGCAGCACTTCAGCTGCTTCATCAACTCAAAAATCAAGTCCATTAACCACACGAAATCAACCGAAACATACCAACTAGTCATATAACCCAATGCGAGCTTAGTCAAAGCTTTAAATCACCCAAAACAACATCAAAACACAGATTACACACGAATTCAAGCCTAAAGAACTTCTAAACTTCCAGATTCCACAAACGACACTGAAACATATCAAACCACGTCCAATTGACCTCAAATTTTGCACACAAGACATATCCAACATTACGGACCTACTCCAACTTCCAGAATCGGAATCCGAACCCGATATCAAAAAGTCAACCCCTCGGTCAAACTTTCCAAAAATTTGACTTTCGCCATTTCAAGCCTAAATTAGCTACAGACTTCAAATTAACAGTCCGGACACGCTCCTAAGTCTAAAATCACTCAACAGAGCTACCAGAACCGATGGAACTCCATTCCGAAGTCGTCTTTACACAATTCCGACTACGGTCAAAATCTTAAGACTTAAGCTTCCGCTTTAGGGACTAAATGTCCCAAAATTAATAATCATACGATCAAGAACAAAATTTGGATTAAATTGTAAGAGACTTTACTCTCATTATCATGATCTCCATCATGATGACAAGTCTCAAAATTTAATCAAGGACCTTATTAAATTAATCAAACAATTAATAATAACTATGATAAACGAATATCAAATTCCATATATTTTTATATCAAATTACATTCATAAAAATATATTCAAATCATCAAATATGAGATTGGATCTAGAGCATATATAATATATCCCTAACAATCTCTCACTTACACTAGAGCCAATCGCTCTTGTACTTCATTCCCAATTTCCACTTGTTCTTGTCAAACTCCTTTGCTCCAAGAGCTTTAGTGAATGGGTCTGCAGCATTTTCCTTTCCATCAACCTTTTGAATCTCGAAGTCTCCACGTTCACTGATCTCTTTTATCAAGTGATACCTTCGCAGGACGTGTTTGGACTTTTGGTGTGATATTGGTTCTTTTGCTTGAGCAATGGCTCCAGTATTGTCACACAATAATGGAACTGCACCTTCTATTGTAGGAACCACACCAAGTTCAGTTAAGAACTTTTTCATCCATACAGCTTCCTTAGCAGCTTCACTAGCTACCATATATTCTGCTTCAGTCACTGAATCAGCTACTGTAGCTTGTTTGGAACTTTTCCAACTCACTGCACCACCAATTAAGGTGAATACATAACCAGAAATAGATTTGTTATCATCTCTATCTGAATAGAAGCTTGCATCAGTATAACCTTCAAGTTTCAACTCAGAAACTCCATAAATGAGGAATTGGACTTTAGTGCTTCTTAAGTACTTAAGAATGGTCTTTACCACCTTCCAATGTTCCTCACTAGGATTTTTCGGATATCGGCTAGTCACTCCTAGTGCATAAGCCACATCAGGACGTGTACATATCATGATATACATGATAGCTCCCACTAAACTAGCGTATGGGATCCTACTCATGCGTTCTCTCTCTTCAGGTGTTTTAGCTTAATCCCTCCTACTGAGAGTAATTCTAGTGCCTATCGGTAGATAGTCTCTTTTGGAATTATCCATGTTATACCTCTTTAAGATGCTATCAATTTACAAGGATTGGGAAAGCCCAAGTGTAATGACCCGACTTGTTATTTTGAAAATTTACGCTCCTTCCAACTATTTGAAGTCTTGAATAGCTTCATATGATATATTATGACATGTGTGAATTATCGGTTTTGATTTTCAGGTGTTTCAGGATTAGTTCGAAAGAATAAATTCCATGTTAGAAGCCTTAAGTTGAAAAGAGTTGACCGGAGTTTGACTTTTGAACAAAATGACTTCGGAATGGGATTTTTATAATGTCAATAGCTTCGTATGGTGATTTTAGACTTAGGCGTATGTCCGGATTTGGATTTGGAAGTCCGTAGGAGAATTCGACGCATTTTGGCGAAAGTTGGAAAATGGAAGATTTTAAGAAAAATGTCGACTGAGGACTTCAATTCCAAAAATTTGAATAGTTTCGTTATGTCATTTACGACTTGTGTGCAAAATTTGAGGTCATTCCGGATCGATTTGTTATGTTTCGGCACAAGACCTAACTTAGGACGAGAGTATCTACATATATATAAGGATTTGTGTGATGCACAACCTATCAAATGAAATATCTTCGAGTCTAGTTTCTAACGCTTCAAATTGTTCATCAATCGGACATCTTTGAGTCTAGTTTCTAACGCTTCAAACCGTTAATCATTTGGACATTTCTACAAGAAGTTATGACCAAATTACCAAAGGCTGGCAGAGGAGACTACGGATGCAAAGCATCCGGGGCCGCATCCGAAAAAGGGGCTGGCAGTGAAGTGCTGCCATAGCATCCGGGGCAGCATCCGAAACCCAGAAATCTGGGCCTGTAGATACAATTTTGGGGTTCATTTTTCCCACTTCATTTGGATGAATTTTGGAGCTCTTCTCCACTCTCTCAAGACCACCAACTCCTCTCTTCTTCAAGGTAAGCAATCCCCATTATCTTGATGTGAAATTCCATTATTTCTACACTAGTATTGATGAAATCTACACATAAAATACTTAGATCTTCAAAAAGTTTCTTCAAGAACTCAAAGGAGGGTTTTGCAAGATTTTTTCTAAAAAGGTAATCCTACACCCTTAGACTTACATGTATGGATATATTATGGGAATATGAGTATCAATTAAGTATTAGAACTTATGGTATGGCGATTGGAATCCATATGTTCCCAATTTAAATACATGACCATTGTAGAGATTGAAAGGTGATTATTTGATGAAATTTTGTTGGTTGGGTGTGGATGGATGGTCATTTATGTGATGTTGGAAGTTATGAATTATTTAAGAATGATGGTGAGATAAATTATTGGTAAATGATAGTAGTTGGATGAACTAATTCTACGGTTAAGATATGTAGAGATTCTTGCCTACTGGGTATTTGATAGAATGCCTAAATGACCAAAAAATCTGGAAAATTATTTACTAATATTGGTGCAACTGTTTTGCATTGTTGTAGATTGAAATTTATTTTGGGTGGTGGACCATCGTAGTATTATTAAGGGGCGAATTTCAGATTTGAGCCGTCCGAAGTGGCTTCGCTCACGAAGATCATTTAAAGCATTGACTTAGTTTTGTCGAGGTAAGTGTCTTGCTTAACCTCGAGTGAGGGAATTACCCCTTAGGTATCGAGTCTTATGTGCCAAATTGTGTAATTAAAAACCATGTACGCGAGGTGATGAGTACGTACTTGGTTTATATGTGCAAATTTCATGGATTAAAAATCCTTAGACGCCCTTATGTATTAAATTGGAAATTATTGGCAATTATTAAATCCTCTATTTATCATGCCTAGATTCTTGTTTGTTGAAATTGTTTTTACATGATGATTTGGTGTGACTGTCACCTTGATTTTTATGTGAAATATTATTTTGTTGAGTTGTTCACTTCCGGATATTTTGTTAAGATTTTTGTGCATATTATGGTCGAGCCATGGGCTCCTTATTGAAGAAAATAATGTATTGTTGATTTCTGTGACAAGTTGTAATATTTGAGCACCTGATGTGCAATTTGTGATAATTTGCAATATTTGAGCACCCAACGTGCAATTTGTGATATGTTGTAAGATTTGAGCACATGATGTGCAATTTGTGATATGTTGTAAGATTTGAGTACCTGATGTGCAATTTGTGATATGTTGTAAGATTTGAGCAATTGATGTGCAATCTATGATATGTTGTAAGATTTGAGCACTTGATGTGCAATTTGTGAAATGCTGTAATATTTTGGCATTTGAGGTGCAAGTTATATTATGCTGTGATATTTGGGCACTTGAGATGCAAGTTATATTATGTTGTGATATTCGGGCACTTGAGGTGAGATTTGTGAAATATTGTGGTATTGATACGCATGCGGTGAGATAAGGGTGGCTTGAAACGCGTGGCTAGTAGGGGAACTACTAGAAGTCATGCGGTGATATAAGGTCAGGGTGTTGAAACGCATGCGGTGAGATAAGGGTGGCTTGAAACGCGTGGCTAGTAGGGGAACTACTAGAAGCCATGCGATGTGATAAGGGTGGCTAAAACGCGGGATGCTATTTCGGGAAAATGATTTCTTTAAAATTTAATATGAAGGCTCCCGCGGTGATATAAGTAAATGAGATATTGTGAATTTATTTATGATTTGGGACTACGAGGTGGTACCTCGAGAGTGCCCTGTTGATATTTCTTTATTCATGTTCTTACCTTGGGTGATTTGGTTTCATTTAATATGTAAATTCTTGTCTTCTTCCGTGGTGTACTAGTTGACTTTATTATTATGTGTTTTGTGCTCCTAGTTGTATTGTGTAGACTTTGACTTTTTATCACGAGACTCTGAAGAAGTATATTTCTGGTTTTTCTTACTGATTTTCGATGATTGAGTTGATTTAAATAAAAGGAATTATTATTATGTTTTAAATTAAATAGTTTTACAACCACACCAATAGTTTATCTAATGCTTTGATATAAGTGCAAAGTTATTTTCTTCACCCAAATGATTTCAAAAAAAAAATAAAAAAAATTCAATTCTTTGTTGATTTCTTACTTGATTTAAAAACTTTTAAACTTACTTTAGTGGAAATAAATTGATCATGTGGATCTTATATACATTGAGGATATTGGCATGTGAATTGCCCGTGTGGTTGTGATATGAAATGTGGGCACGAGGTGCTGAGATTAAATGATAATGATATTTGGCATGTGAGTTGTCCATGCAGTTCAGATATGAAATGAGGGCACGATGTGCCGGAGAAATATAATGATTTAATAATGGGCTGAGACCCGTGTTTATGAAAAATATAAAAATGGACTGAGACCCGTATTTTTATGATTATGAAATGAGGTGTCACATGGTGACTTTTTAATTGAAGAATTATATTCAAAATATTTATTTGGAAAGATTTCTTTTTATTTAGAAAGTATTATTTGAAAGAATTGTATTTGAAAGATAATTATTTGAGGAAAATTATATTTGAAAGAGAGTCAATTGGTAGAATTATATGTGAAGGATATTTAACTGAAGAACTTGATTTAACTAGGTGTAATTGTATTTATTAATTGTTGAGCGATATTAAATGGTGGTCTTATTGTCTTACTGTGCATATCATTGGTTGTTTTATGTTTCCTTGTTGTGATATCACTAGTTGAGTTGTTGTTATCATTGCTAGTTATTTTCCAGTACTATTGTATACTGCTATATTGCACAGGGTATTAGACTAGTGAGTGTCTTGACTGTACCTCGTCTCTACTCCATTGAGGTTAGTCTTGATACTTACTGGGCACCGCTGTGGTGTGCTCACTCTACACTTCTGCACATTTTTGTACAGAGCCAGGTATTGAAGATAACGGACTTGAGCAGAGTTAAAGCGGGATCGTAAGGATTCAAGGTAGAGCTGCTTGGTCGTCGCAGTTCCTTGGAGTCCTTTCATTTCATTGTACTGTTAACTTGTAATCAAATAATATTGTATATTCGGTCCTTGTGATCATTCTATGTATTCAGCTAGAGTTCGTGACTCAGTACTACCAGTCTTGGGAGGTTGTATATTGTAATTATTTCCGCTGTTAGTTTTGGTTACTTATTTAATTCAAAAAAAAAATGGCTTCAAAAATGCAATGGAAATCGGCTTACCTAGTCTTAGAGACTAGGTGCCATCACGACGCCTGTGGTCGGATTTTGGGTCGTGACACCAAGCTTCCTAGATCTATCTCTATAAATCTTTATTCCCAATATATAAGCTGCTTCTCCCATGTTTTTCATGGAGAACTATTCATATAGCCAAATCTTGATACTTTGCAATGTTAGTACATCATTCCCGATGAGCAATATATCATCAACATAAAGTATTAAGAATATAATTGTGCTCCCACTAACCTTTTTGTACACACAAGGCTCTTCTTCGCATCTAATAAAATTGAACTTTTCAATTGTCTTGTTAAAGCCAATATTCCAACTTCGAGAAGCTTGCTTTAGTCCATAAATGGATCTATGTAGCCTGCAAATTTTATTATGATCAGACGGAGATGTGAAACCTTCAGGTTGTGTCATGTACATATCCTCTTCTAGCTCACCATTAAGAAAAGCTGTTTTCACATCCATTTGCCATATTTCATAATCGTAGTATGCTACTATGGCAAGAAAAATCCGAATTGATTTGAGCATTTCCACGGGTAGGTCTCCACCTTTCCGTCTACTCCAATCTTTTTCTTAGAAACCCATTTACAACCTATAGGTTTTATACCCTTTGAAGGTTCAACTAAAGTCCATACTTTATTTTCCTTCATGGATTCCATTTCGGATTCCATGGCCTTTTGCCATCTCTCATAGTCAGAACTTTGTATAGGCTCTTCATAAGTCTTAGGGTCATCATCATTATGATCAACCTCATTTGATACATAATCTTGTACCATTAGATTTAATCTAGTTGGTCCATGACGTTCTCGTATAGACCTTCTAAAAGGTGCTTGTACAACTTGCTCACCTTGTTTTGGATTTGGTTGTTCTTTAATTTGGTTTGGAACTGGTTCATTAACCTGTTCTTGAACTACATTTAGCTCTTGAACTTCAACCGTTGAAGATGGCAACTTCCTTGTCAACTTCAAAACATCCAATAAAGGTTGTTCAACTTGTGTCTCATGATCTTGATATTGTGTTGATTCATTAGTTTGAACTTCATCAAGTTCTATTTCTCTACTATAATTTCCTTCTAAAAGAAATTTCCTTTCCAAAAAGGTTGCTCCTCTAGCCACAAACACTTTATGGTCAGAAGGGTGATAGAAATAATATCCCATTGTTTCTTTAGGATACCCAATGAACCTACACTTATCAGATCTTGAGTCAAGTTTATCAGATTGCAGTCTCTTAACATAAGCTGGACAACCCCAAACTTTAATATACTTAAGGTTAGGCTTATGCCCTTTCTATGTCTCATATGGTGTTGTAGAGACTGACTTAGTGGGAACTTTATTAAGTAAGTATGTTGCTGCTTCCAAAGCATATCCCCATAAATATATTGGAAGATCAGTGAACCCCATCATAGATCTCACCATATCTAATAAGGTTCGATTTCTCCTTTCAGACACACTATTATGTTGTGGTGTTCCTGGAGGTGTCCACTGTGAGAGAATCTCATTCTCTTTGAAATACCTCGTAAAATCTTCACTAAGATATTCCCCACCTCTATCAGACCTTAGTACCTTGATACTTTTACCCGTCTATTTCTCAACTTCACTACGGAACCTTTTGAACATTTCAAAAGATTCAGATTTGTGTTTCATAAGATACACAAATCCATATCTTGACATATCATCAGTGAAGGCGATGAAGTAAGAATATCCACCTCTAGCTTGAATTTTCATGGGCCCACAAACATCTGTATGAATTAGTCCCAATAATTCAGTAGCTCTTTCTCCACTTCCAGTAAATAGAGATTTGGTCATTTTTCCTTTAAGACAAGATTCACAAGTTAGATATGATTCAATATCATACTTGTCAAGGTACCCTTTCCTGTACAACTTGTTAATTATTTTCTCTCCAATATAACCAAACCTACAATGCCAAATGTATGTATGCTTTACTTGATCATCTCTTTTCCTCTTAAGACTTGAAACATGCATAATCGAATTAGCATTCACATTAGGTAAGTGTGATGACCCAATATGTCATCTTTAATTTTAAATATTCATTCTGTATTCTGAGACCTCAAAAAATACTATTCCGTATTCATCGACTTGCGTGCGCTATCCGTAAATTTTTTCGAAAAGTTTTTATATGAAAAATTGATTAAAATGTGAAATGGAGCTTTAAAACTCAATTGAGTTGACTTTGGTCAACGTTTTGAGCCAACGGACCCGGATCAGTATTTTGATAGTTCCGGTAGGTCCGTATCGTGATTTGGGACTTGGGCGTATGCCCGGAATTGAATTCGAAGGTCCCTAGCTCAAATTATCGGCATTTAACAGAAACTAGAAATTTAAAGGTTTAAGAATTCCTAAATTTGGTCATAATTGGGTTTTTGTTGATACCGGGTCCTGATTAGTTTGTTCAGATTCATAACAATATTTATGACTTATGTACAAAATTTGACGTTATTCCTAGCTACGTAGGCACGTTTTCCGTTAGTTTTTGAAAAAAATAAAAGGTTTAATTTTGTAAAGCTTGAATTTCTAAAGTTTGACCGGAGATTTGACTTTTGAGCAAATGACTCCGGAATGGAATTTTGATAATTCTAATAGCTTCGTATGGTGATTTCGGACTTAGACTCATGTTCGGGTTTGGATTTGGAAGTTTGATCGGGAGTTGACTTTATTGATATTGGGCTCGGAATTCAATTCTGGAAATTGAAACAGCTCCATTATATCATTTATGACTTGCATACAAAATTTGAATTTATTCCGAATTGATTTGGCATGTTTCGGCGTGAGTTATAGAATTACAAATTTCATAAACTCATAAGTCTAAATCGACGCGCGATTTATAATTTCGTCGTTGTTATGTGTGATTTGAGACCTTGAGTAGGTCCATAATTTGTTTTGAGACTTGTTTGTCTGTTCAGACTGGGTCCTAAGGGGCTCGGGTGAGTTTCAGAGTAGTTTCAGACAATATTTAGGTAATTTTTAACTGCTGATTTTTGAAAACAGTGTGCAAAGTTTCTGATGCGCAGAGCTGATTTTGGAAGCTTATATCTCGCAATTTATAAGGAATCTGGAAATTATCAAAACATGAAAGTTATAGCCCTTTGATTCTAATTTATATAAAGATAAATCATTCATAATTTGGACATTTGTACCGAAAGTTATGATCGATTGACTAAAGGCTAGTAATGCAATTTTTGTTTGTCTCGCAGTGTGCATCGCCAGAATTTTCTGATGCACAAGGCTGACTTTGGAAGCTTATATCTCGCAATATAGAAGGAATATAGAAATTATCAAAACACGAAAGTTGTAGCCCTTTAATAATAGTTTCCAGAAAGATAAATCATTCATCATTTGGACATATGTACAAAACGTTATAATTGATTGACTGAAGGCTGGTACCGTAATTTTTGGCTTGAAAATTTTGAGACAAGTCGTAACTCACAGATGCGACTTGCCTGGACAAAATATATATGTCCGGAGTCCGACATTTTTGTTCATTTTTAGAGTTTTAGACCTCGGTTTTGGGCGATTTCATAGGCATTTTTCACGAGTTTGAGTTGGTAAAGAATTCTTTATTCGAAATTAGTTATATTTCATAATTCCATACTCATTTACATCATGAATCTTTGAATTTATGGAAGAAAAATCAGATTTTTATAAAATCTTTCAAAAACGAAAATTTAAGATTTGATAGCCAATCCGATATCGGAATTCGATAATTTTTGTATGGTTGAACTCGTATTGGAACGGGTGTTCGGATTTCATGAGTTTTTCTGGGATTCGAGACGTGGGTCCCACTGTCGGTTTTTGAAATAATTTTGGATTTTAATCCGAAAAATTAGTAATTTCATATGGAATTAATTCCTACGATTCGTGTTGAGAATATTGAATTATTTGTGACTAGATTTGAAGTTTTCGGACATCAATTCGCGAGGCAAAGGTTTATTGAAATCTTGAATTTGGTTGTGAAGCGAGTTAAGTGTCGTGGTTTACCTTGACTTGAGGGAATAGAACCCTTGAATTATTGTTACGTGAGTTTCATGTGTAATGACGGATAGGAGAGGTGACGAGTGCCTATACGTCGTCAAGTTGATTATTTGCACATTTATCTCGAAATCATAAATTATTTTAAATCATGAATTAATTATTACATTAATTATTTCTCTCATATTCCTTACTCAATATTATGCCTTGAATCCATGCTATATTTGCTACATGCTTATTTGATTTATGTGACTTAATTGTTACTTGACATTTAGCATACTAAATTGCAACGACCCAACCGGTCGTTTTGAGCAATTATGCTCCTTTCAACTATTTGAAGTCTTTAATAATTTTCTACGAGGTATTATGACTTGTGTGAATTATTTGTTTTGGTTTTAAGGTATATCGGAGTTAGCTTGGAAGAATAAATTTTCATGCTGGAAGTTTAAGTTGAAATAGTTGACCGGATATTGAATTATCTGTTAACGATCTCGGAATTTAATTCTGATGTTTGCAATAGTTCTGTATGGTGATTTTGGATATAGGAGCGTGTACGGAAAATTATTTGGAGGTCCGTAGTGGAATTATGCTAGAAATGCCAAAAGTTGAATTTTGGAAAGTTTGACGGGGAGGTTGACTTTTTAATATCGAGGTCGAAATCTAATTCTGGAAATTTGAATAGCTTCGTTATGTCATTTATGACTTGTGTGCAAAATTTGAAGTCATTCCGGATTGATTGATATGTTTCGGCACATGATATAGAATTTGAAAGTTCAAAGTTCATAGATTTTGATTTGAGGTGTGATTCATCGTTTTGATGTTACTTGATATGATTTGAGACCTCGAGTAGGTCAGTGCCATGTTATGGAACGTGTTGGTATATTTGGTTGAGGTCCCGAGAGGCTTGGGTGTATTTTTGGATCATTGGTTGAGAGATTTATAAAGTTAAGAAATTAGGGAGTTTGGCCATGGTCAATATCGGGTCAAGACGACCTCTTTTCAGTGTTTTAAGTGCGTGAACAGGTCCGTAGCGTGTTTTATGATTGAAATTCATATATGGTTTATGTCCGGGAGGTTCCGGATGAGATTCGGGGTGAGTTTTGAGCGAGTTCAGACATTTCGGCCCACTAATATTATTCTGGCAATTTTGGGGGCGCGGACCGCGCATTTTGGGGTCTTGAGGCGAAGGAGAGGTGCGGACAGCAGCAGAATTTTGCGGACCACGGCAGAATTTCGCGGGCCGCGGTTGGAAGTTCTGCAGATCCGCTGGTCTGACTTCGGAAGCCAATATCTTTTGATTTACAAGAAATTCTGAGATGATTTAAAAACAAAAGTTGTAGCCCTTCGTGTCTAGTTTCCAGAAAGATAAAGAAGTCATCATTTGAACATCTGTAGAGAAAGTTATTGTCAAAATACTAAATCCTGGCAGTGCAGCCCCAAGAATTTCGCGGACGCACCAGTTTTTCGCGACAGCGGGACCCGGGGCGCGGCCGCGCTCAAAGTTTCGCGGAGCGCGAAGTGGGAGATCAGAGGTGCACTATATAAACGGGGTTTAGGGTATTATTTCACATTTTGGACCTTAGGAGCTCGGTTTGAGACGATTATTTGTGGGTTTTTCGAGAAATTCATCGGAGTGAGTGATTCTAACTCATATTTGGTTAACATACATGAATATATCATTATTTTCATCATGTAATCAGTATTTTGAGATGCAAATTTGGGGAAAATTATAGAAATTTCATAAAACGAATTTTGGGAGTTGAACACTGATTCAGAGTCGGATTTGAGTGAAATCAGTATGGTTGAACTCGTAATTGAATGGGTTGTCGAATTTTGTAACTTTTGTCGGGTTTCGAGACGTGGGCCCCACATGCGATTTTTGAGCTAAATTTCGAATTTTTATGGAAAATTAGCATTTTCATATGGAAATAATTCTAATGAATTTTATTGACTGAAACAAATTAAGTGACTAGATTCGAGGCATTCAGAGGCCGATTTGAGAGGCAAGGGCATAGCAGAGTAAAGAATTTCACACTCTGAGGTATGTAACAGTTTTAAATCTGGTCCTGAGGGTATGAAACCCCGAATTTTGGTATCATATGATTATTTTGGAGGTGACGCACATGCTAGGTGACGGGTGTGTGGGCGTGCACCGAGGGAATTGTGACTTGGTCCGTCCTGGGAAAAACTATAAAGTTGAATAATTTATTGTTAGTTATATGCTCTCTATGTGTTGATAAAATTTGATTGTAAATCATGTTACAAATCATGCTTAGGCTATGTGATAGTACTGTTGGGACCCACAGAGGTTGCGTAATTGTCGAATTGCCTACTAAATGTTATATGTACTCAGTCTCAGTTTTTTACTTGCACATTTTATCTCAGTCTGTGTTATTATTATTGATACATCATATCATTGTTGTTTGGGCTGATTTCATGATTATTGAGAGCCCGAGAGACTGGAGAAATATATGACTGAGTGAGGTCGAGGGCCTGATTGTGAGATATTGATACCGTAGCACGTGAGTTGTCTGTACAACACGTGAGTTGGCCGTGCAGATCCTTATATTATACTATAGAATGTGAGTTGGCCGTGCAGATCCTTATATTATACTATAGCACGTGAGTTGGCCGTGCGGATCCTTATATTATACTATAGCACGTGAGTTGGCCGTGCAGCACGTGAGTTGGTCGTGCGGATCCAGATATTTATATTATGGCACGTGAGTTGTCCGTGCAGCACGTGAGTTGGCCGTGCAGATCCTTATATTATACTATAGCACGTGAGTTGGCTGTGCGGATCCTTATATTATACTATAGCACGTGAGTTGGCCGTGCGGATCCAGATATTTATATTATGGCACGTGAGTTGTCCGTGCAGCACGTTAGTTATCCGTGCAGATTATAGCGCTTGGGCTGTAGGAGCCCCTCCGGAGTCTTTACACCCCCAGTGAGCGTGGGTACCCATTGAGAGTGAGTGATGAGGACTGGGAGCCCAGTGAGTGATGAGGGCTGGGAGCCCAGTAAGTTATTGTTGTCCTCAGAGGTTGTACTTGATTTCCATTTGTTGTTCACATAGTTTCTATCTGTCATTGTTGTGAAATCTCTGAAAGATTTATTTTATACGGATTACATGAACAGGAATTGTATAAAAAAATTGAATTGACATTAAACTGCCAGATTTGATAGCATGTCTATTCTTTGCTGGAATTACTGGAAATGAACCATAACTGTGTAGCTCGTTACTATCTTCAGTTCCTTATTTATTATTGTTACTTACTGAGTTGGTTGTACTCATACTACACCCTGCACTTCATGTGCAGATCTAGGTGTTCCCGGATATAGCGGGTGTTGATCCTTTCACGCAGTTGATTTTCAGGAGATTTTGAGGTAGCTGCCGTGTTCCGCAGACCTTGTCTCTCCTTCTCTATCTCCTTGTTTACTGTATTTGGTCTCAGACTATTATAGACCATATTTTCCAGACTTGTATTTATATTAGATGCTCATGTACTTAGTGACACCAGGTTTTGGGGAGTGTTCTTATTAGTATTGGTGGAATTTTGTACTATATTTACATATTATATTTTCAACTTGAAAGAGAAGTTTTGGTTTATTGAGATTATCATCTTGCCTAGTATCAAGATAGGCGCCATCACGGCAGGTTGGGATTTTGGGTCGTGACAAGTTAGTATCAGAGCTTAGGTGACATAGGTCTCACGAGTCATGAGCAGGTTTAGTAGAGTATTGCGGATCGGTACGGAGACGTATGTACTTATCTTTAAGAGGCTGCAGAACCCTTAGGAAAATTTTACTTTCTTGTATTCTATCATGCGAAATTGATTCAGCTTGAAACATAAGTCTTTGAATTCCTTCCACACATTCGTATGCGCATATGAGCGCTCGGTATCAGCTGTGCATCGACGGCTTATGATTTTATGAACGAGGTTCAAGATGTGTATTCTGTGTTTTGGTGATGGGCCAGTCTGGAGGACTTGAGGCCAGGTTTATACCGCAGCTTAGGCTCGGTAACTTCAGTTGTAACCTGTACATTTGGACTCATATGTCCGGTAATGTCCTTACGAGTGGAATTTGTGGCTCGATGAGCGGTGGAATGGCTTTGTGATGAGTATGATGTAACTGTGAGATGTGTTAAGATGATTTGAATGTGACAGGAAGTGTTTTCTTGAAATGTAAAGGAAGGCCATTGGGTGCTTTATTTTCGTTTTGATGTGACGTATAATCTCGAGTGTGAATGTTTTGAAAGATCTTTCACGTTGTTAAATTTTGGGGCAAATTAAATTCTCGTGTCTAATTAATGAGTTTGGACTCAGAAAGATTATGTGATTTCATAGTAATTATGGCTGTGAAAGGGTATAACAATATGCCAATTTGAGACTAAGCATCTGGGTTATCTCCTGCGAAGTAATTTATGTAGGTGTGTTCCTTATGATGTGAACAGAGAGTTTCTTTTCTGGCCAGTGGGGTGTATGTGTTGAGACTTGAAGTTGACTTGAGTGTTAAGAGAATGAATGCGAGATTAGCGGATGATTGAGGTATTTTATGGTTGGTATGTCTTGATCTTGAGAAGAATTTTTGTTGAACTGACTGCGGTATTAAGGCAGTAATAAAGTATGGGTATTGTGAGTTATCAAGTATTTTAATCTATGGCTTTGAGCTAAGGCAGTAATAAAGTATGGGTATTGTTAGTATTGGTGAAATTTTGTATTGTATTTAAATATTATATTTTCAACCTTAACGAGAAGTTTTTGTTTATTGAGATTATCAGCTTGCCTAGTATCAAGATAGGCACCATCACGACAGGTTGAAATTTTGGGTCGTGACATAAATATTAAATTGCCTATTTCCTCGTTAATTTCCACAATTAATTGCTACTTGTCATCACTTGTTTCTAAATAAATCATAATTATTATATGCTTGTTTTCTTACAATTTCATAATAATTGTTGTATTTATTGGAATAATTTCTTTTATAAGAATTGGTAAATTAAATTATTGAGGAGCGGGTTGCACGCCACAACAAAATTGATTGAAAGTAAATATATTGGAGGAGCGAGTTGCACGCCGCAACAGAATTGATTGAAAAGATATATTGAGGATCGGGTTGCACGCTGCAACGCAATTAAATGAAAATGAATATATTGTGGGATTGGGTTGCACGCCACAACAAAAAGTGATTTAAGTAATAATTGGTTATGACTGCCGAGTTGGCTTGATTGTTGATATGATTTACCGGTTTAATTTCTATTCATGTTCTCCTATATTGTTGTTATTATTGTTATCGCGTACATGTTAATGTAAGTGACATGCCTTAGCCTCGTCACTACTTCGTCGAGGTTAGGCTTGGCACTTACTGGGTACATGGTGTTGGTTGTACTCATACTACACTTTACACTTCTTGTGCAGATAACAGAGTTGGTCCCAACGGCGTACAGTAGATTTGCTCGGATTTAGCTATCCACAGGAGACTTGAGGTATAGTTGCACGGCGTCCGCGGCTCTGAAGTCCCCATCTACTTTATTTTAGTGGTGTATTTCTGTCAGACAACTTTATTTTCATTCAGACCCTTATTTGTATTATTCTAGTAGCTCGTGCACTTGTGACACCAGTTCTGGGATGGTATTTAGACATCGCTATTATTATGGTTTACTCACTTTATTTCAGATTTTATTCCAGTTATTAGTTTCTTTATTATTAATTGAATAATATTGTTAAAAAATGGTTAAAATTATTCTAACGTTGGCTTGCCTAGCAAGTGAAATGTTAGGCGCCATCACGGTCCAGATGGTGGGAATTTCGGGTTGTGACAAGTTGGTATCAGAGCACTAGGTTACATAGGTCTCACGAGTCACGAGCAAGATTAGTAGAGTCTGAAGGATCGGTACGGAGACGTCTGTACTTATCTTCCAGGGGCTATGGAGTTTAGGAACAATTTCACTTCTATTCTACTCTGTCATGCGATTTTATTCTATCATTGACGATTGAACTCTTCTATTCTTGTCCTCTCATAGATGGCGAGAACATGCATTGCGTCTACAGTCGGACAGGAGCCATAGCCCTCTGTGACAGCTATGACTAGGGGCAGAGGCTGAGGTCGCGCTAGAGGCCGAGGCAGAGCTCAATCTAGAGCTCGAGCAGCAGCACTTGTTGTAGAACCTCACGTGGATTTAGAAGCAGAGGTTCCAGCTTAGACGGTACCTGTTGGACCAATTCAGGTTCCGGAAGGATTCATATCTACTCCAGTACTTCAGGACGCTCTAGTCCGTTCGGTGAGTCTTTTGGAGGGTGTGGCCCAAAATGGTATATTTCCAGTGGCACCAGCCGTCTCACAGGATGGGGGGAGCACAAACTCCCACTACTCCCACTCCGGGGCAGATAGCTCCCCAGTATCAGGCTCTAGTAGCCCATCCAGTTGGGGTAGTTCAACCCGTTATTGCAGCACAGGCCGGTGATAGGCATGCTTTGTCTTCTGAGGCTTTATTGAGGTTGGAAAAGTTTACCAAGCTATTTCCAATCCATTTCAGTGGTACACCTTCTGAGGACCCACAGGATTTTCTTGACCGCTGCTATGAAGTATTGCAGAACATGGGGATAGTCGAAAGCAATAGCATTGATTTTGCTGTATTTCAGATGACTAGTTCCTCCAAGAGGTGGTGGAAATATTATGTATTTACTAGACCAATTGGTTCGCCTGCACTTACCTGGGAGCAGTTCTCGCAACTATTTCTAGAGAAGTATGTTCCTATCACACTGAGGTAGAATTACCGCAAACAGTTTGAGCGTCTCCAGCAGGGCAGTATGTCAGTCACTTAGTATGAAACCCGTTTTGTGGATCTAGCCCGTCATGCTCTTCTTTTGCTTTCTACCGAGAGAGAGAGGGTGAGGAGGTTCATTGATGGACTCGTTCAACCTATCAAGCTATAGATGGCCAAGGAGACCGGGAGTGATATTTCTTTTCAGACGGCTGCTAATGTCGCCAGGCGGATCGAGATGGTTCTTTCATAGGAGAGAGGGCCAGTGTTAGATAAGAGGCCCTGTCATTCCGATAATTTCATAGGCGCCTCATCTGGAGGCAGGAGTATTTATGGTAGGGGTCATCCTCCCAGGCCATTGTATTTAGCACTTAAGACTTCTCATGATGATTCAGGGAGTCAAGGTCTTTATGTTCCTTACCATGGAAAGCCAGCATTCAGTGCACATCCAGCTCCTATTAGTTCACCACCATTCCAGAGTCACTATGGCGTTTATCCGACCCGCTCGAGTCAGCTTCAGCTTCAGCAGCCATGACAGCTGGATGGGTGTTATAAGTGTGGGAACATTGGTCACATCAGGAGGCATTGCCCTAGGTTGTTGAGCAACAGATCTCAGCAGAATTCTCGTGCCATCATACCGGCACTGGTTGCTCCACTGCCCACCCGACCAGCTAGGGGCAGGGGTCAGACTGTTAGAGGTGAAGGTCAGACTGTTAGAAGTGAAGGTCAAACTGCTAGAGGTGGAGGTCAGATTATTAGAGGTAGAGACCAGCAAGATATGGCATGTCCCAGAGATGTAGTTTAGACTGGTGGGGCCCATCCCCGATTCTATGCTTTCCCAGCTAGGCCTGAGGCCGAATCATCCAACGCTGTGATCACATGTATAATTCTAGTTTGCCATAGAGACGCCTCAGTTCTATTTAATCCAGGATCTACTTACTCCTATGCGTCCTCCTACTTTGCTTCATATACGGTTGTGCCTCGTGATTCTCTGAGTGCGTCTGTATATGTGTCCACGCCGGTGGTAGATTCTGTTGTGGTAGATCATGTCTATCGTTCATGCGTGGTTACTATTGGGAGTCTTGAGACTAGTGTGGATCTTCTACTTCTCGACATGGTAGATTTTGATGTCATACTGGGTATGGATTGGTTGTCACCTTATCATGCTATATTGGATTATCATGCCAAGACCCTGACCTTAGCCATGTCGGGGTTACCTCAATTAGAGTGGAAAGGAACTCCTGGTCATTCTACCAGTAGGGTTATTTCTTATATGAAGGCTCGGCGTATGGTTGAGAAGGGGTGTCTAGCCTATTTGGCTTATATTTGTGATCCCAATGCGGATGTTCCTTCTATGGACTAAGTACCAGTTGTTCATAAATTTCCAGAAGTATTTCCTGCAGATTTGCCGAGGATGCCACCCGACAGAGATAATGACTTCTGTATTGATTTGGCTCCGGGCACTCAGCCTATTTCTATTCCACCATACTGTATGGCCCCGCCGGAGTTGAAAGAATTGAAGGAGAAGTTATAAGACTTGCTTGATCAGGGATTCATTAGACCTAGTGTCTCGCCCTAGGGTGCATCAATGTTGTTTGTGAAGAAGAAAGATGGTTCAATGTGGATATGTATAGATTATCGGCAGTTGAACAAGGCTACTATCAAGAACAAGTATATGTTGCTAAGAATTGATGACTTATTCGATCAGCTTCAGGGTGACAAGGTATTTTCGAAGATTGACTTGAGATGTGGCTATCATCAGTTGAAGATTAGGGCATCTGATGTCCCTAAGACAGCTTTTCGGACTCAGTATGAGCATTATGAATTTCTAGTGATGTCATTTGGGCTGACAAATGCCCCAGCAGCATTTATGGATTTGATGAATCGGGTGTTCAAGCCCTATATGGATTCCTTTGTGGTTGTATTCATTGATGACATCTTGATTTACTCCAGCAGTCGAGAGGAGCATGAGCAACATCTTCGGATTGTGCTTCAGACTTTGAGGGATAATCAATTATATGCCAAATTTTCAAAATACGAGTTTTAGTTAGACTCAGTTGCCTTTTTGGAGAATGTTTTTTTGCCAGAAGTCATAAAAGTGGACCCTAAGAAGATTGAGGCAGTTCAGAACTGGCCTAGACCTACTACAGCTACAGAGATTCGGTGTTTTATGGGTCTGGCAAGTTATTATCGCCAGTTCGTGGAAGGGTTTTCATCTATAGCAAACCCATTGACCAGACTGACCTAGAAGGGTGCTCCATTCAGATGGTCAGACGAGTGTGAGTTGAGCTTTCAGAAGCTCAAGACTACTTTGACTACGGCACCACTGTTGGTGTTGCCCATAGGTTCAGGATCGTACACGGTGTATTATGATGCATCTTGTATTGGACTCGATACGGTATTGATGCAAGATGGCAGGGTGATTGCATATGCGTCGCGGTAGTTGAAAGTTCACGAGAAGAATTATCCTGTTCATGACTTAGAACTGGCAGCCATTGTTCATGCGCTTACGATTTGGAGGCACTACCTTTACGGCATGTCATGTGAAATATTCACATATCATCGTAGTCTGCAGTATCTATTCAAACAAAAAGATCTCAATTTGAGGCAGAGAAGATGGTTGGAGCTGTTGAAAGACTATGATATCACCATTTTGTATCACCCGAGAAAGGTCAATGTGGTGGTCGATGCTTTGAGTAGATAGGTTGTGAGTATGGGCAGCCTTGCATATATTCCACTTGGTGAGAGGCCGGTAGCTGCAAATGTTCAGACTTTGGCCAATCAGTTTGTGAGGTTAGATGTTTCGGAGACCAGCCGGGTTCTAGCTTGCACAATAGCTCGGTCTTCTTTATATGAACACATCAGAGAGCGAAAGTATGATGATCCTCACTTACTTGTCCTTAAGGACATGGTACGGCACGGTGGTGCCAACATGGTTGTTGTGGGAGATGATGGAGTTCTGCCGATGCAGGGTCGTATTTGTGTTCCTAATGGGGATGGGCTTCATGAATTAATTCTGGAAGAGGCCTACAGTTCCCGGTATTCTATTCATCCGGGTGCCGCCAAAATGTATCAAGATTTGCGGCAACATTATTTGTGGAGAATAATGAAAAAGGATATAGTTGCATATGTAGCTAGGTGTTTGAATTGTCAGCAAGTTAAGTACGAGCATCAGAGACCTGGTGGTTTGCTTCAGAAGTTAGAAATTCTTGAGTGGAAGTGGGAGTGTATCACTATGAATTTTGTTGTTGGACTCCCACGGACTCAGAAGAAGTTCGACGCAGTATGGGTCATTGTGGATAGGTTGACATTTCATTCCAGTGGCAATTACCTATTCTTCAGAGCGATTAGATGAAATTTACATTCGTGAGATTGTCCGCCTTCACGGTGTGCTCGTGTCTATTATTTCAGATCGAGGTAGCAGTTTACCTCGCACTTCTGGAGGGCTGTACATCGTGAGTTAGGCACGCGGGTTGAGTTGAGTACAACATTTCATCCACAGACAGACGGACAATCAGAGCGCACTATTCAGATATTAGAAGATATGATTCGCACTGGTATTATAGATTTTGGAGGTTCTTGGGCTCAGTTCTTGCCACTTGCAGAGTTTGCCTATAATAAGCTACTAGTCGAACATTCGGATGGCTTCGTATGAAGAATTATATGGGAGGCGATGCCATTCTCCAGTTGGCTGGTTTGAACCGGGAGAGGCTCGGTTGTTGGGTACTGATTTGGTACAGGATGCCTTGGATAAGGTCAAGGTTATCCAGGATCGACTTTGCACAGCTCAATCTAGAAAAAAGAGTTATGCCGACTGTAAGGTTCGTGATGTTGCATTCATGACTGGAGAAAGAGTATTGCTCTGGGTTTCACCTATGAAAGGTGTAATGAGATTCATAAAGAAAGGCAAGTTAATCCCTAGGTATATCGGGCCCTTTGAAATTCTTGAAAGGGTGGGTGAAGTAGTCTACAAGCTTGCACTACCACCTAGTTTATCAACAGTTCATCCGGTGTTCCATGTATCTATGCTCCAGAAATATCATGGTGATCTGTCCCATGTGTTAGATTTCAGCTCAGTCCAATTGGATAAAGATTTGACTTATGAGGAGGAATCAGTAGCAATCCTAACCTGGAAGGTCCTACATTTGAGGTCTAAAAGTTATCCCTCATGTCCTAATTGAGTTTTTGTTGATACCAGGTCCTAATTTAGCTAGAAATTTAAAGGTTTAAGGATTCCTAAATTTGGTCATAATTGGGTTTTTGTTGATACCAGGTCCTGATTTAGATTCCCAGAGTTCTATCATCTTTGTAACAATATTTATGACTTATGTACAAAATTTGAAGTTATTCCGAGGTACGTATGCACGTTTTCCGTTAGTTTTTGAAAAATATAAAAGGTTTGATTTTATAAAGCTTGAATTTCTAAAGTTTGAATTTGACTTTTGAGCAAACAATCCCGGAATAAAATTTTGATGATTCCAATAGCTTCGTATGGTAATTTTAGACTTAGGCGCATGTTCGAATTTGGATTTGAAAGTTTGTAGGACAATTCGGCACATTTTGGTGAAAGTTGGAAAATAGAAGATTTTTGGAAAGTTTGACCGGGAGTTGACTTTATTGATATCGGGGTTGGAATTCGATTCTAGAAATTAAAATATCTCCATTATGTCATTTATGACTTGTATGCAAAATTTGAGTTCATTCCGAATTGATTTGGCATATTTCGGTGCGAGTTATAGAATTGAAAATTTTATAAACTCACAAGTCAGAATCGACGCGCGATTTGTAATTTCTTCGTTGTTATGTGTGATTTGAGACCTCAAGTAGGTCCATAATATGTTTTAAGACTTGTTGGTGTGTTCGGACGGGGTCCCGAGGGGCTCGGGTGAGTTTCGGAGTGGTTTCGGACCATTTTTAGGTCATTTTGAACTCCTGATTTTTGACAGATGTGAGCGAAATTTCTTATGCACAGAGCTGACTTTGGAAGCTTATATCTAGCAATCTATAAGGAATCTGAAAATTATAAAAACATAAAAGTTGTAGCCATTTGACTCTAGTTTCCATAAAGATAAATCATTCATCATTTGGACATCATGAATCCGTGAATATATGGAAGAAAAATCAGATTTTTATAAAAAAAATTCAAAAACGAAAATTTAAGATTTGAAAGCCAATCCGATGTCAGAATTCGATAATTTTGTATGGTTGAACTCGTATCGGAACGGGTGTTCGGATTTCGTGAGTTTTTTCGGGATTCGAGACGTGGGTCCCACTGTCAGTTTTTGAAATGAATTTCGGATTTTAATCCGAAAAAATAGTAATTTCATATGGAATTAATTCCTACGATTCGTGCTGAGAATATTGAATTGTTTGTGACTAGATTTGAAGCTTTCGGACATCAATTCGCGAGGCAAAGGTTTATTGGAATCTTGAATTTGGTTGCGAAGCGAGGGACTAGAACCCTTGAATTATTGTTACGTGAATTTCATGTGTAACGACGTATAGGCGAGGTGACGAGTTCCTATACGTCGTCAAATTGATTGTTTGCACATTTATCTCGAAATTATAAATTATTTTAAATCATGAATTAATTATTATATTAATTATTTCTCTCATATTCCTTGCTCAATATTATGCCTTTAATCCATGCTATATTTGCTACATGCTTATTTGATTTATGTGATTTAATTATTACTTGACATTTAGCATACTAAATATTAAATTGCCTATTTCCTCATAAATTTTCATAATTAATTGCTACTTGTCATCACTTGTTTCTAAATAAATCATAATTATTATATGCTTGTTGTCTTATAATTTCATATTAATTGTTGCATTTATTGGAATAATTTCTTTTATAAGAATTCGTAAATTATATTATTGAGGAGCGGATTGCACGCCGCAACAAAATTGATTGAAAGTGAATATATTGGAAGAGCGGGTTGTACGTCGTAACAGAATTGATTGAAAAGATATATTGAGGATCGGATTACACGTCTCAACGAAATTAAATGAAAATGAATATATTGTGGGATCGGGTTGCACGCAGCAACGGAATTTAATATGAATATATTGTGGGATCGGGTTGCACGCCGTAACGGAAAGTGATTTAAGTAATAATTGGTTATGACTGCCGAGTTGGCTTGATTGTTTATATGATTTACCGGTTTAATTTCTATTCATATTCTCCTATATTGTTGTTATTATTATTATCGTGTACGTGTTAATGTAGGTGACATGCCTTAGCCTCGTCACTACTTCGTCGAGGTTAGGCTCGGCACTTACTGGGTACATGGGGTCGGTTGTACTCATACTACACTCTGCACTTCTTGTGCAGATAACGGAATTGGTCCCAACGGCGTACAGTAGATTTGCTCGGATTCAGCTATCCACAGGAGGCTTGAGGTATAGTTGCACGGCGTTCGCAGCTCTGAAGTCCCCATCTACTTTATTTTAGCTGTGTATTTATGTCAAACAACTTTATTTTCATTCAGACCCTTATTTGTATTATTCTAGTAGCTCGTGCACTTGTAACACCAGTTCTGGGATGGTATTTAGACATCACTATTATTATGGCTTACTCACTTTATTTCAGATTTTATTCTACTTATTAGTTTCTTTATTATTAATTAAATTAAGTTGTTAAAAAAAATGGTTAAAATTATTCTAATATTCTCTTTTCCTCTTAAGACTTGAAACATGCATAATCGAATTAGCATTCATATTGGGTAAGACATAAACATCATGTTGGAGATAGCCATTCACATATAAATTATCACCATAATTATAGAGCAAATACCATTGCCTATAATAATGCGAAAACCACGTTTGTCTAACATAGAAGCTGAAATTATGTTCGAAACAAATTTAGGAATGTAATAACAATCATCCAACATAAGTACTTTGCCCGTAGGCATTATTAAAGAAATTGATCCTACAGCTATGGCCGCAACTTTTGCACCATTTCCAACTTGTAGATTAATTTCTCCTTTCTCTTCAACCTTCTACTTATTTGGAACCCCTGCAACATATTACAGATGTTATAACCACTTCCAGTATCTAATACCCATAATGAAGCATCAGTAGTAGTTAAAGAAACTTTGAAAACATTTTTCATTTGAGTCTTACCTTGTTTCTTGTCATTTAGAGTCGCAAGATACTCCTTGCAGTTTCTCTTCTAATGTCCTATCTTCTTACAATGGAAACATTCAGCATCGAATTGGTTAGCTTTGCCTCCTTTGCCTTTGGGTTTGGTCACACCACCCTTAGACGCAATAGGCCTCTTCTTGAGTTTATTTTTACCCTTACCCTTCTTCTTAGAAGAGTTTCTAACCAACATGACAGTGCCGTTCTTCTTCTCAGATGCAAGTTGATTCTCATAATCAATCAGCATGTTAAGCATCTCATGAAGATCACAATCCATTTTATGCACATTGAAATTAATAACAAATTGTGAAAAAGATTCAGAGAGTGACTGTAAGATCAAATCTTGAGAAAGCTCTTTACCTAGTTTGCACCCCAACTTCTCAAGTTCTTCAATAAAATCAATCATATGATTGACATAGAGTCCAACTGGAATGTTTCTAGTCAGTTTGGATCCAAATAAAGCCTTAGATAGTGTCACGACCCAAAATCCATAAGGGTCGTGATGGCGCCGGACACCACTATCAGGCAAGCCAAAAATAATTACTTAATTGGGATCTCATTTTATTATTTTGAAATCATATTTTTCTTTCAATTTAAATAGTAAATAATGGGGATTTACAGAGTAAATAATAATGCTTTTAACAAATTCAATATAGAACAGCCCATAATCATCCCAAAATCCGGTGTTACAAGTGCATGAGCATTAACTAGGAATATAAAATAAAATATAGCAGTTGTCCAGAATACAAATTGGATAGGAAAAATGTAAATACTCTGAAGGAGACTCTGCTGGTTGCGGGTCGACAAATGGAATGCAGCTCACCTAGGTCCCCGCATGTATACACGCCTCTGCTCTCACATGGCCTCTAGACATATATGTACCTGCACAAAAATGTACAGCAAGTGTAGTATGAGTACGTAAGCAACGTGTACCCAGTAAGTATCTAGCCTAACCTCAGAGAAGTAGTGACCAGGGGTCGACATCGACACTCACTAGTGTCCAACAACATAAGGTACAGTAAAGAGGTAGCAAATATGAGGCAGAGTAAGTAAGTGAAATAGACAAATATGGATCACGTGGTACAAATCCCCTCTCTTTACGAGGAACTCAAGCTCTTCATTAGAAATTTCCTCCTTAACCGGAGCATATATATAGGTATAGTGAAACTCATCAAGTGGCTACCATAATTCAAATCCAGAATTTACAGATACACTGGCTTCTTGCCAAGGTTTTACACACAATTTTATGGGAATGTGATATAGGAAATGCCGAAGCGTACAGCCCGATCCAACATAATAATAAAATTGTGCACTGCCGAGGGTCGAACGGCCCGAACCATATGATAAATCAATTAACCCGCCGAGGCGAACGGCCCACTCCCATGAGAGTATGGTACATAAATCCTGCCGAGGCAAACGGCCCGATCCCATAAGATTGAAATACAAATTCCCGCCGAGGAGAACGACTTGATTCCATAAGAAGTGAAATACAAATTCCTGCCAAGGCGAACGGCCCGATCCTATTAGAATAAGAAACTTTGACGGGTCCTTGACCCCACTCATGAATAAACATGTGAGTTGTAATTTCTTTAACAAAAACCTTTCAATGAAGTATATATATATCACGAAAACATGCCGTAGGAGGAGTGAAGTTATTCGGTGACGAATCATGAAATCGTGAAGTCTCTACAATAGAAAGTCTAGTCTCAAGTAAAAATATAAAATAAGGAATTAAACAAGTAAGGATAATCCCTATAGTACAAGTACAGCATGGTGTGAACCTAAGTCTACCCGGACAATAACATGAATCTAACTACGTACGGACTCTCGTCACCTCGTGCGTACATAGTCCCCGCAACAAGTTGCACATATTAAATACATCACCTAAGGATAGTTTTCCCCCTCATAGAGTTAGACAGGAGACTTACCTCGCTCTGAAGTTCCATAACCGGATCCAAAGCCCTATAACACCTCAAACCGATGCCCGTCACTCCAAAACTAGTCAACTAAGATGCAACCCAATCAAAATGTACTCTAATACTCATAATTAATCAATTTATAACAATTTTCAACTCCGCTCGAAGAATCGATAAAGCAACCCTCGGGCCCACATGCCCGGATTCTGAAACTTTTCGAAGATAAACACTACCCATAGCACTACGAACTCAAATATATAATTTATTCTCAATTTCATGCCCAAATTCATTATCAAAATCCAAGAATACCAATTTCAAGGTTTTTCTTCAAAATCCCAAATTTTCATAAATTTTCAAGTCTAAATCCTTATATAATCCAAATATTTAACTTGCAATAGGTGGGAATCACTTAACTTGACATAGATGATAAAAATCTCCCTTCCAAGAGCTCCAAATATCGCCCAACCAAATGAAAAATGGGTGAAATGAACCCAAACCCCGTTTTAAAAATATTCTGCCCAGCCCGACCTTCGCACCTGCGGTCAAATAGCCACTTCTGCTGCTCCGCACCTGCGAAAATTCCATCGCAGGTGCGGCTCCAGCTTGGCCCAACAGTCCTGCATCTGTGCTCCATGTAGCGCATCTGCGCGTCCGCTTCTGCGGTCCATGCGACGCACCTGCGCCCATCTCCCGCTACTACGTTTCCCACTTTGCATCTGCGCCTTCGCATGTACTCCCAAATGTTTCCGCACCTGCGGTTACTGACCAGCCTCCTCTCCTTTGCACCTGCGACTTGTGGCTCGCACCTGCGGCCCTTTTCACGCAGGTGCGATTGCACCAGGTATCAGCTGCCTCAGCATTTCATCCAAGTCCAAACTCGATCCGTTAACCATCTGGCATCCACCCGAGTCCCTCGGGACTTCAACCAAATATACCAACACGTCCCAAAACATATCACAAACTTAGTTGAGCCTTTAAATCACATCAAACAACGCTAAAAATACGAATCACCCTCCAATTCAAACTTAGTGAACTTTAAAACTTCAACTTCTACAATCGATGCCGAAACCTATCAAATCACGTCCGATTGACCTCAAATTTTGTGCACAAGTTATAATTGACATTACGGACCTATTCCAACTTCCGGAATCGGAATCGGAATTCGACCCCAATATCAAAAAATCCACTTCCGGTCAAACTTCTCAAAAACCTTCAAAGTTCCAACTTTCGCCAAATGACCCCGAAATGACCTACGGACCTCCAAATCCACATCCGGACGCGCTCCCAATACCAGAATTACCATACGGAGCTATTCCTAGACTCAGAAATCCCAAACGTAAATTGATAGCATTGAAATGCACTCCAACCCAAATTTATGAAATCCTTCCAAAATGCCAACTTCCACAATAAGCGCCAAAATGTTTCCGAGTCATCCAAAACCCAATCCGTATATACGTACAAGTCCAAAATTATCATACAAACCTGTTGGAACCTTAAAATCCCGATTCCGAGATCGTTTACTCAAAAATCACCCTTTAGTCAATTCCTCCAACTTAAAGCTTCTGAAATTAGAATTTTTTTTCCAAATCAACTCCGAATATCCTGAAATTAAGTTCTGACCACGCGTACAAGTCATAATACCTGAAGTGAAGCTGCTCAGGGTCTCAAACCGCTGAATGACGTGCTAGAGCTCAAAACGATCAGTCGGGTAGTTACAGATAGCTGATATCTAGCTGTCTTGCTTTGTGTATCAAACATCTTCTTAAGATGTTCATTGATTGCAGTTGGATCCATATCCTAATGTTTCCTCTAGAGATCAGAACTCATAGAAGCGAGAATGATGCATTTGGTAGTAAGACATTCTTCTAAGTATTTCTGATAAATCTTGGTGGCATCACCATCATCCTCATCTGGGACTTCCTTGGCAGGCTTATCGATCACATCAATAAGCTTTTCATGCATGAGAACAATTCTCAAATTTCTGTACCAATCATCAAATTTTAGTCCTACCAACTTGTTGGTCTCAAGTATTCCACACGTCGATATAACAGACATATTGAGAAATCTAAAATTAGAAAAGAAAAGACAATATTATAAGAACATATTTACGCATATCATAAAGACATGGACTTTTATCTAAATAATATTTTCACTAATTATTTTAAACTAGTTACCTTCACTATAGTTTAGGAAATCTTTATTTCAGTTAGTAGAGTAAAGGAATCCTTTAATAATATATATGAGAAACTTGGAAGTCAAGTCGTTTCTCACATATATTTTAAAGTTAGGTACACTTACCAATTGCATCCCCATATAATTTCCTTAAATAGCTCTATGTCAATTAGTCCCCTGGTAGTCAGGTCGATCCTATTGGCGTAGTTGAGTTCAACCATCATGATAGCAAAGAACTTATTAAATTTTATACTCCCCAGGTAGTCCAGGCGTCTAGTGTAAAATTAAATAGTTATTTCAATCCATGCATCTAATGCAATAAATAATTTTAACATATTCTCGAATTATAAATCTTCTGGTTGTCAGGCCGCTCCTATAAACAAGAAGTAAATAAAATTATTTATTTTGATGGATAGCTTTACAATAAAATATCTTATATTTTATTAGTAAGAACTTAAATTTTAACAAGAGGGAATGTTACTAAAAATAACTTTTAATAACAAGATGATCAAATCTTTTATAGAACATGAATTTTGTTCAAGAGACACGTGTATTATGGCTTGAACTTTTCAAATATAATCTTAAAATATTTCATAAATAAATTTTAGACACGAGAAACTATGGCTCTGTTACCACTGTAGGATTGCATATAGATGTTCTTAACACGCAGCGGAATACAATAACAATCCTAGGCAAAACTTTTCGTGTTTAAAATTTATTTACATGTCAAAGATCGGATCCAAGACGTACTTGGTGAAGAGAGTCTCGTTTTAAATTTCTTCGATAGTGCGAAGACTCTATGCATATCCATACCGAGACTGATCCTTGCTATCAATTCTTTGATCAATGAAACCCCGCGGACAAATTGAATGAAAATATTGTGTTAAAATTTTTCTCAAAAATCTCAACTCAAAGGTAGAAGAACAAAAAATAATTTTCTTGTACTAGTATTTTCTATCTTGGCTTTGTATTACACTATTACTTTCTCAAAGCAATTTTCTTATCAAGAATAACTCTCTTGGTTTCTAGTGACTTTACAATATGTATAAGATCTATATTACTAAACATCTTTGACACACACACACACACACACACACACACACACACACACACACACACACACACACACACACACACACACACACACACACACACACACACACACAATATATATATATATATATATATATATATATATATATATATATATATACATAATTTTTGTTGGAAAATATAAATCACATGCCTTATGGGATTTGATGGAAAATACAAATAACATGTCTTATGGTCAATATTTTCCTACTGAAAATATAATCCCGTTCCAAATGGGTTTGTTGCCAACAATTCCTTTACGCGTGAATTCAATTCTAAATTAAATTCTACAACTTAGTCTCCATTAAAAAAAATATGTAACTCATTTCTTTTGTTGACAATACACATGAATTCTAAATTGAATTCTATAACTTAGTCAATATTTAAAAAAAATATGTAACTCATTTCTGGAATTCAATTCTAAATTGAATTCTACAACTTAGTCAACATTAAAAAAAAATATGTAACTCATTTCTTTTGTTGACAATACACGTGAATTCAATTCTAAATTGAATTCTACAACTTAGTCAATATTTATATTCATATACACAAATATTAATTATAATTACCAAGTACATATATATATATATATCAACCAAGAGATGTAATTTAATTTTCTTATTTAAAATAGAAAACTTCAACTTGTCCACAATATTAATTATATCCTCTGTGCTAGCAAAGAATATAATAATATTTTATTTGGACTAATAACTAAATTTATTTGACTAATTAAATTCTTTAATTTAATTATCAAATAATAAAGTAATTAATCCTTTAGCAAAGATCAGAACACTCGTTAGTGTGCGACCCCATAGGTTCAATACTAAACCAGTAGTAAATTGATCACATCAATATACTAATCAAGGGTGGTGTCTAGCAACACTCCTTAGCGACCGGATAGCATGAAGTATACAATCCAAAAATAAATACTTGATTGGGTTCTCATTTTAATATTTTTGAAATCATATTCTCTTCAATTAAATAGTAAAAGATGAAGTTTACAGAGTAAATAATAATATTTTTAACAAATTTCAATACAGGACAACCCAAATTACCCCAAAACACGGTGTCACAAGTGCATGAGTCTCAACTAGGAATATAAAATAAAATACATCTTTCCGGAATACAACTTCGGACAGGAGAAAGATAAATACTCTGAAGGAGACTTTGCTAGCTGCGGACTTGTAACGTGTAATGCAGCTCACCTAAGTCCCCACAATAACCGCACTTATGCGCCCAGAAGGCCACTAGACATATATGCACCTGCATAAAAATGTGCAGCAAGTGTAGTATGAGTACGTAAATCAACGCGTACCCAATAAGTATCCCGCCTAACCTCGAAGAAGTAGTGACGAGGGGTCGATTTCGACACTTACTATGGGATATAAATAAAATATCAATGATATAATTAGGCATGGATTATGTAGAATGGTTGTAAGCTCAATATCATGAAATAAGCAAACAATTTTTTTGTTCATAAGAAATTTCCAAATTTATTTTTCGTCATTTAACATTTTTGGACCTCGGGCCAATGAAAACAATATCAATTATTATCAATTCCAAAGATATATCATGCGCAAATCAGGTCGAGGTCGTACGGCCCGCTCCAACATAAATATTTAAACTACGCACTGATAACTAGGGGTTTTAGCCTATTATTTACTCTCTTTTGCTTAGGTTTTGGGTCAAAACTGTGTAAAGTTATTCCCTAAAACTAACTTAATATGCTTCCTTACAGGGTCTGGTCAAAATGAGGCAAAGAAGCCATAATAAACTCATGAAGGAGTCAAACCTGCAAGAATCCAAGGCTGAGACTGGAGCGCTGAGAGCGGCAGAAAAGCGCGGCCGCGTAAGGACTACCGCTGAGGCGGCCACTATTACGCGGTCCGCGAAAGTAGATTCAGAGAAGCTGCTTTGAGTACGAAATTCAGTAAGTAACAAGTCCAAACTTTGGACTAAAAGGTAGTGACGAACTCAACCTCAACAGGTATAACAAAAATAAATGTGCAGAAACGTAGGCATGCTTTCAAGTCAAATATACAGCTCAAACAATAAAGGAAGTAAATATCTGAACAGTGTAAGGTATACAACTCAGCTATCTCTACATGCCAATGCACAAACTGTATGAAATGCACCATGTGCTCCACTCTCAAGTATTCAACCACTCGGTACTATATATGGCCATCCGCCCAGGAAATCCATCCCGGAACATATACAAAACTGACTATAAGTCACCTGTACCAAGAAAAAAGGGCAATCCAACCCTGTGGAGAAATCCATCTCCAGATATTAAGTACTTCGGACAAATCCATCCCTTAATAATATCATCCGCGCTCACTGGGGGTGTTTTACAGACTCCGGAGGGGCTCCTACAGCCCAAGCGCTATCATAATCATCAATATAACCACTGCGGAGTGCAGCCCGATCCCATAACTGTCACTCATAACCAGGCACTCGGCCTCACTCAGTCATCAACCTCTCCAGTCTCACCACGAGCTCACAATATCATGAAAACAACCCGGAACAATAATATGATGAATCAATAAATAATTGAGACAAATATATGATATAAAAATGCATGATCATGACTGAGTATGAAATAGTAAATGACACTAGTGAGATGACAGCAAGAAACGACCACTAACGGTCCAAACAATACTGGCATAAAGCCTAACCATGATATCTAGCATGATTTTCAGCTCAACTACTTTATCACATGATGAAAACATGGATTTCAATAGGATAAAGTCACTAAATGGTGCCATGGAATCACCTAGGTCACAATTCTCACGGTGCACGCCCGCACGCCCATCACTTGGCATGTGCGTCACCTAAATGCCAATCACATAGCATATAATTTGGGGTCTCGAACCCTCAGAACCAAGTTTGAAAATATCATTTACCTCAAACCAAGCGAAAATCCTACTCCGCGATGCCCTTGCCTCTCAAATCGGCCTCCAAACTCCCCGAATCTAGCAACAAGCAATACGATACGATCGTTATAGACTAAAGGAACCAATTCCACAAGAAAAATACCAAATTATAGCCAAAAATCCGAAATCGACTCAAACCCAGCTCCCCGGGCCCACGTCTCGGAATCCAACAAAAATGACAAAACTGAAAGCCCATTCACTCACGAGTCTTGTCATACCAAATTTACCAACATCCGACAACAAAATCTCCTTCAAAACCTCAAAATTCCATCTCAATAACTCTTCCACTTTTCCCCAATTTTTCACACCAAATCATAATTTAGATGATAAAAATCAAGATATAATCTTGGAATTTAACCAAAACCAAGTGAGAAACACTTACCCCAATCAACTCCGCGAAAATCCCTTCAAAAATCGCCCAAATCCGTGATCTCTAGCTCAAAATATGAAAAATGAGCTCAAACCCTCGATTTTTGAATTTAACACTGCCTGCCCAGATTTCTTCTTCGCGAACGCGACCGTCCTCCCATGTTCGTGTAGACCAACTCAGACTGCCTCTCCGCTTTACTCTTCGCGAATGTGACAACTGCTTCGCGAACGCGATGCCTTACCAGCTCAAACCTTCGCGAACGCGACCCTCACCTTGCGAATGCATAGACCAAGGACCTGGGGTCCCCAACAGCCTTACTCCTCTTCGCGAACGCGATGTCACTCATGCGTTCGCGATGCACACACTTCCCTACCCTTCGCGTTCGCGTCCTCACCTTCGCGAACGTGTAGAACAAAAATTCACCATCTCAGAAACACTTTTTGCGAACACGAGGCCCCTCTCGCGAACGCGTAAGAGGAAACCAGAACCAAAATACAGCAGCAGATCAGCTATCTCACCAAGGCCAAACATACCAACGCATCCAATAACATCATACGAACCAAGTCAAACCTTCAAATCACCTTCAACAACACCAAAAACATGAATTACACACGCATTCAAGCCTAATGAACTTAGAAATTTTCGAATTCCACAAACGACGTCGAAACCTACCAAACCACGTCCGAAAGACCTCAAATGTTTCACACAAGTTAAAAATGACACCACGAACCTACCCCAACTTCCAGAAATCCAATCCGACCCCGATATCAAAATTTTCACTGCCGGCCAAAATTCTAACTTTCGCCAATTCAATCCTAATTCTACCACGGACCTCCAAATCATATTCTAGTCGCTCTCCTAAGTCCAAAATCACCTAACAGAGCTAAGGAACCATCAAAATTCAAATCCGGAGTCATTTACACATAAGTCAACTTACGGTCAACTTTTACAACTTAAGCTTTCAATTAAGAGACTATGTGTCTCAATTCACTCCGAACCAGAACCAACTAACCCGGTATAATATAATATCGCTGAAGAACACAAAAAGAAGCAGGAAATGGGGGAACGGAGCTATAGCTCTCGAAACGACCGGCCGGGTCGTTACACCTGGGTATGGAGTTGCATCATTTATTTATATTTAGGATGGAGTTCCCTGGGCATGGAGTTGCCTCATTTATTTATATTTGGGATGGAGTTCCCTGGGCTAGATTGGACCTGTACAATACTGAGTGACTGAATATCAGTAATTATGAATATATATTTGGGATGGATCTTCCCTGGGTGGATTGGTCATATACAGTACTGTGAGATTGAGTACTTTGAGAGTGTGAGTACATGAGTTTATCATTGTGCTGCATTGCATTAGACATGCATACTTGATATGTAGGCATAGAGAAGTATTTTTCCCCGTGCCATCTGATAATGGGATTTCTTATGTGTCATTAAAGTTTTGAGAAAAATCATAGGTTTCAGACTTACTCATATTTTCGGTGACTTTCGGCAAAGGATTTGAGTTTTATTGTTATATTGAAAAGAAAATATTAATTTTTCGGAATTTTATACGAGTCGAGCATTTTATTATTGAGTTATTACTTATGCTGCTTTAAATTATATTGTTATGAACTAATACTGGTTATTGGAGTTGGACTCTGACCCTAACCCAGCTCGTCACTACTTTTATCCTAAGGTTAGAATTGTTACTTATTGAGTACATGGCGTCGGTTGTACTCATACTACACTTCTGCACCTTGTGTATAGATTTCTGATGCTGATGTAGCTGCGTACTGCGGGAGCTGGATCTGAAGATGTACCTGCGCTCCAATCATTGCTGCCTCTTGTTCATGGTAGCTTTAGAATTTTAATCTGTTCATGTATATTTTAGACAGATGACGTATTTTTATTCCACACCAATGTTGTAAATTCTAATCTTAGAAGCTCATGATTCGCACTACCAGTCCTTAGGGAGTGTATTAGAGTCAGTTAAATATTAATTGAATCGGATTATTATGATTGGGCTTACATAGCGGGTGAGGTTAGGTGCCATCACGGCTAGTTGAAGTTTGGGTCATGATAAGTTGGTATCAGAGTTGTAGGTTCATAGGGTATACAAGTCATCAGAAAGTTTCTAGTAGAGTCTTGCGGATCGGTATGATGACGTCCATACTTATCTTCGAGAGGCTACATGGCATTTTAGGATAAACTTCCCATCTTTCTTTCCTTATCGTGCTATATTGATTCGGCTTGAAGCGTACCTCTTTGAATTTATTCCACTCATTCGTGTGCGCATGTGAGCGCTCGGTATCAGTTGTGCGTCGCCGACTTGTGATTTCATGAATGAGGTTCGAGATGGGTATTCTGTGTTTTAGGTGATGGGCCAGTCTGGAGGACTTGAGGCCAGGTTTAAACCACAGCTTAGGCTCGGTAGCTTCAGTTATGTAAACTTGTACATTTGGACTTATATGTCCGGTAGTGTCCCTATAAGTGGAATTTGTGGCTCGATGAGCGGTGGAATGACTGAATGATGAGTATGATGCAACTGCGGGATGCGTTCAGATGGTTTGAATGTGACAAGAAGAGTTTCTCGAGATGTCAAAAGGGTCATTGGGTGCTTGATTTCCGTCTTGATTTAATATATAGTCTCGAGTTATGAGTGTGTTGAAGGATCTTTCACGTTGTTAAATTGTGGGACAAATTAAATTCTCATGTCTTGTTAATGAGTTTAGACTTAGGAAGATTAAGTAATTTCGCAGTGATTGAGGCTGCGAAAGGATATATCAAGATGCTAATTTTTGGCTAAGTGTGTGGGTTATCTCATGCGGAGTAATCTACAGAGGTGTGCTCCTTATAATGTTGAGTGGAGAGTTTCTTTTCTACCAGCGGGGTGTATGTTTTGAGATTTGAATTTGAATCTAGTTGAGAAAGTTGACTTGACTGCCAAGAGAATAAATGCCAGCTTAGCGGATGATTGGGGTATTTTATGGCTGGTTTTGCATGAGCTTGAGATGAATTTTCGTCGAACTGATTACGGTATTATGGCAGTAATAGAGTATGGGTATTGTGAGTTATGGAATGTTTTGTTCTATGGCTTTGAGCTAAGTAGGGGAGCCTGCTATGGACGATGTGGTTTCATGTTTATGTGTTAAATACCAGTTTTGGGTCAGAGGCATAATTGTGGATCCGTATGACTTGTGAAGGTTGAGATCGAGGATGACTCAAGTAAGAAAATTCCTGGATACGAGTTATATTTTACTTTATGAGTGTATGAAAATCATAGGATGAGTGAGTTGTTATTTGCGAAGTATGTAGTGCGCATTGTACGAACTTGATCGATGGTGTTAAAGAAGGCTTACTTCTTTGAGTGTTGTTATGCTAATGGGGCACGTGTCTTTTGGTCCGTTTGGGCGGTTCAATTTAGATTTGGGCAGAGTGGGTAACTCTCACGAGGGTTCTAATGGATTCAAATGTATATGTGGCAATTGAAAATTTTTTCGGATTCGTATATCGCTAGAATCAGTTATTTACATTGGATGGTGTCGAGACTTGCGGTAATTCTGTATGATTATGTATTCTACATTTCAATATAAGAAAGGAAAGAGGAACAATTTTAATTTCACATAAGGTCTTTCAGAGTGGGTGTCTCGGTTGTGGTATTTATGGGGGTGCTTAAGAAGAATACAATGAATTATGGGCCTTAAGGTAGTGTGGTTTTATGTTAGGATGTCTTGTAGTGAGCTTTGGGTAAGGATCGTGGAGTTCTGACAAGGAGGAGTGTCAACTTAAGGGTAATTAAGAAGAAACACAGAGAAAATAGGTCGACTGGGTAGTAGGTTGGACCAGTATGGTATGATCGGTTCTTTGGGTACCTATGATGTGGTGAGGCTCTACAGATGTTTTGGTGGAAATATTCTTGGGTTTGGTGACCTGCGTGGCTTGGTCGAGTTAGAGGAATTCAGTTCTTATAGCTTGGTTATGTGCAAATGAATTTCAAAGTGTTCTTGATGGTTTCTACCATGGTTTGAGTCGGATATTTTCTACCAGTGTGAGGAACATGTTGTGTATTGTGATTTCCTCCTGGATGAGAGCAAATGGAAGGTTTCTAACTAACCGGGTATGTAATTTGCTTGTGACTCAGAGTTGATAATGAGATTCTCATGCTTTTCACATGATGGCATGATAGATGTGGTATGTTGTGCGGGATTAAGATTTACATGTACCAGGTGGCAGTTCAGTCTTAAATGGAAGGTCACGAATTTTGGACAGCATGGTCAGTTTCAGATATTTAGATGAATGTTATAACTGCTCAGTAATTCCTGAGAATGGTGCACATTTCAGAAGGCGCATTGTGTTTTGACTTACGGATGTTCATTGGTATTGCGGTACTCACCTGGTTGACAGACTGCTGGTATTCAAATTATTTCTATGTGGCACGGAAAAATTATGAAAGTATTCCTAGTGGGATGATCGTGCATGAAGGATGTGTTAGTCATTCGAGTGTCGGAGTTGTGATCAGTTATGGTGGTTCATGTGTTTTATGAATTTGGGGACTGGGAGTTCTCAGAAGTAAATTGTTTTGGGGCCTCGAACTGTGAAGATGAGGCCAAGTTAACTAGATAATAGTATGTGTTATGGTTAAGTCATTGAGGACTTTTTAGAGGGCTATTTATCCATGCTCGGATTGCGTTTAGGATATAATAAGACTAGAATTGACTGTTAAGCTTTAAGCTATGATGTTTCTCATATCTGTAACATTGCGTGAGCTATTTGAGCCGTGTTTGAGGCTACATAGGGGTTAAAATCCCTGAACGAACTTGATAAATGCCTCAGTGATGAAAGATTTCCGATTTGAGCTACGATAGCACACTTTGTACATGCCTACACTTTAGCATGTCATTTATATCAGTCCAGGAATATGAGAATCTTATCCTACTCATCATATACCTGTATACCTGTTTAAATGATCCCATATGATATGTTGGACTGGAGGCCTGGGACTCTACCGGGCGGATTATGTTATTAGCACGTGAGTTGTCCGTGTAGATTCATATATTGATATTATTGGCACGTGAGTTATCCGTGCGGGTTCTATTGTTAGCACGTGAGTTGTGCGTGCAGCGTATGAAAATCGTGTTTCCTTAATCGCTTATTTGATTAATTGTTTCCTTCCTCTACATGCTATGATATTGCCAGACCAGGGCAATTTGAGAAAAATTGTGCACATGCACACACAGATGTTCTTCTCAAGGAATTTGATGAGTTGGTTTTAAATAATGTTCAGTGCCGATTTTTTTTTAAAAAGGTAGGATTACACCGTAATAGGTAGAATAGTTATTTTTGGTGATATACGGTCATTGGACCTAGAATGGATACTATCAGGTTTGATTACAGTGTATTGGAAGAATAATTTAGAATTCGACTTAAATAATTGGCTATGGTACTTGTTGAACGAGGGGAAGCTCTATGACATGTTGATCTGGTGAGTGGTTGTGAGTTTCGAAATGTTTCTTTCATTACCGGCAGTATGCGAAAGTTTTGGAACGAGGTTATGTGAAATGTAGGGTTTAATACTAGTACTTGGTTGGGTTTCAGTAGTTACTGTGATCAGAAATGGTGTTGCGAGTATGCGAGTTATGTAGTATGTTATGTGATTATATATCGGGTTATGGTTAAGGCTTAATACAGCTTGTTCAGACTTATAAAGTGTGTAGATGTGAGATTCGGGTCATGAAAAGACTTTCGGATGTTAGAAATTGGGTTCCAAGGTTTATGGGCCACGGTTAAAGTAATGATTTTCAATTATGTTGTGCTGTCAGGCCTATATGGAATAGGGTGACATGGGATCACCCCAAGTATATGCGTGGTAAGGTAGAATTATGATTTGAAGGTTTAGGAACAACTCTTGGCACGTTCGAGGACGAACGTATGTTTAAGTGGGGGAGAATACAACGACCCGACTTGTCGTTTTGAGCATTTACATCCTGTTCAACAATTTGAAGTCTTGAGCAGTTTTGTAATGTGTATTATGACTTGTGTGAATTATCGGCTTTGGTTTTCGGATGGTTCGGGTTTAAATTGAAAGAACAATATTTGTTTAGAAGCTTAAATGAAAAGAGTTGACCGAAATTTGACTTTTGTACAACAACTCTGAAATGGAGTTTTGATGGTTCAAATAGCTCCGTATGGTGATTTTGGACTTAGGAGTGTGTCCGGATATTTATTTGGAAGTCCGTAGTTAATTTTGGCTTAAAATGACGAAAGTTAAAAATGGAAGGTTTGGAAGTTTGATCGGGAGTTGACTTTATTGATATCCGGGTCGGAATCCAGTTCTGGAAATTTTGATAGGTCTGTTATGTCATGTATGACTTGTGTGCAAAATTTGAGGTCAATCGGATTTGATTTGATAGGTTTCGGCATCGAATGTAGAATTTGGAATTCGTTAATTTTTATTAAACTTTAATTGGGGTGCGATTCGTGTTTTAGTGTTGTTTAATGTAATTTGAGGCATCGAATAAGTTCGTGTCATGTTATGGTACTTGTTAGTATACTTGGTTGGGGTCCCATGGGGCTCGGATGAGTTTTGGAAGAGTTTGATATTTTGAGCATAAGCATGTAATGATTCAAAGGTCCATTTTTAGTTCTAGAGATCGAAATTCGATTTCGAGACTTCTAGGAGTTTGATAATGAATTATAGGAATGATCTGGAATGTTTGGTCTAATTTCATCAAGTCGTGATTAGGTTTTTAGTGCGAAACATGAGTTAATTGTTTAACGAGCGAAATTGGTATCACATTGAGCAAATGAGCTCCTAATTGAGTTTCGATTGAACGACTAGGTTCATATTATTATTTTTGACTCAAAGGAACAAGAATCGTCGAATTCAGAGTTCGTATGATGGAGTTAGAGCCTTTTAGTAAAAAAATAAATTATTGGTTCAAGCAGGTTCTAGTGCGAACCTTTAGTGACGGGAAATGGGCTTTTAGTGAAAGGAAATGGACTTTTAGCGACCAGATTAGGGTTTTTATTGAGTAGTTTTGTTTTTTAGCTCATTTCAACATTTTTGGGAGAAAGAACATGGCTTGGGGCAATTTTTCAGAGAAATTTCACAGGAAATCTTGAGGTAAGTCACTTGTGATCATTGTTAGTCAATAATATTAAATTATCATCGAATATTCCGACTTGATTACGTGTTCTTGAGGTGTAATTCGAGAATTTGGGCTTAGGGGTTTGAAAATAAGATTTGAGGATTTGAAGGTCAAGTTGATGTCGGAATTTGGTATGGTTGGACTCGTGGTTGAATGAGCATTCATATTTTGTAACTTTTGTCGGGTTCCGAGACGTGGGCCCCACTGTTGACTTTTTCAAATTTATTGTAAAATTTAGCATTTTTATATGGAATTGATTCCTACACCTTGTGTCGATTGTATCAAATTATTTTTGACTAGATTCAAGGCGTTCGAATGCCGAATAGAGAGGAAAAGGCTTATTGGAATAAAGAATTGCACGGTTTGAGGTAAGTAACATTTCTAAACTTGGAGCTGAGGGTATGAATCCCTGAATTACGTATTATATGAATTGTTTGGAGGTGACGCACATGCTAGGTGACGGGTGTGTGGGCGTGCACCGTAAAAATTTATGACGTAATTGATTCCGTAGAATTTTGTAATCAAATAATCTTGGCATTATCTATGTACTTTCATGTGTTAAAGAAATTGAGCTGAGAATCATATTAAAAATTATGATGAGGCTATATGCCGTTATTATTTAGACCAACAAAGGTCATATTATTGTTGAATTATTTGTTTAAATTATAATTTCATACTCAGTCATGTTCATTCATTTCATATCATATCTCATTCTCTGTTGCTAATTATTGATACATCATATTATTATTTTTGGGCTGATTTTCATGATATTTTGAGCCCGAGAGACTAGAAAGACTGATGACTGAGTGAGGCTAGCGGCCTGATTGTGAGGATATTATGGGATCGGGCCGCACGCTGCAGCAGAGCTATATATATATATATATATATATATATATATATATATATATATATATATATATATATGGATCGGGCTGCACGCCACAACAGGCCTTATTGGCTTATTTCATTATAGGATCGGGTTGCACGCTGCAGCAGGCCAGATTGGCTTATTATAGCGCTTGGGCCGAATGAGTCCCTCTGGAGTCTGCACCCTCCACAGTGAGCGTAGTGGATATTATATTTATTATGGAGTTCCGTGGGCATGGAGTTGCCATATATATTCACTTATGGGATGGAGTTCCCTGGGCGTGGAGTTGCCTTATTTATTTATATTTGGGATGGAGTTCCCTAGGCATGGAGTTGACTTATTTATTTATATTTGGGATGGAGTTCCTTGGGCATGGAGTTGCCTTATTTAATTATATTTGGGATGGAGTTCCCTGGGCATCGAGTTGCCTTATTTATTTATATTTGGGATGGAGTTCCCTGGGCTAATTGGCCATGTATAGTACTGAGTGACTGAATGTCAGTTATTATGTATATATATTTGGGATGGATCTTTCCTGGGTTGGATTGACCATATACATTACTGTGAGATTGAGTACTCTAAGAGTGTGAGTACATGAGTTCATCATTGTGCTGCATTGCATTAGACATGCATACTTGATATGTAGGCATAGAGAAGTATTTTTCCTCATGCCATTTGATAATGGGATTTCTTATCTGTCGTTAAAGTTTTGAGAAAAATCATAGGTTTCACACTTACTCATATTTTCGGTGACTTTCGGCAAAGGATTTGAGTTTTACTGTTATATTGAAAAGAAAACATTTATTTTCCGAAATTTTATACGAGCTAAGCATTTTATTATTGAGTTATTATTTGTGTTGCTTTAAATTATATTGTTATGAACTGTTGCTGGTTATTAGAGTTGGACTCTGACCCTTATCCCAACTCGTCACTACTTTCAACCTAAGGTTAGGTTTGTTACTTATTGAATACATGAGGTCGGTTGTACTCATACTACACTTCTGCACCTTGCATGCGCAGATTTTTGATGCTGATGTAATTGCGTACGGCGAGAGCTGGATCTGAAAATGTACTTGCGTTCTAGTCATTGCTGCCTCTTGTTCATGGTAGCTTTAGAATTTTTAATCTGTTCATGTATATTTCAGACAGATGACATGTTTTTATTCCACACCAGTTTTGTAAATTCTAATCTTAGAAGCTCATGATTTGTACTACCAGTCCTTGGAGAGTGTATTAGAGTCAGTTAAATATTAATTGAATCGGATTATTATTATTTGGCTTACCTAGCGGGTGAGGTTAGGTGCCATCACGGCTAGCTGGATTTTGGGTCGTGACATTTCCTGTTTCTCCTTGTAGTACTAAATTTTTTAACCAAAAATAGAGTTCTAAATAATTTCTAATGCCGTGTATTAAAATCTATATATGCTCATAATTATAATCTTCCATGCCGTTCCTTTTTTTTTTTTCTTCTTTGGAGGAGTAGTGCGTTTTCATGCATTAAGTACCAAAATAACTTTCGATTTTAATGGCAGAATAACATTGAATCATTGTTAACTTTCTTCCTATTGTAATCTGCAGGTGATTATCAATTTCTACTGATACTCTCTAAGCTTCTTCTTCCTTCTTTCCTTTTTTCTTTCAATTTTCGCTTCCTCTTTTCTTCTTATGATCATGTAATTTTATTGCGCTTTCGACTATTTGATCTCGCACATTATTTCAACAAGTCTGCAAGCTATAGCTTTTTCATCTTATCAACTTTAGTTTGTTGATTTCTCAATCTCATATTGATTTTCTGAATATGCAATTGACGGTGCAATTAGTATTAAGTTTTGATTTTAGGTTAAGATATGAACTATATAGGTTCTAAGCATATCTATTTTATTGTCTATTTTGTTAGTGATGCAAATAACAGCTTCATATATTTTTTTGTTCACATTCATCTCTCTCTCTCTCTCTCTCTCGCGTCTTTTTTAGGTGATAGCACACGGACTATCTACACAAATTATGGGACCAAGCACATGCCTTCTGCTACTGATTTGAATGAGAGTAAGTTGAAGCTTTTGCAGTTAAATTTTGTATTACTTTAATTTTTATTTCATAGCTTACTTAGATGTTTTGTGAAGATAAATGCAGTTAATATCAATATTGTAGTGTTGATATAATTTTATGTCCTTAAAATTCAATTTAATTACTATGAAGATTAGTATTGGTTAGTTAATTCAATTAAAGAAGAAGAGAAGATGGCGAAATAATATGTTTATCCCGTTAAACAAAAAAAAAAGTAGAAACAGTATATTAGAAATTTAATTTGGTTTAATTTGCTTAGAATTATGAAAGGATATAATTAAATAGAAACCATAGGTAGCTCATATATCATGAACCAACAACTCATTTAGGGCTTTAGTATTTCAATATTAAATAGTTTCAAAAAATATGTAAAACAATATTAAAATAGTTTCACAATTTATTCTCCGTCCATTTATCTTTATTCTCTCTATATGACATTATCCAATATTTTGTTTAGATGCATACAAGTGATTCAACATAGGAACGTTCTTTGTTTTTTACATTTTTATTGGTAAACGATATTTAAGTTTTATTTTTGCAAAGATCTTGTTGTGCTGAATATAGTATGAGAAGAAAAACTGCTTGAATAAAATGAAATAAAAATAATATAGGTCGAAATTGGATATATTCTTATATTTCGAGAGAAAAGTGGCTATGGTGATTCATGTGGTTACTGTGGTCCATATTTTTTTCTTTTATCTTTTTGTGTTATCGAATATGCACAAAACAAATGCCTTTTATTTTGCAATATTTCGAGCCAACAGGCACATGGAGGATAATGGCAGAAACGGACAGAAAGAAATTCATACACAAGGTGATATACGAAAATCGTACCAATAATGATGATATATCACATGATGGATCAACTTCATTGCTTATGATTCGAGGACTTCTATAAATTATTTACTTTAATTCTGACACAACTATAACTAGGGGTGCTTATCAGGCGAATCGAACGGATAATTACGCTTAACGGTTTGACTTAACAGTTATCGGATTATAAATGTAGTAACCCGCTAGCCATCCAATAAGACAACGGGTGGATTGGTATCGGATTAACAATTATCGGACGGTAATGTAACGACCCGGAAGATCGTTTTGAGTACTTCAGCCATGTTCCCCCATTTACTGCTCATTTTATGCTTTACAGTTGTTATGCGAGTTGCCGGGGTAGTTGGTTCGGGCCCGGCAAGGTTTTGAAATGAATTGAAACATTCAGTCTCAAGGATGAAGACTTAAGTTGAAAAGGTTGAACGAATGTTGACTTATGTGTAAACGACTCCGGATTTGAGTTTTGATGATTCCAATAGCTCCGTATGGTGATTTTTGGACTTAGGAGTATGTCCAAAAAATTATTTGGAAGTTCGTAGTTAAATTAGGCTTGAAATGAAAAAAATAAAAAATTAAAAGTTTGGAAGTTTGACCAGGAGTTGACTTTTTGGAATCCTATTCTGGAAACTTAAATAGGTTTGTTAGGTCATTTATGACTTGTGTGCAAAATTTGATGTCAATCGGACTTGATTTGATAGATTTCGGCATCGAATGTAGAAATTAGAATTCGTTAGTTTTCATTAGACTTGAATTGGGGTGCAATTCATGGTTGTAGCATTATCTGATATGATTTGATGCTTCGACTAAGTTCGTATGATATTTTAGGACTTGATTGTCACGACCCGAAATTTCTCACCGACGGGACCGTGATGGCGCCTAACATTTCACTTGCTAGGCAAGCCAACGTTAGAGAATCATTAAACCAATTCCTTATTCCCATTCAGTAAATAACAATAATTAACTAAAATAAAATATTATAAGTGTGGAATATCATAAAACTGTATTAATTACTACCACCCGGATCTGGAGTCACAATTCACGAGCATTCTAGAATTTACTACAAGTAATAGTCTAAAAGAAATACAACTGTCTGAATGAAAGAAAACAATAGAACATAAAAGATAGACGGGGACTTCAAGGTCTGTGAACGCCGACAGATCTACCTTGAGTCTCCGGACAGCAGACCAATAGCAAAATCTCGATCAACCTGAGCCGTTATCAAAATCTATACAGAAAGTGCAGAGTGCAGTATCAGTAAAACCGACCTCATGTACTAGTAAGTGTCGAGCTTAACCTCGATGAAGTAGTGACGAGGCTAAGGCAAGGCACCTACAAATCAACCTGTATAATTTAACAGTGTATATACAAATAACATAAATGAAGAACTAAACAGGAAATGTCGGGAGGGGAACATACTGAGGGGAATACAAGATAAAGAACTACAACAGAATGATCACCGGAGCAGTCAATATACCATGAATCAACAGGAATAGTGAATACAATAAGAAAAAATGCACGGCATCACCCTTCGTGCTTTTACTCTCAATCTCACCGTAAAATTAATAGAAACGACACGGCATCACCCTTCGTGCATTAACTCTCATATCATGGCATGGCATCACTCTTCATGCATTAACACTCACAATATGGCACGGCATCACCCTTCGTGCATTAACACTCACAATACGGCACGACATCACCCTTCGTGCATTAACACTCATAATATGGCATGGCATCACCCTCCGTGCATTAACAGTCTCCCTTTCCATAATGCAAGGCATAAATAACAACAGGGAGATAGAATAATAAGTACAAACCTTACTTCAACATTTGGTTCCATAATATCAATCTCAACTTTGAAATAAAAACTCAATTATCACCAGAAAATTCGTAAACATGATAAGAATGATAAATTGAACAACACTAGTATAACATGTAGTAATTAGGCATAGGAAAGAGACAATATAAGAAAAACAGAGAAAACAGGTAAATTAGCGGCGCATAAGTACTCGTCACCTCACATATACGCCGCTCACATGGATTTCACTTAGCATGTGATCTAAGGTTCCTAATTTCCTCAAGTCAAGATTAGACACAACACTTACCTCGCTCCGAAAGCCGGCCACTTAATTCTCAATCACAACCTTTCCTTTGGAATTCACCTCCAAACCACTCGTATCTATTCAAAAATGACTAAATAATATCAAATATTGCTAAAGGAATCAATTATATTGCATAAATTAAATTTTTCAAATTTTCCTCCAAAAAATCGACCCCGGGCCCGCTTGGTCAAAACCCAAGGTTCGGACCAAAATCCATTTACGCATTCACCCCCGAGCCCGAATATGTAATTAGTTTTTGAATCCGACCTCAAATTGAGGTCTAAATCCTCAAATTCCCGAAATTCCTAGTTTCTACCCTAACTCCTAATTCTACCATGAAAATTCTAGGTTTTAGGTTGATAATTCATGAAATGTAATGAGTAATTGAAAGAAAATGGTTTAGAATCACTTACCAACACTTTGAGGAAGAAAAAGACTCTTGAAAATCGCCTCTACCCGTTTGGTTCTTTGAAAAATGTTGAAGAAAAGGCTTAAACCCGTGTTTGGTTCTGTTTTATGCACTGGGCGATAGTGTGCATCGCTTTCGCGAAGCCACTGTCGCGTTCGCGAGACAGTGTTCGCGTTCGCGAGACAGTGTTCGCGTTCGCGTAGGCTACCCCTCCCTGGTCTTCGTGTTCGCGAGACAGTGTTCGCGATGAAGAAAAGGCTGACTCCCCCCTCCCAGTGCCTAACACTATGCGTTCGCGAGGAGCTGGTCGCGTTCGCGAAGGGTAACGCCCCCAACGCTTCGCATTCGCGACCAAGCCTTCGCGTTCGCGAAGAAGAAAATTCTAGCTGCCCAGTTTACTCTTCGCGTTCGTGAGAGTACCCTTGCGAACGCGAAGAAGGACATGCCAGAACACCTGCTGCAGCAAAATATCAGATTTTCAAAGTCCAAAACATCCCGTGGCCTATCCGAAACTCACCCGAGCCCTCGGGGCTCCAAACCAAACATGCACACAAGTCTAAAAACATCATACGAACTTGCTCGCGTGATCAAATCGCCAAAATAATACCTAGAACTACGAATTTAGCACCAATTCAAATCTTCTCAACTGGACGTCCGAATCATGTCAAATCAACTCCGTTTCTCACAAAATTTCACAGACAAGTCTTAAATATCATAATGAACATGTACCGGGCTCCTGAACCAAAATATGAACCCAGTACTCACAATGCCAAACATCAATCATTTTTTAATAAAAATTAATTTTCAGAATTTTAAGTTTCATCAAAAATTCATAACTCAAGCTAGGGACCTCCGAATTCGATTCCGGGCATACGCCCAGGTCCCATAATTCGATACGGACCCACCGGGATCGTCAAAACATGGATCCGGGCCTGTTTACCAAAAATATTGACCAAAGTCAACTAAAATTAACTTTTAAGGCAAAAATTCTTATTTTCATTAGTTTTTAACATAAAAGCTTTTCGGAAACATGCCCGGACTGCGTACGCAAATCGAGGAGGGTAAAAATAAGATTTTTAAGGCTTAAGAGCATATATTAGAGTTCTAAAATATAAGATGACATTTTAGGTCATCACATTCTCCACCTCTAAAACAACCGTTCGTCCTCGAACGGACATAGAAAAGTACCTGGGATGGTGAAAAGGTGAGGATATCTACACCGCATATCGGACTCGGACTCCCAAGTAGCTTCCTCAATAGGCTGACCCCTCCACTGCACTCGAACTGAAGGGTAACTCTTCGATCTCAACTGGTGAACTTGCCGGGCTAGAATAGCCATCGGCTCCTCCTCGTAAGTCAAATCCTTGTCCAACTGGACAGAGCTGAAATCTAACACATGGGATGGATCACCGTGATACTTTCGAAGCATGGACACATGGAATACCGGATGAACAGCTGCTAAACTAGGTGGCAACACAAGCCTGTAAGCCACCTCTCCCACTCTCTCCAGAATCTCAAAAGGTCCGATATACCTAGGGCTCAACTTGCCCTTCTTTCCGAACCTCATTACACCTTTCATGGGTGATACCCGAAGTAACACTCTCTCTCCGACCATGAATGCAACATCACGAACTCTATGATCGGCATAATGCTTCTGCCTGGATTGAGCTGTGCGAAGTCGACCCTGAATAATCTTGACCTTATCCAAGGAATCCTGTACTAAGTCTGTGCCCAACAACCGAGCCTCTCCCGGCTCGAACCACCCAACTAGCGACCGGCACCGCCTACCATATAATGCCTCATAGGGAGCTATCTGAATGCTTGACTGGTCGCTGTTGTTGTAGGCGAACTCTATAAGGGGCAAGAACTGATCCCAAGAACCTCCAAAGTCTATAACACAAGCACATAGCATATCCTCCAAGATCTGAATAGTGCGCTCGGACTGCCCGTCCATCTGAGGATGGAATGTTGTGCTCAACTCAACCCGCATGCCCAACTCACGTTGTATTGCCCTCCAGAATTACTAGGTGAACTACGTAACTCGATCAGAAATGATAGACACGGGCACACCGTGAAGACGGACGATCTCCCAAATGTAAATCTTTGCCAACCGCTCCGAGGAATAGGTAACTGCCATAGGAATGAAATGCACTGACTTAGTCAGCCTGTCCACAATGATCCAAACTGCATCGAACTTCCTCTAAGTCTGTGGGAGTCCAACAACAAAATCCATAGTGATACGCTCCCACTTCCACTCAGGAATCTCTAACCTCTGAAGTAAACCACCAGGTCTCTGATGCTCACACTTTACCTGCTGGCAATTTAGGCACCGAACTACATATGCAACTATGTCTTTCTTCATTCGCCTCCACCAATAATGCTGCCTCAGGTCCTGATACATCTTGGTGGCGCCCGGATGAATAGAATACCGGGAACTGTGGGACTCCTCAAGAATTAACTCACAAAGTCCATCCATATTAGGCACACAAATACGACCTTGCATCCTCAAAACTCCGTCATCTCCAATAGTAACATGCTTGGCACCACCGTGCCACACTGTGTCTCTAAGGACAAGTAAATGAGGATCGTCATCCTACCAATCTCTGATGCGCTCAAACAAAGAAGACCGAGCAATTGTACAAGCTAGAACACAGTTGGGCTTAGAAACATCTAACCTCACGAACTGGTTGGCCAGGGCCTGAACATCCAATGCTAGTGGTCTATCACCAACTGGAATATAAGCAAGGCTACCCATACTGACTGACTTTCTATTCAAAGCATCGGCCACCACATTGGCCTTCCCGGGATGATCCAATATGGTGATATCATAGTCTTTCAATAGCTCCAACCACCTTTTCTGCCTCAAATTGAGTTCCTTCTACTTGAACAAATACTGCAAGCTCTGATGATCAGTGAATACCTCACATGGCACGCCGTAAATATAGTGCCTCCAAATCTTCAGCGCGTGAACAATGGATGACAGCTCTAGCTCATGAACAATGTAATTCTTCTCGTGAACCTTCAGCTGCCGCAAAGCATATGCAATAACCTTGCCACCCTGCATTAACATCGCACCCAGACCAATACAAGATGCGTCACAATATACTATATAAGATCCTGAACCTGTGGGTAACACCAATACCGGTGTCGTAGTCAGATCAGTCTTGAGCTTCTGAAAGCTCGCTTCACACTCGTCTGACCACCTGAATAGGGCACCCTTCTGGGTCAATCTGGTTAACAGGGCTGCTATGAATGAAAACCCCTTCCACAAATCGACGATAATAGCCCGCCAAACCCAGGAAACTACGGATCTCTGTAGCTGATGTGGGACTAGGCCAGTTCTGGACTGCCTCAATCTTCTTAGTATCCATTCTGAATACCCTCTGCTGATAAAACGTGACCCAAGAAAGCAACTGAACTCAACCAAAACCCGCATTTTGAGAACTTAGCATATAACTGGCTGTCTTTCAGAGTCTGAAGAACGATCCGAAGGTGCTGCTCATGCTCCTCTCGACTGTGGGAGTAGATCAAGATATCATAAATAAACACAACCACAAAGGAATCCAAGTAGGGTTTGAACACCCAGTTCATCAAATACATGAATGCTGCTGGGGCATTTGTCAGCCCAAATAACATCACTAGAAACTCGAAATGCCCGTACCGAGTCCGAAAAGCTTTCTTAGGAACATCGGATGGCCTAATCCTCAACTGATGGTATCCAGATCTCAAATTAATCTTTGAAAACACCTTGGCACCCTGAAGCTGATCAAATAAATCATCAATCCTCAGCAATGGATACTTGTTCTTGATGGTGACTTTGTTCAACTGTCTATAATCTATCCACATCCTCATCGATCCATCTTTCTTCTTCACAAACAACACAGGTGCACCCCAGGGCGAGACACTAGGTCTAATAAAGCCCTTATCAAGCAAATCTTGCAATTGCTCCTTCAATTCTTTCAACTCTGGCGGGGCCATGCGGTATGGCAGAATGGAAATGGGCTGAGTGCCCGGAGCCAAATCAATGCAGAAATCAATATCCCTGTCGGGTGGCATCCCTGGCAGGTCTGCAGGAAACACCTCTGGAAACTCACGAACAATTGGTACAGAATCCATGGAAGGAACCTCTGCACTAGAATCGCGGACATAAGCCAAATAAGCTAAACATCCCTTCTCGACCATATGCCGAGCCTTCACATAAGAGATAACCCTGATGGTAGAATGACCAAGAGTCCCTTTCCACTCTAATCGAGGCAACCCCTGCAAGGCTAAGGTCACCGTCTTGGCATGAAAATCTAATATAGCATGATAGGGTGACAGCCAATCCATACCCAATATGACATCAAAATCAACCATATCGAGAAGTAGAAGATCTACACGAGTCTCAAGACTCCCAATGGTGACCACACACGAATGATAAACACGATCTACAACCATAGCATCCCCCACTGGCGTGGACATATACACAGGCTCAGTTTGCCACAGAGATGCCTCTGTATTATTTGACCCTAGGTCCACTTATTCATATGTTTCCTCATATTTTGCTCATTTTCTGGATATGCCCCGTGAGTCTTTAGTTTCATCTGTTTATGTATCTACTCCGGTGGGTGATACTATTATTGTGGACCGCGTATATCAGTCATGTGTGGTGACTATTGGCGGTCTGGAGACCAAAGTGGATCTTTTACTGCTCAGTATGGTCGATTTTGATGTGATATTGGGTATGGATTGGTTGTCTCCATTTCATGCTATTCTAGATTGTCATGCTAAGATTGTGACGTTGGCGATGCCGGGGTTGCCGAGGGTTGAGTGGAGCGGTTCTATAGACTATGTTCCCAGTAGAGTGATTTCATACTTGAAGGCTTAACGGATGGTTGAGAAGGGTTGTCTATCCTATTTGGCTTTTGTGAAGGATGTTAGTGCAGAGGTCCCTGTGGTGCGTGAGTTTTTGAATGTGTGTGATTTTCTGGAGGTGTTTCCTGCAGACCTGCCGGGCATGGCGCCTGATAGGGATATCGACTTCGGTATTGATTTAGTCCTGGGCACTCAGTTATTTCTATTCCACTGTATCGTATGGTACCGGCGGAGTTGAAGGAGCTGAACGGACAACTTCAGGAACTCCTTGATAAGGGGTTTATTCATCCTAGCGTGTCACCTTGGGGTGCACCGGTTCTATTTGTAAAGAAGAAAGATGGTTCTATGAGGATGTGCATTGATTACAGGCAGTTGAACAAGGTCACGGTCAAGAACAAGTATCTTTTGCCTCGTATTAATGATCTATTTGAACAGCTTTAGGGAGCGAGGGTGTTCTCCAAGATCGATTTGAGGTCTGGGTATCACTAGCTGAAGATTCAGGATTCGGATATTCTTAAGACAGCTTTCAGGAACTGATATGGCCATGAATTCTTAGTGATGTCTTTTTGGCTGACCAATGCCACAGCACCGTTCATGCATTTGATGAACAGTGTATTCCAGCCCTATTTGGACTCATTCATTATTGTATTCATTGATGACATCCTGGTGCACTCTCGCAGCCAGGAAGAGCATGCTCAGCATATGAGGAATGTATTACAGAGATTGTGGGAGGAGAAGCTTTATGCAAAGTTCTCCAAGTGTGAGTTTTGGCTCGGTTCAGTAGCATTCTTGGGGCACGTGGTGTCCAGCGAGGGTATGTCAGGTGGATCCGAAGAAGATAGAGGCGGTGCAGAGTTGGCCCAGACCGTCCTCAGCCACGGAGATTAGGAGCTTTCTTAGTTTGGCGGGCTATTACCGTCACTTTGTGGAGGGATTTTCATCTATTGCATTGCCCTTGAACAAATTGACCCAAAAGGGTGCTCCATTCATGTGGTCGGATGATTGTGAGGAGAGCTTCTAGAAGCTCAAGACTGCTTTGACCACAGCTCCAGTTCTAGTTCTGTCGTCAGCTTCAGGTTCTTACACCGTGTATTGTGATGCTTGTGGATAGGTATTGGATGTGTTCTGATGCAGGAGAGTAGGGTGATTGCCTATGCCTTGCGCCAGTTGAAGACTCATGAAAATAACTATCCTGTCCACGACCTTGAGTTAGCAGCTATTATGCATGCCTAAAAGATTTGGCGGCACTATTTGTACGGGGTTCATTGTGAGATCTATACTGATCAGTAGAGTTTGCAGCACCTGTTCAAGCAGAAGGATCTTAATTTGCGCTAGTGGATATGGTTAGAGCTTCTCAAGGAATATGATATCACTATTCTGTGCCATACGGGGAAGGCCAATATGGTGGCCAACGCTTTGAGTAGCTGGGCGGAGAGTTTAGCATATCTTCCAACAGCAGAGAGACCTTTGGCATTGGATGTTCAGGCCTTAGCTGGCCAGCTTGTCAGATTGGATATTTCGGAGCCGAGTCAGGTATTGGCTTGTGTGGTCTCCCTGTCTTCTCTTTATGACCGGATCAGGGAGCGTCAGTATGATGACCCCCACCTGCTCGTTCTTCAGGATAGGGTTTTGCGAGGTGATGCTAGAGATGTGACTATTGGTGAGGATGGCGTGTTGAGGATGCAGGGCCGGATATGTGTACCTAATGTGGATGGGTTTCGGGAGTTGATTCTTGAGGAAGCCCACAGCTCGCGGTATTCCATCCATCCGGGTGCCGTGAAGATGTACCAGGATTTCAGACAGCACTATTGGTGGAGGTGGATGAAGAAGGATATAGTTGGGTTTGTGGCTCGGTGTCTCAACTGTCAGCAGGTTAAGTATGAACATCAGAGGCCGGGTGGTTTGCTTCAGAGGTTAGAGATCCCAGAGTGGAAGTGGGAGCGAATCACCATGGACTTCGTAGTTGGGCTCCCACGGACTTCGAGGAAGTTCGATGCTATTTGGGTTATTGTGGATCGGCTGACCAAGTTCGTGCACTTCATTCCAGTTGGTACTACTTACTCTTCAGAGCGGTTGGCTGAGATTTACATCCGAGAGATTGTTCGCCTGCATGGTGTCCCAGTTTCCATCATTTCAAATAGGGGCACTCAGTTTACATCGTAGTTTTGGAGGGCCGTGCAGCGAGAGTTGGGTAATCAGGTTGAGTTGAGCACATCCTTTCACCCTCAGACGGACGGACAGTCCGAGCGCACTATTTTGATATTGGAGGACATGCTACGTGCTTGCATCATCGATTTTGGGGGTTCATGGGACCTGTTTCTACCGCTCGCGGAGTTTTCATATAACAATAGTTATCAGACGAGCATTCAAATAGCTCCATACAAAGCTTTAAATAGGAGGAGGTGTAGATCTCCAGTGGAATGGTTTGAGACGGGTGAGGCTAGGCTCTTGGGTACAGACTTGGTCCAGGATGCATTAGACAAGGTGAAATTGATTCACGAATAGCTTCGCACGGCGCAGTCTAGACAGAAGAGCTATGCGGACAGGAAGGTCCATGATGTGTCCTTCATGTTCAAAGAGAAGGTTTTGCTGAAGGTATCACCCATGAAGGGTGTTATGATGTTTGGGAAGAGGGGAAAGTTAAACCCCCGGTTCGTTGGGCCTTTTGAGGTGCTTCAGAGGATAGGGGATGTGGCTATAAGCTTGCCTTGCCACCCAACTTATCAAGTGTGCATCCAGTGTTTCACGTTTCTATGCTCCGGAAGTATATTGGCGATTCGTCCCATGTTTTGGACTACAACACGGGTTCAGTTGGATAGTGATATGACTTATGATGTAGAGCCGGCGGCCATTTTGGAGCGGCAGGTTCGAAAGTTGAGGTCAAAGGATATAGCTTCAGTGAAGGTGCAGTGACGGGGTCAGCCTGTGGAGGAGGCCACCTGGGAGACCCAGTGGGAGATACGGAGCAGATATCCACACCTATTTGATACTCCAAGTATGTTTCTAGACCCGTTTGAGGACAAATATTTGTTTAATAGGGGAGGATGTAACGACTCGGTCGGTAGTTTCGAGAGTTATAGCCCTGTTCCTCCATTTCCTGCTTCTTTTTGTATTTTTCAGCTATATTGTGTTATACCGGGTTAGTTGGTTCGGGTTCGAAGTGAATTGAGACACATAGTCTCTTAATTGAAAGCTTAAGTTGGAAAAGTTGACTGGAAGTTGAGTTATGTGTAAACGACCTCGGATTTGAATTTTGATGGTTCTGTTAGCTCCACTAGGTGATTTCGGACTTAGGAGCGCGTCCGGAATGTGATTTGGAGGTCCGTTGTAGAATTAGGCTTGAATTGGCGAAAGTTAAAATTTTGGCGATTTTGGTCGGCAGTGAAAATTTTGATATCGGGGTCGGATTGGATTTCTGGAAGTTGGGGTAGGTTCGTGGTGTCATTTCTGACTTGTGTGCAAAATTTGAGGTCATCCGGACATGGTTTGGTAGGTTTTGGCATCTTTTGTGGAATTCTGAAATTTCTAAGTTCTTTAGGCTTGAATCTGTGTGTAATTCATGTTTTTGGTATTGTTGAAGGTGGTTTGAAGGTTTGACTATATTCGTATGATTTTATGGGATGCGTTGGTATGTTTGGTTGAGGTCCCGAGGGTCTCAGGCGAGTTTTGGGTGGTTAAGGGATCATTTTTGGCCTTGATAAGATAGTTGATCTGCTGCTATATTTTGGTTCTGGTTTCCTCTTACGCATTCGTGAGAGGGGCCTCGCATTCGCGAACTGAGACGGAGAATTTTTGTTCTACGCGTTCGCGAAGGTGAGGATGCGAACGCGAAGGGTAGGGCTGTCACGAACCAAACCCATGGGCCGCGACAGGCACCCGGTACCTTACTCAACCGAGTACCAACGTACCGTATCTCTATTATTACATCATTCAATACACGTAACATACGGGCCTAATAGGCCAACATGATCATTTATAAACTCAAAACATAGGCCGACAAGGCTATACAAGTATTCGTATACATGACATCTGTCTACAAGCCTCTAAGAGTACATAAGTTTCATAAAGGTTAGGACTGAGTCCCTCTATACCAATGAATGCATGTCTTAATTATACTGACCATATAAGCAACTCCGGAGCAAATGAGGCGCACCAACATCTTCCGCTGAGCTGATAGTCTACTTGGAGGACTCTCGATCTGTCTATCGGGACCTGCAGGCATGAAATGCAGTGTCCCCAGGCAAAAGGGACATCAGTACAAATAATGTACCGAGGATGTAAGGAATGAAAATCAGTAAATAACAGACATGGGAGAAACATGGAGTAAAAGACTCAACATGTAAGTCTGAATAACTATGTAAATCATGAAATACTCATAGTGTCATGCATATGCGTATGAATGTCATGTCGTGCACAGGTACATGTGTTCATAATATCATCAAGCCTCTGAGGGCATCCCATCATATCATCTCGGCCACTGTGGGAAAAATCATAAACGTATACCAGCTGATCAGGTGGTGGTACGTATATAACACCGTAACCTATTCCCATATCCCATATACATATATATATATATATATATATATATATATATATGCGTATATAATGACATCTGGTTAAGGGTCAACGTACATGTATAAATGAATGCAATGCATGAGAAGTACGTCAATAAAATCTCTCGGAACGTCATAAGACCATTATACCTCTGATTAATATCATGAAACAAACTTTATCAACTTACGTATTTTCTGAGACCCATGAAAAGACGATAGAATAATAAGACATATGGGAATTCAAGAACATAGACATCTCTAATACTTCTATGAATATAGTCATTTATGGAATTTGTGCATTTGCTCGTTTCTTTCGTGTCGTATAGATCATGCCAAAAAGAAATAAGGGATAGCCTTAACATACCTGAACTGATTCTCTTGACAATCCCTCTAACACATGTCTTTTACGACAACATGTAACGGTGGATCGAAGTAGGGAAAAATCCGTATGATATTCTTTGAGAAAGATTGCACCGTACTCCCTTAGAATTACAAAATTTCATGCTATATAGTAAAAATGGTCTCTGTACGAAATGTTTTGAAGCAATATGTTGCTATTGCAATCCATGAACTTTGTTGAAGCTTTTTGACGTGAAAATGTTAAAGTTATACAATTCAAGAGCTTTGAGATTTTGACGTGAAATGTTAGAGTTATACAATTCAAGGATTGAAATCATGGAAAAAGTGTAGTATAAAGTGATGATTAGGCACCAACCCCTCTTAATTGTGACATCTTGCAAATTTGAATTCAAGAGTCACTCAAGAATCATGTGTTGCTGCCACGTGGGGAAAGTTTAGGCTTATCCAACATTAGCCACTTAATTCCTCAATTAGTTTGTTAATTCCCTATTAACCAATAATTACCCAATTATCCACATAATTAGGAATTATCTCAATTTACTTAAAATACTACTTACTTTTAACACACTTTATATACCTTACTATCATGGTCATGTGGTACCTTGTGTGGCACTAGTCCATGAATACGGGGTATTATATTTGGACTGTGTTTGATCCCCAAATTGCCAAACTTTGACGAAAATCATTTTCTTCGATTTACTTACCCTCTCATCTTCATGAATTTACTCATCACTTCTTTGAAATAGCATAATACTTATAAACTCCAAATAATCGTGTCCTTTAACTGATGTCAATTATCTTACGACAAATCCAACGTACAATACTACATGGTGTATCATCGTCGTAATTTAATACTGCGGAGCGTTAAATCATCGTAATATAATACTGCGAGGCATAACATCATCGTAATAATACTGCAGGGCATAACACCATTCCCCCCTTTGGTACATTCGTCCTTGAATGTTGATCGATGTACTTATCATTCTCATAACCCATAGCTCTTGCGAATACTTTAATATTCTCCTTGCCATTTAGGCAACTATTCTTTGAATAAATCTAAAGGCTAGGGCATTCCCCCCTTTAAGCCTCTTTCTCACACCGCGACCTATAGTCGGAATCCTTCTAATCTCGTAACTCTTGCTACCTTCTATCATGCAGCCTGTATGACTTTAACTTTGTATGTGCGCCTATACGACTCTTCTCTCCTCTTTCCTCCATCTTTTAGCCAATCTCTAGGCGTAACTTTGTAAGCATATATAGAGCTTGAAAAGATGCCTCCTTGAGCGTTTATAGGTATACTGAAGTTCTTTGACCGATACTTTGTTGAACTTACGAATATTGTTATATCTTATTTCATAGACCCGATTATCCATTCGTATGACTTTACTGCATCTATATGGGTCATACTATACCATAACTCTTACTTCGATTTATCGTTACTGAGGTCTGCTACCGAACTCTAGGTTACTTTCGTTGCTTATCCCATATGTATAAATCTAAGTCCTTTAATGCTTCCTCATTACTGTTCATCTTAAGAATGACGGCCTAATCTCATCTCATACTTTGTGACTTTTGTCCATCCATTATTGATTCACCTCAATATTAATCTACAATATACCACCGATGACTTGAAACTTCTTACGTAATACCTTGCCACTAGGGCTTATGTTGCATCGAGGAATATTTGAAGTGATTTTCTTGATCCACTTAGCGTAGATACTATAATTCAATAACTGTATTTTATAGCATCCCAATGTGATTCACTTACGTGGGTATTTTAATCCCGTACAATTCATGAAATCCTCTACAAGTTATTACTCAATCGAAGGCCTAATCGTCATCCTTTATCTATCACAATTACACCCTCATTGTACTATCAGGGCGGCATCCCATCTCTTTTAAGTGTCATTAGTCTTGGACTTCTTTGAGTTCATTCAGGCTATACTAAGCTTTCTATAACTTGGAGAAATCATCATCTCTCTTGTTTTCATGGGCTTAATCCTAAGGACTTATCCATTCTTGTCACCTTCTCCCTCGCCCTTTCTTATTCTTACTCCTGTCTTCCTAAAACCTTGTTGTTTTATCATACTTTAGCTTGCGACCTACACATATCTATTTATACTACTCGCAACCTTGTTTCAACTTTCTTGCACCATACGTTTCCTTATGTCATCCTGGAACATCAAGCGAGATATCACATCGTCTCTAACTCTTCTTTACTCCCTTAATTAGACTTCTTGATACCTAGAAACCATAGGCTGGAAAATATGCCACTTACGATGCCGCTATTATTCCTGGATACTGAATCACAGTGCCTCTAGCCCTTTATCTGAAGTATAGATTATTCACGATCTTCTGCACCTGAGTATCTCCTACGTTGTTCACCTTTACCTTACTTACCTTAAAATCTCACATCACGTCTTAAATCTCTTTCATGACCTCTTTTCCACATAGGTATAATTCACATCCACAACTTGAACTATTATAATACTTGCACCTCTTTACATGATTTGGTGAGAGCTTCATACTAACTTCTTATGAGGCTGGTACACTTCTAACTGGCTTTATCGTAGAGCCATTATAAAATATGGATACTGTATTTTCTCTCTTCTACCTCTGATATTAACAGTGATCCTGTAATGTTCTCGATCACTATGTCCATAATTTTCTGGGTTCAATAATCCAACTCCTGATTTACTTAGTTGATGTAACTCTTTAGTTTCCTCTTCCTTCTAATTAGCCTTTATGTAGGCTTAAGCTATTTTCCGATCTGTGGCTCATGCATTTAGTTATTACTTTAGCCAAGCCTTTTATGGTCGCTATGGAAAATCATGATACAATTTTATAATGATTCAATCCTTTGTCTATGACCTAGACCCAATTCCTTTTTTAACTTATACCGGAGTCTTCTACGGCTGATCATTAAACGAATAATTCCCTTCGTTCCATTTCATCTTTCTTCAAACGTAAAAAAATGCTTTTCCTGGTCTTTTTTTTTTGCCCCCTTGCTGCATGCATACTTAGCTTATCTGAGTTCTCATGCATGTCGAAGTTCTTGTGCAACTTATGTGGTCTCGAATATTACTTTTGGTTTTACTCCCCGCTCATTAGACATAGTAGGTACCACTTTCTTTTGGAGGGCATACAATTTTGTAGTGAGACTGTTGTTACACAACCATTTCCTCTTTAGGTCACTGTGCTTTAGTTGAAGCCTTCTTCCTTATTTCCTCAACTAGTTTTTCATTTCCTCAACTAGTACTTAGGGAGGACCCTCTAACTCTTGTAAAGTTGCGAGCTTGTTACATTGTATACCCGAAGAAGTTTTCGATGTTCTTATTCGCCTATAAATATACGTAGTTCTTACCTCCACGCCCTTGTGCTTGTAGGGTTGCTTCTGAACTGATATTTTGATTGTCTTCCCAGTGGCACTCTATTTTATTTTCATAACATTCATACGATACCTTTAACTACCCCAACTCCTATCTAAATATTTCTCAAGTATTACAATGATATTACTGCGAGGCTGAATTCACTATATTGGGTTTTACCATGTTTATCTTGCACGATCTGCTGACTCATCTGTAATCTCCTGTTTAACCATAACTAGGCTTTTCCTAAATCAACTACCAACTACTCGTTGGCCCATTCTCATATCAATGTTCCGCGTAATCTTTCATGGTTTATTTCCTTTGTCTTAACTTACCTTTCGCACTTGCTCCTTATTTATCAATAACATCCAGGGCAGGAACCCTTACTTTCTTTCCTTAACGTCGTGTTTGCATAATGTTCTGCAATCGTAGCATATCTGTAGGCTTTGAATAACTGCAATCTCATCCCTTTATCATTTTTATCGCATTCTCCTTTTACCATTCCATAATTACTAGAACCGCTTAACTCTGACTTAATGCCATTATCACTCCATGTTCCCCCCTTTAGGGGAGTACTAAGAGTTGGAGCTACGACGACCTACCTATAGATGTTTTACCACTCTATTTTTGGCATCCATTCACATCATCGATGACCCTTACACGCCTTGCGGTAATCCTTCTGTACTAAGGATAACGAAATTTCCTTACTCGTGAGGGTGATACTTAGTGTAACTGGCACATACAGTCCTTTAAGCTTAACTTTGCTCACAATGCTTGCTTTAGGGAAGTGTCTTCCTGAATGACCATTCTCTGAATTTTTCATGAATATTCATTATGTTATCGCCGGAACGAAATATGAAATTCTTATGATGTCGATCATTATCGAATCATTCAGTCCCTAATTCGTGTTTAGTTTATCTTGTTCACCAATCCGTACTGATTTCTTATTACTCTGGGGTCTAATTTTTCCCTTTTGGTAATCGCGTTGGAGTCACGAACTTATTTCTCGAAATGAGGATATGACTTTATGGCCTATACTCTTTTGTTGTCTTAAGGCCTATCACCTCTCGTCCTTTCCTTCACTTGACTATAGACTCTGTAATACTATCATCTTTTTGATCTACCCCTGATATCCATGTATCACATCTTACTCATAATGTTTCATTAACTCTCTTCTTATTTCCCTGCTAACATTTATGTTTATCACTTTATTCTGAAAATTCCAACAAGAAATTATTTTGCTTTTAGCTCCCCTTGCTCCATCCCCTGGATTTTCCGGTTGCCTAACATTCATGTTCTACTAGGGACGGGAGCCACACTAAGGTAATATTTATCCCTTCCAAGCTTTCTGTGCCTATCTTCTGATATTTTTTTTCATGATAATATTCACATCTAATTGTAGTATTCTAGAGTACACCATCTGGGTGCCTCACAAGGAGATCTATTAGCACCTTTGTAATATCCTTCGAAAATGTCAGCTAACGCTAACAATCCATCCACCATTTTGGGTTACCCTAACCCCAGCTAGATCCTGATATCTTGCCTTCTCTTATACTACTTCTGTTAGCCCCCATAGGACATAAATGAGATGGGTGTGGACAATTGTACATACCTCTGTTATTATTGAAGGTAACTTCAAAGGATTATATTTCTCTGCGACAATATTCATTGGCTGGGTAGCTCGTACCCTTTTTCATCTTGCTTCTTTTACTTGGTAAAACTTGTGTCTACCTTTCGATTCTCTTATTCCTTTTACCGTAAGAGTGGGTAGTCATTCTTGGCTTAGGGATCCTTATCAAGAAGCTTACATATCTTAGTATACACATGATATGTTGAATGCCTCGTATTTATTCATCATAAACATGATGCAAAGATTGAGTTACTCTGACTCAACTCTTCCACAGCTATATCTCTTATCAACCATCTTTCTGGATGTAGGTATCGTTGTATTATGAATAAGATAGAGTTTAGGATATTGAGTTCTTAAAACTGAGCTCTACCACACGATCTAGAGTAAGAAGATAGAGTGACAGTCCTAAATGCCATGTAGCCTCCTGCTTATAAGTATGGTTCACGACACACCCATAAGCAAGACTCTACTAGACACGGCTTATAGACTCCCTAGGACAGAAATGCTCTGATACCACTTTTGTCACGACCCAAACCGATGGGCCGCGACGGGCACCCGGTACCTTACTCAACCGAGTACCAACGTACCGTATCTTTATTATTACATCATTATATACACGTAACATACGGGCCTAATAGGCCAACATGATCATTTATAAACTCAAAACATAGGCTGACAAGGCTATACAAGTATTTGTATACATGACATCTATCTACAAGCCTCTAAGAGTACATAAATTTCATAAAGGTCGGGACCGAGCCCCGCCATAATAATCAATACATGTCCTAATTATACTGACCACATAAGCAACTCCGGAACAAATGGAGCGCACCAACATCTTTCGCTGAGCTGATAGCCTACTTGGAGGACTCTCGACCTGTCTATCGGGACTTGAGATCATGAAACGCAGCGTTCCCAGGCAAAAGGGACATCAGTACAAATAATGTACCGAGTATGTAAGGAATGAAAATCGGTAAATAATAGACATGGGAGAAACATGAAGTAAAAGACTTGACATGTAAGTCTAAATAACTCTGTAAATCATAAAATACTCATAGTGTCATGCATATGCGTATGAATGTCATGTCGTGCATAGGTACATGTGTTCGTAACATCATCAAGCTTCTGAGGGCATCCTATCATATCATCTCGGCCACTGTGGGCAAAATCATCAACGTATACCAGCTGATCGGGTGGTGGTGCGTATATAACGCTGTAACCTGTTCCCATATCCCATATACATATATATACATATATATATGCGTATATAACGTCGTCTGGTCATTGGTCAACGTACATGTATAAATCTGGTCATTGGTCAATAAAATCTCTCGGAACATCATAAGACCTTTATACCTCTGATTAATATCATGAAACAAACTTTATCAACTTACGTATTTTCTGAGACCCATGAACAGACGATAGAATAATAAGACATATGGGAATTCAAGAACATAGACATCTCTAATACTTCTATGAATAGAGTCATTTATGGAATTTGTGCATTTGCTCGTTTCTTTCGTGTCGTATAGATCATGCCAAAAAGAAAGAAGGGATAGCCTTAACATACCTGAACCGATTCTCTTGACAATCCCTCTAACACATGTCTTTTGCGATAACATGTAATGGCACATCGAAGTAGAAAAAAATTCGTATAATATTCTTTGAGAAAGATTGTACCGTACTCCCTTAGAATTGCAAAATCTTATGCTATATAGTAAAAATGGTCTCTGTACGAAATGTTTTGAAGAAATATGTTGCTATTGCAATCCATGAACTTTGCTGAAACTTTTTGACGTGAAAGTGTTAAAGTTATACAATTCAAGAGCTTTGGGATTTTGACGTGAAATGTTAGAGTTATAAAATTCAAGGATTGAAATCATGGAAAAAATGTAGTTTAAAGTGATAATTAGGTACCAACCCCTCTTAATTGTGACATCTTGCAAATTTGAATTCAAGAGTCACTCAAGAATCATGTGTTGCTGCCACGTGGGAAAAGTTTAGGCTTATCCAACATTAGCCACTTAATTCCTCAATTAGTTTGTTAATTCCCCATTAACCAATAATTATCCAATTATTCACATAATTAGGAATTATCTCAATTTACTTAAAATACTACTTAGTTTTAACATACTTTATACACCTTACTATCAAGGTCATGTGGTACCTTATGTGGCACTAGTCCATGAATACGGGGTATTATACTTGGACCGTGTTTTATCCCCAAATTGCCAAACTTTGACGAAATTTATTTTTTTCGATTTGCTTACCCTCTCACCTTCACGAATTTACTCATCATTTGTTTGAAATAGCACAATACTTATAATCTCCAAATAATCGTGTCCTTGAACTGATGTCAATTATCTTACGACAAATCTAACGTACAATACTACATGGTGTATCATCGTCGTAATTTAATACTGTAGAGCGTAATATCATAGTAATATAATACTGCGAGGCATAACATCATCATAATAATATTGCGGGGCATAACAAGGGCAGTGTGTGCATCGCGATCGCGTTAGTGGAGTCGCGTTCGCGAAGAGGAGTAAGGTTGTTGGGGACCCCAGGTCCTTGGTCTACGCATTCGCGAGGTGAGGGTCGCATTCGCAAAGGTTTGAGCTGGTAAGGCATCGCGTTCGCGAAGCAGTGCTCGCGTTTGTGAAGAGTAAAGCAGAGAGGCAGTCTGAGTTGGTCTGCATAAATGCGAGAGGACGGTCGCGTTCGCGAAGAAGAAATTTGGGCAGGCAGTGTTAAATTCAAAAATCGAGGGTTTGAGCTCATTTTTCATATTTTGAGCTACAGATCACGGATTTGGGCGATTCTTGAAGGAATTTTCATGAAGTTGATTGGGGTAAGTGTTTCTCACTTGGTTTTGATTAAATTACACAATTATATCTTGATTTTTATCATCTAAATTGTGATTTGGGGTGAAAATTTGGGAAAACGTGGAAGAGTTCTTGAGATGGAATTTTGAGGTTTTGAAGGGGATTTTGTTGTCGGATTTTGGTAAATTTGATATGACTAGACTCATGAGTGAATGGGCTTTTGAGTTTTGTGATATTTGTTGGATTCCAAGACGTGGGCCTGGGGGGCGGGTTTGAGTCGATTTCGAATTTTTGGCTATAATTTGGTATTTTTCTTGTGGAATTGGTTCCTTTAGCCTATATTGATTGTATCGTATTGCTTGTGGGTAGATTCGGGACGTTTGGAAGCTAATTTAAGAGGTAAGGGCATCGCGGAGTAGGATTTTTGCTTGGTTTGAGGTAAGTAACATTTTCAAACTTAGTTCTGAAGGTTCGAGACCCCAAATTATATGCTATGTGATTGGCATTTAGGTGACGCACATGCCAAGTGACGGGCGTGCGGGCGTGCACCGTGATAATTGTGACCTGTGTGATTCCATGGCACCATTTAGTGACTCTATTCTGTTGAAATCCATGTTTTCATCATGTGATGATAAGGTAGTTAAGCTGAAAATCATGCTAGATATCATGGTTAGGCTTTGGGCCGGTATTGTTTGGACTCTTAATGGTCGTTTCTTGCTGTCATCTCACTAGTGTCATTTACTATTTCATACTCAGTCATGATTATGCATTTTTATCATGTCTTAGTTATTTATTGATTTATCATATCATTGTTCCGAGTTGTTTTCATGAAATTGTGAGCCCGTGGTGAGACTGGAGAGGTTGATGACTGAGTGGGGCCGAGTGCCTGGTTATGAGTGACAGTTATGGGATTGGGCTGCATGCCGTAGTGGTTATATTGATGATTATGATAGTGCTTGGGCTGTAGGAGCCCCTCCGGAGTCTCTAACACACTCCCAGTGAGCGCGGATGATATTATTGAGGGATGGATTTCCCTGGACATGGATTTGTCCGAAGTACTTGATACCTGGAGATAGATTTCTCCATAGGGTAGGATTGCCCTTTTTTCTCGGTACTGGTGATTTATAGTCAGTGTTATATATGTTCCGGGATAGATTTCCCTCTACCGGATGGCCATATACAATACCGAGTGGTTGAATACTTCATAGTGGAGCACATGGTGCATTTTATACAGTCTGTGCATTGGCATATAGAGATAGCTGAGTTGTATACCTTACACTATTCAGATCTGTACTTCCTTTACTGTTTGAGCTGTATATTTGACTTGAATGCATGCCTACGTTTCTGCACATTTATTTATGTTATACCTGTTGAGGTTGAGTTCCTCACTACCTTTCAGTCCAAAGTTTGGACTTGTTACTTACTGAGTTGGTGTACTCACGTTACTCCCTATACCTCGTATGCAGATCCAGGTGATACCGGTCGTAGCAGCGGTTGCTGATTGAGGATCCTAGAGTTTTGGAGGCTATCAAGGTAGCTGCACTGCGTTCGCAGGCCTTGACTCTCCTTCTTTATCTTTGTCGTACTTTCAGTTTATATCTCTAGACACTATAGTAGACTGTATTTCTGATCTAGATGCTCATGTCCTCAGTGACACCCTGGTTTTGGGCTGGATTATATCACTTAGGGATTTTCGTTTGTTTTAAACAGTTTTTCTTTAATGTTAAATGCTTCCGTTAATATTTTCAAACTTATTGTTGTTGGTGTTGGGTTGTTGAGTTGAGGCTGGCCTAGTTCCATGATAGGCGCCATCACGACGGTTGATTTTGGGTCGTGACACCAGGGAACTCCATCCCAAATATAAATAAATAAGGCAACTCCATGCCCAGGGAACTCCATCCCAAATATAAATAAATAAGGCAATCCCATGCTCAGGGAACTCCATCCCAGAAGTGAATATATATGGCAACTCCATGCCCAGGGAACTCCATCCCAAATATAATATCCACTGCGCTCACTGTGGAGGATGCAGACTCCGGAGGGGCTCCTTCAGCCCAAGCGCTATAATAAGCCAAGTCTAGGCATAAATAAATAAAAATATGCTGCGGCGTGCAGCCCGATCCCATAATAGCCTCACAATCAGGCCATCGGCCTCACTCAGTCATCAATCTCTCCAGTCTCTCGGGCTCATAATGTCATGAAACTAGCCCAAAATGATGATATGATGTATCAATAAATGGCAACAGAGACTGAGATATGATATGAAATGAATGAACATGGCTGAGTATGAAATTACATTTTAAACAAATAATTCAACAATAATATGACCTTTGTTGGTCTCAATAATAACGGCATATAGCCTCAGCATGATTTTTAACATAATTCTCAGCTCAATTTCTTTAACACATGAAAGTACATGGATAATGCCAAGATTATTTAATTACAAAATTCTACGGAATCAATTACGTCACAAATTTCCACGGGGTACTCCCACACGTCTGTCACCTAGCATGTGCATCACCTCCAAACAATTCATATAATACATATTTCAGGGATTCATACCCTCAGTTCCAAGTTTAGAAATGTTACTTACCTCAAACCGTGCAATTTTGTATTCCAATAAGCATTTTCCTTGCAATTCGGCATCCAAACACCTCGAATCTAGTCACAAATAATTCGATACAATTAACACGATGTGTAGGAATCAATTCCATATGAAAATGCTAAATTTCACAATAAATCCGAAAATGTCAACAGTGGGGCTCACGTCTTGGAACCCGACAAAAGTTACAAAATATGAGTGCTCATTCAACCACGAGTCCAACCATATCAAATTTATCAAATTCCGACATCAACTCGACCTTCAAATCCTCAAATCTTATTTTCAAATCTCTAGGACCAAATTCTTGAATTACACCTCAAAAACATGTAATCTAGTTGGAATATTGAATGATAATTCAATATTATTGACTAACAATGATCACAAGTGACTTACCTCAAGATTTCCCGCAAAATTTCTCTGAACAATCGCCACAAGCCGTGTTTTTTTGCTCAAAAATGTTGAAATGAGCTTAAAATAAAAAACAAAACTGCTTAATAAAAACACTAATTTGGTCGCTAAAAGTTCATTTTCTGTCACTAAAGGTCCTCACCAGAGCCTGCTTGAACCAGTAATTTATTTTTTTCATTAAAAAGTCTCTAACTCCATCATACGAACTCGAAATTCGACGATTCTTGTTCCTATGAGTAACAAATAATAATACGAACCTAGTCGTTCAAGCAAAATTCAATTCGGAGCTCATTTGCTCAATGCGATACCAATTTCGCTCTTTAAACAATTAACTCATGTTCGCGCTAAAAACCCAATCGCGACTTGATAAAATTAGGCCAAACATTCCAGATCATTTCTATAATTCATTATTATACTCCTGGAAGTCTTCAAATTGAATTTCGATCTCTAGAACTAAAAATAGACCTTTTGATCATTACATGCTTATGCTCAAAACACCAAACTCTTCCAAAAACTCTTCCAAAACTTATTAGAGCCCAATGGGACCCCAACCAAGTATACTAACAAGTCCCATAACATGAAAAGAACTTAGTCGATACCTCAAATTACATTAAACAACACTAAAACACGAATCGCACCCCAATTCAAGCTTAATAAAAATTATCGAATTCCAAATTCTATATTCGATGCCGAAACCTATCAAATCAAGTCCGATTGACCTCAAATTTTGCAACAAGTCATACATGATATAACGGACCTATCAAATTTTTCAAAACTAGATTCCAACTCCGATATCAATAAAGTCAACTCCCGGTCAAACTTCCAAACCTTCCATTTCCAACCTTCGCCATTTCAAGCCAAAATCATCTACGGACTTCCAAACAAATATCCAAACACACTCCTAAGTCCAAAATCACCATACGGAGCTATTGAGACCATCAAAACTCCATTCCTAAGTTATTTGTACAAAAGTCAAACTTCAGTCAACTCTTTTCATTTAAGCTTTTATACAAGGATTGTTCTTTCAATTTAATCTCTAATCATCCGAAATCCAAAATCGATAATTCACATAAGTCATAATACACATTATGAAGCTACCCAAGACTTCAAATTGTTGATGTCACGACCCAATTTTATCTATAGGTCATGATGGCGCCCAGCGTCACGGTTAGGCTAGCCAAACCAGTAAATTAAACATACATCAATCATTTTTAATAATATTTCTAAGTAATTTTATTCTTTTTACTAGCAATATTAAAGGAATTAGAAAAGATACCGATTAATTTACATCCAAGAAAAAGAATAATCAAATCCCAATTCTACCAGTGTGTGTGTCAAGACCTGGTGTCACAAGTGTATGAGCATCTAGTAGATTATACAAAAATTAAAATATTGTTTGAAATAAAATAGACAGAATAAAAATTCAGGAAGAGGCTCTGATTGCTGCAGAATGGCTCAGAAGGGCAGCTCACCACTGAGCCTCTGGATATCGTGGTTGCGCGCTAATAGGTCCAACTATAGCACATGTATCAGGTTCTGCACAAAAAAGTGCAGCAAGTGCAGCATGAGTACGTAAACAACGTGTACCCAGTAAGTATCAAGCCTAATCTCGAAGAGGTAGAGACCAAAGGTCAATTTTGACACTCACTAAGGGTCAATAATAATAATAATTGAAATAAAATAGAATATTTAAATCAATGTGATTCACAAAGTTAACAATAATTTTATTTAACCAACGAAAATAATTAAATTCCTTCAAATGCAACAATTTCCAATCTATTAATTAAATTCACAAGATGCAATTAAAATGCCAAGGTATCGTATAATTATTATTATTAGGCACGATTTCTTTCGAGGTCGTACAGCCCGATCCAGAGTGTCGTGTACACTATCGAGGAACGTGCGGCACGATCCATAAATGCATCTATGCTGCCGAGACGTTTGTCCCGCTCCACAAGAAAGGAGGACATTTCCTTATGTACCTACGGAATGAAAGTATATTTATTATAAGATTAATATGAGAGGATGCACAATTTGTTTTAACAACTAATTAATTTAAACAGAAAATTAAGTATATAAGATTCCCATCTTTTACTACGTTTCCCTAACAATTCACAATATATATTACAAATAATTCAATTAAATAAAGAATACAATTTATATACGTAATTCATGATTTGAATCCTAAACTACCCGGACTTTAGCATAAATAGTAGCTACGTACGGACTCTCATCACCTTGTGCGTACGTAACCCCCCACACTTAGCAACAATTATTAATTTAATCACCTATAGGGTAATTTCCCCCTCACAAGATTAGACAAGAGACTTACCTCGCTCTGAAGCTCCTTTGCCGGCTCCAACGCCACTCTAATACCTCAAACCGATGCTTGTCGATCCAAAATTATGCAAACAATGTGCAAATTAATCAAAATGTGTTATAACACCCATCGTTAATAAATTTCAACAGATTTCCAATTCCGCTCGAAAAGTTGGCAGTGGGGCTCACATCTCGGAACTCGACGAAACTCACAAAATCCGACAATCCAACCACTTACGAGTTCAACCATACTAATTTCACTCAAACCCGACTCCGAATCGGCATTCAAAACTCGAGAATTCATTTTTATGAATTTATAGAAATTTCCTTCATTTTCCCTTGAAGATTCGATAATCATACACCAAAAATGAAGATTAATTCAAGAAATAAAATTACAAGGGAGTCAAGAACACTTACCCCAAGTTGTGTGGAAAAATTCCTCTCCAAAATCGCCCAAACTGAGCTCCAAAATCCAAAAATGACTAAAAATAACGAAACCACGAATTTATGCTTCTGTCCAGCGACTTCCGCATTTGCGGACAAGAGGTCGCATCTGCGCCTCTCGCTTCTGCGAAATTCTTCCGCACCTGCGGTTCTTGCCGCTTCTGCGGTTACTGACCTCGCACCTGCGCCATCGCAGGTGCGCAACCCCTTTCTGCTCCTGCAGTTCTCAGCAGCATTGGCCCATTCCGCTTCTACGAGCCATTCTCCACACCTGCGGTGCTCGCACCTGCGGCCCTCTTCACGCAGGTGCGGTTACACCAGATGCCCAACTGCTTCAGCTCTTCCTCAAATTCCAAATTCGATCCGTTAATCGCCCGGAATCCACCCGAGCCCCCGGGACCCCAACCAAACATACCAACATGTCCTAAAACACATTACTAACTTAGTTGAGCCTTTAAGTCACATCAAACAATGCTAAAAACACGAATCACCCTTCAATTCAAACTTAATGAACTTTGAAACTTCAACTTCTACAATCGATGCCGAAACCTATCAAATCATGTCCGATTGATCTCAAATTTTGCACACAAGTCACATTTGACATTACAGACCTACTCCAACTTTCGGAATCGAAATCCGACTCCAATATCAAAAAGTCCACTCCCGGTCAAACTTCTCAAAAACCTTCAAATTCCCACTTTCACCAAATAACCTCAAAATGACCTACGGATCTCCAAATCCACTTCCAGATGGGCTCCCAATACCAAAATCACCATACGGAACTATTCCCAGACTCGGAATCCCAAACGAACATTGATAACATTGAAATTCACTTCAACACAAAATTTATGAAATTCTTCCAAAATGCCAACTTCCATAATAGGCGCCAAAATGCTCCCAGGTCATCCAAAACCCGCTCCGGGCATACGCTCAAGTCCAAAATCATCATACAAACATGGTGGAACCTTCAAATCCCGATTCCGAGGCTGTTTACTCAAAAATCATACTTTAGTCAATTCCTCCAACTTAAGGCTTCTGAAATTAGAATTTTCTTTCCAAATCGACTCCGAACTTCCCAAAATTAAATTCCGACCACGCATACAAGTCGTAATACCCGAAGTGAAGCTACTCATGGGCTCAAACTGCCTAATAACGTGCTAGAGCTCAAAATGACCGATTGGGTCGTTACAGTTGAATGGGGTGTAAATGTTCAAAACGACAAGTCGGGTCGTTACAAGAAAACTCAAATTTAAAGTCCTATATAAGGTAAAGTCCTATAGAATCTGCCTTTTTAAGATTGGAGTCTTACGGTCTTCCCATAGTGAATTTGAACACGAATTGAATTTAGTCCTTCACTATCTAATTTACATAAATTCCATAATTCTAATTGAATTTAAAGTTTATTATAATCTACCATCTAATTATGAGTAGTATATAACTCTTACATAAGGTAAATTTTTATTGATATTAAAGTTCTAGATATTTAATGGGATTTCTGCATAGTTTAGAGAAGAAAATATTTAATAAATAAAACTTTAGCATACTTCAAAGCCTAAATGTTAGGAAGATCAAATTACTATATTGTTTAGTGTGAAACCTATTTTTGAAGGGTAAAAAAGGAGAACGGCATTTCGCTAAGGGCCTTAGTACTTTTAATATAGACTAGCTTTAGGGTACGCGTTTTGCGCGTGTACCTCATACCATTAAATATAATTGTTTTTAAAGCATACAAACATATATTATTAAAATGGATTTGAGTTATAAAAAAAATAAAGATATTAAAAGAATCAGGAAAGTAAGGGATCAAGAGTTTCTTGTTTATTGAGCCTAAAATATCAGTTCTTTCTTAACTCTTTATATTAGAAAAATAATTATTTAATGTGAAATCTATTTTTAATGATAAAAAAAGTCGATCAATTTTTGAAATTAGGCTTGAAATGGCGAAAGTTGAATTTTTGGGAAGTTTGACCAGGGGGTTGACTTTTTGATATCGGGGTCGGAATCTGACTCGGGAAATGGAAATAGCTTCGTTATGTCATTTATAACTTGTGTGCAAAATTTAAAGTCATTACGGATTGATTTGATGTGTTTCGGCACAAGATATAGAATTTGAAAGTTGAAAGTCATAGATTTTGAATTGGGGTATGATTCGTCGTTTTGATATTGTTTGATGTGATTTGAGGCCTCGAGTAGGTCTGTGGTATATTTTAGGACTTGTTGGTGTATTTGGTTGAGGTCCCGGGGGCCTCGAGCGAGTTTCGGATGAATAACGGATAAATAATTAGAGTTGTGAGGTTGTTGAAGCTATAGCCCTTTTGGCGTGATCGTACCTGCGAGGGTCTTGGTCGCAGGTGCGATGCCGCAGGTGTGGCAGCTCGAGCGCAGGTGAGGAGTTGGAGGGTGTCAGCAGAGGTCGCAGGTGCGATTGGATTTTCGCACCTGCAATTGCGCAGATGCGGGCAGGGATTCGCAGAAGCAGAAAATGGTGAGGAAGCCGAGCAGCACAGGTGCGACATTTTTCGGCAGAAGCGGGTGTGCAGGTGCGAGCCCAGTCTACGCAGGTGCGAAAAGCCTGGGCAGAACCCTTTAAGTTCGAGGGTTCGATATTTTCACCCATTTTTGGATTATGGAGCTCGGTTTGGATGATTTTTGGAGAGGAATCTTTCCACACAACTTGGGGTAAGTGTTCTTGACTCCTTTGCGATTATATTTCATGAATTAATCTTCATTTTTGGTGTAAAATTATCGAATTTTCCAAAGAAATCAAAGGAAATTCCTATAATTTCATAAAACAAATTTTTGGGTTTTGAACATCGATTTGGAGTCAGAATTGAGTGAAATTAGCATGGTTGAACTTGTAATTGGATGGGTTGTCGAATTTTGTAAGTTTCATCGAATTTTGAGATGTGGACCCACCACGGCCGATTTTTGGAGTGTAATTTCAGATTTTTGTGGGAAAAATTAGCATTTTGTTATGGAATTAATTCCTATATTTGTGTGGACTGAATCAAATTAATTGTAGCTAGATTTGAGCCGTTCGGGAGTTCATACGCGCAGAATGGAAGTTCTGGAGTATTGTTTAACTTGCTCGACATTGGATTCGTCTTGTTCGAGGTAAGTAACTCTTCTAATCTTGGAGCTGGGGGTATGAACCCTGAATATACGTGTTATGTATTTGGTGTTGAGGTGACGCACATGCTAGGTAACGGGCGTGTAGGCGTGCACCGTGTGAACTGTGATTCCGTTATTCCTGTGGTATTGTGTAGTTACCTAAACTTATCTAAAATCATGAAATCTCTACGCACTAGAGTTATCAAGCTGTGATTCATGTTAGAAGCCATGTTTAGGCTACATACTTATTCTATTTGGGACCCACTGAGGTCATTTATGCTGTTGAGTTATCTTCTTTCATTGCATTACATACTTAGTCATACGCATTCATATGCATATCATATCTCAGTCACTATTGTTATATATTGATACATCATATCATTATTTTCGGGCTAATATTATGACATTGTGAGCCCGTGAGAGAGAGACTGGAGAGATTGATGACTGAGTGCGGCCGAGGGCCTGATTGATTATGATATTAATACTATGGCAAGTGAGTTGTCCGTGCGGATTATAGCGCTTGGGCTGAAGGAGCCCCTCCGGAGTCTGCACACACCCCTAGTGAGCGCGGTTGATATTATTGAGGGATGGATCTTCCCTGGACATGGATCTTGTCTGAAGCATTTTATACCTCGAGATGGATCTTCTCCACGGGATGGATTGGCCCTACTCGGTACTGAGTGGATGATGATCAGTTGATGTGTATATTCCGGGATGGATCTTTCCTGGGACGGATTGGCCATATACAGTACCGAGTGATTGAGCATGATGAGTGAAATAGGTGAGAAAGTGAGATTGAGTACTCTGAGAGTGTGAGTACATGAGTTCATCTCTGAGATATATTGCATTGACATGCACACATGACATACAGGCATAGAGATGTATTTTTCTCATGTTGTACGGTATCACGTCATTCATGACTTCTCACATATGTTGACATATTGGCATAGTGATGCATTTGTTTTACACTGGCTATCTGGAAATAAAATGAAGCATCTTATTTATTATTGAAAGGATTTTTGGGAAAATTATTGTTTTCAACTTATTCATATTTTGGAAACTTTGATAAACGACTTGGGATTTTCACTGATACACTTGAAAAGCAGAACTATTTTCAAAAGTCATGATTTAGCTGAGCATTTATTCTTTGACTTACTTCTTTTATTACTTGCTATATATTGTTATGAACTGTTGTTGGTTATTGGAGTTGGACTCCGACCATGGTGCAAGCTCGTCACTACTTTCAACCTAAGGTTAGGTTTGTTACTTATTGAGTACCTGGCGTGCAGATGTTGGTTGTTGATATTGATGTGTTCGTTGGGAGCTGGAAGATGTACCTGCATTCCGGTTATAACTGCCTCTTATTCACGGTAGCCTTAGATTCATAAAACTCTGTTTATGTACTATTCGAACAGATGATGTATTTACTTCATACCAGCTTTGTATACTCTATTCTTAGAAGCTCATGATTTGTACTACGAGTTCTGGAGAATATATAAGATTCAGATTTTTCTTTGCTTAAATTGCTTTAATAACTGTTATTGGAATTAGATAGTTGATAATTGGCTTACCTAGCGGGTTGGGTTAGGTGCCATCACGACTAGTTGGATTTTGGGTCGTGACAAAGTGGTATCAGAGCCCTAGGTTCATAGGTTCTACAAGTCATGAGCAAGTGTCTAGTAGAGTCTTGCAGATCGGTATGATGACGTCCATACTCATATTTGAGAGGCTACAGGGCATTTAGGATAATATCCCATCTTTCTTTCCTTATCGTGCGAAATTGATTCAGCTTTAAACGTAACTCTTTGAATTCCTTATACGCATTCATATGTGCATATGAGCGCTCAGCGTCAGCGGTGCATCACCGGCTTATGATCCCATGAACGAGGTTTGAGATGTGTATTCTGTGTTTTGGTGATGGGCCAGTTTGGAGGACTTGAGGCCATGGTTAGACCGCAGCTTAAGCTCGATAGCTTTGGTTGTAACTTGTACATTTGGACTCATATGTCCGATAATGTCCCTACTAGTGGAATTTGTAGCTCGATGAGCAGTGGAATGGCTTTGTGATGAGTACGATGTAACTGCGGGATGTGTTAAGACGATTTGAATATGACAAAAAGTGTTTCCTTGAAATGTAAAGGAAAGGCCATTGGGTGCTTGATTTTTGTTTTGATGTGACGTACAACCTCGAGTATGAATGTTTTGAAGGATCTTTCATGTTGTTAAATTTTGGGACAAATTAAATTCTCATGTCTGGTTAATGAGTTTGGACTCAGATAAACTAAGTGATTGCATAGTAATTGTGATTGCGAAAGGGTATAACAAGATACCTATTTGAGGCTAAGCAGGTGGGTTATCCCCTGCGGAGTAATCTACGTAGGTATGTTCCTTATAATATGAGTGGAGAGTTTCTTTTCTGCCAGCGGGGCGTATGTGTTGAGATTTGAATTTGAATCTGGTTGAGAAAGTTGACTTGAGTGTTAAGAGAATAAAGTATGAGCTTGGGAAGAATTTTTGTTGAACTGACTACGGTATTATGACAGTAATAGAGTATGGATATTGTGATTTATCGAGTGTTTAAATTTATGGCTTTGAGCCAAGTGGGGGAGCCTGCTATTGACAATTCAATTGATGGTTATATGTTAATTTTAGTTTGGTCTGAGGCATACTTGTGGATTAGTTATGACTTGCAAAGATCGAGATCGAGGATGACTCGAGTACTAAAATTTCTAAATATGGATTATATTGCGCTTTATGGGTATATGAAAATCACGGGGTGAGTGAGTTGTTATTTGTGAATAGTGTAGTGCACACGGAGTATGAATTTGATCGGTGGTATTAAGGCAGGGTTACTTCTTTGAGTGGTGCTGTGTTATTGGGGCATGTGTCTTTCAGCCCGTTTGGGCGGTGCAATTTTCAGATTTGAGCAAAATGGGTGACTCTCGAGAAGGTGCTAATGGATTCAAAAACATATAAGTGGCAATTGAAAATTTTTCAGATTCGTATATCGCTAGAATCGGTTACTTACATTGGATGGTGTCGGGACTTACGGTAATTATGTATGACTATGGATTCTATATTTCAGTGTAAGAAAGGAAAGGGGGACAATTTTAAATTTATATAAGGTCTTTCAGAGTGGATGCCTCGGCTGTAGTGCTTTTAGGGTACTTAAGAGGTAATTCAGCGGCTTATGGGCCTTAGGGCATTGTGGTTCTATGCTAAGGTTCGTGGGGTGAGTTGTGGTTAAAGATCATGGTGTTTTAGCAAAGAGAAGTATCAATTCGAAGATAAATTCGGAAGGGACTCGGAGAAATATGACAGCTTGGTGGTAGGTTGGATCAGTATGGTAATGGATATGATCGGTTCTTTGGGTGCTTATGATGTGGGGGATTTCTACAGGTGCTTTGTGGAAATACTCTTGGGTTTTAGAAACTAAATTACTAAACAACCCATAACCACTCCCAAAACCCGATGTCACAAGTGCATGAGCATTTACTAGGGAGTAAAATAAAATACAGCATCTATTCGAAATACAAATTAGACGGAAAAAATATAAATAACTCTGTAATGACCCGACTGGTTGTTTTGAGAGTTAGAGCCTCGAACCCCTATTAACTGCATTCCCCATATCTATTTCTGCTATTGTGACTTGCCGAGATGATTGGTTTTGAGTTTCAGAGTGTTTTGGGATACTTAGTCCCTAAATGAGAGCTTAAGTCTTAGAATTTGGACCGTAGTCGGAACTGTATGAAGACGGTTCCAGAATGGAATTCCGTCAATTCTTTTAGCTCCGTTGGGTAATTTTGGGCTTAGGGGTGTGTCCGGAATGTGTTTTGGGGGCCCGTAGCTCATTTAGACTTGAAATGGCGAAAGTCGAATTTTTTTAGTTTTGGACTGGTAGTGAAAATTTTGATATCGGGGTCGGAATCTGATTCCGGAAGTTGGAGTATGTCCGTAGTGTTGAATATTACTTTTGTGCAAAATTTGGGGTCAATCGGACATGGTTTGGTTGGTTTCGGCATCGATTGTCGAATTTGGAAGTTTTAAGTTCTTTAAGTTTGAATCGGAGGTTGATTTGTGATTTTAGCATTGTTTGATGTGGTTTGAGGATTCGGCTAAGTTCGTATGGTGTTTTAGGACATGTTGGTATGTTTGGTTGAGGTCCTGGGGGCCTCGGGTGTGTTTCGTATGCTCAACGGGTCATTTTTGGACTTAGAGAAGTGGCAGATTTCTGGTGTTTTATTGCAGAAAAATCCTTCATCACATTCTCAAGAGGTGCCTCGCGATCACGTAGAGCATCTGGGAAAGGAAGCTAAGTTGTTCTTCGCATTCGCGATGTTGTTCCCGCATTTGCGAAGGTGTGGGACCTTAAGCCTATGCGTTCGCGATATGGTTCTCGCGTTCGCGTAGAGGAACGGGGCAGAGGGAGCTTCGGGCATTAAGCCTAAGCGTTCGCGAAGAGGTTCCCGCGTTCGCGAAGGGTCCGTTAGTGGAATGTACACGTTCGCGAGATTCCCCTCGGGTTTGATAAGGATGAATTTTGGGCTAGTGGAAGATTATTCATCGCGTTCGCGATCGTGATGTCGCGTTAAGGTTCAAAAACGAGGGTTGAGTTCATAATACAAAAATTTGATTGAGAGCTCGGTAGAAGGCGAAGTTTGGAGAGATTTTCGAAGGAAGTTTTTGGATAATGATTCCTAACTCCTTTATGGTTATATTCAACTAATCTATGGTTGTTTTCCTCTTTAATTTCGAATTTTGGGGTTGAAATTGGAAAAGATTTTGAAGAACTTCTTCAACAAAGATTTCGAGGTTTGAAGGGGATTTGTGGTCAGATTTGTGTAAATTTTATATGGTTAGACTCGTGAGCGATTGGGTGTTCATATTTTGTGACTTTTACCCGATTCCGAGACGTGGGCCCCACAGGCAATGTTTGAGTTAATTTCAGAATTTTTGTTAAAGTGTTGATTTTATTAATTAGATGAGTCTATTATGGTTGTATTTATGATATGTAATTGTTTTTGGCTAGATTTGGGCCATTCGGAGATAGATATTCGTGGGAAAAGCATTTTGACCGATTGATTAAGCTTGGTTCGAGGTAAGTGGCTTGCCTAACTTTGTGTGGGGGAAATCCCCTTAAGATTTGAAACTATTGTGATATGTGAGCGCCGTGTACGTGAGGTGATGAGTACATACACGGGCTAGTTGTGGTAAAACTCGATTTTCTTATTGAGCAGCAACATGTTTTCCTGTTATTTTGACTTATACCATTTTAATGAGTACTAATCTATTTTCATTCTTAATTGAGTTATTCCAATATATGTAGCTATCATGTTTAGTCTAATACAACATGTCTACGTTTCTTAATTGTTTATGTACTTAGTTTAAATCGTAAGATTTCGTGATGTAGTTGTATTTCTATTGTATGCATTGCATATTTACTTTGGGACTACGGAACGGTATTCCGGGAGATCCCCCTGTACTGCATATTTACTTTGGGACTACAGAACGGTATTCCGGGAGATCCCCCTGTCTTGCATATTTACTTTGGGACTACAAAACGGTATTCCGGGAGATCCCCCTGCATATTTACGTTTGGGACTACGAGACGGTATCTCGGGAGATCCCCTGTTGTGATTTCTATGTACTGAGCTGTTACCATCTATGATTTTATTGTTGTTAAATTTCAGCCTTTATTTTATTGCGGTATTACACTCTATATTGTTTTTATTATATATTTGCCAGTAGGGCCCTGACCTGACCTCGTCACTACTCGACCGAGGTTAGGCTTGGCACTTACTGGGCACCGATTATGGTGTACTCATGCTACTCTCTGCACATGTTTTTCGTGTGCAGATCCAGGTGCACCTTATCAGTCACACTATCAGTGAGCTGGGACAAATTTGGAGACTTCAAGGTATATCTTCCGCGTCCGCAGACCTCGGAGTCCCCTTCTACTCTTTCTCATGTCCATTATCTTCTGTATTTTCCTTGTTAGATTCTAATGTATAGAGACACTAGATTTTTCCTTATGTAGTTTGTGATTCACGATGTTCCTGGTTTTTGAGATTTGTTGTGTATTTTTGAATAGTTGGTTAAATTTATATTTTTATTTCAATATTCCGCAAAAATGTTAGGCTTACCTAGTTGTAGAGACTAGGTGCTGTCACGACGTTACACGGAGGGGAAATTGGGTCGTGACAAGTTGGTATCAGAGCTCTAGGTTCATAGGTGTTGTGAGTCACAAACCGGTTTAGCAGAGTCTCATGGATCGGTACGGAGACGTCTGTACTTATCTTCGGGAGGCTATGAAACTGTTAGGAAATTTTCACTACTTTGATTCCTTGTCGTGCGAAAACTTTGTTGACTTCAAAGATTATTAACTTCTGTATTCTATTCTCTCACAGATGGTGAGGACACGTACAAGCGGATTTGATGACCAGGCACTCGCGCCCCCTGCTAGAGCCACGAGAGGCTGGGGTAGAGGCCGAGGACGTTCACGTGGTGTAGCCAGAGCACCCGCACGAGCTGCTACAGAGGAGCCCCCAGTAGCTCAAGCTGGAGGGTAGACACCCGAGATACCTGTTCCTGTACCAGCCCTCCAGGAGACTCTAGCCCAGTTTCTGAGCATGTTCAGTACCTTAGCTCAAGCTGGATTGATTCCACTTGCTCCTGCCACATCTCAGGCCGGGGGAGGAGCACAGACTCCCGTCGCCGGTACTCCAGAGCAGCGGGTTCAGGTCGACCAGGTTCCAGAGGTAGTACCAATACCGCCGGTAGCTCCAGCTCAGCCCGAGGTTAGGGCAGCAACTTCTGAGGTGGAGAAGCTTAGACTTGAGAGGTACAAGAAGTACCACCCACCTACCTTTAGCGGATTGGCTACAGATGATGCTCAGGGTTTTCTAGAGGAGTGTCATTGTATCCTACGTACTATGGGCATAGCGGAGACGGGCGGGGTTTTTTTTACTACATTCCAGCTTAGAGGAGCAGCCTATCAGTGGTGGCATGATTATGAGTTGAGTAGTCCGGCTGAGGCAGCTTCATTAACATGGACTCAGTTCTCGGACATATTTTTGAGAGAGTATGTCCCTCAGAGCCTCAGGGACTCATGGCGCGCGGAGTTTGAGCAGCTGCGCCAGGGTGCTATGACTGTGTCAGAGTATGTAGTCCGCTTCAGTGATTTGGCTTGACATGCACCGGCCTTGGTTGCCACAGTTCGAGAGAGGGTTCGACGATTTATTGAGGGACTCCACCCCAGTATCAGGATTAGTATGGCCAGGGAGTTGGAGATGGATATTTCTTATCAGCAGGTTGTAAGTATCGCCAGGAGATTGGAGGACATGCTTTCCCGAGATAGAGAGGAGAGGGAGGGCAAGAGGTCTCGAGAGACTGGTTCTTATTCTGGTGCTCGTGTCCCAGCAGCTCGCCATGGTAGGGGTTATGTGATCCGCCCCGTTCATTCAGCTCTTCCAGACGCCAGTGGTGTTCCAGCTCCTTCTAGACCCCGGGAGCCTTATTATGCACCGCCAGTATCTAGTGTGCCTCCTACACGGGGTGTTGCTAGCGGCTAGTCCAGCAGACCTGGCCCAAGTTAGACACAGCAGCCACGCCCTCCCAGAGCTTGTTTTGAGTGTGGCGACACTCGCCATATGGTGAGGGATTGCCCTAGGATTAGGAGGGGTGCACCTCCACAGACTTCTCATCCACAGCATGCTCCACCGGGTCCTCAGGCTATGATTACAGCACCAGCTGCCACCCAACCTGCTTAGCCAGCTCGAGGTGGAGGTCGGGGAGGTAGAGGTCACCCTAGAGGGGGAGGCCAGGCTAGATACTATGCCCTTCCTGCTCGTACAGATGCAGTTGCTTCTGATTCTGTCATTACAGGTATTGTTCCAGTCTGTCATAGAGATGCATCGGTATTATTTGACCCAGGCTCTACATATTCCTATGTGTCCTCTTATTTTTCCTTGTATTTGGGCATATCGTGGGAATCTTTGAGTTTCCCTATTTATGTGTCTACTCATGTGGGAGATTCTCTTGTTGTGGACCACGTGTTTCGGTCGTGTTTGATTGCTCTTAGTGGTTTCGAGACCAGAGCCAACTTATTATTGCTCAGCATGGTAGGTTTTGATGTTATCTTGGGCATGGACTGGTTGTCGCCCCATTTTGCAATTCTTGATTGTCACGCTAAGACTGTGACGCTGGCTATACTAGGTTTATCGCGGTTAGAGTGGAGAGGTACCTTAGAGTATACTCCTACAAGAGTTATTTCATTTCTTAAAGCTCAATGAATGGTTGAGAAGGGGTATGACGCGTATCTAGCTTATGTGAGAGACGTCAGTATTGATACCCCTACAGTGGAGTCAGTTCCAGTAGTGAGGGACTTTCCAGATGTGTTTCCAGCTAATCTTTCGGGCATGTCGCCCGATAGAGATATTGATTTTGGCATTGATTTGTTGCCGGGCACTCAGCCCATCTCTATTCCTCCGTATCGTATGGCTCCTCCTGAGTTGAAGGAGTTGAAGGAGCAGTTACAGTGATTCATTCGGCCCAGTGTGTCACCTTAGGGTGCTCCTGTCTTATTTGTGAAGAAGAAGGATGGTTCTATGCAGATGTGTATTGATTACCGCCAGTTGAACAAAGTCACAGTGAAGAACAGGTATTTATTGCCTCATATGGATGACTTATTTGATCAGTTACAGGGTGCCAGAGTGTTTTCCAAGATTGACTTACATTCAGGATATCATCAGTTGAAGATTCGGGAACTAGATATCTCGAAGACTGCTTTCAGGACCAGATATGGTCACTATGAGTTTCTTGTGATGTTTTTTGGGCTGACCAATGCCCTAGCAACTTTTATGCACTTGATGCACAGTGTGTTCCGGCCATATCTTGACTCATTCGTCATTGTGTTTATTGATGACATTCTGGTATACAATCGGACTCGGGAGGGACATGAGCAGCACCTGAGGACTGCACTTCAGACCTTGAGAGAAAAGAAGTTATATGCAAAATTTTCAAAGTGTGAGTTTTGGCTAGACTCAGTGGCATTCTTGGGTCATATAGTATCGAGTGAGGGGATCCAGGTGGATCCGAAGAAGATTGAAACAATGCAGAGTTGGCCCAGACCGTCCTCATTTACAGAGATCCAGAGTTTTCTTGGTTTGGCAGGGTATTACCGCCAACTTGTAGAGGGTTTCTTGTCTATTGCAGCACCTATGATCGGGCTGACCCAGAAGGGTGCTCCGTTCAAGTGGACAACGGAATGTGAGGAGAGCTTTCAGAAGCTCAAGACAGCTTTGACTACAGCCCCAGTATTGGTATTACCTACAGGTTCGGGGTCTTATACTGTATATTGTGATGCATCGCGGATTGGTCTCAGTGCGGTGTTGATACAGGACGGTAAGGTGATTGCCTAAGCATCCAAACAGCTGAAGGTGCACGAAAAGAACTATCATTTCCATGATCTTGAATTAGCAGCTAATGTTCATGCCTTGAAGATATGGCGTCATTATTTGTACGGTGTTCCTTGTGAGATTTACACTGATCATCGGAGTTTGTAGCATCTGTTGAAGCAGAAAGATCTTAACTTACATCAGCGGAGGTGGTTGGAGCTGCTTAAGGATTATGATATCACTATTTCGTACCACCCTGGGAAGGCCAATATGGTGGCCGATGCTTTGAGTCGTCGGTCAGAGAGTTTGGGGAGTTTAGCATATCTACCAGCAGCAGAGAGGCCATTGGCGTTGGATGTTCAGGCCTTAGCCGGCCAGTTTGTGAGATTGGATATTTCTGAGCCGAGTCGAGTATTAGCTTGTGTGGTCTCTCGGTCTTCTCTTTATGATCGTATCAGGGAGCGTCAGTATGATGACCCCCATCTGCCTGTCCTTAAGGACCACGGTCCAGTACGATGATGCTAAGGAGGTTACTATTAGAGATGATGGTGCATTGAGAATGTAGGGCAGGCTATGTGGGCCCAATGTAGATGGTTTGCGTGAGTTGATTCTTCAGGAGGCTCGCAACTCACGGTACTCCATTCATCCGGGTGCCGCGAAGATGTATCAGGACCTGAGGCAGCATTATTGGTGGAGGAGGATGAAGAAAGACATAGTAGAGTATGTGGCTATATATCTAAATTGCCAACAGGTAAAGTAGGAGCATCAGTGACCGGGTGGGTTACTTCAGAAGATAGAGATTCCAGAGTGGAAATGGGAGCGGATCACTATGGACTTCGTTGTTGGTCTCCCACGGACTCAGCGGAAGTTTGATGCAGTTTGTGTGATTGTGGACAGGCTGACAAGTCATTTCATTTCATTCCTGTGATGACTACCTATTCTTCCGAGCAGCTAGCTCGAATCTACATCCGTGAGATCGTCAAGCTTCATGGCGTACCGGTATCTATTATATCTGACCGAGGTACGCAGTTTACATCACAGTTCTGGAGAGATGTACAGCATGAGTTGGGTACTCGGGTTGAGTTGAGCACAACATTTCACCCTCGGATGGACGGGCAGTCCGAGCGCACTATTCAGATATTAGAGGATATGCTATGTGCGTGTGTGATAGATTTGGGGGGTGTTTGGGACAAGTTCTTGCCACTTGCGGAGTTTGCTTACAACAACAGTTATCAGTACAGCATTCAGATGGCACCGTATGAGGCTCTGTACGGTAGGCGGTGTCGGTCCCCAGTGGGTTGGTTCGAACCCGGCGAGGCCATATTATTGGGTACGGACTTGGTTCAGGATGCCTTGGAAAAAGTAAAGGTGATTTAGGATAGACTTCGCATATCCCAGTCCAGACAGAAGAGTTATGCAGACCAGAAGCTTTGCGATATGGCATTCATGGTTGGAGAGCGAGTCTTGCTCCGGGTTTCACCTATGAAGGGCGTTATGAGGTTTGGAAATAAGGGCAAGCTGAGCCCAAGGTTCATTGGTCCATTTGAGGTATTGCGTCGAGTTGGGGAGGTTGCTTATGAGCTTGCCTTGCCTCCTAGTCTAGCAGGAGTTCATCCGGTATTCCATATTTCTATGCTCCGGAAGTATCACGGCGATACGTCCCATGTGTTGGATTTCATCTCAGTTCAATTGGACAAGGATCTATATTATGTTGAGGAGCCAGTGGCTATTTTAGACAGGCAGGTCAGAAAGCTAAGATCAAAGAACATTGCTTCCCTGAAGGTTCATTGGAGGGGACAGCAAGTCGAGGAGGCAACTTGGGAGACCGAGCAAAATATGCGCAGCCGTTATCCTCATCTTTTCACCACTTCAGGTATGTCTCTATGCTCGTTCGAGGACGAACGATTGTTTTAAGAAGGGGAGGATGTAACGACCCGGCCGGTCATTTTGAGAGTTAGAGCCCCGAACCCCTATTAATTGCTTTCCCCATATATATTTCTGCTATTGTGACTTGCCAGGATGATTGGTTTTGAGTTTCGAAGTGTTTTGGGACACTTAGTCCCTAAATGAGAGCTTAAGTCTTAGAATTTGGACCGTAGTTGAAACTATGTGAAGATGGTTCCGGAATAGAATTCCATCGATTCCGTTAGCTCCGTTGGGTGATTTTGGGCTTTGGAGCATGTCCGGAATGTGTTTTGGGGGCCCGTAGCTCATTTAGGCTTGAAATGGCGAAAGTCGAAATTTTGGAGTTTTGGACCGGTAGTGGAAATTTTGATATCGGGGTTGGAATCTGATTCCGGAAGTTGGAGTAGGTCTGTAGTGTTGAATATGACTTGTGTGCAAAATTTGGGGTCAATCGGACGTGGTTTGGTTCATTTCGGCATCGGTTGTCGAATTTGAAAGTTTCAAGTTGTTTAAGTTTGAATCGGAGGATGATTTGTGATTTTAGCATTATTTGATGTGGTTTGAGGATTCGACTAAGTTCGTATGGTATTTTAGGACTTGTTGGTATGTTTGGTTGAGGTCCCGGAGGCCTCGGGTGTGTTTTGGATGCTCAACGGGTCATTTTTGGACTTAGAGAAGTGGCAGATTTCTGGTGTTTTATTGCAGAAAAATCCATCATCGCATTCGCGAGAGGTGCCTCGCGATCGCGTAGAGCATCTGGGAAAGGAATCTAAGTTGTTCTGCGCGTTCGCGATGTTGTTCCCGCATTCGCGAAGGTGTGGGACCTTAAGCCTACGTGTTCGCGATATGGTCCTCGCGTTCGCGTAGAGGATCGGGGTAGACGAAGCTACGGGCATTAAGCCTACGCATTCGCGAAGAGGTTCCCGTGTTCGCGAAGGGTCCGTTAGTGGAAGGTACGCATTCGCGAGAGTCCCCTCGTGTTCACGAAAAAGGAATTTTGGGCCAGTGGAAGATTGTTCATCGCGCTCGCGTTCGTGATGTCGCGTTAAGGTTCAAAAACGAGGGTTGAGTTCATAACACAAAAATTTGATTGAGAGCTCTGTAGAAGGCGGAATTTGGAGAGATTTTCGGAGGATGTTTTTGGGTAATGATTTCTAACTCCTTTATGGTTATATTCCACTAATCTATGGTTGATTTCCTCTTTAATTTCGGATTTTGGGGTTGAAATTGGGAAATATTTGGAAGAACTTCTTCAACAAAGATTTCGAGGTTTGAAGGGGATTTGTGGTCGGATTTTTTATATGGTTAGACTCGTGAGCGATTGGGTGTTCGTATTTTGTGACTTTTACCCGATTCCGAGATGTGGGCCCCACGAGCGATTTTTGAGTTAATTTCGGAATTTTTGTTAAAGTGTTGATTTCATTAATTAGATGAGTTTATTATGGTTGTATTTATGATATGTAATTGCTTTTGGCTAGATTTGGGCCATTCGAAGCCGGATATTCGTGGGAAAAGCATTTTGACCGATTGATTGAGCTTGGTTCGAGGTAAGTGACTTGCCTAACTTTGTGTGGGGGAAATCCCCTTAAGATTTGGAACTATTGTGATATGTGAGCGCCGTGTACGTGAGGTGACGAGTACGTACACGGGCTAGTTGTGGTAAAACTCAATTTTCTTACTGAGCAGCAACATGTTTTTCTGTTATTTTGAGTTATACCATTTTAATAAGTACTAATCTATTTTCATTCTTAATTGAGTTATTCCAATATGTGTAGCTATCATGTTTAGTCTAATACAACATGTCTACGTGTCCTAATTGTTTATGTGAATTCTGTACTGCATATTTACTTTGGGACTACGGAACGGTATTCTGGGAGATCCCCTTGTACTATATATTTACTTTGGGACTACGGAACGGCATTCCGGGAGATCCCCCTGTACTGTATATTTACTTTGGGACTACGGAATGGTATTCCGGGAGATCTCCTTGTACTGCATATTTACTTTGGGACTACGGAACGATATTCCGGGAGATCCCCCTGTACTGCATATTTACTTTGGGACTATGAAACGGTATTCTGGGAGATCCCCCTATCTTGCATATTTACTTTGGGACTACGGAACGGTATTCCGGGAGATCCCCCTGCACATTTACGTTTGGGACTGCGAGACGGTATCTCGGGAGATCCCCTGTTGTGATTTCTGTGTACTGAGTTGTTACCTTCTATGATTTCATTGTTGTTAAATTTTAGCCTTTATTTTATTGCGATATTACACTCTATATTGTTTTTATTATATATTTGCCAGTAGGGCCCTGACCTGACCTCGTCACTACTCGACCGAGGTTAGGCTTGGCACTTACAGGGTTCCGATTGTAGTGTACTCATGCTACTCTCTCCACATGTTTTTCATGTGCAGATCTAGGTGCACCTTATCAGCCGCACTATCAGTGAGCCGGGACAGCTTTGGAGACTTCAAGGTATATCTGCCGCGTCCGCAGACCTCGGAGTCCCCTTCTACCCTTTTTCATGTCCATTATCTTCTATATTTTCCTTGTTAGATTCTGATGTATAGAGACACTAGATTTTTCCTTCTGTAGTTTGTGATTCACGATGTTTCGGGTTTTTTGGATTTGTTGTGTATTTTTGAATAGTTGGTTAAATTTATATTTTTATTTCACTATTCCGCAAAAATGTTAGGCTTACCTAGTTGTAGAGACTAGGTGCCGTCACGACATCACACGGAGGGGAAATTAGGTCTTGACAAACTCTTAAGGAGACTATATTGGCTGCGGATCGTAATATAAAATGCAGCTCACCTAAGTCCCCGCATTTTAACCACACCTCTATGCCTACAAGGCCGCTAGACATATCTGTACTTACACAAAATAATATGCAGCAAGTGTAGCATGAGTACGTAAACAACGTGTACCCAGTAAGTATCCAGCCTAATATCGAAGAAGTAGTGACGAGAGGTCGACTTTAACTCTCATTAAGGTTCAATAATATTAAAAATAAAAATATTTAAATCAACATGATTTATAGGAATAACAATAATGTTTCTTTAACCAGCAGAAATAATTAACTCATTCAATCCCAATAATTTCCAATTTATCAATTAACTTCACAAGCTGCAATAAAATATCAAGGTCTCATGTAATTATTATTATTAGGCATGATTTCCGTCGTGGTCATATGGCCCGATCCAGAGTATCGTGTACACTGCCGAGGGACGTGCGGCACAATCCATAGATGCATCTATACTGCCGAGGCGTTCGGTCCGCTCCACAAGAAAGGAGGACATTTTCTTATGAACCTCCGGAATGAGAATATATATATACATTTTTGAGATTAACGCAGGAGGATGTACAAATTTTTACAACAGTTAAATATTATGAACAAAATTTCAAGTATGTGAGATTTCAAAATTTTACCATTTGCTGTAACAATTTGCAACATAATTCTATTGCTTTAATTAAATATGGATATAATTATCACAAGTAATTCATGATTTGAGTCATAAACTATCCGGGCTTCAGCAATATTAGTAGCTACGCACAGACTCTCATCACCTCGTGCGTACGTAGCCCCCACAATTAGCAACAATTGTTAATTTAAATCACATATGGTGTAAATTCCCTCTTACAAGGTCAGACAAGAGACTTACCTTGTCTCAAAGCCCACTTCCCGATCACAATGCCGCGTAAAAACTAACCAAATGTTATATAAAATAATTAATACATTTTCAAAAATTCGGAATTAGACTATTAAATAAATTACCCTATCCAAAATGGTAAATTTCTAAAATTCACATCGGGCCCACATGCCCGGATTCCAAAAATATTCAGAGGAAACGTTACCCATAATCTCAAAAACTCAAATATACAATTTCCATCCAATTCCATAACCATTTTCGTGGTTAAAATCTCATTTTTGTCAAAACCTAGGTTTTTCATCTAAACCATTGATTTTCAAGATTTACAGGTTATAATCTACCCATAATCTATGTATTTAACTCAAAGTGTTAGAATTAACTTACCTTAAAGTTGCTAGTTGAAATCCCCTCTCAAAAAGCTCCAAAATCGCCCAAAAATGGAGAAAATGCGAGCTAAAAATGACTGAGCCTCGTCCCCTTTAAACCATTCTGCCCAGCAGCATTTTAGCACCTGCAGATCTCAAGCCGCATCTGCGTCTCCGCATCTGCAAAATGCCCTCGCAGATGCGGCTTTCCCTTAGCCGGCTTCGCTCGTACCTGCGGTCAGCGGCTCGCTTCTACGAGACCACTTCTGCGGTCTATAAGTCGCATCTGTGCCTTCCTCCGCACCTGCGCCTTAGCAGGTGCGGTTCCTTGCACGCATCTGCGGTGCCCAGCGACCCCTCCTCTTCTTCGCTCCTACGGCTCGTGGCTCACACCTGTGAGTTCGCACCTTCGGCTGCCCATGTGCAGGTGCGGTTACACCAGAAGCTGGGAGCTTCAGCAGTCCTTTTCAAGTCCAAACTTGGTCTGTTTACCTTCCGAAATCCACCCGAGGCCCTCGGGACCTCAACCAAATATACCAACATGTCCCAAAACACGATAAGAACTTAGTCGAGACCTCAAATCATGCCAAACAACATCGAAACTACAAATCACCTTCCAATTTAAACTTAATGAACTTTGAACCTTCAAACTTCTTCAATCGATGTCGAAACCTATCAAATCATGTTCGATTGACCTCAAATTTTGCACACAAGTCATAATTGACATTACGGACCTACTCCAACTTCCGGAATCGTAATCCGACCCCGATATCAAAAAGTCTACTCCCGGTCAAACTTCTCAAAAACCTTCAACTTTCTAACTTTCGCCAAATGACCCCAAAATGACCTACGGACCTCCAAATCCACATCCGGATGCGCTCCCAATACCAGAATCACCATACGGAGACATTCCCAGACTCGGAATCCCAAACGGACATCGATAACCTTGAAATGCACTTCCACCCAAATTTATGAAATCATTCCAAAATGCCAACTTCCACAATAGGCGCTGAAATGTTCCCGGGTCATCCAAAACCCGGTCCGAACATACGCCCCAAGTTCAAAATCATCATACGAAACTATTGGAACCATCAAATCCCGATTCCGAGGTCGTTTTCTAAAAATGTTGACCGAAGTTAAACTTGCCCTTTTTAAAGACAACTAAGAAACCAAATGCTCCAATTTCAACCCGAACACTTCCAAATACCAAACCAACCATCCCCGCAAGTCATAAATTAGTAAAAGCACATAAGGGGAGTCTTATTTTGGGGAACAGGGTTATAACAGTTAAAACGACTGGTTGGGTCGTTACATTCTCTCCCACTTAAATATACGTTCGTCCTCAAACGTGCTAAGAACTGCTCCGGAGTTTCTAAAATCAATGTTTAGCCCCTTGTGCACCTACCAGTGCTACCACAACTCAGCTGAGCACATTAGCCCAAGCAAATCTAAAGATCCTCTCCTTTATTTAGGCAAATAAGCCTTAGAGCCAAATTCTAACCTCCGAAATTCTCCGCTAGGCCTGCTTCCAACATACGAACATCGTTTCAATCTCTACGCGATGTACCACTACATGATTGTATACTCTCACTGATTTCACACCATGCACCGCATTATTCACATGACCACAATAACATCCTCTGACAACAATAGCCGAAATTCCATGAATCTGATGCTCACAACACACCTCATGACACATATAAGTCCCGTTCCAACTCTTGCAATACTGCCACGGCAGAAGAGATGTGTAGAAATTCATAACCAACTGCATAGTCAACAAATCATTTAGTCCCTCCTCCTGACAGGAACCATTACCTCATTATGAACCAAATAACGATATTTGCTCTTTAATATGCCTCGTATAAATCTGATCGCACTGATCCCAGGTCCAATAATCTCGTCTCACCCAATATAAGTTGCTCAGGCAATAAGCCACCTCAGACACTACCAAAAGTCTCATATGATGCCACCATGTGCCAACAAGCCACAACTTGAATGCGATATATAAGGAAAAACTATGGAAAGAACTACTCAACCTACACAACAAATTAAACAACCGAAAAGGTGTTATGAACCTCCCTCAAAACATGAGAAACAAGACACGCACGAATAGATATGGGGAACTGTACTCGTCATCACACTGTTGCGGCGTGCACCCCAATCCACACATGATACTGTTGCGGCGTGCAACTCGATCCAAACAACATACCCGTGGCGGCATGCCACCCGATCCATACATGACAATAAATAGGGAAGTACCCATCAAGCAAAAACGCTTATACCTACGAAATACCTGAATGTCAACCACAAGCACGCCAAGTGTACAATACCATCATATAGCGCCATACTCTACAAAACTCAAGCACGACTAAGGTGCAATAAATGACCTGCATCTCGAGAGCGATCCTGCTCATAAAACATCGCAAACTATACAGGATCTCAATACGAGTGCGAACAATCAAACCGCCTCACAACCCATATGGCATAATAGAGACCACACGGAAGGGCCGGAAATAGAAATAACATCCAAGGCCCGAAGACCCCTCCAAAAACAACGTTATGCTAAAATAAGCACATCCAGCCTGATATAGAGCCCACATTCACATTTAGATCCATCCACGGACCTCAAGCCGATTCTGATCGTACCGTACTGGGCTAATAACCTTTCAAGGATCCACAATAACCCTTTTTCCCATGACACACAAGAACAACCGTCAAATCCGAAACAAACTTCCATGGTCCACAACCAAATGAACCGAGCGCCCTTCAGGCATATATTCTCACATTAGCGATACTACCATAATCTCCATACTTTGTTCTAAATCTTTAATCAATCAAGTGACTACATGTCACACTTATACAATCTTCCCGTGGGATACACTCCCACGACTATCCGCACCAGGTAGCAAAGTCTGCACATCCAGACCACCAGTCATACAGTGTTGTAAAGCGAATCAAAATTCCGCAAATCAGTACACAAATCCTCTTACACGTGACACCGATCTCAATGACGCGGAAGACAATACCAGCTCACTCTAAACATCTGAATCCTTCCTTACTCGTCCGAGCTCGTGACATCCCTGTCAATACCGAACTGCAACCTTGATCCTTAACTTTCAAATTTCATGCCGCTCACCGCACCTATCTCACCAACACGTGAAAACTCAAGAATTTCATCATAACTCCTGAACCACTAATAGGATACACACTTCATCATATATAAACCTTTCACTTTACTCGTTTCAGGAGAACCATTGTAATACGTGACTGAATTCCCATAATCGCAGAAAAATGCAAACCTCAAGTCATGATCTAAACTCCCATAACTCTTTTGGGATCCATTTACACGAACAAGCCATTCGAATCAAATACCTCCTAAGTTAACCAAGTAGTGGTGGCGCTCAAGCCCAATTGTACAACCACAAACTACATGTATAACTTTAACACGCTGAAGGAACTGATCATTGCCACCATCATGCTAATTTAACACTAACCGATCTGACTTCTTCTAATTTTACCCTAGACTTTCCTTAGAAATAAAAATAGCTCCATTTAAATTATATCGAACTCAATCCGCACTCGCCCCGAGTGACTCCATTTCACGAGCCCACATTGCCTCAAAACCCGCAAACTAACTCATACCCTTCTTGTGCGTACATTCGCATTTTCAACTGGTACACCCATTCCGATAATTCCTTTACGAATCCGAAGGTATTTTCTCCCATTCCTCCAATGCTACACCGCAGACCGAAGATAACATAGAACACTCCAAGCCCCTTTTATAATCCACTACAAAAGCTCGATACTTAACCATACCACAGACTCGAAGTCCTTAGGCACCGCACTTTAATTTTTGAATCCACTAAAACCGTTGTTGAGAGTCACCCACTCTGACTTGTTCCCAAATATGATCAAACTCCGAGGATCTGCTAGCACATGAACGCCCTCTCAAAGAAGCACCCGGCTGAATCACCTTCCTTGTACATCACATCTATATGAAGCATAAATCTTGAGTCTTCCCAAAGCCTGAACATGAATCGATAAGGCCAATTGTAGCACACATTCCTCAAATCCTTGGCTCAAATCACCATTGATGTTCTCTTTCCTTAGTTGTACTAACCCACCAATATGTTGATAACCAGAAACCTCACAACTACATAATCATGCAATCCAATCGTAGACGGTGGGGCTCTCCCACTTAGCTTGAAGCTACAATTTCATAACCCTGGAACCTACCAAGATTCCTTCTTCTTCATTGACATGACCTCGCACAATCGACCCGCCAAATTCCTCAAAATCTTCCTGTTAACCATTTCATGAACACTCTGAATCACTAGCCACATTTACATGCTCGACCTCTTACCGGATAGCCAGTAAAATTCTTCGTAGAAACTTCGTCAACCACGCGACCGCTAACCAGCTCACATAAGATAACCTACCTGTGGAAATTACATACCGACATTCTTCCAACATCGCTGCACTGGGTGCAATTACTACCAATCAGTAATCCATCCTAAGCCCGTGCTCATTCACCAGCTGTACAAGTCCATTCACTCCTCACGGATATCAACTAAAGGTGCGACAATACATTCAAATCCAAAGTCATGTTGTATAATTCTTCATATCAAGCAACTCCTTTCTGTCGCATCCAATCCTCCGTCGTATAATAGCCAGTATTCTAAATTAAGTCCGTAGACCTAGTCACTGTCCACCATAAATCCCAAATCACTTTAAACGTTTCTCAAGGCATATAGTCATCCTACTGCAGAACCCATATACTACTCTGCCACTCTCCCACTTTGGTCAAACTCACTCCTTTAAGCAACTACAAGACTCCTGCTTCTCACAGTTATCCTTCTAGAAGTTTAACCACCGCGAGACACCTCCCACATGTCCTTCCTCATACTTCGTTGCCTAGTTGTTGCCTTAAATCAATATCTATCTCTATATCACTTGAACTAATAGATCGCCACCAACTTTAAACCTCCCCAAAGATCATCTTCCTTGAGCCATCAACATTAGGATCATCGATTCGATTCTGAACCACAACACATTGCGACCCCTAACAGACGCTTCCTCGGCACCATTCACAATACTCTACCCTAAAGGCGAATTGAAGAAGACCATAACACCGGCAAACTTAACACATTCCATCAAGGACGACGTCACCACATCACAGATGAAAATCCCACAACGCTCAAAAATACCAAGTCCCATTACCCCATTGACCCAAACCTGAGCATTCGTATTCCGATTGCCTTTCCTCCGCCGGAAATAAAATAATGAATCTCTGAATCATGCACTGAGTAAAACATCCTTTCAAGTCATTCACTGCCCTGACGCATAGACAAGCATCCTACCATTACACAACACTGTGCGATAGCAACGCACGAATCGTCATAACAATTAATGCCCAATCTCAAAACCTTAAGTAATACTGATACTGAGCTGAAATGACAGAGCAGCCTTCCGCAAGGCGACGATAATAGCCCAATAAAATACGCAGGGAGAAACATCCTGCACCACATCTATAGTACCATTAAAATTCCTCGATTCCCAATTTATAACAAGCGTTTCACGTCGCATAAGATTGAATAGGAAGGAAAGGAAGGCATAAGCCTCAAAGGAATCAATTCGCACGATGAGGAATCAAGAAGGGAAGTGCTCCTAACAGTCCTGTAGCCTCTCGAAGATAAGTACAGACGTCTCCATACTGATCCGCAAGAATCTACTAGACTCGCTCATGACTCGTGAGACCTAAGTGAACCTAGTGCTCTGATACCATATTGTCACGACCCAAAATCCATTAAAGGTCGTGATGGCGCCTAACACCACTGTCAGGCAAGCCAACAATAATTAATTAACTTAATTACCCATTTTAGTATTTTTGAAATTAAAATTTCTTCAATTAAATAGTAAAGATAGAACTCATATAGTAAGTGATAAATATTTTAGCAACTAAATTACTAAACAACCCATAACTACTCCCAAAATCCGGTGTCACAGGTGCATGAGCATTTACTAGGGAGTAAAATAAAATACAGCATCTGTCTGGAATATAAATTAGACAGAAAAAATATAAATAACTCTGAAGGAGTCTCTGTTGGCTGCGGATCGCAATATAGAATGCAGCTCACCTAAGTCCCCGCATTTTAACCACACCTCTGCGCCCACAAGGCTGCTAGACATATCTGTACCTACACAAAAAAAATGTGCAGCAAGTGTAGCATGAGTACGTAAACAACATGTACCCAGAAAATATCAAGCCTAATCTCGAAGAAGTAGTGACGAGAGGTCAACTTTAACACTCACTAAGGGTCAATAATATTAAAAATAGACATATTTTGAATCAACATGATTTATAGGAATAACAATAATATTTCTTTAACCAGCAGAAATAATTAACTCATTCAATTCCAATAATTTCCAATTTATCAATTAACTTCACAAGCTGCAATAAAATATCAAGGTCTCGTGTAATTATTATTATTAGGCACGATTTCCGTCGTGGTCGTACGGCCCGATCCAGAGTGTCGTATACACTACCGAGGGACGTGCGGCATGATCCATAGATACATCTATAATGCCGAGGCGTTCGGTCCGCTCCACAAGAAAGGAGGACATTTTATATATATATATATATATATATATATATATATATATATATATATATATATATATATATATATATATATATTTGAGATTAACGCATGAGGATGTACAAATTTTTACAACAGTTAAATATGCTGAACAAAATTTCAAGTATGTGAGATTTCAATCTTTTACCATATCCTCTAACAATTTGCAACATAATTCTATTGCTTTAATTAAATAGGGATACAATTATCACAAGTAATTCATGATTTGAGTCCTAAACTACCCGGACTTTAGCAATATTAGTAGCTACGCACGGACTCTCGTCACCTCGTGCGTACGTAGCCCCCACAATTAGCAATAATTGTTAATTTAAATTACCTATGGGGTAAATTCCCTCTTACAAGGTTAGACAAAAGACTTATCTTGTCTTAAATCCCACTTCCTGATCACAACGCCGTGTAAAAATCCCAATTCGGTACCGAAATATCCGAAACTATCCAAATGTTATATAATATAATTAATACATGTTTGAAAATTCGGAATTAGACTATTAAATAAATTACCCTATCCAAAATGGTAAATTCCTAAAATTCACCTCAATATTTTCGAAGGAAACATTACCCATAATCTCAAGAACTCAAATATTCAATTTCCATCCGATTCCATAACCATTTTCGTGGTTAAAATCTCATTTTTGTCAAAACTTAAGTTTTTCATCTAAACCCTTGATTTTCAAGATTTACAGGTTATAATCTACCCATAATCTATGTATTTAACTCAACGTATGTAGAATTAACTTACCTTCAAGTTGCTAGTTGAAATCCCCTCTCATAAAGCTCCAAAATCGCCCAAAAATGGAGGAAATACGGGCTAAAAATGACTGAGCCTCGTCCCCTTTAAACCATTCTGCCCAGCAACATTTTCACACATGCGGCTCTCAAGCCGCTTCTGCGTCTCCGCATCTGCGGAAATGCCCTCGCAGATGCGGCTTTCCCTTAGACTGCTTCGCTCGCTCCTGCGGTAAGCGGCTCGCTTCTACGAGACCGCTTCTGCAGTCTATAAGCCGCACCTATGCCTTCCTCCGCACCTGCATTTCACCCCTTCGCACCTGCGCCTTCACAGGTGCGGTTCCCTTCACGCATCTGCGGTGCCCAGCAACCCCTCCTCTTTTTCGCTCCTGCGGCTCGTGGCTCGCACCTGCGGCTACTGCCCATGCGCAGGTGCGGTTACACCAGAAGCTGGGAGCTTCAGCAGTTCTTTCCAAGTCCAAACTTGATCCGTTTACCATCCGGAATCCACCTGAGACCCTCGCGACCTTAACCAAATATACCAACACATCCCAAAACACGTTACGAACTTAGTCGAGACCTCAAATCATGCCAAACAACATCGAAACTACAAATCACCCTCCAATTCAAACTTAATAAACTTTGAACCTTCAAACTTCTACAATCGATGCCGAAACTTATCAAATCACATCCGATTGACCTCAAATTTTGCACACAAGTCATAATTGACATTACGGACCTACTCCAACTTTCAAATCGGAATCCGACCACGATATCAAAAAGTTTACTCCCGGTTAAACTTCTCAAAAATATTCAAATTTCTAACTTTCGCCAAATGACCCCAAAATGACCTACGGACCTCCAAATCCACATCCGGACGCGCTTCCAATACCAGAATCACCATACGGAGCCATTCCCAAACTCGAAATCCCAAACGAACATCGATAACCCTGAATTGCACTTCCACCCAAATTTATGAAATCATTCCAAAATGTCAACTTCCATAATAGGCGCTGAAATATTCCCGGGTCATCCAAAACCCAGTTCGAATATACGCCCAAGTCCAAAATCATCATACGAACCTATTGGAACCATCAAATCCCGGTTCCAGGTCGTTTTCTAAAAATGTTGACCGAAGTCAAACTTGCCTTTTTTTAAAGCTAACTAAGGAACCAAGTGCTTCGATTTCAACCTGAACACTTCCAAATCTCGAACCAACCATCCCCGCAAGTTATAAATTAGTAAAAACACATACGGAGAGTCTTATTTGGGGAAACGGAGTTCTAACTGTCAAAACGACCGGTTGGATAGTTACAACCCCACAACATAAAACCTTACTCTAATATCACATGTCAAACTCAATGAGCAGCATAATTATATGGGCGGAGCTATCGGCAAAGGATAGGTATTTGAATTGATAAAAGAAATTAAATTACCTATAGAAAGATTGATTACATTCTATGAGTGCGACAATCATTAGAGCATATTATAAATAATTCACTAACGTCATATCAAAACAAATAAATAATGCAACTAAAGCAAGAAGATATGCAAGATCTAATAGTTTATTCTCGATTGAAATAGATGTATGTATTAAATTTTAAGAGAGAACTCATGCAATGAAGAAAATTAAGTTACCTGTAGAAAATTTGATAACCCAACAATAGATGTGGCAGTTTAAACAAAAACGTGATCCGTTATATAAAGGGAATAGGAGGTTCAACGTGTATGGCTACAAAACTTTAAATTCCTTACAAAACCTTATGTATAGGACACAATATTTCAAAGAATTAGAAGTTTGAAAGGTATTAGAAGTTCTTGCTAATTCGTATGAGGCAAGGGATTTATATAAGTAATATTTTGGTGGATTCTAAATTCCTAAATATTAGGAGTTTTTACATCTTTTAAATAAAGAAAGATATTATGGTCAAATTTTTCAATTAATTTGAAAGTCTTAAATATTAAAAATATTATTAAATGACTATTTTATCTAGTGTGAAATCTATTCTTAAAGGATAAAAAAGGCGAACGACATTTCGCTAAGGGTATTCGTGCTTTTAATATGGTAATAGATAATAGATATAGATAGATTAAGGTATTTTTGAGGAAAATAAATGACTTTTACTATTATTTTTGACAGTATAATATAATAAAAATAAATTATCACATATTTTACCTAAGAGAAATAATTTGGTATATGTATTTTTTTTTCTTTTGGCGATTCACACCCTCGTCCTCCTTTTCTTTTAGCCAAACATATATTAAAAAGGCTCCTAAATATAAAAGGATTGAAAGGCAAAGATTATAACCTAAATACTTAACGAATCTTTTGCCTAAAATATTTATAGTAGAATTTAAAAAAAGGACTCCAGAGTGCTCATACGTTTCCAAATGTGACTTAAAAGAATTTAAAGTGCTCCATCCAAAGATTTTAATATTAATGAAGTGTACAAAATAATGTGTTATATTACATAGCTCAAATAAGGAAGGATTGGAGACATAAAATTTAATTGATTTTGGAGTCCTAAAATTTTAGGAAACTAATTAAGTAATTTTTTTCAGATATTAGGAAAATAATTAATTTACTATTTTGACAAGAGGGGTTGCTCTGATGGTAAGTAACCTCCACTTCCAACCAAGAGATTGTGAGTTCGAGTCACCCCAAGAACAAGGTGGGGAGTTTTTGGAGGGAAGGATTCCGAGGGTCTATTGGAAACAGTCTTAAAAAAGACGAACGACATTTCACTAACGGCCTTCGTACTTTTAATATAGTATAGATATATATGTAGATTATAGTTATCTTTTATAAGCAAAGTTAAAAAAAAACTTATTTTTCTATATTTTGACATTTTTAAAAAAAAATCAGTTGGGCTAATTCTCAAGAAAATCTAGGTCACAAATTCGAACCGTAAAATCAGTCAATGATGCTTGTATCAGAGTAAACCCCTACATCACAACCCTTTCGGGTGCGTCTCTTCTCCGAAAATGCTCACCGAATTGCCCTTTTGGTTCTGACAATAAATTATTGCCCAATTGAAAAATTGATAAACATTGTGTATGTAAAACACACACCATATTCTTTGATTTAGTACTCGCAAACACAAACTGTCGATAAGTTATGTTACAGGCTTCGACCTTTAATCCCGAGACTTTTAAGCAGTAACTCGCAAAGAAATAAACTATTAGTAGTTGTCTTATCAACCATAGAACCTCTTCTTGATTGTTACAGTTGTGTTTTAGCTCAAGTGAATTTGTATACATATTCTGTAACTCAAGAAAGCTAAAACTCACTAACTACACACACACTCAATCTTTAGTTACTAACTACTAAGTACTAAATCTGCTTGAAATCAAACATTTGCAAGTCAAAAGACTACAACATCTGGTCTTGCAAGCTTCTCTGTGTGCACGTACCTTTCCGCCTTACCTTGACGCCATTACATGGTTATTAAGAACATGAGAAATAACTGCAAGAACCATTGATCTCTCGCGAGCAAAAGGGAACGGAACATTTGCTCTTCGCCAGTCATTCTACTATATCTCGTGTTCATATCTACTGATGAGGTACTTCTGTCACTAAGGGCAACTCAAGCTCCTCCTCATACCTCTCAATTTGTCATTCGCCTTTTGCGCTTTCGTTTGCACTTTCATTTTCACTTCATCAAAGTACTGTACCATAACAAGTTTTAAAGTTAATAAATTTGACAAAAACCTATAATAACGTGCGACTAGTTGGAATTACCTGTTGTTTCCTTTTCCTCTCGAGCTCCGCCTGCACGTTCAAAAGGAAAAAAAGAAAACAAAGAGAACCTTTATATAAGTTTATGATATAATTCTAGCACTCAATATAAAATAAAGATATATAGGTTACTATAATTCAGTGTGAATGGACAAAACCATACTCCAAAATTAAGGACATTTCTGCTAATATATTTACTACCAGGGCCTGTTTTAGATGTGCATTCTCTTCTTTTAGCTGGTTCAGTTCTGCCTCAAGTTCTACTGTGTAAGCCTGCACCAACAAGTATTTATTGTCAAATAGACAAACGAATACGAATACGTAGCGAGCGAGATTTAGGGGAAAGACTTACCTGCTTTCTTGCTCTTGATCTTGCTGCTGATTCTCTATTCTTGATCATTCTCCTTTGCCTCCTTTCCACCACTTTCTCTACCGGACCGTCTATTATGCGTTTTCTTCCTCCTCTCATTCCCATTTCCAACCCATATTGTCCCCCGCTATCGACTTGATTAACGCATAATCCATCCGACGATACTGGACTTAGTGGCGACCCCATCCCCGCCACCCCTTGTACTTGCCCATACCCGACCCCGCCACCATTCCCCATTCTCCCACCATAAACGGCCGTCGGCTGTTGTGGGAATCCGCCACCCCGTTTCATACTTACGGGGTACACAGGGGCCTCGACCACCCCGCTCTGAGGAAGTGGCGGATAGCTAGGAATGCCAACTCCAACACCGCCCGTGACTCCACCTACGCCAATAACAGGCCGAGCCATAGTGGCCATAGCGGGATTGTTGCTGTTTTGATACATCATATATGATTGCTGTTGAGGAGGTGCAGGGACGGCTGCATTCTCCTGTTCGCGTACTACCCCTGCTTTCACCAAGAAATCCTCGAGTGTCATTTCACCAAATGTGACCTGTCGTTGAGTGGAATTACCCGTGTCCTGGACACTGCCCCCATTATTCTGATGTTGCTCTTTTTGGCTCTTATGAATTTCTGACCAAACTTCATCCACAGTTTTTCGACACAAAGGTTCCGGAAGCGTAAGAGAACCCTGTCTTGGCAAGCTTGGCTGCTTGGCAATAGCTTTCTCCATTGAAACATTGCTCTGTCCTATCGCAAAATGTGGTGTGCTAGTTGCTTCCCCTGTACTTGGTGCCTGGCTATGACCATGAGAATGCGCGTTCGAGTGCGCATGCGCGGCGTGGGCATGGGCATGGGCTTGATTTTCTTCAGCAGTCCAAATGCTGTTAAGGAATTCATCCATATTCATCGACCCGAAATTCTTGCCACTTTCACAAAGGGTGTGTTGGAATTCGTCGAGAGTGAGGGAGTAGATCGATGCTTGTCTACCGAGGGACGGGAACTGATGGTTCTTGTGCTGGTTTTGATCTGGTTGCAATGGTGATTCAACCTCACCTTGTGACACCATCTCCGATTCTGGTACGCCCATTTTGTGATTTCTCTTCAAACTGTGTTTCCAAATTAAACTTGTCTTTTTTACTTGTTCACGACGCCTTTATGCGTTGATCAACTATACCTGAAATGTCTTGTATCAAACTCTTGAACAACAGAAATACTAATACTTGTAAAATTGTAAAGCTCCAAATGAAGTATTCTTATATCAAACTCAAACAATGCAAAGTTACACAATGGTAAATTTTACACTTAAAATTTGGCGTATACCCACCCAATAATTTAAGAAAAAATCGATTATATATAGTCCACTTTTCCGTGATGGTAAATAGAAAATTAATAATAATTCATTTCTCCTTGCCTTTAAAGATCCATGGTTTTGAACATCAAGCCCCTACTTCAACTCCCCCTCCCCAAAAAATAAATATAAATAACATAAGGAGCCTAAGAGGCCCCTATGTTCAAAAGTAAGTCAAACTTCTATGTCCAAATAAAATACACACACACATATTAAGAAAACAGAAGACTCCAACGACAACTTAAATACAGGTCAATTGAAACGCTACAATAGTCGTTACTGGTTTAACTTCTATACACTTATACTATACCGATGACAATAACATTTTCAAAAGGTTAAATTGTACCGATGATGTAAAAGATCATTTATACCATCAATAATACGATTAAAAACGATGGTACGCATATATTTTAAAGACTAACGATTTATACAAATTTTGGCTAGAATTTCAATCAAGATATAGCTTAAAACAAGAGTCACTAACTCGGAGGAAAAGGGGATTTTCACTTTCAAAAGCAACAAATGGACTTTGTGGGTATAATAAATGGGAGTTCACGGTTAGCCACTAACTAGAGATGTTTTTACTCTTTAGCCACTGTTTAAAATGTATTTACTTTTTAATCAGTGCTTAATAATTTTTTACCCGCCCGGACGAAAATACCCTTTTGTTAGACATGGGTGCTGTGTAAATATTAAGGATATAGTGTCCTTAACTTCATGAATGCTGTGTAAATATTAAGGACAAAGTGTCTTGTATTTTCACTTTCCGTTGTTAAGCTTTAGGACATCATGTCCTTAACTTCATATGTACAGTGTAAATGTTAAGGACATGGCGTCCTTAACTTCATGTGAGCAGTGTAAATGTTAAGGACATAATGTCCTTAACTTGTATTTGCACCTTCTGTTGTTAAACTTTAGAACCTAATGTCCTTAACTTTATGTGTGCAGTGTAAATGTTAAGGACATGGTGTCCTTAACCTCATGTGTGCAGTGTAAATGTTAAGGACATAGTATCCTTAACTTTATGAGTGTTGTGTAAATATTAAGGACATGGTATCCTTAATTTCATGAATGCTAGTGTAAATATTAAGGACAAAATGTTCGATATTTGCACCTTCCGTTGTTAAACTTTAGGACATTATGTTCTTAACTTCATATGTGCAGTGTAAATGTTAAGGACATGGCGTCCTTAACTTCATATGTACAGTGTAAATATTAAGGACTCATGAAGAAAGGACAAAAACATCTTTTCGTATTAATTTTAATAGAATAGTGGCTATTTTTGCTCAGCATTAAAAATACTGAAAAAAAACTAAATACCATGTTAAAAAATGGCTATCTCATGCCATTTCTACTATAATCAAAAGGCACTACTAAAACAGGAACATATTTTTTTGGCATGTGGGCTTCGAATGCCCGAAAAATAAATAACGTAGGAGCCTAAGAGGCCCCTATGCTCAAAGGTTAAGTGTCAATAAAGCAAAGTCAAACTTCTATGTCCAAATAAAATATACACAAACACACACATTAAGAAAACAGAAGACTCCAAAGACAACTTAAATATAGGTCGATGGAAGCGCGACAATAGTGTTATAGGTTTAACTTCTATACTGATAGTGCAATCTTCTTTAAATTATCACGTCACCTAAGAAGAACAAGTAAGGAGGACAAATAACATTTTCAAAAGATTAAATTATACTAAGTGATACAATTGAAAACTAAGCTACGTGTATATTTTACCAAGTGTCTTTACCATACTGACGACAAAGACGGGACAAACATATTATAAGATGAATTCATGGCCGACCCCAATTTGTTTGTTATCGTTATTGACTAGGATTTCAATCAAGATTACGAAGGAAATAGCTTAAAACAAAAAGGGATTGTTACACTCAAAAGCAACACATGGACTTTGTCAAAAGGTATTACTAAAACAGGAACATATTTTTTTGGAATGTGGGCTTAGAATGCCTTGGAAACTTTCCACTTTTGTTTAATGAATTTTTATCGGGCAGATCTAAACACAACACTTTTTCTTCAATTGTTTAGTCCTAACTAATTCATACACTAATAAACAAGATGTAAAGTGGAAGACAGATAGACAAAGAGAGAATCTACCCTACCATAAATGGGAAAAAATAAATAAATGTATAGATAGAGGGACAAAGAAAGAGAGAACATAAGTCAAAAAATAATATAAATGAATTGTTAGTTTTACAATGAAAGTGACAAGAGGCATGATATTAGTTCACAATCTTGCAACTCAAGCAAAACCCTATAACCTTTCACTCTTAACATAGAGCAACCCCCCCCCCCCCGGGGCCCCCCATCCTCACCCAAAACACACACACACAGAGTATCAAACATAGTGTTGGGAGTTTCAGATCTTAACTCAACAAGCTTAGCTAATGGAAAAAGTTAAGAAAATCAAAACTACAAAGCTTAATAAAATCAAGAAAATAGACAGTACCTTTTCTTGACTGTTTTTCAGCTAGCTAAGAGCTTCACCAAGCTAATTTCAGACTCTTAAGAAGATGTCATATGCAAAAGCGGTGATAAAAGCAGCTAAAAACCCATAGCAGCCATTACTTATATATATACATAAGTTGATAAAGACAAGATTCGTGTAAGAAGAAGAACAAAGAACACAACCAAGAAATATATATGTTTGTGTGACATTTATTCAAAGACGAGGTTTTTGTTCTCTGTCTGCATTAGAAAGGGCGGGGGGCGGGGGGGGGGGGGTTTAAGTGGGGTCCATTTGGAAGATGTAAGCAAAAGGACTGAAACAAAGGCTAGAATAAAAATATGAGAAGTTCAAACCCAATACTAAGATAGGAAACTTGGGCAATGCATGTAGGAATTGACGCGTATTTGACAGGTGTTTGCATGGCAATCGCTCTCATTTGGCTCTTCCCTCCCTGTTGTGCCACGCGTCAGCCAATGTTTCTTTTGTTTCCTTCTGTTTTTCTGGTTAAAAAGTTGTTTGCGTACCTTCTTTCGTGTAGTACTATGCAATGTTTTCTTTATTTCACTTAGGTAGTGTCCTTATCTGAATATAGCTCCTCCTATTTTCTGCTCACCAAATGCATGCTTTATTAGGGTTATTAGCTTTAGAGGTGCATCACAATTTGAATATTATGAGTTATATATAGGTCACGGCAGGGGCGTAGGTAGCTTAAGGGTATGAGTTTAAGGAAAAATCATTAAAATTTCAAAAAGAATATAATTTGAACCTATAATTTCAAAAGTATAGTGAATTCATGGTAAAAAATTAAAGTTAAATTCGTCAAATATAAATTCTAAATTCACCTCTTCATAATAGTGCACCCAGGAGAGACGGACCTATATTATACAGAGAGGGGTCACGAGCACCCGTCAGATTCGGCAAAAAATTCATGTATATGCGTACATGTGTTTAGAAAATAGTGATATATTAGTAATGGACACCCTATATACAAAGCAGATTTTGATTGAATCCAAAAGTACACCCGCGACCTTCAACTCCTGGATCCGCCGCTTGCACCCATCATCTTGCATTTGGATCCGCCTCTGGGTCACGATTCTAACCGTGAAATCAGCTACTGATAGTTGCATCCGAATAGACTACCTATATCACATCCTCTTGGGATGCAATCATTTCCGACGTGAACGCGGAATACTTTGTCCACCAAGTTTTCCTTTTTTTTTATTTTAGGAGGGTAATATTAGATATTCATACTGGGATTTTGAATTTAATTTTTATATGTATTTACTGAATCTTTTATTGTAAATGTATAATTTGAATTAAAAGTATTGAAGTGGTCAAATTGGACTAAAGCTACTGGCTTCAGTTTAGTTACTATTGCTCACTATTATTGGAGATAATGATGTTTGACCGAGTATGAGCAATAATAGAGTTGAAAAAACTTATATAAAGGGATTCAAGAAATAATTTTTTTTACTGTTGGCCTATTTATTTGTGAAGTATAATTTTCAATAAAGAGGATTCAATATCCTCTTCCCTCATTGGCGTGCTAAAAAGCTGTCACGGCCTCAAATTCCCTCCGTAGGATGTCGTGATGACACCTAGTTTCTAAGACTAGGTAAGTCTATCAATGCGGAATAATAATAAAGAGTATATGAAATAAATAAACTACAATTCAAACAATTTCAACTCCCAAAACCCGGTAGAAATAAGTCACAAGCTTCTAAGAATTTATTCTCAATATCTCTGTATATCAAGGTCTAAAAAAAATAAGGAAGCAACATAAAAATGATAGAAGGGGACTCCGGAGTCTGCGGACGCTGACAGATATACCTCAAAGTCTCTGTGCGCAGGTAACTCACTGACGTCTAGACTAGTAAAATGTACTTGGATCTGCACAAAAAGATGTGCAGAAGTGTAGTATGAGTACACCACAGCGGTACCCAGTAAGTGCCAAGCCTAACCTCGGTAGAGTAGTGACGAGGTCAGGTGAGGCCCTACTGGAATATAATAATGGCATGGTAAATGTTTAACAATATAGTAAAATAAAATAACATTGGAAATGAATCAAGTAGTGTGTCACCATTTAATTAAGCAAAATAATGGCAAATAATATCTCGTGAAAATAAAACAGAATTTCAAATAATATCTCGTGGAAACAAAACCGAATTTCCTTTCAACTTTAAGAAAATCATAACAAATAATCAAGGCAACTGCGGCCATAAATCAATATCAATAAGGGCACTCTCGAGGTACCGTCTCGTTGTCCCAAATCATAAATAAATTCACAATTGAGCATTTCCTTATCTCACCGCGGGAGCCTTTACAATTTATTTGAAAGAAAATATTTTTTTCCGAAATAACATCCCGCATTTTAGTCATCCTTATCACACCGCATGACTTCTAGTAGTTCCCTCTACTAGCCACGCGTATCAAGCCACCCTTATCTCACCGCATGCGTTTCAATACCCAGACCTTATACCACCGCATGCGTATCAATATCACATTATATCACAATTTACACCTCAAGTGCTCAAATAATGTAACTTGCCAAAATAATTCAACAACAATATTTTTCCACAATAATGAGCTCATGGCTCATGCCAAAATAAATCATCAATAATATTTTTCCACAATAAAGAGCTCACGGCTCCATCACAATGAGTATAAATATCTTACAAAATATTCAAGAATAAATAATTCAGAAAAATAATATTTCAAAATCTTTAATACGTTGCTTCAATATCAAATTTAAAATGTCAAATAGTTCATATTAATAATGTTTAATTTAAAGAAAATCACCCTTCAAGTAATGCACAGAATAAAAGAAACCAAGTTCCAACTAAACAGGTATAACAATTAGTAGGAAAAGGTCAAACAAATTTAAGGTATATAACCCAGATCAATGATAAAGAATATAACAAGATAAAATAATTTAATAAATGCGCAACAATGATCTACACAATTTAAAAATATAATATTTCACATTTAGCCCGTGTACACACTCGTCACCTCGTGTACACGACCTTCAACACATTTCAATAATCACATTAATATCAATTCTAGGGGAAATTTCTCCCACACAAGGTTAGACAAGCCACTTACCTCGACTTGCTCCAATTTAACCAAGTAGTATGCTTTTTCCTCGATTTTTCGATTCCGATCGACTCGTATCTAGTCATAATTAATTCGACACAGTCAACAAAAATTATAGAATCAATTCCATAAGAAAATACTATATTTTTCAATAAAATCCGAAATTAATTCAAAAATGGACATCTCGAAATCCAGCGAAAGTTACGAAATATGAACGCCCATTCAACTACGAGTCCAACCATACCATTTTTACAAAAATCCAACATCAACTTGACCTTCAAATCTCAAATTCTCATTTTGAAATTCTTAGGCCCAAATCCTCTAATTTCACCTCAAAAACATGTAATCTATTCGAAATATTCAATGATAATCCAATATAATTGACTAACAATGATCACATGTGACTTACCTCATGTTTTCACGTGAATTCTCTCTGAAAAATCGCCCAAAACTGTGTTGAAAATGTCCAAATGACAAAAATATCGAAACCCCTCTGTTTTTGTAATCTCGTTAGTGCTTTCGCACCTGCAGACAAAATTCTCGCACCTGCGGTCCCGCATCTGCGGTGAAATACCGCATCTGCAAAAATTGCTCAGCCCAGCTGCCTTCGCTTCTGCGAGCTTTAGACCGCATTTGCGCCTTCGTAGGTGCAGAAAATTCCATCGCACCTGCGCCCTTCCTCTTGCTTCTGCGCAAGCGCTTCTGCACAACATGAGCCGCATCTGCGGCTCCAACTGGGCAGCCCTTCGTCCGCTTCTGCGAGCCACAGCTCGCTTGTGCGAGTCCGCACCTGCGGTCAGTCCCTCCGCAGGTGCGATGACACCAGAAGCTGCAAATTTTAGAATTTGCCTAAGTCCAAAAATTTATCCGATTTCGATCCGGATCGCACTCGGGGTATACCAACAAGTCCTAAATCATCATACGAACTTAGTCGAGTCTTCAAATCACATCCAACAACACTAAAAGCACAAATCACACATAGATTCAAGCCTAATAAATCTTAAGAATTTCCAACTTCTACATTCGATGTCGAAACCTATCAAATCAAGTCTGATTGGCCTCAAATTTTGTACACAAGTCATAAATAACATAACGGAGCTGTTAAAAACTGGATTCCGACCCCGATATCAAAAGGTCAACTCCCCGGTCAAACTTAAATTATAATTTTAGCCATTTCAAGCCTAATTTCACTACGGACTTTCAAATAAAATTCTGATCACGCTCCTAAGTCCAAAATCACCATACGGAGCTGTTGGAATCATCAAAATTCTATTCCGGGGTTGTTTGCATATAATTCGACATCCGGTCACTATTTAAATTTAAACTTTTAATTTTTCTTCAAAATTCCATATCTCGGGCTAGGGACCTCAGAATTTGATTCTGGGCATACGCCCAAGTCCCAAATCACGATAAGGACCTACCGAAACTGTCAAAATACTAATCCGAGTTCGTTTGCTAAAAATATTGACCAAGGTCAACTCAGTTGAGTTTTAAAGCTCTAATTTATATTTTAATTCATTTTTCGCATAAAAACTTTCCGAAAAATTTTACGAACTGCGCACGCAAGTCGAGTAATGATAAATAGTACTTTTCGAGGTCTTAGAACACAGAATTAATTATTAAATTAAAAATGACATTTTGGGTCATCACATTCTCCACCTCTAAAACAAAACGTTCGTCCTCGAACGGAGTTAGAAAAGATACCTAAGCTGGTGAATAAGTGTTGATAACAGCTGCGCATATCATGCTTGGTCTCCCAAGTCGCCTCTTCGACCGGATAACCCCTTCATTGAACCTTCACGGAAGCAATGTTCTTTGACCTCAGCTTTCGAACCTGCCTATCCAAAATAGCCACTGGTTCCTTGACATAAGATAGATCCTTGTCCAATTGAACCGAACTGAAGTCTAACACATGAGACGGATCGCTGTGATATTTCTGAAGCATGGAAACATGGAATACCGGATGAACCGCAGAGAGACTAAGTGGTAGTGCAAGTTTGTAAGTCATCTCTCTAACTCTCTCAAGAATCTTAAAAGGCCCAATAGACCTAGGGCTCAACTTGCCCTTCTTCCCGAACCTTATTACACCCTTCATAGGCGAAACTCGGAGCAATACCCGCTCACAAACCATGAATGCAACATCACGAACCTTCCGATCCGCATAACTCTTCTGTCTAGATTGGACTGTACGAAGTCGATCCTGAATCAACTTAACCTTTTCCAAGGCATCCTGAACCAAGTCTGTATCCAATAGTCTAGCCTCACCCGGTTCGAACCAACCCACTGGAGACCGGCACCGTCTACCATACAAGGCCTCATACGAAGCCATCTGAATGTTTGACTGGTAACTATTGTTGTAAGCAAACTCTGCAAGTGGTAAGAACTGATCCCAAACACCCCCAAAATCTATCACACACGCACGAAGCATATCCTCTAGTATCTGAATAGTGCGTTCGGACTGCCCGTCCCTCTGAGGGTGAAATGTTGTACTCAACTCTACCCGAGTACCCAACTCACGCTGTACTGCCCTCCAAAACCATGAGGTAAACTGTGTACCCCGGTCAGAGATGATAGATACCAGTAAATCGTGAAGTCTGACAATCTCGCGAATATATACCTAAGCCAGCTGCTCTGAAGAGTAAGTAGTAATCACAAGAATGAAATGAGCTGATTTGGTCAGCCTATCCACAATCACCCAAACTGCATCAAACTTTTGCTGAGTCCGTGGGAGCCAACCAACAAAATCCATAGTGATACGCTCCCATTTCCATTCTGGAATCTCTAACTTCTGAAGTAATCCACCCGGTCGCTGATGCTCATATTTCACCTGTTGATAATTTAGACACCGAGATACATACTCCATTGTGTCTTTCTTCATCCGCATCCACCAATAGTGTTATCTCAAGTCCTGATACATCTTTGCAGCACCCAGATGAATGGAGTACCGCAAACTGTGAGCCTCCTGGAGAATCAACTCACGCAAGCCATCTACATTGAGTACACATAGCCTGCCCTGCATTCGTAATACACCATCATCTCCAATAGTATCTTCATTGGCATCACCGTGCTCAACTATATCCTTAAGGACAAGCAAGTGAAGGTCATCATACTGACGCTCCTTGATACGATCATAAAGAGAAGACTGCGAAACCACACAAGCTAAAACTCGACCCGGCTCGGAAATATCCAATCGGACAAACTGGTTGGCCAAGGCCTGAACATCCAAGGCTAAAGGCCTCTCTGCTACCGGTAAATATGCTAAGCTACCCAAACTTTCCTCCTTACGACTCAAGGCATCGGCCACTACATTGGCCTTCCCAAGATGATAGAGAATGGTGATATCATAATCCTTAAGCAACTCCAACCACCTCCGCTGCCGCAAATTAAGATCCTTCTGTTTAAAGAGATGTTGTAAACTCCGTTTATCGGTGTAGACCTCACAATGGACACCGTACAAATAATGCCGCCAAAGTTTTAAGGCATGAACAATAGATGCTAACTCCAGGTCATGTACAGGATAATTCTTCTCATGCACCTTTAACTGTCTGGACGCATAGGCAATCACCCTACCATCTTATATCAACACTGCGCCGAGACCAATACGTGATGCGTCACAATACACAGTATAAGACCCTGTACATATAGGTAATATCAATACTGGGGCTGTAGTCAAAGTTGTCTTGAGCTTTTGAAAGATCTCCTCACGTTCCTCGGTCCACCTGAACGGAGCACCCTTCTGGGTTAATTTGGTCATAGATGCAACAATAGAAAAGAAACCCTTTACAAATCGGCGATAATACCCTGCCAAACCAAGAAAACTTCGTATTTCCGTAACTGAGGACGGTCAGGACCAATTCTGCACTGCTTCAATCTTCTTCGGATCTACCTTGATCCCCTCGCATGAAACTATATGACCCAAAAATCCCACCGAATCAAGCCAGAATTCACACTTTGAGAATTTTGCATATAACTTCTTTTCTCTCAAAATCTGAAGCACAGTCCTTAGGTGTTGTTCATGATCTTCTCGACTCCGGGAATACACCAGAATGTCGTCAATAAACACAATGATGAAAGAATCAAGATAGGGCTGAAATACACTATTCATTAAGTGCATAAATGTTGTTGGGGCATTGGTCAGCCCAAAAGATATTACAAGGAACTCGTAATGACCATACCGAGTCCTGAAAGCAGTCTTCGGGATATTTGGCTCCCGAATCTTCAATTGATGATAGCCTGAATGTAATTCGATCTTAGAGAATACTCTGGCACCCCGAAGCTGATCAAATAGGTCATCAATACGTGGCAATAGATACCTGTTCTTCACGATAACCTTGTTCAGCTGGCGGTAATCAATACATATCCGCATAGAACCATCCTTCTTCTACAAAAATAAGACAGGAGCACCCCAAGGCGATACACTAGGCCGAATGAAACCCTTTTCAAGCAATTCCTGTAACTGTTCTTTTAATTCTTTCAACTCTATTGGGGCCACACTGTATGGTGGAATAGAAATAGGCTGAGTACCCGATTAGAAATCAATGCCAAAGTCAATATCCCTGTCGGGTGGCATACCCAGAAGATCTGCTGGAAATACATCAGGAAAATCCATTACTACAGGAACTGACTCCATAGTAGGAGTATCAATACTAACATCTCTCACATAGGGCAGATACACATCACACCCCTTCTCAACCATTCGTTGAGTTTTAAGAAATGAAACAACCCTGCTAGGAACATGATTCGAGGTACCTCTCCACTCTAGCTACAGTAGACCTAGCATAGCCAACGTCACCGTCTTGGCGTAACAATCAAGAATAGCGTGATAGGGAGACAACTAGTCCATGCCCAAAATAATATCAAAATCCAACATACTGAGTAATAATAAATCAGCTCTGGTCTCAAAATCGCTGATAAAAATTAAACACGACCGATACACGCGGTCCACAATAATAGATTCACCTACGGGTGTAGATACATAAACAGAAGAACTCAAGGAATCACGTGATACGCCCAAATACGGGGCAAAATAAGAAGACATATAAGAGTAAGTGGAGCCTGGATCAAATAAGACTGATGCATCTCTATGACAGACCAATATAATACATGTGATAACATAATCGGATGCAACGACATCTTTCCTAGAAGGAAGGTCATAATATCTAGCCTGGACTCCCCCCTCTAGGGCGACCTCTACCTGCCCGACCTCCACCTCTAGCTGGTTGTGCAGGTGGAGTGGCAACTGGTGCAGTAATCATGGCCTGAGAATCCTGAGGACCCTATGGAATAGGTGGGGCCTGAGAAATCCTTGGAGGTGCACCCCTCCTAAGTCTGGGGCAATCTCTCATAATATGACGAGTGTCACCACACTCAAAACAAGCCCTCGGAGGACGTGCTTCTGGGACTGGCTCGGGCCTGATCGACTAGACTGACCACTGAAAGCACCTCGTATAGGAGGTACAGAAGATACTGGCGGTGCATAATATGGAACCTGAGGTCTGGGAGTAGCCGGAATACCACTGGAAGCTGGAAGTGCTGAATGAATAGGACGACTCACATAACCTCTACCATGACGGGCTGCAACTGGGGCACGAGAATTATTATATGTGCCAGAATCTCGGGGTCTCTTAGCTTCTCTCTCTTCCCTCTCCCGAGTCTGCATACCTTCTAATCTCTTAGCAATTGACACCACCTGTTGGTATGTGATATCCATCTCTAGCTCTCGGGTCATACTGTATCTGATACTAGGGTGGAGACCTCAATAAATCTGCGAACTTGCTCTCGAACAGTAGCAACTAAGGCTGGTGCATGCCTAGCCAAATCACTGAATCGGACTGCATATTCTGACACGGTCATAAAACCCTGGCGCAGCTTCTCAAACTTTGCGCGCCATGCATCTCTAAGACTCTGAGGAACATACTCCCTTAAGAACATATCTGAAAATTGAGTCCAAGTAAGTGAAGTTACCTCAGCCGAACTATCCAACTCATATTCCCACCACTACTGGTAGGCTGCTCCTCTAAACTGGAATGCCGTGAAAGAAACCCCACTGGAATCCACAATACCCATAGTACGAAGGATATGGTGACATTCCTCCAGAAAACTCTGAGCATCCTCTGAAGCTAAACCGCTGAAAGTGGGAGGGTGATACTTCTTGTAACTCTCGAGCCTGAGCTGCTCCCCCTCTGATACATCTGTCCTAATCTCAGTCCGAACTGGGACAACTGGTTGCACTGGTATAACCTCTGGGGCATGGTCAACTTGGGCTCGTGGCTCTGGAGTACGGGCGGCGGGAGTCTGCGCTCCTCCCCCAGCCTGAGATGTGGCAGGAGCAAGTGGAATTAATCATGCCTGGGCTAAAGTGCCCAACATGCTCAAAAACTGGGCAAGAGTCTCCTGAAGTGCAGGAGTAGTAACAGGCATCTCAGGTGCCTGCTCTCCAACTGAAACTACTGGTGGCTCTGGTGAAGCAGCTCGTGCAGGTGCTCTGGCTGCACCACGTGGTCTTCCTCGGCCTGTGCCCCCGTCCCCGGCCTCTTGCAGCTCCAACAGGGGGTGCGGGTGTCTAATCATCAGATCCAGTTGTGCGTGTCCTCACCATCTGTGAGAGAATAGAAAGATAATTGTTTAGAACTTTGAAATCAACAAAGGCGCACGAAAAGAAATCTAAGAAGTGAATATTTCCTAACAGTTCCATAGCCTCTCGAAGATAAATACAGACGTCTCCGTACCAATCCGCAAGACTCTACTAAACCTGATTGTGACTCATAACACCTATGAACCTAGTGCTCTGATACCAACTTGTCACGACCCCAAATTCCCTACGTAGGATGTCGTGATGGAACCTAGTTTCTAAGACTAGGTAAGCCTGTCAATGCAGAATAATAATAAATATATGAAATAAATAAACTACAATTCAAACAATTTCAACTCCCAAAACCCGGAATAAATAAGTCACAAGCTTCTAAGAATTTATTCTCAATGTCTCTATATATCAAGGTCTAAAGAAAAATAAGTAACATAAAAATGATAGAAGGGGACTCCGGAGTCTGCGGACGCTGACAGATATACCTCGAAGTCTCCGTGCGCAGGTAACTCACTGACGTCTAGACTGGTAAGATGTACCTGGATCTGCACAAAAAGATGTGCAGAAGCGTAGTATGAGTACACCACAGCGGTACCCAATAAGTGCCAAGCCTAACCTCGATAGAGTAGTGACGAGGTCAGGTGAGGCTACTGGAATATAATAATGGCATGGTAAATGTTTAACAATATAGTAAAATAAAATAACATTGGAAATGAATCAAGTAGTGTGTCACCATTTTATTAAGGAAAATAATGGCAAATAATATCTCGTGGAAACAAAACAGAATTTCAAATAATATCTCGTGGAAACAAAACCGAATTTCCTTTCAACTTTAAGAAAATCTCAACAAATAATCAAGGCAATTACGGCCATAAATCAATATCAATAAGGGCACTCTCGAGGAACCGCTTCGTAGTTCCAAATCATAAACAAATTCACAATTGAGCATTTCCTTATCTTACCGCGGGAGCCTTCACAATTTATTTGAAAGAAAATATTTTTTCCGAAATAGCATCCCGCTTTTTAGCCATCCTTATCACACCGCATGGCTTCTAGTAGTTCCCCCTACTAGCCGCGCGTATCAAGCCACCCTTATCTCACCGCATGCATTTCAATACCCAGACCTTATACTACCGCATGCATATCTATATCACAATTTGCACCTCAAGTGCTTAAATAATGTAACTTACCAAAATAATTCAACAATAATATTTTTTCACAATAAAGAACTCACGGCTCATGCCAAAATAAATCATCAATAATATTTTTCCACAATAAAGAGCTCACGGCTCCATCACAATGAGTACAAAAGTCTTACAAAATATTCAAGAATAAATAATTCAGAAAAATAATATTTCAAAATCTTTAATACGTTGCTTCAATATCAAATTTAAAATGTCAAATACTTCATATTAATAATATTTAATTTAAAAAATATCACCCTTCAAGTAATACACAGAATAAAAGAAACCAAGTTTCAACTAAACATGTATAACAATTAGCAGGAAAAGGTCAAACAAATTTAAGATATATAACTCAGATCAATGATGAAGAATATAACAAGATAAAATAATTTAATAAATAATGCGACAATGATCTACACAATTTAAAAATATAATCTTTCATATTTAACCCGTGTACACACTCGTCACCTCGTGTACACGACCTTCAATACATTTCAATAATTACACTAATATCAATTCTAGGGAAAATTTCCTCCACACAAGGTTAGACAAGTCACTTACCTCGACTTGCTCCAATTTAACCAAGTAGTATGTTTTTTCCTCGATTTTTCGATTCCGATCGACTTGTATCTAGTCATAATTAATTCAATACAGTCAACAAAAATTATAGAATCAATTCCATAAGAAAATACTATATTTTTCAATAAAATCCTAAATTAATTCAAAAATGGTCCGTGGGGCCCATATCTCAGAATCTGGTGAAAGTTACGAAATACAAACGCCGATTCAACTACGAGTCCAACCATACTATTTTTACAAAAATCAAACATCAGCTTGACCTTCAAATCTCAAATTCTTATTTTGAATTCTCTAAGCCCAAATCCTTTAATTTCACCTCAAAAACATGTAATCTATTCGAAATATTCAATGATAATCCAATATAATTGACTAACAATGATCACATGTGACTTACCTCAACTTTTCCCGTGAATTCTCTCTATACAATCTCCCAAAACCCGTGTTGAAAATGTCCAAATGACAAAAATATCGGAACCCCTCTGTTTTTATAATCTGGTTAGTGCTTTTGCACCTGCGGACAAAATTCTCGTACCTGCGGTCCCGCATCTGCGGAAATTGCTCAGCCTAGTTGCCTTCGCTTCTGCGAGGTTTGGACCGCATCTGCGCCTTCGTAGGTGCGGAAAATTCCATCGCACCTGCGGACCTGCCCGCACCTTCGCCTTTCCTCTTGCTTCTGCGCAACATGAGCCGCATCTGCGGCTCCAACTGGGCAGCCCTTCGTCTGCTGTTGTGAGCCACAGCTCGCTTGTGCGAGTCCGCACCTGCGGTCAGTCTCTCCGCAGGTGCGATGACACCAGAAGCTGCAAATTTCAGAATTTGCCTAAGTTCAAAAATTGATCCGATTTCGATCCGGATCGCACTCGGGGTATTCGAGACCCCGTCCGAAAATACTAACAAGTCCTAAATCATCATACGAACTTAGTCGAATCTTCAAATCACATCCAATAACATTAAAAATACGAATCACACATAGATTCATGCCTAATAAATCTTAAGAATTTCTAACTTCTACATTCGATATCGAAACCTATCAAATCAAGTCTGATAGACCTCAAATTTTGTACACAAGTCATAAATAACATAACGGAGCTATTAAAAATTGAATTTTGACCCCGATATCAAAAAGTCAACTCCCGGGTCAAACTTAAATTACTATTTTAGCCATTTCAAGTCTAATTTCACTACGGACTTCCAAATAAAATTCCGATCACGCTCCTAAGTCCAAAATCACCATACGAAACTGTTGAAATCATTAAAATTCTATTCCGGGGTCATTTGCACATAATTCGACATTCGGTCACTATTTGAATTTAAACTTTTAATTTTTCTTCAAAATTTTATATCTCGGGCTAGGGACCTGAGAATTTGATTCCGAGCATACGTCCAAGTCCCAAATTATGATACGGACCTATCGAAACTGTCAAAATACCTATTCGAGTCCGTTTGCTTAAAATATTGACCAAGGTCAACTCAATTGAGTTTTAAAGCTCTAATTCACATTTTAATTCATTTTTCGCATAAAAACTTTCCGGAAAATTTTACGGACTGCGCACACAAGTCGAGTAATGATAAATAGTACTTTTCGAGGTCTTAGAATATAAAATTAATTATTAAATTTAAAGATAATATTTTGGGTCATCACAAAAGCGATCAGTTGAACACCCTTTTATCGAAAAATTATACTATATATAAAAAAAATTATACCATATATAAATCAAAAAGAATTTTTATATATGTATATTAAATCTTGAATATGCTTAATGAAACTTTTGACTTCTCCACTATTTTCCCTCAATCTAATTCTGCCACTAAACACGAAAATTTAGAAAAAAATATCAATTTTTAAAAATTGTCATTTATTTTAATTATGCCATAATACTTTTGTGGTTGTAAACGAATATTATTAAATATAAAATGAAAAATTTAGAATAAAATAATTTTTCAACAAATTATTTTTTCGAAATAGATTAAAAAGAAAAGAATGATAGAGAGGAAGTATATTTTAATGAATGGTGGTGGAAGAGACAGCTGAGTGCATAACTGCATATATAGGTTTAAAGGTCTTTTTCCTAACCCTCCACTCCTGCAATTATGGGCACCAGACAGAAAATTTGAACTACCACCGCATTAAAATAAATCTTGTAATTATAATAGTTTGCTATCTAAAATAGAAATAATAAACATTTAGACATTGATATATTTTTAACTATTAAGTTACTTGACGACTAATTATAATTATCTGACAGCAAACATGCATGTATGGTAACTTAGAAGATAGTAATGACCTTTTATTAAAGGTAAACCCATACTGAAATTGTATAAATTATTAATATTATTTGTATATATAAGCTAAATTAATCTTTTATAATATATCGATATTTCTTCATAGAAATACAAGAGGCCTAAATCAAAGCTATTGCGTTTGCTTGAATCCATAGATTTGATTGTACATCCTCCCACGGTTGTAGTACAATTTTAAGGAAGTGAATATATTAGTTTTTGTTTATCTCCGTAGAATTATTTTATTGTGTGTGATAGACAAATGCAAAAGTAATTAGTGTTAGGTGTTATTTCTGAACACAAATATATAAGTATATGTAATCGATAAGTAATAAATTAAAGTACTATATATAAGTAATAAAATAATAAGTTAAGTACATATTTCACGAGCACTTATTAAAACGACCACACGTCTTGAATATTTTCAAGACAGTAAATGACTAAATGATAGTTTTGTATGCATGATAAGCACGTGGGAATGATCTTGTGAGAGTGCCGGAACATAATTATAAACTACGTGACTAGTGACTAGATCAACTAATATTTGTGATGTTCCTATATATTATGACTATCACATGAAAATATATTTCATGTAATAGGTCATCAAATGAATAATGACTTTATTGGCGACCTACTCAACTTTTAGTAGCAACATAATCAATATTAAGTGGCAATTAAAATTGGCTACAAAACGTAAATAATTATGCCGTAAAATTAAAAAAAAACTACTTTTACGTATGACCTATTCAACTTTTGTAGCGACTACAATTGTTACAAAATATCATCACTTATGCGACTAAAGGGAATAAAGTTAAGGCTATTCTGGTCAAAAGAGTCGCCTTTGAAAGGTCAAATTATTTTTGTGGCAACAAAAGTCGCCACTAAAAGCCGGATATATTGCCTAAAAGTCAGCAGGCCGCCTCTTCTAGTAACGAGCAGCCATGCATCCCGACTTTTGGTAGGGAAATTTACACTTTTAGTGGCAGACATATTTCAACTTTTGGAGGATATATTTTACTTTTAGGTCACAAAAAATAATATATCCTTTAAAAAATAACTCTCTTGGCGACAATTGTCTTAGCTTTATGGTAACTTTAATTGCCGCAAATACTATTCTTTTTTATACAATTTATGTTGTCTTGTTTTAGTTCAAACTATATTTTATTTGCTTTAAACTTCCATTATATTAAATCAAATTCAATGAATATTTGTTTTTGAGTTCCTTCAAAAGGTTATTGTATGGGTCAAAATCTATCTCTAGAATACTTAAGTTAGGATGGCATTAGCGAAACATTCTCAGGCCGCCACGTGTCGAAGTTGTTTAAGGAACGATGAAGGTCGTGGTCGAAGAGTCAGTAAGGATTTAGGTCGAGGAGTCGTCAAGGATCGAGACCGAGGTCGAATACCCATGACAGAGTTATAACGGTTAGTTTCAAGATAGGATATTAAAAAATATATTCTAGTGGATATTTTCTTTACTTGTACTATTAAGGTTTCTAGGAACATGTTCCCTATAAATAGAAAGAGGCACAATAATATGAGATATGAGATATGAGATATTCATTTATAAAATACACTTTGACTTTATAGAGAGAATCCGGTCTTATTATTGGCATACAAAAATAACCTTTATACTAAGATTCTTGTCCACATTATTCCACTAAATTCGAGAATAACTCGGATATTCAAAGGCTTATCAATCATACATCATTGTGAGAAAGAACATTCACTGATTTCATTCTTTCTTGGGTGACTCATCCGTTTTATTTACATAAATATTTTTTATTGCTATTCATCACTATTTAATGATACATTTCTTCTTATCAGGTCCTTGAATGTTATCCTTATTGTGCACCATCATAACCTTCGGAATAGATTTACGTGTTATTTATCATAATACCGAAATTTCGTCTGTAGGATATTATTATTAATCAAGATTAACCCTTATTTGCATAAATCTAATTAGTTGAACCAAGATTTATATTTTTGGTTAAACAATTTGGCGCCATCTGTGGGGACTTCTTGGTTAAATTTTTAGTTTTCTTTAGATATGCAGCTAACGTAAGTCACTAACCTCACAAACCTCGAGATCTTTCTTTGCGCGTACAAAAACATGCATGGTAGGTAACCAAGGAGAGAGGACAAAAGTAACGGGTGATCTCCCTAGCAACCTCATGAATGCTATCAACGAGATCTATGAAACTCTAGGCGAAGACGTGACGCCCACTGCCTCCCCTAGAAGTGAGAGGTCGCCCCCTCCCCATTGCAGCATAACAAAACCTAACGGAAGAGGGGCTTCCACGTCCATAGAAAAAGGGATGCCACTAGGTGTGAAAAAGCTCCTCGAAGCATGGTTGATTGATACGCTGGTGAGTGTGCTCAACTCTAAGCACGACTACAGAAACCGCAAGAGCATGCACAATACAACGAGCAAATGAACAGAGCAACCGACCAAACCCTCTGATACCAGGTATAACTCACAATGTCACTAACAATGCAGGTGATAGCGCCCTTGCCACTGTTCTAAAGAGGATGGAAGAAATGGAGAATGAAAATAAAACACTCAGAGATCAAATGAAATAACACCAAGAATTAGTCGACAAGATACCGGGCACCCCTAAGCTATTGCCAAAAAAGGACGCAGGCAGGTTCGTAGAGCAGTTGTACAACAACGAAGCAGCCCTGCATACTATACTAAAGACCTTCAAAATGCCGCCCTACCTTAGAATATATGACGGAACGACCGACCCTGAAGATCATGTGATCCATTATGTCACCGCCGTGAAAGGCAACGATCTCACCAAGGAACAAGTGTCCTCTATTTTGCTGAAGAAATTTGGCAAAATCGTCACAGGAGGGGCATTAATATGGTACTCACAGCTACGAACTCGCTCCATAGAAAATTTTGAAGAAATGGCCGATAAGTTTGTAACGGCACATGCCGGAGCCAAGAAGGCCGAAACAAGGGTAAACGATATATTCGCCATCAAACAAACCTTGGTAGAAGGACTGAGGGATTTTCTATCCCAATTTAATAGGGAAAGGATAACTCTGCCGAACGTATCCGAAGAGATGGCAGTCCCCGTCTTTCAAAACGGGTTGAGTAGAGATGGTTCGAGAGTAACTAGAAAATTGTTGAGCTGATTGATGAAATATCCTCTAACCATTTGGGACGAGATCCATAATGCTTATTATGCTGAAGTCCGAGCAGATAAGGACGACCTTAACGGACCGACCCATCGGCTCGTCTCGGTACAAGACGAGTCCAGAAAAGAACGAAGAGATAATATCGGAAGAGATCACCCGGTCTCACGACCCAACAAAGAATGACACCAACCATATGTCAAGGCCCACGCCCCACCTTCCCTCCGCTACAAAAAAGGCACATCCAGGCCGAGGACAGGGACTCATCGGAACGAGAGAGGTATGTCCTCCTTTTTATATACTCATAATTTTTGTGTATCACCTACAAAAATAGTCTACGCTCTGGAGAAGCTCGGAACGAAGGTAAAGTAGCCGTCGAATATGAGGTCCTACCCCAAACACCAGAAAGTCTGACGCCCTCTATGAGTTTCACCAAGAATAAGGGAATAAAATAGAAGATTGTATCGCCCTCAGGCAAGAAGTCATGAACATGTTGCAGCAGGGACACCTCAAAGAGCTGCTAAGCGACAAAGGGAGAAACGACTTTATTAGAGGACGTGAACATCGAGGTCCGCTGAAGCCGCCATTACTAGCTCGTACTATCAACATGATCATCGACGGCAATGATGATGCCTCTATCAATGGCGTGAAATTCACCACCACTCACAAGCTCAAGCGATCTATCACCCGCGAACGGTACGACATATCGATATTATGTAATTATAGAATGATCGGAGGAATTTGTACAAATTTCTCGAGGTGAAGCATTTGGTATTTCGGCACGAGTACTGTGAGTAGTAATCTTACCACAATTTATGTTTTCATAACTTGAATGATTTACACATGATTTTTAATAAGAATATGTTACCGATTATTTTGAGTTGCATATGGGACAAGTCTTTTACTCGATATGATACCGAAATAGTTATTTGAGATGATTACCATTGTTTTAAATATTCTTGTTGTCACTAGATATGTTTTACCGTTACTTGAATTTACGGTTATCGAAATAAAATTACATGATTTGATAAAAACCGAAATTCCCTATATTGTTTTAAAATACTTTCTTATGAGTATATACGGGTTAAAGAGACAAGTATAAATTGGAGTAGACATTGAAGGATCCTGTAGCTAACGGCGGGTTCGTTAGACCTAGTGCACCTTGTAATTACCGATTACCATTACAACCCTCGCTAGTGGGAAGGTAGAACTAGCATACCATTACTGATTTCCCTCGAGTAGGAACTACTCTTATATTTGACTTCTTGCGAAGAAGACCACAGTTATACCGATTACATGATCTGTTCCTTAAAACCTCCCAAACATGAATATTGATACTACATAGTATTTATCGAGCTTATTACCGAATTGTCAATTGATTTATATTACATGAAAAACATGATGAGACTGATTATTATTTATTGTTCTCAAAGGGAATTCTTATGATATTTTCTGTTTAATATATATACTAGAATATTTTCAGACTTGTCCCTAATAAAAATAGTTGTGGTTAAGTGTTATTACTCACTGAGCTAGCGATTAATTCCCCGCTAATTTTTTTACAGAGACGGCAGTTGACGCGGGCGAGGATTTCGTTAATTAGAGCGCACATGTTGATAGTTCTTGGTGAGCTTCGCACTTGTTCGCGTGGGCGGAGATTTTATTTACTGTTATGGTCTTTTCTTAGAACTCTTAGAGTCGCTCCATAGTCATTCTTTTAGTGTCTTGAGTATTCTTTTGTTATTATAGACTTATGTTGAGTATCGCTCATTATTATCAAAGTTGGAGATAAAGTAGTATTTCTAGTTGTTAGTGGGTGGGCTATTAATGGTAGATATTTGTTTTGGTTAATTGATAAAGTCATTGTCGTTTGAATTGATATTAGGATATTTGGTTGTTGATTTGAGACAGGGAAGTTTTAGGGATAGTCCAAAAATAGGAAAAACTCTATTCGATTTACTGTAAAATACCGATGAGGCTTACTTGGGGGCACTTGATCCTAAGTGACGGTCATGATCCTGAATTGGGTCGTGACAAAGTTGGTATCAGAGCTTAGGATTTAAGTCCCGAGTTATGGATAAATGTTTAGTAGAGTCTTGTTCATGGGTATGTAGGCGCCCATACTTATGATCTTGAGGCTACTGAACATCTAGGAATGTTTTCCCTTCTTTCATTCTTTTATCGTGCGTTGAGATAACTTGAGATTGACTTTGGAGTATTTCTTTCGCAGATGGCTAGAACACGCACACCTTCATGTGATGACCCAAAAGGTCATATTATATTTTAGAAGTTGAACCTGCACTCTTAAGCCTTAAAAATCTCATTTCTACCCTCCTCGATTTGCGTGCGCAGTCCGGCAGGTTTTCAGAAAGCTTTTATGTTAAAAATTGATGAAAATAAGAATTTATGCCTTAAAAGTTAATTTTAGTTGACTTCGGTCAATACTTTTAGTAAACGGGCCTGGATCCATGTTTTGATGGTCCTGGTTGGTTCGTATCGAATTATGGGACCTGAGCGTATGTCCGGAATCGAATTTGGAGGTCCATAGCTCAAGTTATGATTTTTGATGAAAATTAAAAGTCGAAAAATTAATTGTTTTTAAGAATTGATTGATATTTGGCATTGTTAGTATCGGGTCCGTATTTTGGTTCCGAAGCCTGGTATAGGTTCATTATGATATTTAAGATTTGTTTGTGAAATTATGTGAGAAACGGAGTTGATTTGACGTGATTGGGACGTCCAGTTGAGAAGATATGAATTTTAAAGTGTTCTTGAGAACTTCATTTGATTTGGTGCTAAATTCGTAGTTCCAGGTGTTATTTTGGTGATTTGATCACGCGAGCAAGTTCTTATGATGTTTTAAGACTTGTGTGCATGTTCGGTGTGGATCCCCGAGGGCTCGAGTGAGTTTCGCAAATGCAAACATCTACTCGCATTTGCGAGGTTCAGTGGTCGCAAATGCGACACTTTCCTCGCATTTGCGAAGGCAGCGGGATTGTGAAGGGCATTGCAATTGCGAGTGTTATTTCGCATTTGCGAAGCTCAGGTCGCAATTGCAACACCTGCAGCCGAGTAAAAGGGACTTAGACGGGATGTTTCATCCATCTTTTCATATTTTCAAAACCCTAAATCTTAAGAGGCGATTTTCCAAAGACCAAATCTTCCCCAAATCATAGGTAAGTGATTCCTAACTCTTTTCTTTCAATCTTTTACATCTTATAACAAGATTTCAACCTAAAGTCTAGAATTTTTATGGTGAAATTAGGATTTTTGGGTAGAACTTAGGAATTTTGAAATTTGAGGATTTAGACCTCAATTTGAGGTCGGATTCCAAAACTAATTACATATTCGGACTCGGGGGTGCATGGGTAAAAGGATTTTAGTCCGAACCTCGAATTTTGACCAAGCGGGCCCGAGGTCGATTTTTTCGACTTTTTGGAGGAAAATTTGAGAAAATTTAACTTACGCAATATAATTGATTCCTTTAGAAATATTTGATATTATTGAGTCATTTTTGAATAGATACGAGTGGTTTGGAGGTGAATTCCAAAGAAAAAGTTTTGATTGAGAATTACGTGGCCTTCGGAGCAAGGTAAGTGTTGTGTCTAACCCTGACTTGAGGGAATTAGGAAGCTCAGATTACTTGCTTAGTGAAATTCATGTGAGCGGCGTATATGTGAGGTGACGAGTACCTATACGCCGCCAATTTACATGTTTTTCCATGTTTCTCAGTTTTTCTTATATTGTCTCATTCCTATGCCTAATTACTATGTGTTATACTAGTGTTGTTCAATTTATCGTTCTTATCATGTTTACGGATTTTCTGGTGATAATTGAGTTTTTATTTCAAAGTTGAGATTGATGTTATGGAACAAAATGTTGAAATAAGGTTTGTACTTGTTATTTTATCTCCCTGCTGTTATTTTTGCATTGCATTATGGTAAGGGAGAGTGTTAATGCACGAAGGGTGATGCCGTGCCATATTGTGAGTGTTAATGCACGAAGAGTGATGTCGTGCCATATTGTGAGTGTTAATGCACGAAGGGTGATGTCGTTCCATATTGTGAGTGTTAATGCACGAAGGGTGATTTTGTGCCACATTGTGAGTGTTAATGCACGAAGGGTGATGTTGTGCCATATTGTGAGTGTTAATGCATGAAGGGTGATGTCGTGCCACACTGTGAGTGTTAATGCACGAAGAGTGATGTCGTGCCATATTGTGAGTGTTAATGCACGAAGGGTGATGTCGTTCCATATTGTGAGTGTTAATGCACGAAGGGTGATGTCATGCCATGTTATGAGAGTTAATGCACGAAGGGTGATGCCGTGTCGTTTCTATTAATTTTATGGTAAGATTGAGAGTAAAAGCACGAAGGGTGATGCCATGCATTTTTCTTTAATGTATTCACTATTCCTGTTGATTCATGGTATATTGGCTGCTCCGGTGATCATTTTGTTGTAGTTCTTTATCTTGCATTCCCCCTCAGTATGTTCCCCTCCCGACATTTCCTGATTAGTTCTTCATTTCTGTGATTTGTATATACATTGTTAAATTGTATAGGTTGATTTGTAGGTGCCTTGCCTTAGCCCCGTCACTACTTCGTCGAGGTTAAGCTCGACACTTACCAGTACATGGGGTCGATTGTACTGATACTGCACTCTGGACTTTCTGTGCAGATTTTGTTACCGGCTCGGGTTGATCAAGATTTTTTGCTATTAGTCCACGGTCCGGAGACTCAAGGTAGATTTGTCGGCGTTCATAGACCTTGAAGTCCCCGTCTATCTTTTTCTGTTCTACTGTTTCTTTCATTCAGACAATTATATTTCTTTCAGACTATTACTTGTAGTAAATTCAAGAATGCTCGTGAATTGTGACTCTAGATCCGGGTGGTAGTAATTAATATAATTTTATGATATTCCGCACTTATTATATTTTATCTTAGTTAATTATTGTTAATTACTGAATGGAAATAAGGAATTGGTTTAATGATTCTCTAACATTGGCTTGCCTAGCAAGTGAAATGTTAGGCGCCATCACAGTCTCATCGGTGGGAAATTTCGGGTCGTGTTGCCTAGGTCTCACGATTCACGAGCAAGCTTAGTAGATTCTGGAGGATCGGTATGGAGACGTTTGTGCTTATCTTCCAGAGGCTATGAAGTTTAGGAAAAAGTTTCATTTATATTCTTCTCTATCGTGCGATTTTTCTCTCTCAATACTTATTGAACTATTCTACTCTTATTCTCTCGTAGATGGCAAGAACACGTACCGCTTCCTCAGCTGAGCAGCAGCCAGAGCCTCCAGTGGCAGCTCCTACGCGGGGCAGAGGTCGAGGCCAAGGTCATGCCAGAGGCCGAGGCAGGGGCAGGGCTCAACCTAGGGCCCGAGCAGCATCCCCAACAGTGGAGCCTCAGATAGAGCTTGACGAGGAGGTTCTATCCCAGACTGTTCCTATCGGACCAGCTCAGGTTCCGGAGGGGTTCATTGCCACCCCATTACTTTAGGACGCTTTGGTCCGTTTGGTGGGCCTTATGGAGAGTGTGGCTCAGACTGGCGCATTTCCCATGGCACCAGCAGTCTCTCAAGCTGGAGGAGGATCCCAGACTCCTACCACTCCTGCTCTAGAGTAGATAGCTCCCCAGTTGCAGGCTCCAGCAGCTCAGCCAGTCGGATTAGTTCAGTCGATTATTGCGGCACAGGTCGGAGATGGGCCAGCTATGTCTTCTGAGGCTTTATGGAGATTGGATAGGTTTACCAAACTCTTTCCTATTCACTTCAGTGGTGCTCCTTTAGAGGATCCCCAGGAGTATCTTGACAACTGTCACGAGGTTCTACGAAACATGGGTATAGTGGAGATTAATGGGGTCGATTTTGTTGCATTTCAGATGGTTGGTTCCGCCAAGAAATGGTGGAGAGATTACTTGTTGACCAGACCAGCTGGGTCGCCTACTCTTACTTGGGACCAGTTCTCTCAGCTCTTCATAGAGAAGTTTTTGCCTATCATAGTGAGAGAGGAGTGTCGCCTTCAGTTTGAGCATCTCCAGCAAGGCAGTATGACTGTTACTCGGTATGAGACCCGCTTTGTGGATTTGACCCGTCATGTCATTCTTCCGCTTCCTACCGAGAGAGAGAGAGAGAGAGAGTGAGGAGGTTTATTGATGGACTTGCTCAGCCTATCAGATTGCAGATGGCTAAGGAGACTGGGAGTTAAATTTCTTTTCAGGCGGTTGCTAATGTCGCCAGACGGGTCAAAATGGTTCTTACTCAGGGAGGTCAGGGGTCTGAGAAGAGACCTCGTCATTCCGGTGAGTTCAGCGGTGCCTTATCTAGAGGCAGGAGTACTTTTGGTAGAGGCCATCCTTCCAGGCCGTTTCAATCAGCGCTTCAGACATCCCACGGTGCCTCAGGTGGTCGTGGCCCTCAGATGCATTATTCTGACCAGCTAGCCTACAGTGCACCACCAGCTCCTATTAGTGCACCTCCACTCCAGAGTTATCAGGGTGGTTATTCAAGTCGACAGGGTCAGTTTCAGGGTCAACAGTCACAACAGCCGAGGTTATGTTATACTTGTGGTGATCCGAGACACATTGCTAGATTTTGCCATCGAGCAACTGGCAGCTCACAACATCAGAGTTGTCGTGCCATAGTTCCGGCACCAATTGCTGCACCACCTACTCAGCCAGCCATAGGCAAGGGTCAGGCAGCCAGAGGTAGAGGCCAGATTGTTAGAGGTGGAGGTTAGGCCGTTAGAGGTGGAGACCAGCTAGTTAGAGGCCGTCCCAGGGACATAGTTCAGGGTGGTGGGGCCCAGCTCCAGTGTTATGCTTTCCCAGCCAGGCCTGAGGATGAGTCATCTAACGCTGTTATCACAAGTACTGTTTCAGTTTGTAGTAGAGATGCTTCAGTTCTATTTGATTAGGGATCTACTTACTCTTATGTGTCATCCTATTTTGCTTCCTATTTGGTTGTGCCCCGTGATTCTTTGAGTGTTCCTGTGTATGTGTCCACACCAGTGGGAGATGCTATTATTGTATATCGTGTTTATCGTTCGTGTGTGGTCACTATTGGGAGTCTTGAGACTCATGTAGATCTTCTACTTCTTGACATGGTTGATTTTGATGTCATACTGGGTAAGGATTGACTGTCACCTTATCATGCTATACTATATTGCCACACCAAAACGGTGACCTTAGCCTTGCGGGGGTTGCCTCGATTAGAGTTGAGAGGTAATCTTGGCCATTCTGCCAGCAGGGTTATTTCTTATATGAAAGCTCGGCATATGGTAGAGAAATGGTGTCTAGCCTATTTGGCTTATATTCGTGATCCTAGTGCGGATGCTCCTTCTATGGACTCAGTACTAGTTGTTCGTGAATTTCCAAAAGTATTTCCTGCAGATTTGTCGGGGATGCCACCCGACAGAGATTTTGACTTCTGTATTGATTTGGCTCCGGCCACTCAGCCCATTTCTATTCTATTATACCGTATGGCCCCGTCGGAGTTGAAAGAATTGAAAGAGCAGTTATAAGACTTGCTTGATCAGGGATTCATTAGACCCAGTGTCTTGTAAAGAAGAAAGATGGCTCTATACGGATGTGTATTGATTATCGGCAGTTGAACAAAGCCACTATCAAAAACAAATATCCACTGCAAAGAATTAATGACTTATTTGATCAACTTCAGGGTGCCAAGGTATTTTCGAAGATCGATTTGAGGTCTGGTTATCATCAGTTGAAGATTAGGACATCTGATGTCTGAAACAGCTTTTCGAACACGGTATGGGCATTACGAATTCCTAGTGATGTCATTTGGGTTGACAAATGCCCCAGTAGCATTTATGGATTTGATGAATCGGGTGTTCAAGCCTTATTTGGATTCTTTTATAGTTGTAGTCATTGATGATATCTTGATTTACTCTAGCAGTCGAGAGTAACATGAGCAGGATCTTCGAAGTGTGCTTCACACCTTGAAGAATAATCAGTTATATGCCAAGTTTTCAAAATATGAGTTTTGGTTAGACTCAGTTGCCTTTTTAGGGCATGTTGTATCCGCATAAGGCATAAAGGTAGATCCTAAAAAGATTGAGGTTGTTCAGAATTGGCCTAGACCTACTTCAGTTATAGAGATCCGGAGTTTCCTGGGTTTAGCAGGTTATTATCGTCAGTTCGTGGAAGGGTTTTCATCTATAGCAAGCCCATTTACTAGATTGACACCCAGAAAGGTGTCCCATTCAGATGGTCAGACGAGTGTGAGTTGAGCTTTCAGAAGCTTAAGACCGCTTTGACTACGGCGCCAATGTTGGTATTACCCACAGGTTCAGGATCGTATACGGTATATTGTGACACATCTCACATTGGGCTAGGTGCAGTATTAATGCAAGATGGCAAGGTAATTGCATATGCGTCGTAGCAGTTGAAAGTTCACGAGAAAAATTATCATGTTCATGACTAAAAATTGACAACCATTGCTCATGCGCTGAAGTTTTGGAGGCATTACCTCTACGGTGTCTCGTGTGAGGTATTTACTAATCATCGTAGCCTTCAGTACCTGTTCAAACAAAAAGATCTTAATTTGATGCATAGAAGATGGTTGGAGTTGTTGAAAGACTATGATATCACCATTTTGTATCACCCCGGAAAGGCCAATATGGTGGCCGATGCTTTGAGTAGAAAGGTTGTGAGTACGGGCAGTCTTGCGTATATTCCGGTTGGTGAGAGGCCATTAGCTGCAGATGTTTGGACTTTGGCTATTCTGTTCGTAAGTTTAGATATTTCAGAACCCAGTCGGGTTCTAGCTTGCACAGTCGCTCGATCATCTTTAATTCTTGAAGAAGCACACAGTTCCAGGTATTCTATTCATCCATGTACCGCCAAAATGTATCAAGATTTGCGGCAACATTATTGGTGGAGGAGAATGAAAAAGGATATAGTTGCATATGTAGCTCGATGTCTGAATTGTCAGCAAGTTAAGTACGAGCATCAGAGACCTGGTGGTTTGCTTCAGAAGTTAGAAATTCCTGAGTGGAAGTGGGAGCGTATCACTATGGATTTTGTTGTTGGGCTACCACGGACTCAGAGAAAATTTGACGCAGTTTGGGTCATTGTGGACAGGTTGACCAAGTCAGCCCATTTCATTCCAGTGGCAGTTACCTATTCTTCAGAGAGGTTAGCTGAAATTTACATTCATGAGATTGTCCGCCCTCACGGTGTGCCCGTGTCTATTATTTCATATCGAGGTACCCAGTTTACCTCACATTTCTGGAGGGTTGTACAACGTGAGATAGGCACGCGGGTAGAGTTGAGTACATCATTTCATCCATAGACAAACGGACAGTCAGAGTGCACTATTCAAATATTGGAAGATATGCTCTGCGCTTGTGTTATAGACTTTGGAGGTACTTGGGATCATTTCTTTCCACTTGCGGAGTTTGCTTATAATAATACCTACCAGTCGAACATTCAGATGGCTTCATATGAGTCATTATACGGAAGGCGATGTCGATCGCCCGTTGGTTGGTTTGAACCGGGGGAGGCTCGGTTGTTGGGTACCGATTTGGTACAGGATGTCTTGGATAAGGTCAAGATTATTCAGGATCGACTTTGCACAGCTCAGTCTAGACAAAAGAGTTATGCAGACTGAAAAGTTTATGATATTGCATTCATGGTTGGAGAAAGAATATTTCTCCGGGTTTCACCTATGAAAGGTGTAATGAGGTTCGGGAAGAAGGGCAAGTTGAGCCCTAGGTATATCGGACCCTTTGAAATTCTTGAAAGGGTGGGTGAACTAGCCTAAAGGCTTGCATTACCACCTAGTTTATTAGCGGTTCATCAGGTGTTCCATGTTTCTATGCTTCGAAAATATCATGGTGATCCGTCCCATGTGTTAGATTTCAGCTCGGTCCAATTGGACAAGGATTTGACTTACGAGGAGGAGCCGATGGCAATTCTAGCCCGGCAAGTTTGCCAGTTGAGATCAAAGAGTTACCCTTCAGTTCGAGTGCAGTGGATAGATCAGCCTATTGAGGCAGCTACTTGGGAGTCCGAGTTCGATATGCGTAGTAGATATCCCCACCTTTTCACCAGCCCAGATACTATTCTATGTCCGTTCGAGGACGAACGGTTGTTTTAGAGGTGGAGAATGTGATGACCCAAAAGGTCATCTTATGTTTTAGAACTCGAACCTGCGCTCTTAAGCCTTAAAAAATCATTTTTACCCTCCTCGATTTGCGTGCGCATTCCGAGCAGGTTTCCGGAAAGCTTTTATGTTGAAAATTTATGAAAATAAGAATTTATGCCTTAAAAGTTAATTTTAGTTGACTTCGATCAACATTTTTGGTAAACGGGCCCGGATCCATATTTTGACGGTCCTGATGGGTCTATATCGAATTATGGGACCTGGGCGTATGCCCGGAATCGAATTCGGAGGTCCCTAGCTCAAGTTATAAATTTTTTATGAAAATTATTTATTTATAAGAATTGATTGATATTTGCTATTACTAGTATCAGGTCTGCATTTTGGTTTTGGAGCTCGGTACATGTTCATTATGATATTTAAGACATGTCTGTGAAATTTGGTGAGAAACAGAGTTGATTTGACGTGATTCAGATGTCCAGTTGAGAAGATATGAATTTTAAAGTGTTCTTGAGAATTTAATTTAATTTGGTGCTAAATTCGTAGTTCGAGGTGTTATTTTGGCGATTTGAAAGTTCGTATGATATTTTTAGACTTGTGTGCATGTTCAGTTTGGAGCCCCAAGGGCTCGGGTGAGTTTTAGATAGGCCATGAGATGTTTTGAACTTAGAAACTTTTGCTGGTATAACTGAACCTATTGCAGGCCTCTAATCTCGCAATTGCGAGATCAGGCTTTGCAAATGCAAAATAAGCAGGCCTGGCAATTGCGAGGTATCTATCGCAATTGCGAAGAAGGCCTGGGCGAGCATGTTCTCACAATTGCGAGATTTTCTTCGCAATTGCGATGGGAGTCTGGGAAGGGCAGGTTCGCAAATGCGAACATCTACTCGCATTTGCGAGGTTCAGTGGTCGCAAATGTGACACTTTGCGAAGGCAGCGGGATTGTGAATGGCATCGCAATTGCGAGTGTTCTTTCGCATTTGCGAATTTCAGATCGCAATTGCGACACCTGGAACCGAGTACAAGGGACTTAGACGGGATGTTTCATCCATTTTTTCATATTTTCAAAACCCTAAACCTTAAGAGGCGATTTTCCAAAGACCAAATCTTCCCCAAATCATAGGTAAGTAATTCCTAACTCTTTTTTTTCAATCTTTTACATCTTATAACAAGATTTCAACCTAGAATCTAGAATTTTTATGGTGAAATTAGAATTTTTGGGTAGAACTTAGGAATTTCAAAATTCGAGGATTTAGACCTCAATTTGAGGTCGGATTCCAAAACTAATTACATATTCGGGCTTGGGGTGAATGGGTAAAAGGATCTCGAGGTCGATATTTTTGACATTTTGGAGGAAAAATTGAAAAAATTTAACTTACGCAATATAATTGATTCCTTTAGCAATATTTGATATTATTGAGTCATTTTTGAATAGATATGAGTGGTTTGGAGGTGAAATCTAAAGGAAAAGCTGTGATTGAGAATTAAGTAGCCTTCGAAGCAAGGTCAGTGTTGTGTCTAACCCTGACTTGAGGGAATTAGGAAGCTCAGATTACTTGCTTAGTAAAATTCCTGTGAGCGGCGTATATGTGAGGTGACGAGTACTTATGCGCTGCCAATTTACATGTTTTTTGATGTTTCTCAGTTTTTCTTATATTGTCTCATTCTTATGCCTAATTACTATGTGTTATACTAGTGTTGTTCAATTTATCGTTCTTATCATGTTTACGGATTTTCTGGTGATAATTGAGTTTTTATTTCAAAGTTGAGATTGATGTTATGGAACAAAATGTTGAAATAAGGTACGTACTTGTTATTATATCTCCTTGTTGTTATTTATGCATTGCATTATGGTAAGGGAGAGTGTTAATGCACGAAGGGTGATGTCGCGCCATATTGTGAGTGCTAACGCACGAAGGGTGATGCCTTGCCACATTGTGAGTGTTAATGCACGAAGGGTGATGCCGTGTCATATTGTGAGTGTTAATGCACGAAGGGTGATGTCGTGCCACATTGTGAGTGTTAATGCACGAAGGGTGATGTCGTGCCATATTGTGAGTGTTAATGTACGAAGGGTGATGCCGTGCCGTTTCTATTAATTTTATGGTGAGATTGAGAGTAAAATTACGAAGGGTGATGCCGTGCATTTTTCTTTACTGTATTCACTATTCATGTTGATTCATGGTATATTGGCTGCTTTGGTGATCATTCTGTTGTAGTTCTTTATCTTGCATTCCCCTCAGTATGCTCCCTTCCCGACATTTCCTGTTTAGTTCTTCATTTCTATGATTTGTATATACACTGTTAAATTGTACATGTTGATTTGTAGGTGCCTTGCCTTAGCCTCGTCACTACTTCATCGAGGTTAGGCTTGACACTTACCAGTACATGGGGTCGGTTGTACTGATACTGCACTCTGCACTTTCTGTGTAGATTTTGATACCGGCTCGGGTTGATCGAGATTTTTTACTATTGGTCCACGGTCCGAAGACTCAAGGTAGATCTGTCGGCATTCACAGACCTTGAAGTCCCCGTCTATCTTTTTATGTTCTACTGTTTCTTTCATTCAAACAATTGTATTTCTTTCAGACTATTACTTGTAGTAAATTCTAGAATGCTCGTGAATTGTGACTCCAGATCCGGGTGGTAGTAATTAATACAGTTTTATGATATTCCGCACTTATTATATTTCATCTTAGTTAATTATTGTTAATTACTGAATGGAAATAAGGAATTGGTTTAATGATTCTCTAACGTTGGCTTTCCTAGCAAGTGAAATATTAGGCGCCATCATGGTCCCGTCGGTGGAAAATTTCGGGTCGTGACACTTCATCTGCTGGACGTGGTACTACCCGGGGTGGCGGTCAAGTTGGGGTTCATCAAACTAGAAGACAGGCCACTCCTCAACCTGAAGTTTGGAAGATGGGTCAACCCCAAGCTGCTATGCCAGATCAAGTGCAAGAACAGGGGGTTCAGGACGCTCCATTACCAGTGCCAACTGTTATACCTATTATTGCCTTACCTGCAGACGCAATGGCAAGGTTATTGAATGTTTTAGAGGCATTGGTGTTTACTCAGGGTGGAAGTTCAGCTCCTCATGCTACTTTACATACACAAGCACCTGCACAGACTTAGACTTTCGGGAATAAGGAAGTATCCCTACAAGAGTTCCTGAAATTGAAATCATCAAAATTCATAGGTTTTGATAATTCTGCACTTCTGCAGATCCTCAAAGTTTCTTGGATAGGACACTCAAGGCATTACGTGCTCTAGGATGTTCTAGTGAGAGAGACGTGGAGCTCGCAGCATACAAACTAGAGGATATGGCCAATACATGGTATGAAACTGTGTTGTTGGGAAGGCCAGCAGGTGCAACACCACTGACATGGGAAGAGTTCACTAAGTTATTCATGAATCATTTTCTTCTAGACAGCCTGATGCAAAAATATGCTAGAGACTTTGAGAGATTGGTTCAGACTCCAGATATGGATGTGTCAACATATAACACCAAGTTTTGTAAGTTGGCAAGATATGCTCCTTACTTAGTGCCTGCCGAAGAAGCTCGAGTTCAGAGGTTTGTTGATGGATTGGTTGGTCGTCTATACAGTGCAGTAGCCCCACAGATGAAGACTTTATCCTACTCTGATGCTATTGACCTTTCTAGAAAAATTGAAACCAAGGGACGTGATGAGTGTGCAGCTAGTGATTTACGTAAGAAGGCCAAGACATGGGGTCTTTCAGTGGCGGTTTTAGTGAAAATTGAAGAGTAGGAAATAAGGGACAACAAAACCAGGGTTCTCAGACATGGACATACCTGTCTTCACAATCCACATACAGACCACATTACAAATAGAGTACTAGGGGACCATTATCATTTGGACATCGTAATTCTGTGTAGATATATGCCACTACTTCAGTCTGTCAGACCTGTGGTAGATCACATTTGTGCCAATGTCGTGTTCTAACTTGAGAGTGCTTTCGGTGTGGCCAGTTGGGACATCACTTGAGGGATTTCCCTCAGCCTCCAAGAAATTTCAACCAGGCTTCTATTCAGTCAGCAGCACCTACTCAAACTACTCGTAATACTTCAGATGCTACAAGTACAGGAAATAGAGGTCGAGGTGTTGGAGACCGTGCTACTATGAATCAAGGACAAGGGAATGTTGGTAGAGGTCAGGTGAGAGTTTTTGCATTTACTAGATAGGATGCTCAGGCCTCGAATGTCGTGGTCATGGGTATTCTTTCTGTATGTTCATTTGATGTACTTGCATTGATTAATCCGGGATCAACTCACTCCTATGTGTCCTCGTACTTTGCTTTGAGGTTTAATAGACAACCTGAGCTATTGAATGATCCTTTTCTAGTTGCCACTCATGTTAGGGAGTCTCTATTAGCTGAATATATGTATTGTGCTTGTCAGATTCGGATTGAGGGTAGAGATACTCTAACTGACCTTATTGTACTTGATATGATTGACTTTGACATGCTGCTGAGAATGGATTGGTTATCTTCTTGCTATGCTATCGTCGGTTGTCATGCAAAGATAGTTAAGTTTGAGATACCAAACGAACCCAGTTCTATTCTAAGAGGGAGTCAGGTTCCAGAGATTTGCAAAGTTGTATCTTTTATGAAGGCTCAACGACTTCTGAAGAAAGGTTGCTTGGGTCTCTTAGCTATTGTAAATGAAACAAGAAAGGAAATAGTCAGTATAGAAAATGTACCAGTAGTGAGAGAATTTACTGATGTATTTCTTGAGGATTTACCAGGATTGCCTCTAGTACGAGAAATAGATTTTGGTATTGATTTGCCACCTGACACACAACCCATATCAATACCCCCATATCGAATGGCACCAGCAGAGTTGAAGGAGCTAAAACAACAACTGCAGGATTTGTTAGATAAGGGTTTTATCATACCTAGTATATCTCTATGGGGTGCACCAGTACTGTTCGTAAAGAAGAAAGACGGATCCCTGAGAATGTGTATTTACTACAGGCAGTTGAACCAAAATAACAATATGCAATAAATATCCTTTGCCTCGTATAGACGACATATTTGATCAGTTACAAGGAGCTGCCCACTTTTCAAAGATTGACCTCCGTTCTGGTTATCATTAGCTTAGAATCAAAGATGAAGATATTTCTAAGTCTGCTTTCACTACTCGATACGGGCACTATGAGTTTCTTGTGATACCTTTGAGACTGACTAATGCTCCAGCTGCATTCATGGATTTAATGAATAGGGTGTTCAAGCCGTTTCTGGATAGATTTGTAATAGTATTTATTAATGATATCCTGATATATTCTCGTAGTCAAGGAGAACACGAGAATCATCCCAGGACTGTATTGCAGACATTGCGAGAACATCGTCTTTATGCTAAGTTCTAGAAGTGTAAATTTTGGCTAGATTCGGTAGCATTTCTGGGGCATGTTGTATCCAAAGATGGAATTATGGTAGATCCTAAGAAGGCAAAAGTTGTACAGAAATGGCCCAAACCTACTTCTCCTACAGAGATTCGTAACTTTTTTGGCTTGGTAGGCTATTACAGACGTTTTATGCAGGATTTCTCCAAAATAGCAGTGCCACTAACTATGCTAACATAGAAAAATGCAAGGTTTCAGTGGACGGAAGAATGTGAGTAGATCTTTCTAAAACTCAAAACGTGTCTGACAACCGCACCCATATTAGCCTTACCATCGGGTTATGGAGGATTTACAGTATTTTGTGACGCCTTGAGGGTGGGATTAGGATGTGTTCTCATGCAAAATGGTCCCGTTATAGCTTATGCTTCGAGATAATTGAAAAGGCACGAGCAAAACTATCCTACACATGATTTGGAGACGGTTGTAGTGGTATTTGCTCTAAATTTTTGGAGGCATTACCTATACGGCAAAACTTGTGAGATTTATATTGACCATAAAAGTCTGAAGTATATCTTTCAGCAAAGAGATCTATATCTTTGGCAACGTCGGTGGATGGAACTACTCAAGGACTATGACTATTCTATTTTGTATCATCCTGGAAAAGCGAATATGGTAGCTGATGCATTGAGTAGAAAATCTATGGGGAGTTTGGCACATATAGCTCCTACAAAGAGACTTTTGGCCAAAGATATTCAGAGACTAGAATGTGTGGGTATTAGATTTAGTGTCGGAGATTCAGAGGCATTGTTGGCTTGTGCTCATGCTCAGTCTTCATTAGTTGACCGCATTAAGGCCACACAATATTAGGATGAGCGATTTTGCAAATACAAAAATGAGGCCTTAGCTGGTAAAAGCAAGGATATGATTGTTGAAAGTGATGGTGTTCTTCGAATGGGTGACAGGCTATGTGTTGCAGACGTAGATGGGTTGAGGCATGCTATTCTTAAAGAAGCTCACAACCCTAAATACACTATATATCCTAGATCCACAAAAAAGTATCATGACCTAAAGCAATTTTATTGGTGGGAAAGTATGAAGAAAGATGTTGCTAACTTTGTTTTCTAGTTGTTTGACTTGTCAGCAGGTCAAGGCTGAGCATCATCGACCCGCAGGACTGTTACAACAAATTGAGATTCCAGAGTGAAAATGGAAAAGAATTACTATAGATTTTGTCACCGGTCTACCACGAACCCTTAAAGGTTATGACTTGGTATGGGTAATTGTAGATCGATTGACAAAATCAGCAGACTTTTTGCCAGTGAAGACTATATATAATAGAGTAAGATATGCATAGATATTTATCAACAAAATTGTCCGACTTCATAGAGTTCCAGTATCCATCATCTCTGATAGAGGATCACAGTTCACTTAACGCTTTTGGAAATCTTTTCAAGAAGCATTGGATACACGAGTAGATCTTAGTACTGTATTTCACCCAAAGGCAGACGACCAGTCTGAACGTACTATACAGATCTTGGAGGATATGTTGAGAGCTTGCATTCTTGAGTTTGGAGGTAGTTGGGACGCTTATCTACCTTTAGCTGAATTTGCTTATAATAATAGCTTCCAGTCCAGTATTCAAATGGCACCGTACGAAGCACTGTATGGAAGAAGATGTCGTTCTCCTATCGGATGGTTTGAAGCTGGCGAGAATAACTTATTGGGACATGACTTAGTACAAGAAGCTATGGAAAAAGTCCAATTGATCAAACAGAGATTGCTTATAGCTCAAAGCAGGAAAAAATCTTATGCGGATAAGAGAAGAAGAGACTTAGTGTTCGCAATTGGAGACAAAGTGTTCCTACGAGGCATTCCCTCCTGTCAAGCAAAAGGGAAAAGAGATAAGTTGAGCCCCAAATTTGTAGGACCGTATGAGATACTAGACCGAGTGGGAGCTATGGCTTATCGTTTGTCACTTCCTCCTGAGTTGTCTTTTATTCATCCAGTATTCCATGTCTCTATGCTTAGAAAATGTATATCGGACTCCTCTCATGTGCTTGAAGCACCGACTGTACCGCTTGATGAGAAGTTATCTTACGAGGAGGAGCCGATGGCAATTGTTGATAGACAATTAAGAAATCTACGGTCAAAGGAAATTATGTTCGTGATAGTCATATGGAGAAACCATACAGTTGAAGAAGCTACATGGGAAGTGGAAGATGTTATGCGAGTCAAGTATCCTTATTTATTTCAGTCTACAGGTACGTACTTAAGTTAAATTCAGAGATCGAATTTCATAAGGTGGGGAGGATGTAATACCCCAATATTTTAAAAGAGGACATATGGGATATTTAGTGAATAATTTAAGTCCAAAAAAATAAAATAATAATAACTAATAAAACAAAACAAAAAAAAGGAAAAAGGGATAATGAATTAAAAGAAAAGGGTCGAAGCCCATTAGAACATATCTGCCAATTGAAAAGGGGTAGGGGAAGGGGAACAAAGCAAAAGCCTCAGAGAAACGAAAAACCAAAAAAAAACGAGCAGAGAAGGAAAGAAAGAAAAGAGAAAATAAGGAGGAAGAAGTTGATGCAATGCATTGGAACCATAGCTATAACTGTTGAGGAATCTTAAGCATTAATTGTGTCTTACGGGTATTACTTGAGTTTCTTCTTCTGGTAGATTTTAATTTCGATTCTCATGATTAAAAAATTCTACAGAGTAATAGAAATTACACTAGTTCATTCACACAATTGAGAATTTTCTTTCTAAAGAATCAATAGAACTTTATGAAATTGGATTAATAAATTATATGAATAGGTTGGAGTTGATAGATTAGTAATTACTCATATGTGGGTAAATATAATTCGGCGAATTAAGAGTCAAATATGAAACCTCGAGGGTTTGGGTATTCTAAATTAGCTATGAATTAGCCTAAACAAGGAAATTAACATGAGATCGATATTATGTAATTATAGATTGATTGGATGAATTTGTACGAATTGCTCGAGATGAAGCATTTGGTATTTCGGCACGAGTGCTGTGGGTAGTAATCTTACCGCAATTTGTGTTTTCATAACTTGCATGATTTACACATGATTTTAATATGAATATGTTACCGATTATTATGAGTTGCATGTGGGACAAGTCTTTTACTCGATATGATACCGAAATAGTTATTTGGGATAATTACTGTTATTTTAAATATTCTTGTTGTCACTAGATATGTTTTACCGTTACTTGAATTTATGGTTATTGAAATGAAATTACATGATTTTATAAGAACTGAAATGCCCTATATTTTTTTAAAATACTTTCTTATGAGTATATACGGATTACAGAGACAAGTATAAATGGGAGTAGACTTTGAAGGATCCCGTAGCTAACGGCGAGTACGTTAGACCTGGTGCACCTTGTAATTACCGATTACCATTAAAACCCTCGCTAGTGGGAAGATAGAACTAGCATATTGTTACTGATTTCCCTCGAGTAGGGACTACCGTTATATTTGACTTCTTACGAAGAAATCCACAGTTATACCGATTACATGATTCGTTCATTGAAACCTCCCAAACATGAATATTGATATTACACAATATTTATCGAGTTTATTACCGAGTTGTCAATTGATTTATATTACATGAAAAACATGATGAGACTGATTATTATTTATTGTTCTGAAAGGGCATTCTTATGATATTTTCTATTTAATATATATACTAGCATGTTTTCTGACTTGTCCCCAATAAATACGGTTGTAGTTAAGTGTTATTACTCACTGAGCTAGCGACTCATTCCCCGCTAATTTTTTTTACAGAGAAAGCAATTAACGTGGGCGAGGATTTCGTTAATTAGAGCGCACAGGTTGATAGTTCTTGGTGAGTCTCGCACTTGTTCGCGTGGGCGGATATTTTATTTATTGTTATGGTCTTTTCTTTGAACTCTTAGAATCGTTCCATAGTCATTCTTTTAGTGTCTTGAGTATTCTTTTGTTATTATAGACTTATATTGAGTATCATTCATTCTTATCAAAGTTGGAGATAAAGTAGTATTTCTAGTTGTTAGTGGGTGGACGATTAATGGTAGATATTTGTTTTGGTTAATTGATAAAGTCATTGTCATTTGAATTGATATTAGGATGTTTGGTTGTTGATTTGAGACAGGGAAGGTTTTGGGATAGTCCAAAAACAGGGAAAACTTTATCCGATTTTCTGTAAAATACCGATTAGGCTTACTTGGGGGCACTTGCTCCTAAGTGCCGGTCATGATCCTGAATTGGGTCGTGACATCTCCCTTTCTCCTTTTAGCTTTAGTCATTCGAGTATCTTATTCGAACATTCTGAACTCATTCCTGCCTTTGCAATACCAGCGCTTACTTCGTTTCAGGCCATGTTATTTAGTCTTATAGAACTAAACTCTTAGATGCAGCATGCTACCGCCTCCATCCATCGACACATTCGCCCCAGATCCACGCTTAGTCGCATTGTTCACCTTAGGAGCCGCGAGGTGCTGTCATATCAAGCCCAAGGTTCGTTCTACTGCTGTAAAATTTCTGCCATTTACACGTCTTGATGGGGGGTTTTCTTGCAACGATCTTCGTTTCTTCAGGAATGGTGGCGGCCAATTGGTGTTATGAACTTATAAAATCTGATGATCGATTCGATTCCATAATTATAAGTTCATTCCATGCCGAAATAGGATTAAAGTTTTTTTCCTAAATTAACTGGCCCACACTTCGGCTACTAATAATGGGATAAGACCTTTTCTCCACGGTAGAAAAAAAAAAAAAAAGGAAAGAACAACATTTTCAGCACATTTATCCGAAAAAGTCAACTTTTATGAATTGGAAAAATGGGGGATAAAAAATTCCGTAAGTTTTCTTATTCACAATGGCTTTATCCCGACACCAGGCAGACTGAAAATAAGGCCACATCTCTTTTAATATAAGATGTTTGTTTAATATATTTTTTTCTCGTAGAAGTGTAGAGTATATGGCCCTTTCCGAATTGGGAATGAATTACTGATTTGAGAATTAAACTAACTCAGGCTTTTATTTTGTGAGCATGCATGTCATTTTATCATGAGGAACTTTAATTGGTGCATTGCTAGTTAATTTAAAGTATTGGGTGTGATTCATAAAATTAAAGAACTTGTCAGTATGTGTATAGAGTGGCGGAGCCACATGCACCCAAGGGGTAACCGACACCCCTTCATAAAAAAATAACACTGTTTAGCTCGGTAAAATTTTTAAGTATATATATATATATATATATATATATATATATATATATATATATATATATATAATGACACCCCTTGACTTATTGGTGAGTTTATTTCTTTATATTTTGACTCCCCTTAATGAAAATACTGGCTCCGCCACTGTCAGTATAACCGCGTACCGAAAGACTAGTATGTGTATAACCATAAAATTAATATATATTTTATGCGTGTGTGTGTGTGTGTGTGTGTGTGTGTGTGTGTGTGTGTGTGTGTGTGTGTATATATATATATATATATATATATATATATATATATATATATATATATATATATATATATATATATATATATATATATATATATATATATATGCCTAAGAAAATTGGCCCATGTACATAGGGCTTTTGGAAGAAGAAGAAGAAAGTTTAAGTGTTAACATACATAACAATCAAAAAATTAATTTTATGTGCCCAAAATTAGATGTTAAAATTTAGAAAATTCAAAACTATTATAGAATTATTAACTAAGTAGTTTATACATTCTAACTCCTGAATTTCCTACATCATTTCTACTTTTTTTCTTTTCTATTGATTGGAAGAGAATCGCAACTTGAAGTTCTTTCGCAGGATGTATTATTGCAAAACTTAATCCTTTAAAACGAAAAAAGGAAAGAAGTTTACTAATGCTTTACGTTTAAACTTTAAACACCAACAAACAAAATCAAGTTACGCAGATAAAGTAAATTTTAGGATTTAACAATTGTCGGATCCTTTACCACGTCGATAAAAGTCTCATCATTCGTCTACCTCTTTTTTAAAAAATTATATTATAAGCAATAATATATATAGAGGCGGACCCATAATTTAAATTTTATAAATTTCTATAACGAATCAAATTAATATATAATAATAATCGAATTATCGGTCAAATATTCATAAATATTAGTAAGTGAATTTCTTGGCCAAAAATTAGTATATAGGTTCCTATAAAACCATATGTTATACTCTAGATCCGCCTCCAAATGTATGCAACATTTCACATAAATGGTATCGGCTTATTTTCATAATTCTTGTAATGTGTTTCACATTTATTTTAAATAATGAGATGTGGGATAACCATTAAAAGTTGTGATGAGGTGTTAAGTATTCATTCATCATTAATTAGAGATGAATCCAAAGTTTGAGAATAAAATAGTTTTTGATAGAGTACGTTTTATCCTCAAAATAAGACTTAGATTTGAGATACCGGGTGTAAAACCCCAAAAAAATAATTTGGGGTCTTTTAGTGAAAATTGTGTTTCAAGATCTTTATATAAAGAAGATACATAAAAATAAAAAATTGTCGTCTAAGGTTTCTTTCTTATTACATCTTGTTTATTTTAATCTTGAGATTTTGGAATGTTCTTTTGTTTGCCGCATAAGTGAACTGTTTTTGATAACAAAATTATAGCTTCGACTTATTTTCCTCTTATTTGAGCAATTTCATGATATAGAGTACGGTAATAATTTCTTCTTGGTTTAATACCAGCTCAAATTCGAATATCTTATTAAAACTGGTAAGATAATTTATTAGGAAAAATAAATCAAATGAAGTGACTAAAATATATATTTTAGAAAAATAGGACCAATTTCTGTAATCATAGATTTCAACAACATATTCGCCGTTTACCTAATAAAGTCAAAAAAATGAATCATTAGATATAATTATTTTTGTGTCCGTTTAGTGACCATCACTATAACTAATGTTTCCAAGTGTCTCACGCTCTTTGCCTAAAGTTTAAAAAGTACCCATCAATTTCACACTATTTGGTTTTCAAAATTACATCATATCATTTGTGCCCAACCCCATTTGAAAAAAGCAGCCATCCTTAATCATAAAATATTTCACGTTCACGTAAAATTCGTAAAAAAGGCGGCAAGGATGCAATAGAAACAGTCTACCCTAATGCAAGTGTTATTGACTAATTCGTTATCGAACCGCGATACGAAGTTCCTTACCTTAGCTGAATCTCGTTGGTGCCACCTAACGGTAGGTAGGCGGCAGATGTGTAACTTTTGAAGTTGTCGTTCGTGCACTTGTCCCGTAACATATAGGTCATATAAAGACAAATTTATCATGTCCAACCCAAATGTAAGGAACAAAAGTAAAAATAAAAAGCACAACATTAATGTCAAATTGTCACATAATTTCACATTGCTTACTAAAAGAAGGGACATTGAAGTAATTTCACAGAATTTAGCCTCTATAAAAATCACACTTCAAAAAATTCCAAGTTCTATAACTCAAGAAAAAATGTATCCAAAACTTCTTGTTTTGGTACTCACTAACTTCTACATTATTTGCTTACTAGCCTTGGCCTCTGACCCTGACCCTGTCCAAGATTTTTGCATACCAAACACAAGAAAATCAAGGTTCAATTTTTCACCATGCAAAAATTCTAAGTTACTAACACCTGATGATTTTATATTTTCCGGCGTAAAATCGCCGGGAAATTTCTCCGATACCGGACTCGCGGCCGTGTCGGTAAACCCCTTAATATTTCCAGGACTCAACACGTTAGGAATGTCATTTGTACGTGCTGATTTGAAGATTGGTGGTATAAATCCTCCTCATTTTCACCCTAGAGCTACAGAAATTGCTTACATTTTACGTGGCAAAGTTTATTCAGGTTTTGTCGATTCGAATAATCGAGTTTTTTCTAAGGTAATTGAACAAGGAGAGGTCATGGTTTTTCCTAGAGGACTAGTACATTTTCAGATGAACGTAGGAGAAATTCCGGCGACGATTTTCGGGTGTTTTAACAGCCAAAATCCAGGCAATATGAAAATTCCAGCAACTATTTTTGGTTCTGGAATTAATGATGAGCTTTTGGAGAAGGTTTTTGGATTAAGTCTTAAGCAAATTGCTGCAATTAGAAGGAAGTTTTTTCCTAAAAAGACAAGGTAAAGTGTGAAGGGCTTTATTGGTCTTCTTTGGATATTAAATAGAAAATTGTTTAAGCAGTTGGTTGAGCGACTATTTAGATTAATTCTTCTAATAATTACTCGGATCTCTTTTGAATAAAGAGTTTCCTGAGAATTGGTTGAGATGAAGGATAAGTTTCCCTTTTTGTTATTTTTGTAATTTGTTTTCGATTACCCTTTTTTTTTGGCTTATGAATTATTTTTGTTTGTTATTGTCCTTAAAAAGAACTGTAGTGAAATGATTTATGACATATTCTTTGTGTTGGTACTTTACAACTAGGTCTTTCTGCAATATTCATAGTTTAGAACATTTTTCTCAGTTTCTTCGTATCTTATTTTTCGAATCTTATTTTTCGATTTTTATTATTGCCTGTTGTTACCCTTGCTTCGGTTGCCTTATTGCTTTGCTATTTGTTATTGTTACTGTTCTTGTTTTTATTAGCCTCAACATGGCTGGCTTCTTCACTACTGATTTTCTTTTTCAAAACTGTTGAGAAATGCTTTTCTTGAGTCGAGTTTCTTCTAGAAACAACCTCTTCTTCACTACTGCTTTTCTTTTTCAAAACTGTTGAGAAATGCTTTTCTTGAGTCGAATTTCTTCTAGAAACAACCTCTCTACCTTTACGAAGTAGGGGTAAAACCTGAGTACACTATACCCTCCCTAGACTCCACACTATACTGATTTTTTTTGTTGTTGTTATTCTCTTTTCTTGAAGCTTAGATACTTCTGCAAATTATTTGTAAAGAAAATATATGCAAGTCATTTTATTTCTTCTAATCAACACTACTTATTTCTTCAAGACATGCCACATCACCATTCTCCATATAAAATCATATTTATTCACAGTAACAAAAAATTTACACTATCAGTGTAATATAACGGTTGAAGGGGAGCCTTGGAGCAACGGTCAAGTTATCTCCGTGTGACCTATAGGTCACGGGTTCGAGCCATGGAATCAGCCACCGATGCTTGCATCAGGATATGCTGTTATAATACATTCTCTTGGGGTGCGGCCTTCCCTCGAAACTTGCATGAACGCAGAATACTTTGTTCTGCCTTTTAGTATAATATAACTGCTATAATAAGTTATTACTTTATCTGAATTATTTATAATACTTGTTATGAAATGCAGTATATTGTGACACCATGTTTTTCCCCACATCCCATCAAGAGTAGGGAAACATATCAAAGGCAAAATATGTTTAATATCACTATCACTGATTACAAAGGAGCAAACAATGGTAATACAAAATATATTCTCTAAGTCAAAACTTTGACATCAATATATGAGACTGAAATGAAGGATAAAACACAAGATATATAGGCAAATAAGACACATCATGACGGGCAGGATGAAACCTCGCGCAACAATAAGAATGATCAGTCTACCCAGTTAAAAGCGCCTTGATGATTTTGACTCCCATTCCGTCAAGCATTGGGACTAAGTGACCAGAACCTGGAATTTCATGATATTTGATCCACGGCAACTGCTGTGCGATATACCTTTGTAGTATGACAGGTGAGAGCTTATCCTCGTCGCCTTGCCACAAGTGAACAGAACCTTCATTGTTAGGAAATGGGTTCTCAATATCCATCGGGTCAAATTCCCATGCTCCGAAGCTAATCATCAAGTCTCGGTGGAGGGACTCGTATTCTCCTTGTTGTCTTATCTGGGACTGAAGTGTCACCGGACAATGAGTAACAGAAACAGTGGAATTTAAGAGAGTAGTTTGATAACCGCAAAGAGAATGAAGACTCTACAAAACCACAAAGAGAGACCAGAACAAAGCAAATTACAAAAATGTACACATGTTTGGCCATTTAGCGTAATCTCAATCAGTTTCTGCACTTGACAGCATAGTATAGAAAACGAGAACCAAACATGAGAAAATGAGCAGAAATAAGCAACTTACCGCTTGGACCTTAATTTTCATAATCTGGAAAGTTCATACAACAATAGGCCACAACTAGAATGGACTATGATTTGAAAATGGCTAATGCTCAAACATTGTGGTACAATCGTGTAATAATCCTTCACCATTAGTACCAAGCACAAGCTAATGAAATGGCATCCCAACAATGTTACCAGCCAAAATGGTGTTCTCTGTTGCATAGTGTGCCTTTTGCATGATTTCCCTTCTGCAGAGAGTCACCCTAAGGCCCATTATCCTATACACCACATAATCCTACACAACAAACATGTTTTTCTATCGCGATGGTTTTCAGGCAAACTCGTGTGCACCTTGACTAATTCATTGGATACCTGCTACCTCCAATCGACACATGCCCCAGGTAACTCTATCCACTCAGATGAGAAAAAATCACCTAGAGTTTATTTTTGATAGGATTTCACCCACTTCTCCATACGGAGAAAAGACCCAAAATAGTCCAGTATCTTTGGACTTTAACTCAAATTAGTCCTATTTCTGTCGCATGGAGCACTAATAGTCCATATTCTTTAATAAAGTGGCACACTTTTACTCTACATGTTTGATATGAAAAAAAATATTTTTCGATTTTCTCATATTTGGTTGGCTTAAATGTTTTGGAAAATATTTTTCTCGTGAACTCATTTTCCTCCAATTGGAGGAAAATATTTTTCCTGTCAAGAGAAGGAAAAATAATTTCCAAAACTTTTTTTCAACTTTCCACACCCTTTTCTTCAAACTTTTCTTCACTGTTTACATTTTCTAGCCATATACATAGATTATACATTTATTATACATAATTATACACAAATAATACATAAATTATACATATATTATACCTCCACCGACTATTTTTAGTCTAAGCAATTAGGTAGGCAGCTATTTGGGTTAATTCTTCTTTTTATGATGTAGAAAAAGTATTTTCTTTCATTTCTATAAAATGATGTAGAAAAATGTATTTTCTTTTCATGATATAGAAAAAGTATTTTCTTTCATTTTAACAAAATGAGTACTTTTTCATGTTGTAGAAAGAGCACTTTCTTTTTCAACCAAAAAAAAAAGTGTTTTCTTTTTACTTGTGTAACACAAATTTCAACATTGTTTTTGCGAGAAAAGGTAAAGCAACACATTAGTCATTTTGGTTTGTGTAAAGTTTTAAAAGAATAATTAAATTCTTGAAAAAAACAGAGTCTTGAAAACGTTGGGTAATTCGGATTGGGGTTGGGGGAGGGGGGAAGGGGAGCACGGGAAACATGGGGATTTGGGAGAAGGGGGAGAGGTAAGAAAAGTAGCATAAAAAAATTTCTAAAAAATATTTTTTACTCTCTAAAGAAACACTAGAAAAAAATTCCGGAAAAAGTTTTTCATTCACCAACCAAACAAGGAAAAATATGAATAGGAAGGGAGAGAGGGGATCTCCCTGCCTCTCAAACCTCTTTGTGGTGAGAAGAAACCAACTGGGCTTCTGTTGACTATGATCGAATACTTGACCGTGGAGATATTAAATTTGATCCACTTGATCCACCTGTTGCCAAACCCTATCTGTCTGAGTATTGAGATAAGATACACCCAATTTAATTGATCAAAGGCATTCTCTATGTCCAACTTACATAGAATGCCTGGTCCTCCCCTCTTTAGTTGCCAGTCCAGGACTTCATTAGCAATCAAAGAGACATCAGTGATTTGCCTATTCTTTATGAATGCATTTTGCTGATTTGAGACTAGCTTCTCCATCAATGACTTGAGCCTTTCTGCTAGAATTTTTGCCGCGATTTTATAGATACTTCCAATGAGGCTAATTGGTCTGTAGTCTTCGAGTTCCATGGTTCCTTTTTTCTTAGGGATCAGAGCGATAAAGGAAGCATTGCATGACCTCACCATCCAACAATGATCATGATAATGGTTTAGTGCTCCCATGATGTCTGCCTTAATAAAATCCCATGATTTGTGATAAAATGCCATTGTGTATCCATCAGGGCCAGGTGCCTTGTCGGGACAACATGACTGTATAGCTGCTAGAACTTCTTCCTCCTCAAAGATTGCCTCTAGGTTGAGACTTTCTTCTTCTGTGATACTGGCCATGCCTTCAAAGGTGACAGTAGGTCTCCAGTCCTTATGCTCAGTGTAAAGCCCCTCATAGAAATCCAGTATCTCCTTTTTAATATGATCTTTGTCCTCAATAATTTCTTCTCCCACCTGAAGTCTATCAATACTGTTGTACCTCCTATTGGAATTTCCAATCTTTTGGAAGTACTTGGTATTCCTATCCCCATCTTTAAGCCAAAGACACCTTGATTTTTGCCTCCAAGAGACCTCTTCTGCACTTGCTAGCTGCTGCAATTCTGTTTTCAAAGTCATCATGTGAGTGATCTGTTGTTGTGTGAGATTCCTCCTCTCTTGTTCCTGTTCAAGTGCTAGGAGCTCAGTCTAAGCTCTAGTTCTTTTGGTTTCCAATTTCCCAAACTCTTCCTTGTTCCAGGTAGTAATATCTTTCTTTAAGGTTTTCAGCTTCTGCATGAGTATGAAATCTGCACTACCAGTGAAAGAATAGCTCTGCCACCACCCTTTCAATTTCTCCACAAACCCTTCTGATTGCAGCCACATATTTTCAAATTTGAAATATGAAGGGCTAACATCCCAATCACCACTTTCCAGCATGATTGGTTTGTGATCAGAGATCACTCTGGGAAGTATTTGTTGCTTCACTACTTTGAAGGATTCATTCCATTCAGGGGAGATGAGGAACCTATCAATTCTTGAAGCTTGAATGCAGTTCTCTCCTCTGGTCCAAGTGTAACAGGTCCAAGTGTAACAGGCTCCTTGAAGTGGCAAATCTATTAAACACAGGTCTTGTATGGTTTCAGAGAATACTCTCATAGCCTTGGATCTCCTTGTGCAATTGAGTCTTTCTCTTTCAAATCTGCAAACGTTGAAATCCCCCCAAGCACCCAGTGACCCTCCCATAGAACCCTTACACCTGCAATTTCATGCCACATGACCTCCCGTTCTAGGTTGGTATGAGGCCCATATATACCTGTAAAGCACCATCTGAACTCCTCCTGAGTACTCTCTAAAATGCAAGAGATGGAGAAGGAACCTTGCATATTCTCAATGTTATTCCATTGTCTTCTATCCCATACCACTATAATCCCGCCCCTGTTACCGCTAGCTTTCAACTCAGCCCACTCGGCCCATCTATTTCCCCATAATTTGTAAACTTCACCTGTTGGCCAGTCTTCAATTTTGGTTTCTTGTAAACACATGACATCAACCTTCCATTTACTAACCAGAGACTTGATAGTACTCCTTTTCCTACTGTCATTCGCCCCCTGCACATTCCAGCTTAGAATTTTTAATTTCATCCAGAAACAAAGCGATAATGCCTGCCCTTAACCCCTTTTAACTGTTGTTTCTTTCTATCGTAATTCACCCCACATATTAGTCTCTTTCTTTCCCCTTCCCCTTTGCATTTGCCCTCCTTCCCCAACTTGGATGATGACTTTTGTTGTTGTAGCTGAGATTGTCTTCTCTGTTCCATCCTTAGAACTAGACCCAACAAATCATGCTCGAATCCCTGTGCATTGATCCCAAATGCTTTGCATGCCTTACCCATTGTAATCTTAGTCCATTTCGAAGTTTCAACAACTGTCTATCCTCTGCATACTCGTTTCTCCTTCGTACCATGTTAATGGAAGAACTGCAGAAATTGATTGAGAGGAAAAATTTGAATCTGAGTTACTCATCAAAGCCAGCTCCCTGTGTGGCGATGGCTGACGACGCAATTGAGGAGAAAATTTTGTTGGATCTTCTTCGTCATCAGCTTCTGTAGAGCAGGTCCCTGTGCTTTGTTCTGGGAAAGCAACTGGGAGGTGATTAGGTTCTGGAATATGTAAAATATCGATGGAGTTAGTGCATGGCTCAACTGATAATTTATCAAAATTATTAGTGATTGGGCTGGTTTTCGGCCCAACTACCCGCCAGATCTGCTTCTCCTTTAAAAGGTTGGCCTCCTTCACTAGGGTTTTCCTCTTTGGGCCTGTCTTATAATAACTCCTGTCCATATTCTAGCCCAAGTTTTGGCCCAAAATTTGTGGGCCAGATTTAAGATTTGCCTTGTGTGTAATAACCAACGGTTTAACAGGTGATTTAATTTTTGAATTAAAGTTGTTTTGCTGCATGCCCACGTGCGTACTAGGGTTGGCAGGAACGTGTCTAGATGTACCTGCTTCGTCATACCCTTTTCCCATCAACTCGTCGGAGTCACCTTTTCTGGTTGGACTAGGCTTGACGTGAATATCATCAAGAATTGAAACTTCAAAGTTCCAATCTCCCAAAGACAGATCTACCTTCGCCGGAAGTTTATCCTGATTCCTCATGCAAATACGGGCCCAAAAAAGATGAACTTTGTGCTTTGTATCCTCGTCGATTCCCACAAATCCACCACATTTTTCTCCGATGGTCTTAAAAGTGCTTTCCGACCATGCATGAAGAGGGATACCAAAGGCTTTGACCCATCTAAGTTCTGAAACTATATTTTGCGGCTGCACGCCGGTCATCGGGGACCATCAGTCCAAGGATAATCTTCTGCCATTCCAGAACCATTCTCCTGCCTTGATTCTGACAGCTTCTTGTCTTGAGGGAAAGTCGAACAGGAACTGATTGTGATTCATGGAGGTGATTTTAAGACCAGCAGTAACCTTCCATCTCTTCACAAACCATTCTTGGATCACTACTGGGTTTGGGCTCTTACTGAGGGCATCATTGAAACATCCGACAAGACATTTCGAGAGAAAGTGTTCATTCTCAGTCGCCCCATCTGCTAGACCTTTTGTTTCCTGGGTGGTTGGCCATTGCGTGATCTTCGCAGCTTCCATGTATGTCCTGGACTGATCTGTCGCAAGCTGGAACCTTGGGTTTGAAGCCTTGCCCAGAGATCTTAAAATTTTATCTGCAATGTCCCCCCATCCCTTGTTGTAGTCATTTTCAGGGATTATTATTGCAGATTTCCTTCCCCCTAGAATGGTTTCGATTCGCAAGAACCTCCCGTAGATGTTGAAATTTTGAATTACTCTGAATGTATAGGCTTGTATCCTTCTGCACCATCTTCTGCATCTATTTCCAGTGCTAAGCGTTGCTTCTTTCAAAGCTTCGCAAACCCATCGCAAGTTACTTTCATCGATTTTGATGCTGCTTGTAAATCTTCTATTGCGCTCATAGAAAATAAACCATCTATCATAATCCTCGCTAATATCTCTTAACTCGAAGGACTTATCCACCGAGATAAAAAGTATTCTCCAATCCATTAAGGAGTGTACATTTTTACTGTATTGATTCAACTTCTATAAGCACGAACTTGCTACATTTTGGTGAATAGGAATTTTCCACATTTATTCATGTAAACTGCGATTGCAATAATCACAAAAAGGAGGTTCTTGTTCTAGGCCCAAAATATAAAACTAGAAATTCCAAGTAACTCATTAGGTATGCATGCCATAGTCCAAAGAATAGACTAACTTTATAAACTAACTTACAAGAATGTCAAACATTAAGTGGGCGTTTGGGCATAAGAATTGTAAAATTCCGGAAAAAAGTGAAAAAAAAATTCAAGTGAAAATGGTATTTGAAAACTAGAGTTGTGTTTGAACATGAATGTAATTTTGGGTTGTTTTTATAGTTTTGTGAGTGATCTGAGTGAAAATTTGAAAAACAGCTTTTTGGAGTTTTTCAAATTTTCGAAAAATTCCAAAATCCATCTTCAAGTGAAAATTTGAAAATTTATGACCAAACACTGATTTCGGAAAAAAGTGAAATTTTTCTTATGTCCAAACGGGCTCTAAATGTTCAGACTTTTGAAACTGCAGTTGGACTCAAATAGGTTCCCTTTTCCTCATCTCTTGTTCTTTTGTTCGCCAATCTCTCTTCGTCGCTCACCCCCATCCCTCTGAAGCATTAACCCACTTTGTAAACCAATTTACCAGAATGCCAACCATTATTCATTTAGTCTTTTTGAGAGCTTATATGATTGGCAAACTGATAGTACAAGTGCAATTGATGACATCTATACTTGCATCGTCATAAAAAATGGATGCTAAAGGAAAGAGCTCTTACACGATAGTCCTGGGACTCTTGGCTCGAACGATGCTTGGAAATTAGCTCTAGGTCCTGCGAAGAGAAAACTGCAGGGTTGCGACCTGCAGCACTGCATGCAGGAAAGAACTTCTGACTGTTCCACCAATAGGTAAGCCACGGTAAGTAATGAGCAACGCGAAGTGTCCATTGGTCTTGAGGAAGCCGAAGGTTGAATGCTTCTTGCGACAAATTGGCGGGGAACCTAGGCCACCAGTAGTTGACGACTGGTGCAATAAGAGCCGCGCCTGCCAATCTATTACAAGAAACGGAACCTGATTCTTGAATCTTGATATTTATTTTAAATTACTTAATAAAACAAAAAAAAATCATATAAGAAAAATCTTAAATTTCTGTTCCTGACAAAAGGAGTTGAGATCCCAGAAAAAATTTCAAGCTTCTCTTCTACAACAACTAATGAATCTACACAAATTCCATATGACGTCTAACGCTCTTCTAACGTACATAAAATGAAAATGAGATTACCTATAAGGTATGTATCTGAGACAGGTCCAAACAGCCTGTCCCCCCATTGAATATCCCATAACATAGAATTTGGATCCTAGACCTAATTGATCGGCAAGCTCCTGTACATCAAACGCCAAGCTCTTGACTGTGCGTTTTGGATTAGGATCACTTTCTCCATAACCAGGTCTGTCAAAGGAAACAATGTACACTCCTAAACTTTCAATAACATCCTGCAAAAGAAGATTTCTTTTTTCAAAAAACAGAGTTGGTCCGTAAAAGAATACGAGCAAAAGGATCAAGTGACATTTACTTGAGAGAGGGTGCCGGTAATTGGGACATCATGTCGGCAACAATCGTACCCATGGATATACACAATCTTATACTTCGCGTTCTCTTTAGGTACACCAATCTCCTTGTAAGCCAAGTGTCTTCCGTCACTAAGTTTGATCCTAGGTGCAGTGACAGAAGGACCATCGGGGGACCCACAGGTCTTCGGGGGAGGCGGCCGTGTTGCCTGATAAGCCCATGCCAAGAGCCCCGTCAAAACAACCAGAAGAATTTTCCCAAACATCCCTGAAATGTTCTCATTTGAGTTGCAAGATAATCCCAAAAATCAAATAACTTTGAAGCACAAAATAACAGAGCAATCTCATTCCAGGATCTAATAATAATAACAAAAGAATGGAGATTGTGTAGAGAAACATTTGCACACTCAAGCAACCTAAATCAAGTTAAACCGAAATTTCCGCTTCTAAGAGAAGACAAATTGGTTCTATTTACAGTTTAAACTTGTATAAACAAAATGATATAACCAATTCCAAGATTGATAAAGAGCATCTCATTTAATACAAGTCGAACAAAAAAAGGAAATTTTGTATAGAAGCATTTGTAAACTCAAGCAACTTAAGGCAAGTTAAATAAAAATCTTGCAATTCTAACTAAAAACCAATTTAAACCGAACTTGTATAACTAATAAGTAAGATATATCCAATTCCAAATATTGATTTAGGTTATATACACTGACAATGTAAAGATCTTTTTAAACCATCAGTAAATTTTAACATTGTGATAGCAGGTTAATTACCATTTTTACCAAGATAACGTTAATACATATCAAGAAATTTCGACCTGATTGTGTAAATAGTTTTTATAATATCGGTGCATAGAATGTAAACTCAACCAAGACTCACCGAAAGGACCCATTATCTATAGTAATAGGTGTGCATGTGAAAGCAAATCAAAATCATAACTTTCACACTAAATGTAATAAAGTTATCAACTTTACATAATTAAGATTCAATTCATCACTATATCGTTTATTACGGTGTAAAGATCTTTCTACACTATCAGTAATTTAACCTATCATAGCACGCTGTTACTATTTTTACCAAGATACCAACATCAAGATAACACGTGATTACTTGATAAATGACTTGATTGTGTAAATATTTTTTACATCCTTAGCGCATAGGCGTGCATGCCCCAATAAACTCATTCAGATGTGAGAGAAGATCAAAATCAAAACTTTCCACCAAATGTAACAAAGTTATCAAGTTTACATAATAAAGATTCAGTTATTCATCACTATATATTCTAACATATGATAAAATTGAAAATTCATACCAAAAAAAAGAAAGAAAAAAAAACAAAAGAAAGAAACCCAAAATCAAAAGTTTCTCCACCAAATATAACAAAGTTATGAACTTTACATAATCAAGATTCAGTTTTTTATCACTATATATTCTACATATGATACATTTGAAAATTCATATTACCAAAAAAAAAAAAGAAAAGAGAGGAAAAAGAAAAACGAAAACCCACCTGAAGAAAGAGGGAAAGACGTTTTTTGTTTAGCTTTACGAGTGTGAGCTCTGGCTGAAGCTGCTGAAATTTTCCTTGTAACCCCAGCTGCCATTTTTTCTTTTTTTTTCTTTTTTAATCACTTGTAAATTCTTGATTTTGAATTTACTAGCTCTGTATTGTTGTAAAGTGTAGATTTATTCACAGATTTAAACTCAATTCAGACACAAAAGAAGACAGAGCGATCTGAGTCTGAGCTCTCTGATCTAATAATAGTTGCACTTTTGAACATATCGATGGTAAGGACAACCTTTGACCCAAGCATCTTTTATTTCCTTTTTTTAACTCTTTCCCTTTTCTGTTTTTTTTTTTTTTTTTGGTAAAAAGAAATTCTTATTACACCGGAGGTTAGTGAAAATAGTATTTACACCTACTATGTGGAAAATTCTTACCATAATCAGATAGCACTAGATTATAAGATTTGATCCTCTCTTTTTTTGGGTTCCTAATTAATTTTTTAATATGTATAAAAGCTTTTTATTATTACTCTCTCTATTTTATTTTATATGTCTTAGTTAGACTGACTATGAGGTTTAATAATGTAAAGAAGAATTTTGAATCTTCGAATGAGAATGTTGGAATTATAAACTTACTGAGTATAGAAAGAGGCATTATTTTTTTTAAAAATAAAGGCTAAAAAGAAAAGTAAAACACATAAATTAAGGTGGATGTATTATTATTATTATACCTTCTCTGTTCCCAAAATATATATAATTCAAATTGAAAGTTGATAATCGGCTTAATGTATGCATATTTTGATATATATCGCCTCACATTTTGCTCATGTCTCGACGATTTGAGATGTTTAATATGATTATTTGTGCTACATTTTGGTATTTCTATGTGTAGGGATCATTCGGATGCAATTTGGGATGAAAGGGCGCGAATTAGAGCGAAATCGGGACAAAATCGCAAAAAGTGAGATTTGAGGGCCACAGCCAGCGTGGGGCGCTGGCTGTGGCGCAATTTACAGCAGCTAAAATATTTGAGCGCCAGGGCCAGCGCCCCACGCTGCCCTGGACGCTCAAAAACATGAACATGTCCTATTTCGACCGGGACTCGGTTATTTCCACCCCAAGATGCCCACAACTCATATAAAAAGCCAACCTAAACCTATTTTAAAAGGAGGAGGACGTTTTTGAGAAAGAAAACACAAGCACAGAGCCGCCGTGGAGGCCGAAATTTATCAAGTTCCATCTTTCTTTCACCAAACTTAATAATTTTTATGTTTCTTTGTATGATTTGTTGTTTGGCTACCATGTCTATGTGGAGCTAAACTTCACGTTCTAGGGTTGTGGTTCTTTCATGACTATTGTTATTCGGATATTGATTTTGCCTTCTTGATTTATCATATTGGTTTATTTATTCATTCTTGCGCTTAATTATTTAATTTCTTGATCACCAATTGAATACTATCTATGAATCTAGAATTGAACTCGAAAGTGGGAATTCTAGATTGCATATAGGATTGAGTAGAGCAAGTTCTTGAACTCGGACATCGGGGAACGAATTCGTGGTTAGGATAGACATATACCTAATTGCCTCGCTTGGTTAATTTACAGGAATTATAAATGCGTTCTTGTTGATTCTAACTCCACAGACATATAGGCGTTAGGTTAGCTTGAATAGGCGAGCAAGAACTCGACAGATTCTTATGAGCAATATTAACCCTGTCAACCAATAAGCTAGATAAATTAGTCGGTCAATTCAATTTAAGAATACAATAGGATTGTTAGAAGCCCATAACCCTGAATCGTTTTCATTACATTGATATCATAAATAATCTGCTCTTTCTCTGTTCAAAGTTCATTGTTTATATTTTTTTATTTAATTAGTTTAGAATAAAATATTTTTAGGTTTAATTCTTGTTTAGATAATTAGGATAGTCTAATTTAGTTAATAGTTAATCACAAGTCCTCGTGGGTTCGACATCCGACTTTTAGTCACTTTATTACTTGACGACCGCGTATACTTGCGTGTGCGTTTGGCTGCAATAAGTTTTTGGCGCCGTTGTCGGGGACTTAGAAATTAACTATTTTTCTACATTAGGCTTTTACTTTTATCATTACAAGTTTTTTTTCCTTCTCTTTTTGTAAATATTTTATTTTTATAACTATTTGATTTTTCTCTTAGTGTGTTTCTAGTTCTTTCACCATGACATGTGGGGATGAAATATATGGAGGTAAGGTTATTGATGAATAATCTTGGTTGACGGAAGACTTATATGGACCGTTATTTTGGGCTTGTCATGACCTGAACTCTTGGAAATCTGAATTTGAATATGGGAGTAAGGGTTGGTATTAGGACGAATATTCTCGATTAAGGGAATATGCGAAAAGACGTTGTCTTCTGACAACGTTTGTGAATGATTGGTCTAAGGAGAGAGATGATCTTGCACATAAAATTGATAATTTTGGCTTGGCTGTGCATAACTTGGATGCAAATTTGAATAAAAAAGTTGATGCGTGTAATGGCCAACAATTTAATGATGAGTTGTGTGAAGCTAAAAAAAATCTTCTAGACCAAATTGAGGAGCTAAAACGAGAATACCAATCATTAGACCATGTTTTTCTTGAGGATGCCAATGTTGAGAAGAATGCTCTAGAGTCATATGAGGGAATAGATAACATTACTTTGGGAGACTTGAGTGTGTGTATATATGGGGATGTAAATAGTAGTACAATTCATGAGTTAAGGCGCATTAGACCTCATTCCAATATTTTTTCCACATTGTGTTTAGATAGTAAGATAGTAATCGAGCCATCTGAGCCAATGAGGGGGTCAAAGGGTGAGGATGAGAGTGCCTATATTCTTGATTTTGTTGTGCCAAAAAGCAAAAATTACATTCCTCATCTAAAGGCCGAGAAGTGTAGAGTGAAAAATTTATTACTTGGCCTGGTTATCGTTGTAGCCCCACCACTGGAGCATAGCCGCAGACTGGATGCCATGTTAGGGGCTCAATTCATAAGTTCGAGGTGGAGGCAAAAAGCGATTCACGTCGTGCCGCTACATTAAATTAGGCACTTGTTGGGAGGCAATCCAGCTTTACTGCTTTATTTATTTTTGTTTATTTTATTATTTTTGTAGTGTTGTTTTATTTTGTAGGATTATGAGCATAGGAAAAAAAGTCACTGGAAGCGTGCAAAAGCGAGCCAGATGGTTGGAACTAGTGTGAGGTACCCACACAAAGGACCATGCATGGGGGAAGTCTGAGTACCCCGTGAGCTGCTATTGCTTCGGCCTTTGGTCTTTCAGGGAGTTTCTTGTCCACCCTTGTTATTTTTACTTTATTTGTGCATTGAGGACATGGCACTCTTTTAAGTGTGGGGTAAAAGATTCTCTATTCTTTCTATAGTATTATATTAGTATATTGTTAGTTTCTTATCTTTTTATTGTTAGCTAGCTTCTTATTTTTAATAGCATAGTTAGTAGAATTAATGGTGTAGTATAGTAGTAGTAGTAATTAAAAAAAACAGAAAAAATTGAGAAAAAATTAAAAAAAAAATTTGGACTTTTTCCGACGATGGATTTGTTGGACAATTTTCTTGAGGGATTAAAGTCCGATTAAAAATACCAAAAAGATTTTCTTTTATTTTATTTTTGATAGTTAGGTAGTATCCCTTGGTTTTTCTTTGGACGCCGGTTCTTTTCCAAGGGTGTAGCTCGAACCGGGTGTTTTGTTTTATTTTTTTAGGAGTAGGATAAGGGAGAAAACTGAGATTGCTCTGAGGTACCTGTTGACATGTTTGGTGTTGGCAAGTTAAGTTAGAGCATGCGCTCTGTCTTCCTGCATATATGATTTGAATTGTAATGCCCAAGTAGATTAAGTAGCCTACTCTTTGATGCCTTTTTCTCAGTTGATTGACTTGTATGCCACTAGTGCATTGTTGCTTAAAAATTCTCAATTTGATATGCTTGCTTGAACTGAGAGTCACACAGAACCATCTTGAGTGAGTCAAGTGTCATGTGTGTGTAAGGATTGTTGATATTCTGTGCTATTATGTGTAGTCTAGAACTTGCCCCGTGTGCTAATCAACGCGAAATTATTAAGTTGTGCTAGTTTAGGAGATGACATAGGCGTTTCTTGCTTGACCATAAAGGTGCTTGTCACTGACAAATAAAATTTTCCCATTGCTAGCCCCTTTGAGCCTATAGACCGTTACCTTGGCAACCACATTACAAGCCGTACTCCTAGTTGTTCTTAATTTGAGATTGTTGAACCTTTACCTCCTAAGGCACTTAGTCGCTAAAAGAAGTAAGGTGAGAGATTAGAAAGTGACTTTCGAGTGGAACCATGGAAGGGCCCTTAAGGTGCACTAAAATTGTGAATAAAGGTCACTAGCTTATGAACTTCAATGTATGGAGTGTGTGAAAAAAAAAAGGAGGAAATATTTTCACAAGAAAGAGCAAACAAAAGTTTAAATAATGTAGAAAGACACACCTCCTAATTCTTCTCACTCGTGCTAGTGAAACCATAGAGGTGCTTGATGGAAAAGAGGGTTATGTTAGTTATGGTGTATGACAAGTGAATGGGTTGCGAAGCAATTGCGCTTGAATTGTGAGTGTAGTGTATTAAAGTGCTTAGGAGGGTTAGCTACTATTCTTAAATGTATTCTACCCGTCCCTTAGCCTACATTACAACTTTAAAGTCCTAATTGATCCTAGATTTAGCTAGCTTAGATTAGTAGAGATGTACACTACAGGCAAGCTTATAGTACGATCACGGGATGCACATGAATTCTTTGTGAGAGTGAGTGAATGTTGTTCAATTGTATGATGTCCTTAATTTATGTTCAATGACATATTTAAATTTGTGGACTACTTTGATAGTCACTCTTTTGCTTGTGGTGAGGGCACTTGATCTCATGACGGATTGGTAAAATTGTACACTTTCTTGTGTTGGGTGAGTGCGTGTGTTGAGGATGCTCAGTGGTAACGAGTCGTCTCTTGAGGTAAGGTGGTTGTGGAGAGGTAGCTGGAGTTGATTGAGTTGGTTGAAAAACATTGAGTATACTTGGGCTATTTAAAAACGGGAAGAATGTGAAATTTGTGTGTTCATGCTTAATTGCCGACATCGATCATAGTCAAAAGGTAGGGTGTTTGATTGAATTAATTGTGAAGTCCTCTTTTATAGTGCTAAGTACGTTTTGGGGGTGTTAATATAGTTCCATTGCTCGAGGACGAGCAAGAGTCTAAGTGTGGGGTGTTGATAATCGGCTTAATGTATGCATATTTTTATATATATCGCCTCACATTTTGCTCATGTCTCGACGATTTGAGATGTTTAATATGATTTTTTTTGCTACATTTTGGTACTTCTATGTGTAGGGATTATTCGGATGCAATTTGGGACGAAAGGGCGCGAATTGGAGCGAAATCGGAATAAAATCGCAAAAAGTGAGATTTGAGGGCCACAGCCAGCGTGGGGCGCTGGCTGCGGCGCAATTTACAGCAGCTAAAATATTTGAGCGCCAGGGCCAGCGCCCCACGCTGCCCTGGACGCTCAAAAATATGAACATGTCCTATTTCGACCGGGACTCGGTTATTTCGACCCCAAGATGCCCACAACTCATATAAAAGCCAACCTAAACCTATTTTAAAAGGAGGAGGATGTTTTTGAGAAAAAAACACAAGCACAGAGCCGCCGTGGAGGCCGGAATTCATCAAGTTCCATCTTTCTCTCACTAAACTTAATAATTTTTATGTTTCTTTGTATGATTTGTTGTTTGGCTACCATGTCTATGTGGAGCTAAACTTCACGTTCTAGGGTTGTGGTTCTTTCATGACTATTGTTATTCGGATATTGATTTTGCCTTCTTGATTTATCATATTGGTTTATTTATTCATTCTTGCGCTTAATTATTTAATTCCTTGATCACCAATTGAATACTATCTATGAATCTAGAATTGAACTCGAAAGTGGGAATTCTAGATTGCATATAGGATTGAGTAGAGCAAGTTCTTGAACTCGGGCATCGGGGAACGGATTCGTGGTTAGGATAGACATATACCTAATTGCCTTGCTTGGTTGATTTACAGGAATTATAAATGCGTTCTTGTTGATTCTAACTCCATAGACATATTGGCGTTAGGTTAGCTTGAATAGGCGAGCAAGAACTCGACAGATTCTTATGAGCAATATTAACCCTGTCAACCAATAAGCTAGATAAATTAGTAGGTCAATTCAATTTAAGAATACAATAGGATTGTTAGATAGCCCATAACCCTGGATCGTTTTCATTACATTGATATCATAAATAATCTGCTCTTTCTCTGTTCAAAGTTCATTGTTTATATTTTTTTATTTAATTAGTTTAGAATAAAATATTTTTAGGTTTAATTCTTGTTTAGATAATTAGGATAGTCTAATTTAGTTAATAGTTAATCACAAGTCCTCGTGGGTTCGACGTCCGACTTTTAGTTACTTTATTACTTGACGACCGCGTATACTTGCGTGTGCGTTTGGCCGCAACAAAAGTGTCAACACATCTAGTTTTAGGTATGAATTTGAAAATCAGTTTGTCTAGTTGCTTATGCTAAAATTTACATCTTCGCCAGAAGGGTAAAATGAAAAGAAAAAAAAAAAACTACATTCAGAAGAGTACTTGAATATAGAATGATGACAAATTTTTAGTAATCCTTCTTTTCCTACAAGTTTGAATTCAAGCTGAAGGTTGTAGTTAGTGAGAAGAGGCACACGATTTATTAGATGAAAGGTTCTGCAAACTTTGTTTCTCATATATAGCTTTTTTTCTTCTTCTGATAACCGAGAAATTGCCGATGGTTAGCGGCATACCATTTGAAACTCGACGAATAATAGGATCATCCCTTTACCCTTGCCACTTAAATATCAGTATATATATCATTATGATTATAGTACTCAAGACAAGGGGCTCAACATAACATCTTGAGACTTATAGTCTTATGTCCTCCATAAAAGCTTTAAATGAAACTGAAATGGTTCTATAAATTCTTAAAAACAATTAGGCAACAAAAATTCTATACCATATGTTTGGCTATAAAGGAGGAAAAACACCAAGTTCTCACGCAATAGACCACAAGTCTCTAAATGCCAATTCTCTTATTAAAAACTATAACAAGCCGCATGGAATATACTCAAAGTACAAGCTAGGTAGCGAAAATGATACGCATGATATAACATGTCAAACGATCTAGTGTATGTAACTCTTAAGAAACATTTTTCTCGCCAATTAAAAGAGCCTTGACGATCTTGTCTGCCATGCCATCAACCACCGGAAACATGTGACCAGCACCTGGAATTTCATGATATTGAATCCATGGTTGTCGTTGTGCAATATATCGTTGTAGAGTTACAGGTACTAGCTTATCCTCGTCCCCTTGCCACAGGTGGACTGAACCTTCATTGTTAGGAAATGGATTTTCCAAATCCACAGGGTCGAACTCCCATGTCCCGAAGCCAATCATTAAGTCACGGTGGAGTGACTCGTGTTGTCCCTGTTGTCTCACCTGAGCCTGAGGGTTGTCATGAAGTTAAGACTAATGGTCAGGTACCAATAAGATAAGAATATCAAAGCTATGCAATACACAAACAGACACTAACAAGCAGCAGCATTCTCGCGGATCCATGAGGGTCTGTAGTTGCATATACATAAGTGGTAAAAGCTCTACTTCCTCATTTGACTAACAACAAAAGAAACAGTATGTTAATGTGTTAAAGATGTGGAACAGTGTCCGCTGGAATGCTCTCGCAGTTGAACCACTTTAGTAAAGCATAGCTAATTATATGTACTATGGATTCAGAGATGTGATATGGGATGTGAGTGTTACACCGAGTTAGCATGAAATTGAATGACTAAAACACTTGTTCAATGGGAAGAACTCAATGGCCGAGCCAAATCTTATCCAACACAATTGGATGATCAGTGATATTGTGATCTCATTAAAATAGAGATATCCAAATTGCAACTTATGTTCAGGCTAGCACCTTGGAGAATCTTCTCCACAACAGAAACTAGAAGTCTCTCAATTAATTAGAGCAAGAGCCTATCAGAGCATACGTAAAAGTGCAATGGAGTTTGATATTCATCAAAACAACCTTTACATGTGCACTTGTAGTATGTTAGTCTCTTATACTGTTTATTCTCCCCTTTACTCTGTCCAAGTAGTAGAACATTGTAAAATATCACGAATACGAAGCCACCCTCACGCAGAATGGGAGTTAGGATAAAGGAAGGCAAGCGCCAGAGCACCATTTGCACGAGGCATTTCCCACCATGAAATTCTATTGAGAGTTGATATTGGCAGTTCGGCACCAGCTCACGAATGTCATTCAAGACTAGAGCCTAGCGAGACAACCACTAAACGTAAAATACACAAACCAAGCCAAAGATATTGCAACTCAAGACAGGCAACCCAGGCCTCAGCCAAAGGGTTTTATCTCTCTTGCTCAATGCTATCATACTGTAGGATTCTCCGGTACTTCCATAGGTGCTACATCTACTCAGGGTGAACTATCACTCTGTTTCTCTCTCTCTCTCTCTCTCTCTCTCTCTCTCTCTCTCTCTCTCTCTCTCTCTCTCTTTTTGTGTTTGGTTGTGACAAGGACCCCAGGGTGAACTATCTTAAGTGTCTTTGACTAGTTTGCCCCTCCTTAATTCCTCCTTGCCCTTATTTTGATTAAGCATTCTTCTCAAATTCAACCAATTATCCATCATCAGATGGCTACACCACTTTTCATGCCCTATTATTTTCTTCTGATAGGTAATGCCTCAGTATGTCTGGTAATTCAATGCTGATCATCGGATTGTTTAGGGTTAGTACCGTGCAAAAGCCGCCCTATTTCTTCTAATGAATTAGATAGATGCACCTCAGCAATAAAATACCCTGTTGTCACTCTTCAGATGAACAAATCGCCTCCCTTTATCCGGAGTAAACTACTACCACTCGTGTGTGCACGTCTAGCTAAGACCTTATTGCTAAGAAAAAACTTTATGACTGTTAGGTTATCTTACTCTACTTAACTCAAACTTTTGGCATTGTAAGGATAAACAAACCCGATCTCTCCAAAAAAACAAATGAATGTATGCCAAATATTTAAGTTCTTCCAATATCACTATAAATAGAGAAAAACATATTCTCTTTCAACTGAACTTATTCCTGTCAAAAAATGGTTTATTGTAGCCGTTTATCACATGATTTTTAGTGATATACAGTAAATCTCAAGAGAAATTTGGATTTCAGCAGTAAAACTGGAGAAAGTAATTCTATCAAGTAAAAATCTTCAACTGATGGAAAGTTTTGCTGATAAACTTGCCTTAATCCTTAGATTTGGAAAGTTTATCGTGCGAAGTTGTTTATCTTAGAATATATAGGGGAAAGAGTTTGAAACAGAAATAACCAACTAATGACATTAATATTTTACAACTCGTATGTCATAAGATCACAAGATGAACAAGCCAAAGTTATATCTTTCCGTGCAGTATGAGAAGAGGGATGATCTCAAGAGAAGAGCACTTACATAAAGGTCTTTTCTGGCACGATACGCGGGCATTAATTCTAAGTCTTGGGAAGAAAGAGCACCAGGGTTGTAAGAAGCAGCACTACAAGCTGGAAAAAATTTCTGAGTGTTCCACCAGCAGGTAAGCCACGGAAGGTAGTGAGCAACACGAAGATTCCATCTATCCTGGGGAAGCTGATGGCCGAATGCTTCGTTGGACAAGTTCGCGGGGAAATTAGGCCACCAGTAGTTGGTAACTGGTGCTAGAAGAGCCGCTCCAGCCAATCTGTTACATTTCAAACGAGTAAAGCTTATAAGATGGATGAAACCGATTACTAACAAGAAAAAAAATAGGTCACAACAGCTGCTAGTATCAAATCTAACACCATCTGGTTTGTGTCATTTCTTCCCCTAACATTGTTATGCAGGGGCGGAGCTAGAAACCGATGTACGGGTTCGACCGAATCCAGTAGCTTTAATCCAAACTTTGTATTTGTATTAAAACATTTATTAAATAAGTAAAAACATTCAATTCAGAACCCAGTTACTAACACCTTATATCGCTATTCTAATTCAATTTAGAACTCATAAAGTTCAAATCCTGACTCCGCCTCTATGCAAACGTTCCTATATGGGTCGACTCTCTGGCTAGTATATAAGGAATAGTATAAGTACCTGTGAGGAATATATTTGAGCAATGTCCAAACAGCTTGTCCCCCCATGGAAAACCCAACGACATAGAATTTGGACCCAAGTCCTAATTGATCAGCAAGTTCTTGTACATCAAAAGCCAAGCTCTTCACTGTTCGCTTCGGATTAGGATCACTTTCTCCATAACCAGGTCTATCAATGGAAACAATGTATACTCCCAAGCTTTCAGTAACCTCCTGTCAAAAACATGTGTTTTATACCATAAATGTAAGGCCTTAGAAGGGTATAAGCAACAGAAATGACGACAAACTGCAGGTGAACAGATGAGAGTTACCTTAGAGAGGCCGGTTGCAATGACAGCGTCATGTCGATTAGAATCATACCCATGAATGAACACAATCTTATGCTTTGCCTCATCTCTTGGTACACCATGCTCCTTGTAAGCCAAGTGCCGCCCGTCACTTAGTTTTATTCTAGGTGATGTGATAGGAGGGCCATCTGGGGTGCCACAAATCTTTGGAGGAGGAGGCTGCATTGCCTTATAAGCATATGCCAAGAACACCACAAAGAGAACCACAAGAATTTTCCCAAACATCCCTGAAAATTTCCCACTTTTTGCTATCATTAGAACCTTAAAACCAAGAAAACAAAAAGCAATCTCTTCTTTCCGGGGTTCAAAATCACATTAGAGACAAAAAAAGCTAGGTGATTTTTTCCCAATGGGACTTGAACGAACCTATGGCTTAAAGCAATTTTTGAACTCCTTCGCGAACACAATTGAATCTTCCCTTATTTCAAGGGGATTCAACAGTTTATATATAACTAAGAAAATTCCATTTTTACTGTACAATATAATTTTCGGAAAACGGGATTCAATTAAACCCTCTTGCCTGAATCTAACTACGCCCCTGGCTGAGAGGCGTGCAAGTTGGCCTAGACACATAGGCGGATGCAGTGTGTTAGTTATGGGTTCAATTAAACCCATAACTTTCGACGCTGAGTAGAAATTTATGTGTAAAAATTCATTAAAATTGCAAAAATAATAGATTTGAACCCATAACTTTAAAAATATAATGGGTTCAATGTTAAAAATCTTAAAAGTTGAACTCATAAAGTTTAAATACTGGATCCGTCTTTGCCTAGACACCACTTTTATCAAAAAACAAGAAAAAAACAATCTCGTCCTTGCACATTATTCAGCTAAATAGACCCCTCTTGTGCAATAACAATTTCACATTAAATTTTATGATTTCCGGTAGCTTGGAAGCACACCTTTAGCAACTCAAAACAAATTTCAACCAACTTTCTCAAACTCTACATTTCAGTGTATGCTAAATTTACCCAGCAAATTCCAATAAAAAGAAAAAAAGTCATTTACCATTGATACATCTTTTCTGACCATCTTGTCTATTAGATTATAACCTTCCTGAGTCCTTAAAGTCTCAAGCAGAGGCTGATAGAGCCTTTGTTTAAAGCGTCAATTGAACCCAGTATTTTTGACACGAAATGCAGATATATATGTGAAAAACTATTAAAAATTCAACAAATACGCATTTTCTGCGCCCCAAAAAAACTGCTTCTGCGAATACTCAAAAGTATTTTTTTGGCTTCTAAAAAGCTTGGCCAAACTTCTAAGTAAATGGCATTGTAATAACTAAAATGAAAGGCAGATTAATCAAGATATCTCCAATAACAACAGCAACAACAACAAACCCAATGGATTCCGATAAGTGGGGTATGGGGTGGGTAGGATGTACGCAAATCCCTGGGAGGGCGAAAAGGTTGTTTCCGATAAACCGTCGGCAAATTCTCCGATAACAAAAAAAAAAGGAGCTAGTAAAAGATTTAGCACCTGAAGGAAGAGGAATTGAACTCTTTTGCTTAGGCTTTCTAGTATGAGACCTGGCTGATGCTGCAGAAATTTTTGTGCTCATTTTTGCTGCCATTTTTTCTTCTCCCAAATTCCTCAAAGAATTTAGAGCACAATTTTATAAACTCTTAAAAGGACTATTTGGTAAGGTTTGACCAATAGGCATTGTCAGTACCATTTCTTGATGTTATCAACTAATCATTGTTTGTTTTTTAGCATTAATTATGTTTGCTTCACAGCAAATATTTGTGAATTAATGTGATTCACAATTTAGTGCATTATTTTAATAAAAATAGAGATTACAGAATTTGAAGTCTTAAAAATTGGTTTGAAGACTAATTCAAGTGAATAATGGTCTACTCATTAAAATAATTCGTGAAATTCATGTTCGAAACATAATTCAAATAGTTTTATTGGCGAAGCTTCTGCAATCACCTTATTTGATGAGAAACAATGTATATTTTTTGTTTATATTTTTTCAAACAATGTATTTGGTCAGCTTTAAAAAGTAATTCTAAATATATTTTTCTTAAAATGTTTTCGGCGTCTCAAAAACTGTTTTTTCCTTCTACTCAAAAATATTTTTTTTCTTCTAAGAGCATGGCAAAACTTTAAAAAAATACTTTTGACTTAGAAGAAACTTCGCCATACAGAATAATAATATTATATGATTAACTAATTAAATTAAAAAAGAAAAATAGTTGAAATATCTCGACACGTGCTTTCCCGTCAACATGAATTGGCAAGGATATTATTATTAGGAGAGAAAGTACAACATGAAAATTCAAAAGTTGTTCAAAAAAGAAAAGCAAAAACGTAGCAAAAACGTAAGGCATGCACTTTCTTATTTTTCTCTTTTTGTCTAATTAACTTTTTAGGTTATAGTCAACTTCGGGTTGTTGAACAACATTTTCAAGATTGCAAAAAAAACAAGATTGAAAATTCTAGCCAACCACCACGTTTTTTGAAAATTTCAACTTTCCAAATTTTATAAATACAATTATTTAATTCATCTTTAGCAGAAATATTTAGTCAGTATTCAGTAATTCTCTTTCCTTGAATTTTCATTACAAATAAATCCCACTAGTGCTTTGTCAAGTATATCTTGGAGCAAGTTCAGTTGCATTACACACAGTGTTGTTGAAGGCGCGCTTAAAGCGTACTTAAACCCTGAAGCGAAGCGTAAAATATGTTGAACGCTTCTCCTTGTTTAGCGAGGTTTCAGTGTCGTCATCAAAACTCTAAGGCATACTTCTCTTTGCCAATGAGCGTTATTCTGAAGAGGCGACACTAAACGATTGCTAGTGCACTTTATCGGAAAAAAATTCAATTTCATCGTTTATATATTTATTATCATGCTTATAATTATTTGTGTTGAACATATTTATACTTGTTCTCTATTTGCTTCTTTCTTCAGTAAAGTTGACATTTTATTTGCGTTTTGAGCTTAAAGTCCCAATAAACTTTAGATGGGGGCTTTAAGCAAGTTTGAGTTTCGCCTTTGATAACAATAATTACATGGATACATTTATTTAACTTTTTAAATAAAGCTAACAAAATAAAAACTATTCATACCGTAATATACTTTGTGCCTTAACGAAAAAACAAAAGAAAGAGAAGCAGGTTTAATGAGACAATATATGAAATGTTGAAATGGTTACCATGAGTTGTCCTTAGTTGACAAAGAGGTTTAATATATTGTAAAGCTATTTGAAAACTGGAGTCAAATTGTAAACCTCGGTTATTATATAAATCTTCACTTAAAACGCATTAAGAACTTAGTAACTGGACCTTGTAAACGTGTGGCAAACTTTTTTGTATCAATAAGTAGGTAATTAACACCAAAAAAATAAAAAATACAAAAGCCAAGAGATTTTTTGTCAAAAGCCGAGTGAATTATCTGCAAATGTTTATAGGGTGGTTTAAGTGCTGATTTTGAAATTGTGTAAGATTTTCAGTGTTTACTCTTAAAATATAAAGTTGTAACACTAAACTATTTAAAACAATTTGAAGTAAACATTAAAAAAGAAAATAAATTACTAAATTTTCCCTTTATCTTCTCCCAATAGAAAGCATATACTTTAAAAAGGAAAACTATTTTTCGGAGATTCAGGCATGTTGCCCGAGTTCATGCAAATGACGTGCACTATAGCATACGAAAATATGAGAATTGTCCTAAATTCTTGTTTTATGGCCCTAAAACGCCAAAAACCAAGAAATAGTCATGGCGAAGCGATGACTATTGTTCATTAGGTCGTTTTTATGTGCCCGCAAAATTTAGGAGATTCGGGGCCGGTCGCCCGAATTCATGCAGATGACGTGGACTATAGCACATGAAAATCTAGGAATCGTACTGAATTCCTGTTTAATAGCCCTAAAACGCAAAAAAAAAAAAAAAAAAAAAAAAGAGGAACGGTAATGGCGAAGCGATGATAATTTTTTACTAGGTCGTTTTTTATGCGTCTGCAAAATTTTAGGATATTTGGGGTCGGTCGCCCGAATTCAAGCAGATGGCACGGACTATAACACACGCAAATCTGGGAATCATCCTGAATTCCTGTTTTATGGGCCTAAAACGCCAAAAAATGAGGAACAGTCATGGAGAAGCGATGACTATTATTTATTAGGCTATCTTTTATGGGCCCGTAAAAAATGAGGAGATTCGCGGTCGGTCGCCCTGATTCATGTAGATAACGTGGACTATAGCATATGAAAATCTGGGAATCGTCCCGAAGTCCTGTTTTATGGCCCTAAAACGCCAAAAAATGAGAAACGATCATGGCGAAGCGATGACTATTGTTCATAAGGTCGTTTTTAAGGACCCACAAAATTTTAGGAGATTCAAGGTTGATCGCTCGAATTCATGCAGATGGTGTGGACTATAGCACACGAAAATGTGAAAATCAGGCGAAATTCTAGTTTATGGTCCTAAAACGGAAAAAAACGAGAAACGGTCATGGCGAGATGATGACTGTTGTTCCTTAGGTTATTTTTAATAGGCCAATAAAATTTTAGGCGATCCGGATACGGTGGACAAGACCCATGCAGATGGTGTGGGCTATAACATACGAAAATCTGGAAATCAGACAGAATTCAAGTTTTATGGCCCTAAAATGCCAAAAAAATTAGGAACGGTCATGGCAAGGCGATTACTATTGTTCCTTAGGTTATTTTTGATGGACCGGTAAAATTTTAGGCAATTCGGGTTCGGTCGCTCGGACCTATGCAGATGGCGTGGGCAATGGTATACGAAAATCTAGGAATCGAGCGGAATTTCAGTTTTATGGCCCTAAAAGGCCAGAAATGAGGAACAATCATGGCGAGGTGATGACTATTATTCCTTAGGTTATTTTTTATGGGCCGAAAGTTTTTTAGACGATTCGGAACCGGTCGTCGGGACCCATGCGGAGGGCGTGGGCTATAACATACGCAAATCTGGGAATCAGACGCAATTCTAGTTTTATGGCCCTAAAACGCCAAAAAACGAAGAACGGTCATGGCGAGGCAATGACTATTGTTCCTTAGGTCGTTTTTATGTGCCAGCAAAATTTTAGGCGATCCGGGTCTGGTCGCTTGGACCCATGCAGATGGCATGGGCTATAGCACACGAAAAACTGAGAATCGGGCGGGGTTCAAGCTTTATGGCCCTAAAACGCCAAAAATCTATAACGACCCGATCAGTCGCTTTGTGTAATTGCGCCATGTTTCCTCTTTTGATGCTTCACACATGTGTGTTTATGATTTTATAACTTGCGGGGCTGGTTAATTTCTTTCCTGGAAGCTTCCGGATTGATTTAGACCCTTTGATTCTTAACATAGAGGTTTAAATTAGAAAATATTGATCAAACTTTGACTTTTGTAAAAATGACCCCGAAATCGTATTTTGATGACTCTGATCACATTGTATCATGATTTCGAACTTGGGCGTATGCCCAAAATTAATTTTGGAAGGTCGTAGGTTGATTTGTGTTGGTTTGCCGAAACTTGGTAATTTGAAGTTGAAAAGTTTGACCGTAGGTTGACTTTTAGCTATTGAGCTCGGGATTTGATTTTGGAACTTGGAATAGGTCTGTTATGGTATTTAGAACTTGTTTGCAAAATTTGGTGGCATTTAGAGTTGATTTGATAGGATTCGGACGTTTAGTTGTCACTTTAGAAATCCTTAAACCTTACTTTGAAATTCATGCGTTTTAGTGTTCGATTAGTAGTTCTAGATGTTATTTTTGTGTTTTGATCGCACGAGTAAGTTCATATGACGTTTTTAGACTTGTGTGGATGTTTGGTTTGGAGCCCCGAGGATGAGTTTCAGATATGTTTCGGAATGGGTTTGGACTGTTGGTGCTGATGGTGCTCAGGTATCGCAATTGCGAGCACCAACATCGCAATTGCGAATGTGACAGTGGGGGCTCTGATGTCGCAATTGCGACTCCTCATTCGCAATTGCGAAGACTGCTAGATTTTACCTTAGTTCGTATTTGCGAACAATTGTTCGCTTTTGTGAAGCCTCTATCGCAACTGCGATGAATGCTGAGGTTGTCAGGGTTCACAAATGCGAGCCCTGGTCCGCAATTGCGAGGGTTCACAAATGCGAACCCTGTGTTGCAAATGCGACATTTGCAGCTGGTTAAAGAGCTGGAAAATGGGATTTTTGAACTCATTCTCTCATTTTTTTTTAATCCTAGACTCGGTAAGAGGCGATTTGGAGAGGGGATTTTCACCTACAAACTTTGGGTAAGTGATTCTAATCTATTTTTAATCATATTCCATCAATATATCTTAGATTTTAACGTCAAAATCATGTGAATCAAAGTAAAAAATTATGAAACCTTGTCAAAGTTTTGAAAAATAAAAATTTGAGTTTTGAGAGTCGATTTGGACTCGAATTTTGAAACTAATCACATATATGAACTCGTGGGATCATAGATAGTTAGAATCTACCATTGGACCCGGGTTTTGACCGGACGGGCCTCGATTTGACTTTTCGAAAAAATGTAAAGATCTTAGCTTTATCTATTGCAATTGATTTCCCTAGCATTGTTTGATGATATTGAGTCGATTTTGGTTGGATTTGAGCCGTGTAGAGGCGGATTTTAAGGAAAAAGCTATTTTCGAATGTTGCATTGTCCTAGTTGAGGTAAGTGTCTTGCCTAACTTTGTAGGGGAGAAACTACCCCTTAGGATTAATATTGATTTGATTCATTTGTGCTATGTGAAAGCCGTGTACGCAAGGTGACGAGTGGGTACATGGGTTGTACGTGGTATTTGACCGGTTTAGGTTACTTAGACTCTTTCCATGCTTTAATTGAATTGTAGTATCATGTTCTAAATTCTCATAGTCAATCTATTCTTAATTGTGTTAGTGTATCCTTACATGCCTTAAATGATTTCGTTAATACTTGTTCTACATTCTAAGTGATAAATTGCTCTCATGCTTTAGTTGAACTTGTTGCCTCTATTATTGTTACATGTTACCTTTTTCATTGTTGATTATCATTATTCAAAGTTATTGTCCGTGTTATCTCTTTCATTATTGATTATCATACTTGAAGTTATTGTTCATGTTATCTCTTTTCTTGTTGATTTCCATTATTTGAAGTTATTGTTACACGTTATCTCTTTCATTGCGAGTTATTCTTATTTAATGTCGTGGTTATACATTATCTCTCATTGTTGAGTTATCGGTGTTGAAGTTGTGAAGGTCGTTGTCACGTTGAGGCAAAATTGTTGTTGTTGAAACATCTTCCTTGTTGGGCATTTTACATTCATTGTTGTTGTTGATATTCGTGTACCCGTTGTGGTGGAGCCATGGGCTATTGTTGTGGAAACACAGTACCTTGTGTAGCCTTGTGACAACCTTTCTTGTTATGGCCTTTAGCATGACAGTTGTTGCAGGTCATCTGTGTACCTCTTTTGGGGTTGATGTGCATGCGGCGGTATAAGATGGGACTTATGTACGTGTTGCTTGTAGGGGAACTACGTGAAGCCACGTGGCGTCATAAGGTGGGCTAAAGTGCGTGTAGATATTTTGAGAAAATTGTTTTTCAAAACCTATTTCAAATGTAAGGCTCACGCGGCGATATAAGGAAAAATTGTGATTGAAACTAAGAAATGTGAATACGAGGCGATACCTCAGTTGTAATTCTTGATTATACGAGGCGGTACCTCAGTTGTGATTTTATTGTATATGAGGTATTACCTCGTTGCGATTCTTGCTGTTTATTTCATGTTGCAAAGAGTTTTGGTGGGAATATTTCTTGTTATTTTGTTCTTCCTTGTTCTAGCAGTGTTGTCCGTATATGATCATTGTGGTTCTCTTTAGTTGCTTCTTTTATGTTATTTCCATGTTTAATTTTCGGTATTAGTTCATGCTATTATCTTGGTTCGTATCAGATATTTCTCTGCTTTCCGTTATTTATCCTTATTACATTTTCATATTGTTTATCTATATATATCCTAGTAGGTATCTTGATCTGGCCTCGTCACTACTCTACCGAGGTTAGGCTTGATACTTACTGGGTACCGTTGTAGTATACTCATACTATATTTTTGTGCAGATCCAGGCATGTCTGCTCGTGCCGGACACTTGAGTTGATTTGAGTTGTTGCTTTGGAGATTTCAAAGTCTACCTGTTCCACGTCTGTTGGCCTCAGAGTCACCTTCCCTTATTTTTATTTACTGTTGTATTTTCTTTCAGACAGTGATGTACTAGACACTTTAGCTTACTTTGTAGAGCATATGACTATGTTCTACTGTTCTTGGGGAGTGTATTGTCGAGATCCGATTTTTCGAAAGTATATATGAGTTTATCAGACCGTGTTTTTAGTGTTTTGTAATTATATATGTTCAGTTGTTATCAAATGTTAGGCTTACCTGGTCATAGATACTATATACACTAGGGGTGTTCAAAATCGAACCGAAATCGAAAACCGAACCGAAACCGAAGCTTAATGGCTTATTGGTATCGGGTTAACGGTTTAACGGACGGGGAACAGATTGAAATTTTTTTATTAACGGCTTATCGGTTTGGGGGCGGATTATTCAATTTTCTTAACGGATAATCCGTTAACCCGTTAAGAATATATATATATATATATATATATATATATATATATATATATATATATATATATATATTAAAGATCAAAAACCCTTCCACTTCTTCCAGTACTCTATCTCTAAGTTCTAACGCCTAATTCCTAAATAATCAGAAACCTTACGTACTATGCATCAGAGGATCCCAGGCTTGGCTTAGCTTAGCTTATTCTCCCACCCTATAACAAGATTGTTTAAGTTGATGTCTATGGTTCACCTCTGCTTTTGTTTTTTAAAACTAATGCATGTTGTCTATGTTTAATAGAAGAACAACAGTATTGTGCCATATCTTTTTTCACTCTACAACACATGACACACTACATCATTCTTATGCAGGCGTTAACAGACATGTATGTCTGGACTCAATGTATAATTTACTATTCTGAATTTGTATGTTAGGCGGTCAGCAAACAATTAATACACGCAATATAGATTGAATTAGGCCGATAGACCGCCCAATAACCGCCCGATAAGAGCTAAACCGATACCAATCCGCCTGATATCTTATCGGGTGGCTAGCAGATTAATACATTTAAAAGCCGATAATCGTTAAGCCAAACCGTTAAGAGTAATTAACCGCCCAATCCGCCCGATAAGCACCCATAATCACGACATCCTATACAGGGAAATTAGGGTCGTGAAAAAAATCGAGGAATGGTCGTGACGAGGCGATAACTATTATCCCTTAGGTCTTTTTGATGGGCCGACAAATATTAGGCGATCCGGGTCTATTTGTCCGAAACCATGCAGATGGTGTGGGCAATAGACAACGAAAATCTAGGAATCAAGCGGAATTCCAGTTTTATGGCCCTAAAACACCAAAAAATAAGGAACGATCATGGCGAGGCGATGACTATTGTACCTTAGGTCATTTTTTATGGGTCGGAAAATTTATAAGCGATCTTGGTCCGGTCGCCTAGACCCATACGCATGGTGTGGGGTATAATAGCAATGAAAATCTGAAAATTGAGCGGAATTCTAGTTTTATGGTCCTAAAGCACCAAAAAACGAGGAACGGTCATGGCGAGGCGATAACTATTGTTCCTTAGATCATTTTTGATGAGCCGGAAAACATTTAGGCAATTGTGGTCCGGTCGCCTGGACCCATGCGGATGGCGTGGGTTATAGCACACGAAAATTTAAAAATCGGGCGGAATCTAGTTTTATGGCCCTCAAATGCCAAAAACCGAGGAACGGTCATGGAAAGGCGATGATTATTGTTCCATAGGTCAATTTTTATGGGCCAGCAAAATTATAGGATATCCAAATATGGTCGCCCGGACCCATGCAGATGGCGTGGTATAGCACACAAAAATTTAGGAATAGTGCGGAATTCCAGTTTTATGTCCCTAAAATATTAAAAACGGGGAAAGGTCATGGCGTGTGATGACTAGTGTTCCTAAGGTAATTTTTGAAGGGCCGACAAAATTTTAGGCGATCTGGTCCGGTCGCCCGGACCCATGCAGATGGTGTTGGTTATTTAGCACACGAAAATCATGGTATTAGGCAAAATTTAAGTTTTATCGCCCTAAAACGGCAAAATACAAGGAACGGTCATGGCGAGACGATGAGTATTGATCCTTAGGTCATTTTTGATGGGTCAGAAAAATTTTAGGCGATCCAGGTGCGGTCGACCGGACCCATGCAGATGGCAAAAGAAAATTTGAGAATCGAGCGGAATTTAAGTTTTATAGCCCTAAAACGCCAAAAATGAGGAATGGTCATGGCGAGGCGATGACTATTGATCCTTAGATCATTTTTGATGGGCTCGCAAAATTTTAAGCAATTCGGGTCCGGTCGCCTAGACCCATGGAGATGGCGTGGGCTATAGCACATGAAAATCTGAGAATCGGGCGGAATTCCAATTTTATGGCCCTAAAACGCAAAAAAAAGGAACGGTTATGGTTATGGCGAGGCGATGACTATTGTTCCTAAGGTCGATTTTGATGGGCCGATAAAATTTTAGGCGATCGGGTTACGGTCGTCTGGATCCATGCAGATTGTGTGGGCTATAACATATGAAAATCTGGGAGTCGGGCGGAATTTCAATTTTATGGCCCTAAAACCCCCCCAAAACGTGGAACTGTCATGGCGAGGCAATGACTATTGTTTCTTAGGTCGTTTTTAATGGGCCTACAAAGTCTTACGCGATCCGGGCTCGGTCGCTAGGACCCATGCAGATGGCATGAGCTATAGCACACAAAAACCTTGGAATCGGGTAGAATTCCTTTTTATGGCCCTAAATGCCAAAAAATGAGGAACGATCATGGTGCAATGATGACTATTTATCCTTAGGTCATTTTTGATGGGCCAGCAAATTTTTAGGCAATCCGGGTTTGGGCTATAGCACATGAAAATTTGGGAATCGGGCAGAATTTCAATTTTATGACCCTAAAATGCCAAAAAATGAGGAACGGTTATGGCGAGACGAAGATTATTGTTCCTATAGTCATTTTTGATGGGCTGAAATTTTTTTAGGCGATCAGGGTACGGTCATCCGGATCCATGCAGATTGTGTGGATTATAACACATGAAAATATGGGAGTCGGGCGACATTTTAATTTTATGGCCCTAAAACTCCAAAAAATGAGAAACGGTCATGGAGAGGCAATGACTATTGTTCCTTAGGTCATTTTGAATGGGCCTACAAAATCTTACGCGATCCGGGCCCGGTCACTAGGATCCATGCAGATGGCATGGGCTATAGCACACGAAAATCTGGGAATGAGACAGAATTCCAATTGTATGGTCCTAAAACTCCCAAAATGAGGAACGGTCATAGCGAGGCAATGACTATTGATCCTTAGGTCGATTTTGATGGACCAACAAAATTTTAGGCGATCCAGGTCTGGACCCGGATCCATGCAGATGGCGTGGGCTATAGCACACAAAAATCTGGGAATCAGGCGGAATTCCAATTTTATGGCGGCCCTAAAACACTAAAAAATAAGGAACGGTCATGGCGAGCCGATGACTATTGTTCCTTAAGTCGTTTTTGATGGGCCGACAGATTTTTTAGGTATTCCAGAATTGGCCGCCTGGACTCATGCCGATGACGTGGGCAATAGGACATGAAAATATGGGAATCAGGCAAAATTCTAATTTTATAACTCTAAAGCACCAAAAAACTAGGAGCAATCATGGCGAGACGATGACTACTGTTCTTTATCATTTTTGATGGGCCGGTAAAATATTAGGCAATCTGGGTCTGGTCCCCCGTACCCATATAGATGGCGTGGGTTATAGCGCACAAAAACCTTGGAATCGGGCAGAATTCCTATTTTATGGCCCTAAATGCCAAAAAATGAGGAACGGTCATGGCGCGACGATGACTATTGATCCTTAGGTCGTTTTTGATGGGCCAGCAAAATTTTAGGCAATCTGGGTTTGGTCACCTGGACCCATGCAAATGGCATGTGCTATAACACATAAAAATTTGGGAATCAGGGAGAATTCCAATTTTATGACCCTAAAATGCCAAAAAAATGAGGAACGGTTATGGCGAGACGAAGATTATTGTTCCTACAGTTGTTTTTGATGGGCCGACAAAATTTTAGGCGATCAGGGTACGGTCGTCCGGATCCATGTAGATTGTGTGGTCTATAACACATGAAAATATGGGAGTCGGGCGAAATTTTAGTTTTATGGCCCTATAGCCCCAAAAAAGAGGAACGGTCATGGCGAGGTGATGACTATTGTTCCGTAGGTCATTTTTTATGGGCCTACAAAATCTTAGGCGATCCAGGCCCGGTCGTCCGGACCCATGTCAATGACATGGGCGATAGCATACGAAAATCTAAGAATCGAACATAATCTTAGTTTTATGGACCTAAAATGCCAAAAATGAGGAATAGTCATAGCGAGGCGATGACTATTGATCCTTAAGTCGATTTTGATAGGTCGATAAAATTTTAGGCGATCCAGGTCTGGACCCGGACCCATGGAGATGGCGTGGGCTATATCATACAAAAATCTGAGAATCGGGTGGAATTCCAGTTTTTTATGGCCCTAAAATGCCAAAAAACGAGAAATGATCATGGCGAGGCGATGACTATTGTTCCTTAGGTCATTTTTTATAGGACGAAATTTTTTAGGTATTTCGGAACTGGTCGCCCGAACACCAAATGGCATGGGCAATAGCACACGAAAATATGGGAATCCGATGAAATTCAAATTTTATGGCCCTCAAATACAAAAAAATAAGGAACGATCATGGCGAGGCGATGACTACTGTTCCTTAGGTCATTTTTGATAGGTCGGCAAACTTTTAAGTGATTTGGGTCCGGTCGCATGTACCCATGCAGATGGCGTGGGCTAGCACACATAATCCTAGGAATCAGGCAGAATTCCAGTTTTATGGCCCTAAAATGCTAAAAAATGAGGAACAGTTATGGCGAGACGATGACTATTATTTCTTATGTTATTTTTGATGGGCTGAAAAAATTTTAGGCGATCCGTGTCCGGCCGCCCGTACCCATGCAGATGGCGTGGGCGTAGCTCAGAAAATCTAGGAATCGGGCGAAATTCTAGTTTTATGGCCTTAAAAAGCAAAAACAACGAGGAACGGTCATGGGGAGGCCATGACTATTATTACTTGAGTCATTTTTATGGGCCTGCAAAATTTTAGGCGATCCAGGTCTGGTCTCTCTGACCCATACAGATGGCACGGGTAATAGCACATAAATATCTAGGAATCGAACGAAATTCAAGTTTTATGGCCCTAAAATGCCAAAAAACGAGGAACGGTCATGGCGAGACGATGACTATTGTTCCTTAGGTCATTTGTTTTGGGCTAACAAAATTTTAGGTGATTCGAATCCGGTCCCCCAGACCCATGTAGATGGTGTGGGCTATAGCACTCAAAAATCTAGGAATCGAGCGGAATTCCAACTTTATGGTCCTAAAACGCCAAAAATCGGGAAACGGTCATAGTGAAGCAATGACTATTGTTTCTTAGATCGTTTTCGATGGACATATAAAATTTTAGGTAATCTAAATCCATTCACCCGGAAACATGCGGATGGCGTGCGCTACAACACAAAAATCTGTTAGTCGGAGGGAATTCTAGTTTTATGGCCCTAAAATGCCAAACAATGAGGAACGGTCATGACAAGGTCGATGATTATTGTTTCATAAGACATTATTTATGGGCTGACAAAATTTTAGGCGATTCGTGTCCGGTCGTTCGGACCTTCGAGATGGCGTGGGCTACATTACACAAAATCTGGGAATCGAGATGAATTCCAGTTTTATGGCCCTAAAAATGCCTAAACAGAGGAACGGTCATGGCAAGGCGATAACTATTATTCCTTAGGTCATTTTTTATGGGACGGCAAAATTTTAGGTGATCCGGGTCCGGTCGCCCGGATCCATGCAGATGGCATTGGTTATAGCACACGAAAATTAGGGAATCAGGCGAAATTCCAGTTTATGGCCCTAAAAGGCCGAAAACTGAGAAACTGTCATGGCGAGGCGATGATTAATTTTTATTAGGTCATTTTTAATTGGCTGAAAAGTTTTTAGGGGATCCGGGTCCAGTCGCATGGACCCATACATATGGCACGGGCTATAGCACATGAAAATTTAGGAATTAGGCGGAATTCTAATTTTATGACCCTAAAACGTCAAAACACGTGTAACGGTCATGGCGATGCCATGACTATTGTTCCTTAGTATGTTTTTGATAGGCCGACAAAATATTAGGCAACCCGGATCCGGTCGTCTGGATCCATATAGATGGATTGAGCTATAACACACAAACATTTGGGTAGAATTCCAGTTTCATGGCCCTAAAACGCCAAAATACGAGGAAAGGTCATGGCGAGATAATGACTATTGTTCCTTAGGTTGTTTTTTATGGGATGACAAAATTTTAGGCAACCAGGGTCCGGTTGCCCGGATCCATACGGATGGCGCGGGCTATAGCACACGAAAATCTGAGAATCGGGCGAAATTCTAATTTTATGGCTCTAAAATGCCATAAAATGAGGAAACGGCCATGGCAAGTGTCACACCTCCTTTTTACGGGTAAAGAAATGTTTTAACTTTAAGTGACATTATTGAAATGGGATTGAATGATTTATTTTTAAGAGTCGACACTCGGAATTTTTTAATTGTGGTGTTCTGAGTCACCATTTATTATAGAATCCCAAATCAAGAAAAATTGACTCTGTTTACGGTCCGTAAAACACAGAAGACCGGGTAAGGAATTTTGTTGACTCGCCTTAATTATTTAATTATTACGTATTCTAGAACTTATGTGCATTTTTATCTTTTAACGCCTTTTAATTACTTAATTATGGTGTTATGGAATTATCTTGAAACGAACCACATGTGTGTGAATCCATTTTATTTAGTGCGCTAAAAATCATGTCACGTATACATGTACACAATTAATAACACGTTATTTATTTGTTAAGATTGTTTGGCCAAAGTCGGACAAATGCGTACCTTGATATATTTTGGGAATCATAATTATGTCACGCGAACGTGTACACAATCACGATAATACATTAGAACGCGCCTAAAGCATCCTACGAATATTCATATGTTAATTAATTTCCTAAAGAAACTTGTTTGAGATTAGTGTGGGGTATGATTATGAAAAGCATTGTGGGCTTAAGGGGGTAGTTTTTATTGCTTAACCTTAACAAAAGACTAGTGTGTGGATCAATACCTTAATTCTATGGGGTGATAAAGGACAATCACCCACTGTTAATTCAAGTTTATACTCTCGAAGTTTGGTTGATTGAAGGACAAGGGTGTTGGAGTTAATAATACCACTTAGGCTTTATGATTTAGGCGCAATTTGGCCTGATCAAAGTTTAGGCGGAACTCCTATGGGTTTGGGCCTGGAGGCCACCGAAATAGGCCAACTAAAAGTTACGCTCACAGCAAATCTTATACATAGTCGTTTTCTCATAATTGGGTTCCAAGTGAAGCCCAAACGTCAAGGAAAGGAGTAATTCAGCATATGCTCATTTGTGTGAGCTTCATCAGATCTAACATCACTTACACAATCATAGGAAGGAATAATTCAATTACAAGAATTTCAACCAATTAGAGAAAAATAATATAAGTAACAATTGTAACCCCTGATTAATTACAAAAAAAACTAATGAACTAAGTTATTACAAACTCTCTAATTCAATCCTTAGACTCATGAAAAATGGCTTCACAAATTCTAAACTAAATGAATTAAAACAGTATACAAATGATCTTTTCTCTGTTCCTTCTTCAGATTTCTATATGCAAATGCGCAATAATCAGAATAGGGAGACATAGATGGACGTTCCTTTCAGCTTCATCTTTAACCAGAAAATCTCTAACTCCAATTCTGTTTCTAGCTAGACGAACAAACTACGTCTCAACATGTTGTATATTCTATACTACAGCAGAAATTTTATCATGAGAAAACAACAGATACAGTTAGGTACAGATCTAATGATGTCACGAGATGTTTAAACATGCCGATATGTTGATTATCAACATGCTTAAATGCAATAGAACATTATCAATAGCAACTAGTCTAGTTAGTGAGTAATTCTAACTTAGATATTCAGCTCAAATAAACAAGCATAATCAGATACTCATCAAGAAGCAAAGATGAACAGATCTCACATTCAAATATCAGGAACATATAGAAGTAGGCATAGTCAGGGAATCAACACATCAACTCTTCATTTCTACATTCACAAGAGTTACAGGAGGAACTTTACATACCTACTAGCAGGAAACAATCAGCAAATGGCCAAATAAAGGCAAGGAGAAATGAGAGGAAGCCCAGCTAGTAAATCCAACAAACAATAGCAAACAGACAACACTTCTACCACCTTGAAACTCCCAGAGAATGTAAAGTAAATGAGCTGAGATTTGGATCAGCTTCTGATTCCTTTTATTTTCAGCTTTTGGTTTTTGAAATTTTTTGAAGTTCAGATCTGGATTTTTTATTTTCCAGCTGCTACTAAGGTGTTTTTAGCGTGTATGAGAGTGAGTGAGAGTGAGAAAATGAATTGCCAGTGAATGTGTGAGAATAATCAGTGAATGCGTGAGTAATCATGAGGGAATGTACTGCTCTTATAGCAGAATGCCAACTGCCTTGTTCTGTTATTTCTCTTTCTTTCCAGTCCATTTTATTTTATGTGTTTTAACCCTTAAGTCCGCTTTTTACCTAATGTTTACTGTTTTATTGCTTTCCAACCTTTACTGCCCTATTATAGAATATTACAAGTCAGTTACACCCATGATTCCCAAGATTTCTATTTCCTTTAGCCCCCTCAAGTTCCTGTTAATACCCTTCTTTTAACCTTTTCTTTTACCTCAACAATTACTAACTTCTGAAATCAATTGCCTTCTTTCACTTAGCAGGATCAAACATTTACAAAACAACAACTAACTAAACTGAATTGACAAATGGCTAATATACAAAAACTAGACAGAACTGACTATGCCAATAAAAAAAGCATGAATCAACAATTAATTAAACCTGCTAAACTAGAAACTACGCAATTTAACACAACAATTCAACTAGAACATGAATCCACATCTAAACTTAAATGATTAAAATAAGTCGGATACCAGAAATGAATCACGAGGTTGAACACAGTGAAGGAAAAGAATGAATTACACCTGTTTGAGCTGGATTAAAGCAGCGACACTGACTCCGATGAGCTAAAACTAGACTCTGGCGAGCACACAAAAATTTCGGCGCGCAAGAGGCATTGTTACACAAGAAATGGCCATCGATTTCTCAAACAGGCCAATGTTATGTGTCACAATGCTTGTGGCGAGCCAGATTGGGAGCAGAAATAATAGTTTTGGAAGAGGACTGGACGGTCAATGGGATTTTGATCGATTTTCGGTAGTCTCGACATGAATTGAAACTACAATGAAATGATGGTTAACAACGGGAAAAGATGACTGACATTGATATTAAATCTAAATAAACCAGAATTTAAGGAAGAATCAGAGAGGAGGTAGATTTAGGGTTTATGATTTCCTAGATCTACAAATTGAGAGATTCTGGAGGGTTTTGAGAAGGAGGTGGGGATTGTCTAATGACTATTTAGAGGTTGGCCGCCGCCGTGGGCGATTTCCGGCGACGACAGAAGATGGGGCATGAGAGAGGAGGTGAGAGATGATCTGAGAGGTCATTTAGGGGGTAGGGGGTGTCTCCGACAATTATAAGGGGAAGGGGGCCAGTTCCAAACCGTTGGATTAAGTCCGATGAACGACTGAGATTGAAGGGAATGAAACGAGGTCGTTTGGTTAAAGGGGAAGCCTGGACCGGGCTAAGGGAGTTGGTCTGGGCAAATCTGAACGTAATTGGGCCTCTATTTTTGTGCAGCCCAAATGAGATGCAGGAAAAATAGCACCAATTAACCTTTCCTTATTTTTTACACAATCAAACATTTTAAAGTTAACCAAAAATTAATCACACTTTTACACAAACAGCCTACCCAACTATTTTATCTATTTAAAAAGTTAAACTAATTAATTGTTTACACTAAAAATGCCAAGAATTTTAGTAATTAGAATGCGATAAATGAAATCAAAAGTATTTTTGGTAGTTTTATATGATTTAAAAATGCTCCTAATAATGCAATTAATCTAAAAATGAAAACAAACAACCAGGAAAAATCTTTAGAAAATCTACAAAAATCCATATAATTGAAAACAATATCTATATTTGAGTCTTTTAGGAGTGATATACACTTAGGGCAAAAATTATGTGCTCACAGCAAGGTGATGACAATTGTTCCTTAGGTCGTTTTTGATTGGCTAGCAAAATTTTACGTGATACGGGTTTGATTGCCTGGACCCATACAGATGGGTGGGCTATATCACACAAAAATCTAGGAATCTGGCGAAATTCTAATTTTATGGCCCAAAAATAACAAAACATGAGGAACGGTCAAGGCAAGGCGATTACTATTGTTCCTTAAGGTCATTTTGTATGGGCCGGCAAATTTTAGGTGATCTTGGTCCGGTCGCCCAGACCCTTGTAGATGGCATGGGCTATAGCACACACAAATCAGCATATCAGGCGGAATTCCATTTTAATGGCCGTAAAACGCAAAATAATGAGGAACGATCATGGCGAGATGATGAATATTATTCGTTAGATCATTTTTTATGGGTCGGGAAAATTTTTGGCGATCTAGGTGCGGTCGCCCTGACCCATGCGGATGGCACACGAAAATCTGGGAATCGGGCGGAATTCTAGTTTTATAGCCCTAAAAAGCCAAAACAAGAGGAACGGTCATGGCGAGGGGATGACTAATTATTCCTTAGGTCATTTTTTATGGTCCGACATAATTTTAGGTGATCCGGGTCCGGTCGCCTGGACCCATTAAGATGGCGTGGGCTATACATGAAAATCTAGAAATCGGGTGGAATTCCAATTTTATGGCACCCTAAAATGCCAAAAAATGAGGAACGGTCATGGTGAGGCGATGACTATTGTTCCTAGGGTCGTTTTTCATGGGCCGAACAAATTTTAGGCGATGCGAGTCCGGTCGTCTGGATCCATGCAAATTGTGTGGATTATAGCACTCAAAAATCTGGGAGTCTGGCTTAATTTCAGTTTTATGGGCCTAAAATGCCAAAAAATGAGGAACGGTCATGGAGAGGCAATGACTATTGTTCCTTAGGTCATTTTTGATTGGACTACAAAATCTTAGGCGATCCGAGATGGGTCGCCGGGACCCATGAAGATGGCATGGGCTATAGCACATGAAAATCTGGGAATCATGCGGAATTCCAGTTTTATAGCCCTAAAAAGCCAAAAATGAGAAACGGTCATGGCGAGGGGATAACTATTGATCCTTAAGTCGATTTTGATGGGTCGACAAAATTTTAGGCAATCCGGATCCGTACCAGAACCCATGCAGATGGCGTGGGTTATAGCACATGAAAATATGAGAATTAGGCAAAATTTTAATTGTATGGCCCGAAAATGCCAAAACACGAGTAACGGTCGAGGCGAGGTGATGACTGATGTTCCTTAGTTCATTTTTGACGATCTGGCAAAATTTTAGTCATTCCGGGTCAATAAGCACACAAAAATTTAGGAATCAGGAAAAATTCAAATTTTATGGCCCTAAAACACTAAAAAATGATGAATGGTCATGGAGAGGCAATGACTAGTGTTCGTTAGGTCATTTTTGATGGGCCGGCAAAATTTTAGACGATTCGGGTCTGGTCGCCCATACCCATATATATGGCGTGAGCTATAGCACACAAAAATCTAGGAAATCGGGCAGAATTCTAGTTTTATGGCCCTAAAACGCTAGAAAATAAGGAACAGTCATAGATAGGCGATGACTATTGTTTCTTAGATCATTTTTGATGGACCGACAAAATTTTAGGTGATCCGGGTCCGGTCGCTCGAATTCCAGTTTTATGTCCTTAAAACGCCAAAAAATGAGGAACAATCATGGCGAGGCGATGACTATTTTCCTTATGTCATTTTTGATGGGCCGGTAAAATCTTAGGCGATACGGGTCTGGTCACCCGAACTCATGCAAATGCTGTGGGCTATAGTAAACAAAAATCTAGGAGTCAAGTGGAATTCCAGTTTTATGGCCCTAAAATGCCAAAAAATGTGGAACGGTCATGGCGAGCGAAACTATTGTTCCTTAGGTCGTTTTTGATGGGCATACATAGTTTTAGGCGATATGGGTCCAGTCGCCCGGACCCATGCAGATGTCGTGGGCATAGTAAACGAAAATATGGGAATTGGGTGAAATTCTAGTTTTATGGTCCTAAAACGCCAAAAAACGAGGAACGGTCATGGAGAGGTGATGACTATTGTTACTTAGGTCGGTTTTGATGGGCCGACAAAATTTTAGGCTACACGGGTCCGGTTACCCGGACCCATGCAGGCGACGTGGCTAGTAGCACACGAAAATTAGGATATCGGGAAAAATTCAAGTTTTATGGCCCTAAAACGCAAAACAACGAGTAACGGTCAAGGTGAGGCGATGATTATTGTTCCTTAGGTCCATTTTTGATAGGCCAGCAAAATTTTAGGCGATTCGAGTCCGGTCGCCCGGACCCATGCAGATGGCGTGGGCTATAATACATGAAAATCTTAGAATAAGACGAAATTCCTGTTATATGGCCCTAAAACGCTGAAAATCGAGAACTGGTTATGGTGAGGCGATGACTATTGTTCCTTCAGTCGTTTTTTATGGGCCGAAAATTTTTTAGGTGATCCAGATACGTTTGTCCAGACCCATGCGGGTGGCATGGGTTACAACATACAAAAATCTAGGAATCGGGCAGAATTCAAGTTTTATGGCCCTAAAACGCCAAAAATCGAGGAACGGTCATGACAAGACGATGATTATTGTTCCATAGGTCATTTTGATGGGCCTATAAAATTTTAGGCGATTCGGGTCCAGTCGCTCGGACCTATGCAGATGGCGTCGGCTATAACACACGAAAAAATTAGGAATTGAGCTGAATTCAAGTTTTATGACCCTAAAAGGACAAAAAAGAGGAATAGTCATGGAAAGCCGATGACTATTATTCCTTAGGTCATTTTTTATAGCTCGGCAAAATTTTAGGCGATACGGGTCCAGTCGCCCCGACCCACGCAGATGGCGTAGGTATAGCTAAGGGTGGCATGTGGGCCGGTTAGGACCGGGCCCGGGCCAGGACCACAAGCCCATATGGGCGGTGGGCCTAAACGGTCCTAACCGGATAGAACCGGGACCGTGGGGAGGTGGGCTGGGTAGTGGGCTGGTCCCATAGGCGAGGCCCGCGAGACAGGGACCGGCTGGGAAGTGGGCCGGTTCAAGCGGTCGCAAACGGGCCTATCCCGGCCCAATGGCTAATTTTTTTTAAAAAAGAAAAATCTGCCACATTATAGCCGTTATGGCATTTAAAATCTAGCTGTTTTCTCTGCCAAAATAGTCGTTGGCTATTTACAAAATAGCCATTTAACCCCTCAACTTTGTTTTAACCCCAAATGTTTTATAATTATAACATCCTAAATTTTAATAATCTAATATTATATCGAATATAGCTTATATATATATATAGTATAGTATAGTATATATATATATATATATTATAACGCATTGCTTTGAATATCTCTTTACAATATTTTTGTCTTTAAATTTGAATTAAAAATTTTAGGTCACAATTCTATAATATAATTTACAAGGAATTGACTTAAATATTTTTATTACCATTATTTTTCTCTAACTTCTATAAAATATTTAAAAAAATAAAAAGTATCCGTTGAGCCCACTTAGGCTTGGGACCGGCCCACTTAACCCGGGACCGTTAGTTCGTGGTCCCGGTCCCGGGCCGGTTCCAACAAGAAGCCCGCAAAGCCCGGGACCACTTAGGACCGAGACCACGAAGCCCACTTAAGACCGGGCCCGCCCCACATGCCACCCTTAGGTATAGCACACGAAAATCTAGGAATCGGACGGAATTTCAGTTTTATGGCCCTAAAACGTCAAAAAATAATGAACGTTATGGCGAGGCGATGACTATTGTACCTTAGGTCATTTTTGATAGGCCGACAAAATTTTAAGCGATCTGGGTCTGGTCGCCTGGACCTATGAACATGGCGTGGGCTATAGCACATGAAAATCTGGAAATCAGGCAGAATTACGTTTTATGGCCCTAAAATACCAAAAAATGAGGAACAATCATGGCGAGGCGATGTCTATTGTTCCTTAGGTTATTTTTGATGGGCCGACAAAATTTTAGGCGATCTGGGTCTGGTCGCCCGGGGCGATGTATATGGCGTGGGCTATAACACATAAAAATCTGGGAATCGGGCGAAATTCTAGTTTTATGGCTGTAAAACGATAAAAAATGAGAAACGATCATGGAGAGGCAGTGACTATTGTTCCTTAGACTTGAGCCCATGCAGAAGGCGTGAGCTATAGCATACGAAAATTTGTATCTTAAAAGTGATAAAAATATTAGAGGGAGCTCATGGATACCTTACAGAGAAACTAGAGATGATTTTCGATCTCTTACTATTGCCACAACTTGATCTTTAAGAACTTGATCGATTGTAAAATTTTCACTCTACCTAAGCCCCTCTTTCGAATTTTCAGTAGCTAAAGGGGTAGAATTCCTACCTTAGTGTTAAGGAGAAGTCAAAAGAAGGTCTTGGTTCTCTCTCCCATATTTTATATTTATGTAAGTTGTACCCCTCTTTCTTTTTAGAGTTTCCAAAGAATTGAAATATTAATTTAATAACTAAATATAATTTTACATAAGACATGTCGTATGCTGCCAAATATTTCAGCAGTGGTCACGTGAGGGACTAAGTTCCCACTCTAAGAATAATTAAGACCCCATTGGGCCCACCACCACTTATACTCATATTCCTTGTTATATGCTTCATTAATCAACACTTATGTGATATTTATAATCATAAAAACTGCTGCTACAAATTAATTTAAGAACCCCGAACATGACTACGATCTCGCTATTTTATTATTCTTCCGAGCTATACACCAAATAATTGTATCCATGTTCTAACTATTTCTTTTTCATAACTCAACGTGACATCCTATACCCATTTGTGTCTCTAAAATTGCGTTATTAAGCTAGTAATTAGCCTATTTAAAGCCAAAGATTCATTGGACTTTACATTCTCTCCCACTCATGAACATTTGTCTGCGAATTTTAAACTTTAGCCATCCTCGATTCCAGAATTCCTATTTAGTTCCCTTTTCATTTATCAAACACTTTAGGGCCTTAAAATTTGACTAAATCTCCAAATATTTTTTTAAAAATTCGGCAGAGTTTCCTTTATTTTTAGGCCTATCCAAGAGAATTTCAACCTGTTAGAGAACCACAGAATCACAATACTAATGCCCCACATGGCACCACATATCAAAACTATATCACAAATGCCTCCAAGGGCGTCATATGCCTCAAAAACCACTAAATACCAACTCCGAACATCAACAGGATAAGATCTATTACAATTAGATAAATCTAGCTACTGTAGCACTAATAAATCAATTATATCATTAAAATAAATCGAACTCGTAAGCAAGATAATCAAAACAACCTACTCGCTCCATGGAATAAAATATGATACCCCTTAAACTTGAAATTCGAGGAAGTAGCCATATTTGTATATGCAAACAAGTGTGGGTAGCGAATTCTCATATCCTTCTCGGCCTCTGAACTGGCCTCCTCGATGTCATGATTACGCCATAGCACTTTGACTGAAGCTCTATCTTTAGTCCTCAACCTATGGACTTGCCTATCAAGAATATTAACTGGTTCTTCTTCGTAAGTTAAACCTTCATTGATTTCCATTACCTCTGGGGAGATGATGTGAGCGGGGTCGGGCTTGTATCCCTGTAGCATCGATATATGGAAAACAAGGTGAACCAAACTCATTGATGCAAGTAGATCAAGCCTGTAGGCTACTTTCCCTATCTTTTTCAAGATTTGATACGGGCCAATGAATCTAGGACTTAATTTGCCTTTCTTCCCAAATCTCATAACACCTTTCATTGAAGACACTTTCAAGAAAACTTGGTCGCCCTCTTTACGTCGTCATTTATCGGTGTAACATTTTTGTCAGCTTTGAGTTGTCCTAAGCCGCTCTTGGATGAAAGTCACCTTCTGCAATGCATCATGTACAAGATCGGGACCAAGTAATCCTACCTCGGTTGGTCGAACCAACCAACAGGTGATCTTTAACACCGCCCATACAACGCTTCATAAGGGGCTATTTGGATACTTTCTTGATAGCTATTATTATATGCAAACTCAATAAGAGGCAAATGCTTGTCCCAATTCCCACCAAAGTCAATAACACATGCTCGCAACATATCCTCGAGTGTCACGACCCAAAATTCCTACATTCGGACCGTGATGACGCCTAACATTTCACTTGCTAGGCAAACCAACGTTAGAATAATATTAACCAATTTTTAAATAATCTTTAAATTATTAATAATCAATAAACAAATACGGAAGGAAAGTTTGAAATATAGTGAATAATCCATAAAAATAACGGTGTCTAAATACCATCCCAGAATTGGTGTCAGAAGTGCACGAGCTTCTAGAATAAATACAAATAAAGGTCTGAATAAAATAAAGCTGTTTGGAAACAAACACATAGCTAAAGTAAAGTAGACGGGGACTTCAGAACTGTGGACGCCATGCAGTTATACCTCAAGTCTCCTCTGGTAGCTGTAATCCGAGCAAGTCTATGGCACGCCGCTGGGACCAACTCCAAAATCTGCACAAGGAGTGCAAAGTGTAGTATCAGTACAACCGACCACATGTACTGGTAAGTACTGAGCCTAACCTCGACGAAGTAGTGACGAGGCTAAGGCGGGTCACTTACATTACCTGTACGCAATATTAGTAACAACAACAATAGTAGAAATAAATCAGGTAACTCGTTTATAATAATTGAAGGCAACTCAGCAGTCATAACCAATTATCATTTCTATCAATTCTGTTGCAGCGTGTAACCCGCTCTCACAATATATTCACATTCAATTTTGTTGCAGCGTGCAACCCGCTCTCAGAATATATTCACGTTCAATTCTATTGCAGCGTGCAACCCGCTCTCACAATATATTCACATTCAGTTCCGTTGCAGCGTACAACCCGCTCTCACAATGTGATGACCCAAAGTGTTATCTTTAAATTTAATAATTAATGTTGTGTTCTAAGACCTCGAAAAGCACCATTTATTATTCCTCGACTTGCGTGCGCAGTTCGTACAATTTTTCGAAAAGTTTTTATGTAAAAAATAGATTAAAATAGGAAATAGAACTTTAAAACTCAACTAAGTTGACTTTGGTAAACATTTTGAGCAAACAGATCCGGATCAGTATTTTGACACTTTCGATAGCTCCGTATCATGATTTGGGACTTGGGCGTATGCCCGAAATTTAATTTGGAGGTCCCTAGCTCAAGTTATGACCATTTAACGGAACTAGCAATTTAAAGGCTAACGATTCCAAGTTTGACCACGGGTTTGACTTTTTTTAATATGTGAGCCGGAATCCGATTCTGAAAATTTGAACAGCTCCGTTATGTCATTTATGACTTGCATGCCAAATTTGAAGTCATTCCGGATTCATTTAACATGTTTTGGCACTAGATTTGTAAATTAAAAGTTTAAAATTCAAAGTTCGAATCGGGGTGTGAATTATAATTTCAGTGTTGTTTGACATGATTTTAGACCCCGAGTCAGTCCGTATTATGTTACGGGACTTGTTGGTATATTCGGACGGGGTCCCGAGTACCCCGAGTGTGATTCGAATCGAAATCGGAACAAGAATTGGACTTAGGCAAAATCTGAAATTTTGGGTTCTGGTGTAATCGCACTTGCGGATTTTTGACCGCAGGTGCGAGCTCGCAGATGCGGGCCTGGCCTGGCCTGCGGTCTTCGTAGGTGCGGTCTTTTTGCGCAGAAGCGGATGTCGCAGGTGCGATAGGAGTGTCCGCAGATGCAGAACTTCACCTAGCAGCCTGGCATCACAAATGCGAGTTTTGTCTCGCAAATGCAAGTGTGCAAATGCGAAACTTTAGCCCGCAGATGCGAAAATGACTGGGCAGAGCCCATAAATTCGGAAGTCGCCATTTTTACTCATTTTTGAGTTTCAAGTCTCAGATTTGGGCGATTTCAAGGGGAATTTTTACGACTTTAAATTGGGTAAGTGTTCTTTAACCAAAAGTAATTATATTTCACAAATCCATGTCTATATTCATCATTTATTTCGGATTTAGATAGAAGAAATTGGAATTTTTGTAAAACTTTCAAAAAATAAAAAATTTAGATTTGAATGTCCATTTGATATCGGAATTGGACAAATTTTGTAGGGTTGAACTCGTATCGGAACGAGTGTTCGGATTTCACGAGTTTTTCCGGGATTTGAGACGTGGTTCCCACTGTCGAATATTTTAATAAATTTCAAATTTTTATCCGAAAAATGTGTAAATTCATTTGGAATTAATTCCTATGATTAGTATTGAATATATTAAATTATTTGTGAATAGATTTGAAGCTTTCGGAGGCAAATTTAAAAGGAAAAGTTGTGGTTGAATAATTGATTGGAAATTGCAAAGCGAGGTAAGTGTCGGAGTTAACCTTGACTTGAGGGAATGAGAACCCTTAAATTATTTGTTATGTGAATTGCACGTGAACGGCGTATAGGCGAGGTGACGAGTGTCTATACGTCGTCAAATTAATTGTTTGCCTGCTTACTTGAAAAATCATAAATTATTTTTAATCATAAATTAATTATTATAATAATTATTTCTCTCTTATTCTTTATCAAATATTAATTCTTGAATTCCTGCATTAATTGTTACATGCTATTTGAATTATGTGTTTAATTGTTATCTGACATTTAGCATAGTAAATATTAAACTGCCTATTTTCTCCATGATTTCTATAATAATTTGCTATCTGTCATTGTTTGTTTTATAATTAAATCATAATTATTGTATGCTTATTGTCTTAAAATTTTATATTAATTATTGCATTTATTGGGAAAATTTCTTCAATAAGAATTGATTGAAATGGATATATTGGAGGATCGGGTTGCACGCCGTAACAGACTTATTAAAAAGTTAATATTGGAGGATCGGGTTGCACGCCACAACAGACTTATTAAAAAGTCAATATTGGGGGATCGGATTGCACGCCGCAATAGACTTATTGAAAAGTCAATATTGGGGGATCGGATTGCACGCCGCAATAGACTTATTGAAAAGTCAATATTGGGGGATCAGATTGCACGCCGCAATAGACTTATTGAAAAGTCAATATTGGTGGATCAGATTGCACGCCGCAATAGACTTATTGAAAAGACAATATTGGGAGATCGGATTGCACGCCGCAACAGACTTATTTAAAAGTCTATATATATATATACTTGATTGAAATAAATATATGCCAGACTTGATTAAAAGGAAAATATTGGGAGAGCGGGTTGCACGCTGCAACAGAATTGAATGTGAATATATTGTGAGAGCGGGTTGCACGCTGCAACATAATTGGTTGAAATAATAATGGATTATGACTGCTGGGTTGGCTTCAATTATTATAAATGAGTTATCTGATTTATTTCTATTATTTGTGGTTGTTATTAATATTGCGTACATGTTAATGTAAGTGAACCGCCTTAGCCTCGTCACTACTTCGTCGAGGTTAGGCTCAGCACTTACCAGTACATGGGGTCAGTTGTACTCATACTACACTCTGCACTTTTTGTGCAGATTTTGGAGTTGGTCCCAGCGGCTTATCATAGAATTGCTTGGATTTCAGCTACCAGAGGAGACTTGAGGTATAACTGCATGGCGTCCGTAGTTCTGAAGTCCCTGTCTATTTTACCTTAGTTGAGTGTTTATTCCCAGACAACTTTATTTTATTCAGATCTTTATTTGTATTTATTCTAGAAGCTCGTGCACTCGTGACACCAATTCTGGGATGGTATTTCGACACCGTTATTTTTATGGATTATTTCAAAAATTGCTTCCGCATTTGCTTCCTTGTTAATAATAAATTTAAAATTGTTTTAAAAATGGATAATATTATTCTAACGTTGGCTTGCCTAGCAAGTGAAATGTTAGGCACCATCACGGTTCGAAGGTGGAAATTTCGGGTCGTGACAGTTGGTATCAGATCACTAGGTTACATAGGTCTCACGAGTCACGAGCAAGCTTAATAGAGTCTGAAGGATCGGTACGGAGACGTTTGTCTTATCTCTCAGAGGCTATGAAGTTTAGGAATAATATCACTTCTTTCTTATTCTGTCGTACAATTTTATTCTATCATCGATGATTGAACCATTCTACTCTTATTTTCTCGCAGATGGTGAGAACACGTAATACCTCTACCGATAGACAGGGACCAAAAAAACCCCGGTGGCAACTATGACCAGGGGTAGAGGTCGAGGCCGAGGTCGTGCTAGAGGCCGAGGTAGAGCTCAGTCCAGAGCTCGAGCAGCTGCACCTGTTGTAGAACCTCAGGTAGACCTTCAGGAGGATGTCCCAATTCAGAATGTACCAGTTGGACCAGTTCAGGTCCCGGAAGGATTCATAGCCATTCCAGTTCTTCAGGACACTCTAGTCCGATTGGTGAGTCTTATGGAGGGTGTGGCCCAGAATGGTACATTTCCAGTGGCACCAACCGTCTCACAGGCTGTGTGAGGAGCACAAACTCCCACTACTCCCACTCCGGAGCAGATGGCTCCCTAGAATCAAGCTCCAGCAGCCCCGCCAGTTGGGGTAGTTCAGCCAGTTATTGCGGCACAGACTGGTGATAGGCCCGCCATGTCTTTTGAGGCCTTATTGAGACTGGATAAGTTTACTAAGCTCTTTCCAGTTCACTTCAGTGGTACACCTTCTGAGGACCCACATGATTATCTTGAACGCTGCCATGAGGTGTTGCGGAACATGGGTATAGTTGAGACCAATGGGGTTGATTTTGCTGTGTTTCAGATGACGGGTTTCTCCAAGAGGTGGTGGAGAGATTATACATTGACTCGACCAGTCGGATCACCTGCACTTACCTGGGAGCAGTTCTCTCAGCTATTTCTGGAGAAGTTCCTCCCTATCACACTAAGAGAGGAATTCCGTAAGTAATTTGAGTGTTTACAGCATGGCAGTATGACTGGTACTCAGTATGAGTCCCGTTTTGTGGATTTGGCCCGTCATGCTCTCCTTTTACTACCTACTAAGGGAGAGAGAGTGAGGAGGTTTATTGAGTGAGGAGGTTTATTGAGGGACTCACTCACCCTATCATGCTTCAAATGGCCAAAGAGACTGGAAGTGAAATTTCTTTTTAGGCGGCTGCTAATGATGCCAGGAGGATCGAGATGGTTCTTGCACAGGAGAGAGGGTAGAGGTCTGATAAGAGGCCTCGTCAGTTCGGTGGTTTCAGTGGTGCCTCATCTGGAGCCACCTTGTCACGACCCAAAATCCAACTAGTCGTGATGGCACCTAACCCAACCCGTTAGGTAAGCCAATTACCAACTATCCAATTTTAACAATATTTATTAAAGCAATTTAAGTGAATAAAAGTCTTAATCGTGTACAATCCCCAAGAACTGGTAGTACAAATCACGAGCTTCTAAGAATAGAGTATACAAAGCGGAAATGAAATAAATACATAGTCTGTTTGAATAATACATAAACAGAGTTTTTATAAATCTAAGGCTACCCTAAACAAGAGGTAGCTACAATAGGAACGCAGTTACATCTTCAAGTCCCGCAACCATCGAGCACAACAACAACAATAGCCAACATCTGCACGTAATGTGTAGAAGTGTAGTATCAGTACAACCGACCCCATGTACTGAGTAAGTAACAAACCTAGCCGTAGGTTGAAAGTAGTAACGAGCTTCCACCAAGGTCGGGTCCAAAACCAATAGTCCACAACAATCCACAACAACATAAAGCAAATAATACCAGAAGTAACTTAGGGATAAAATACTCAGCTAAATAATGATTTAAAAAAAAATATAGTAGTTCTTTCTTTCAAATACATCAGTGAAAATCCAAATCGTTTGCCGAAGTTGCCAATAATATGAATAGTTTGAAAACAATAAATTTCTCCAAAAATCTTCTCAATAATAAATAATATGTTTTATTTTCCTTCCGGATAACCCGTGTAAAACAAATGCATCACTATGCCCATCTGTCAAAAATGTGTGAGAAATCATGAATGATGCGATGATATATAGCATGAGAAAAAATACATCTCTATGCCTGTATGTCATGTGTGCATGCCAATGCGATGCAATTCAGTGATAAAATCATAAACAGCCCCTCGGGCAGAACATCACTCATATACAGCCCCTCGGGCAAACCTCACAGTCACTCGTGCCACTCGGGCATACCTCACAATCACTCTTGCCACTCGGGCATACCTCACAATCACTCTTGCCACTCGGGCATACCTCACAATCACTCATGCCTCCCAGTCACTCAGCACTCGGCACTCGCACTCAGTAGGTACCTGCGCTCACTGGGGGTGTGTACAGACTCCGGAGGGGCTCCTTCAGCCCAAGCGCTATAATCTGCACGGACAACTCACGTGCTGCACGGACAACTCACGTGCTATAATAATAAAGTATGCTGCAGGCGGGCAGCCCCGATCCACACTCATCCTCACAAATCAGGCCCTCGGCCTCACTCAGTCATAAACCTCTCAAGCCACTCGGGCATTTCAGTAAAATAGGGCATTCGGCCCAAAACATTTATATGCATCAAAATAGAGTCATAAAACTGAGTTATGATATGTAATGAAATGAATATGACTGAGTATGAGTTTTCAATTTAAAATAAATAATTCACAGCAATATGACCTCTGTGGGTCCCAATAATACTGGCACATAGCCTCAACGAGATTTTTAATATACTTTTCAACTCAATTTCGTTAACACATAAAACCGCATGGAAAAATGACAAGGTTATTTAACTATAAAATTCCACAAAAATAATTATGTCACAATTTCTATAGTGCACGCCCCCATGCCCATCGCCTAGCATGTGCGTCACCTCCCAACAATTCACAAAATACATATATTCAGGGTTCATACCCTCAACTCCAAGATTAGAAGAGTTACTTACCCCGAACAAGCCAAATCCAATGTCGAGCAAGCTAAGCAATGCTCTAGCAATTCCACTCTACGTGTAACAACTTCCAAACGGCTCAAATCTAGTCACAATTAATTTGATTCAGCCCACAAAATTTATAGGAATTAATTCCATATCAAAAATACTAATATTTCCACAAAATCCGAAATTTACGCCCCAAAAATACTCATGGGGACCACATCTCGAAATTTGATGAAAGTTATAAAATATTTATGCCCATTCAACCACGAGTCCAACCATATAAATTTTACTCAAATCCGACATCAACTCGACCCTCAAATCTCTAAATTAAACCAAGAGGGTTTTTTACAATTCTTTCCAACTTAATTCACCAATTAAATGATTAAAAACAACCATGGATTTGGGTAATTTAACCAATATTGAGTTAAGAATACTTACCCCGTTGTTTCCTCTGAAAATCTCCCAAAAATCGCCTCAATCCGAGCTCCAAATCGTTAAAAAAAGAAAATGGGACGAAGTCCCATTTTCTGAACTTAAACTTTCTGTCCAGACCTCTCTTCTTCGCGAACGCAATAGGTCCCTCGCATTCGCGAAGCACAAAATGTGCTTCCCAACATTTTCTCTTCGCGAATGCGAGACACAGTTCGTGAATGCGATGCTTTACGGAGCCCTTCTTCGCGAACGCGAAGGCAAAAACCCATGCCCACTATGTTTCCTTTCGCGAACGCGATAACCCCATACGCGAACGCGATGCACAACGCAACTTCTCTTCGCGAACGCGAGACCACCTCACGAACGCGAAGAGTAAATCCTGCCTGCCACAAATTCCTCTTCGCGAACGCGAGGGCCCACTCGCGAACGCGATAGAGAAAATCCGAAAAATGCAGCAACAAATATCAGCATTCTCACCAAGGCCAAAAATGATATGTTAACCATCCAAAACTCACCCGAGCCCCTCGGGACCTCAACCAAATATATCAACAAGTCCTAAAATATCATACGGACTTAGTCAAACCCTAAAATCACCTCAAACAATGCTAAAACCATGAATTACACCCCAATTCAAGCCTAATGAACTTTGAAATTTCTAGTTTCTACAAACGACTCCGGAACCTATCAATTCATGTCCGATTGACCTCAAATTTTGCACACAAGTCATAAACAACATAGCAAAGCTATTCCAATTTCCAGAATCGGATTCCGACCTCGATATCAAAAAGTCAAATCCCCGATCAAACTTCCCAAAAATTCAACTTTCGGCATTTCAAGCCCAATTCCACTACGTAAATCCAAAGAATTTTTTGGACGCGCTCCTAAGTCCAAAATTACCATACGGAGCTATTGGAATTATCAGAATTAAATTCCGAGGTCATTTACACATAAGTCGATATCCGATCACTATTTTAACTTACGCTTTAAACCTTGAAACTAAGTGTTCCAATTCATTCCAAAATCTCACCGGACCCGAACAATTGCCCCGACAAGTCACACAACAACTGCAAAGCCCAATTTGAGCAGTAAATAGGGAAACAGGGTTGTAATACTCAAAACGACCGGTCGGGTCGTTACAACAGGGGTAATTTTGGTAGGGGTCATCCTCCCAGACAGTTTCATTCAGCACTTCATGTATCTCCCGGTGCTTCATGGAGTCACGATCCTATTATGCCTTACTTTGGGCAGCCAGTATTCAGTGCACATTCAGCTCCTATCAGTGCACCACCACTCCAGAGTTACTATAGTGGTTATCCGGCCCATCTGGGTCAGCTTCAGCAGCCACGGCATCAGGAAGGGTGTTATGAGTGTGGGAACATTGGTCACATCAGGAGGTATTGCCCTAGATTGGCGAGTAACAGATCTCTGCAAGATTCTCGTGCCATCATACCGGCACCAGTTGCTTCACCGCCTGCTCAGCCAGCTAGAGGTAGGGGTCAGGCAGTTAGAGTTGGAGGTTAGGCTATTAGAGGTGGAGGTCAGGCCATTAGAGGTGGAGGCCAGCCAGTTAGAGGCCGTTCTAGAGATGCAGTTCAAAGTGGTGGGGCCCAACCCCGATTTTATGCTTTTCCAGCTAGGCCTTGAGGCCAAGTCATCTGATGCTGTGATCATAGGTATTATTCCAGTTTACCATAGAGATGCTTCAGTTCTATTTGATCCAGGATCTACTTATTCCTATGTGTCCTTATACTTTGCTTTATATTTGGTTGTGCCTTGTTATTCTCTGAGTGCTTCTGTATGTGTATCTACACCGGTGGGAGACTCTGTTGTAGTAGATCATGTCTATCATTCGTGTGTGGTTACTATTGGTAATCTTGAGACTAGTGTGGATCTTCTACTTCTTGATATGGTAGATTTTGATGTCATCTTGGGTATGGATTAGCTGTCTCCTTATCATGCTATATTGGATTGTCATGCCAAGACAGTGACCCTAGCTATGCCAGGGTTACCTCGGTTAGAGTGGAAAGGAACTCCTGGCCATTCTGCCAGCAGGGTTATTTCTTATATGAAAGCTCAGCGTATGGTAGAGAAAGGGTGTCTAGCCTATTTGGCTTATATTCGCGATCCCAGTACGGATGTCCCTTCTATGGACTCAGTACCAGTTGTTCGTGAATTTCCAGAAGTATTTCCTACAGATTTGCCGGGGATGCCACCCGACAGAGATATTGACTTCTGTATTGATTTGGCTCCGGACACTCAGCCCATTTCTATTCCACCATACCGTATGGCCCCGCCAGAGTTGAAAAAATTAAAAGAGCAGTTACAAGACTTGCTTGATCATGGATTCATTAGACCCAGTGTCTTGCCCTGGGGTGCACCCGTATTATTTTTAAAGAAGAAAGATGGCTTTATGCGGATATGTATAGACTATCGGTAGTTGAACAATGCCACTATCAAAAACAAATATTCGCTGCCAAGAATTGGTGACTTATTTGATCAGCTTCAGGGTGCCAAGGTATTTTTGAAGATCGATTTGAGGTCTGGTTACCATCAGTTCAATATTAGGGCATTTAATGTCCCTAAAATAGATTTTGAACTCGGTATGTGCATTACGAATTCCTAGTGATGTCATTTGGGTTGACAAATGCCCCAGCAACATTTATGGATTTGATGAATCGGGTGTTCAAGCCTTATTTGGACTCTTTTGTGGTTGTATTCATTGGTGATATCTTAATTTACTCCAGCAGTCGAGAGGAGCATGAGCAGCATCTTCGAAGTGTGCTTCACACTTTGAAGAATAATGAGTTATTTGGCAAGTTTTCAAAATGTGAGTTTGGTTAGACTCAGTTGCCTTTTTGGGGCATATTGTATCGGTAGAAGGCATAAAGGTGGATCCTAAGAAGATTGAGGCTGTTCAGAATTGGCCTAGACCTACTTCAGTTACAGAGATCCGGAGTTTTCTGGGTTTAGCAGGTTATTATTGTCGGTTCGTGGAAGGGTTTTCATCTATAGCAAACACACTGACCAGACTAACCCAGAAGGGTGTCCCATTCAGATGGTCAGACGAGTGTGTGTTGAGCTTTCAGAAGCTCAAGACCGCTTTGACTACGACGCCAGTGTTGGTATTACCCATATGTTTAAGATCATATACGGTATATTGTGACGCATCTCATATTGGGCTTTGTGCAATATTAATGCAAGATGGCAAGGTAACTGCATATGCGTCGCGGCAGTTGAAAGTTCACGAAAAGAATTATCCTGCTCATGACTTAGAATTGGTAGCCATTGTTCATGCGCTGAAGATTTGGAGGCATTACCTCTATGGTGTCTCGTGTGAGGTATTTACTGATCATCGTAGCCTTTAGTATCTGTTCAAACAAAAGGATCTTAATTTGAGGCAGGGAAGATGGTTAGAGTTGTTGAAAGACTATGATATCACCATTTTGTATCACCTCGGAAAGGCCAATGTGGTGGCAGATGCTTTGAGTAGAAAGGCTGTGAGTATGGGCAGTCTTGCGTATATTCCGGTTGGTAAGAGGCCATTAGCTACAGATGTTCAGACTTTGGCTAATCAGTTCGTGAGGATCTTCTTTATATGAGCGCATCAGAGAAAGGCGGTATGATGATCCTCACTTACTTGTCCTTAGGGACACGGTGCGACACGGTGATGCCAAACAGATTACTGTAGGGGAAGATGGAGTTCTACAAATGCAAGGTCATATTTGTGTGCCTAATGTGGATGGGCTTCGTGAATTAATTGTTGAAGAGGCACACAGTTCCAGGTATTCTATTCATCCAGGTATCGCTAATATATATCAAGATTTGCGACAACATTATTGGTGGAGGAGAATGAAAAAGGATATATTTGCATATGTAGCTCGGTGTCTGAATTGTCAGCATGTTAAGTACGAGCATCAGAGACCTGGTAGGTTGCTTCAGAAGTTAGAAATTCCTGAGTGGAAGTGGGAGCGTATCACTATGGATTTTGTTGTTGGGCTCCCACGGACTCACAGAAAATTTGACACAGTTTGGGTCATTGTGGACAGGTTGACCAAGTCAGCACATTTCATTCCAGTGGCAGTTACCTATTCTTCAGAGAGGTTAGCTGAAATTTACATTCGTGAGATTGTCCGCCTTCACGGTGTGCCCGTGTCTATTATTTCAGATCGAGATACGCAGTTTACCTCACATTTCTTGAGGCCTGTACAAGGTGAGTTAGGTACGCGGGTGGAGTTGAGTACAACATTCCATCCACAGACAGATGGACAGCCAGAGCGCACTATTCAGATATTGGAAGATATGCTCCACGCTTGTGTTATAGACTTTGGAGGTTCTTGGGATCATTTCTTGCCACTTGCGGAGTTTGCTTATAATAATAGCTACCAGTCGAGCATTCAGATGGCTCCATATGAGGCATTATAGGAAGGCGATGCCGATCGCCAGTTGGTTGGTTTGAAACGGGAGAGGCTCGGTTGTTGGGTACCGATTTGGTACAGGATGCCTTAGATAAGGTTAAGATTATTCAGGATCGACATTGCACAGCTCAGTTTAGACAAAAGAGTTATGCCGATCGAAAAGTTCGTGATATTGCATTCGTGGTTGGAGAAAGAATATTGTTCTGGGTTTCACCTATGAAAGGTGTGATGAGGTTCGTAAAGAAGGGCAAGTTGAGCCCTAGGTATATCGGACACTTTGAAATTCTTGAAAGGGTGGGTGAAGTAGCCTACATGCTTGCATTACCAGCTAATTTATCAGTGGTTCATCCGGTGTTCCATGTGTCTATGCTCCGAAAATATCATGGCGATCCGTCCCATGTGTTAGATTTCATATCAGTCCAATTGGACAAAGATTTGACTGACGAGGAGGAGCCGGTGGCTATTCTAGCTCAGTAGATCCGACAGTTGAGGTCCAAGAGTTATCCTTCAGTTCGGCTGCAATGGGGAGGTCAGCCGGTAGAGGTATCTACCTGGGAGTCCGAGTTGGACATGCGGAATAAATATCTACACTTATTCACCAGCTCAGGTACTTTTTTTTTCTAACTCCGTTCAAGGACGAACGTTTGTTTTAGAGGTGGAGAAAGTGATGACCCAAAATGTCATCTTTAAATTTAATAAGTAATTCTATATTCTAAGACCTCAAAAAGTACCATTTATCATTTCTCGACTTACGTGTGCAGTCCGTACAACTTTTCGAAAAGTTTTTATGTGAAAAATGGATTAAAATGGGAAATAGAGCTTTAAAACTGACTTTGGTCAACATTTTGAGAAAACGGACCCGTATTAGTGTTTTGATAGTTCCAGTAGCTGCGTATCGTGATTTGGGACTTGGGCGTATGCCCAGAATTTAATTTGGAGGTCCCTAGCTCAAGTTATGACCATTTAACGGAACTAGTTGTTTAAAGGCTAAAGATTCCAAGTTTGACCACGGGGTTAACTTTTTGATATCGGAGCCGAAATTCGATTCTGGAAATTTGAACAGCTCCGTTATGTCATTTATGACTTACGTACCAAATTTGAAGTCATTCCAGATTCATTTAATATGTTTTGGCACGAGATTTGCAAATTGAAAGTTTAAAACTCAAAGTTCGAATCGGGGTGTGAATTGTAATTTCAGTGTTGTTTGATGTGATTTTAGACCCCGAGTCAGTCCGTATTATGTTACGGGACTTGTTGGTATATTCGGACAAGGTCCCGAGTACCCCGAGTGTGATTCGAATCGAAATCGGAACAAGAATTGGACTTGGGTAAAATTTGAAATTTTGGGTTCTGCTGTAATCGCACTTGCGGATTTTTGACCGCAGGTGCGAGCTCCCAGAAGCGAGCCTTCCGACGCAGATGCGGGCCTGGCCTGGGGTCTTCGCAAGTGCGGCCTTTTAGCGCAAAAGCGGATGTCGCACGTGCGATACGAGTGTCCGCAGATGCGGAACTTCACCTGGCAGCCTGGCATCGCAAATGCGAGCTTTGTCTCGCAACTGCGAGTGTGCAAATGCGGAACTTTAGTCCGCAGATGCGAAAATGACTGGGCAGGGCCCATAAATTCGGATGTCGCCATTTTTACTCATTTTTGAGTTTCAAGTCTCGGATTTGGGCAATTTCAAGGGGGATTTTCACGACTTTGAATTGGGTAAGTGTTATTTAACCAAAAGTGATTATATTTCACAAATCCATGTCTATATTTATCATTTGTTTCGAATTTAGATGGAAGAAATTGAAATTTTTGTAAAACTTTCAAAAAACAAAAAATTTAGATTTGAAGGTCCATTTGATATCGGAATTGGACAAATTTTGTATGGTTGAACTCGTATCGGAACGGGTGTTCGGATTTCACGAGTATTTCTGGGATTTGAGACGTGGTTCCCACTGTCGAATATTTTAATGAATTTCTAATTTTTATCCGAAAAATGTGTAAATTCATATGGAATTAATTCCTATGATTAGTATTGAATATATTGAATTATTTGCGAATAGATTTGAAGCTTTCGGAGGCAAATTTAAAAGGAAAAGTTGTGGTTGAATAATTGATTGGAAATTACAAAGCGAGGTAAGTGTCGGAGTTAACCTTGACTTGAGAGAATAGAACCCTTAAATTATTTGTTATGTGAATTGCACGTGAACGACGTATAAGCGAGGTGACGAGTTTCTATACGTCGTCAAATTAATTGTTTGCCTGCTTACTTGAAAAATCATAAATTATTTTTAATCATAAATTAATTATTATAATAATTGTTTCTCTCTTATTCTTTGTCAATTATTAATTCTTGAATTTCTGCATTAATTGTTACATGCTATTTGAATTATGTGTTTAATTGTTATCTGACATTTAGCATATTAAATATTAAACTGCCTATTTTCTCCCTGATTTCTATAATAATTTGCTATCTGTCATTGTTTGTTTTATAATTAAATCATAATTGTTGTATGCTTGTTGTCTTAAAATTTTGTATTAATTATTGTATTTATTGGGAAAATTTCTTCTATAAGAATTGATTGAAATGGATATATTGGAGGATCGGGTTGCACGCCGTAACTGACTTATTAAAAAGTTAATATTGGAGGATCGGGTTGCACGCCGCAACAGACTTATTAAAAGTCAATATTGGGGGATCAGATTGCACGCCGCAATAGACTTATTGAAAAGTCAATATTGGGGGATCGGATTGCACGCCGCAATAGACTTATTGAAAAGTCAATATTGGGGGATCGGATTGCACGCCGCAATAGACTTATTAAAAAGTCAATATTGGGGGATCGGATTGTATGCCGCAATAGACTTGTTGAAAAGACAATATTGGGGGATCGGATTGCATGCCGCAACAGACTATTTAAAAGTCTATATATATATATATATATATATATATATATATACTTGATTGAAATAAATATATGCCAGACTTGATTAAAATGAAAATATTGGGAGAGCGGGTTGCACGCTACAACAAAATTAAATGTGAATATATTGTGAGAGCGGGTTGCACGCTGCAACATAATTGGTTGAAATAATAATGAATTGTGACTGCTGGGTTGGCTTCAATTATTATAAATGAGTTATCTGATTTATTTCTATTATTTGTGGTTGTTATTAATATTGCGTACATGTTAATGTAAGTGAACCTCCTTAGCCTCGTCACTACTTCGTCGAGGTTAGGCTCAGCACTTACCAGCACATGGGGTCGGTTGTACTGATACTACACTCTGCACTTTTTGTGCAGATTTTGGAGTTGGTCCCAGCGGCGTACCACAGACTTGCTCGGATTTTAACTACCAGAGGAGACTTGAGGTATAACTGCATGGCGTCAGCAGTTCTGAAGTCCCTGTCTATTTTACCTTAGCTGTGTGTTTATTCCCAGACAACTTTATTTTATTCAGACCTTTATTTGTATTTATTCTAGAAGCTCGTGCACTCGTGACACCAATTTTGGGATGGTATTTCGACCGTTATTTTTATGAATTATTTCAAAATTTGCTTCCGCATTTGCTTCCTTGTTAATAATAAATTTAAAATTGTTTTAAAAATGGATAATATTATTCTAACGTTGGCTTGCCTAGCAAGTGAAATGTTAGGCGCCATCACGGTCCGAAGATGGGAATTTTGGGTCGTGACACACAATATATTCACATTCAGTTATGTTGCGGCGTGCAACCCGCTCCTCCAATTAATTCATTTTAATCAAGTCTGTTGCGGTGTGCAACCCGATCCCCCAATATACATATATGTATGTCGACTTTTAAATAAGTCTGTTGCGGCGTGCAACCCGATCTTCCAATATAGACTTTTAATAAGTTTGTTGCGGCGTGCAACCCGCTCCTCCAACATATTCATTTACAAATTATTACATAGAAATTTCCCCAATCAATGCAACAATTAATATAAAATTATATGACAACAAGCATATACTAATTATGATTTAATTACGAACAAACAAAGGCAAACATCAAATTATTATAGAAATCAGAGAGAAAATATACAGTTTAATATTTAATATGCTAAATTTCAAATAATAATTAAGGCACATAATTCAAATAGCATGTAACAATTAATGCAGGAATTCAAGAATTAATATTTGACAAAGAATAGGAGAGAAACAAATATTATAACAATTAATTCTTAATTTAAAATATTTTATGATTTTTCAAGTAAATACGCAAACAATTAATTTGACGACGTATAGACACTCGTCACCTCGCCTATACGTCGTTCATATGTATTTCACATAACAAATAATTTATGGGTTCTATTCCCTCAAGTCAAGGTTAACCACGATACTTACCTCGCTTCGCAAATTCCAATCAATTACTCAACCACAACTTTTCCTTTTAAATTTGTCTCAGAAAGCTTCAAATCTATTCACAAACAATTCAATATGCTCAATACGAATCATAGGAATTAATTCCATATGAACTTACAAATTTTCCGGATAAAAATCAGAAATTCATTTAAATATTCGACAGTGGGACCCACGTCTTAAATCTCAGAAAAACTTACGAAATCCGAACACCCATTCCGAGACGAGTCCAATCGTACAATAATTATCCAAATCAGATGTCAAATGGACCTTCAAATCTAAATTTTTCATTTTTGGAAAGTTTTACAAAAATTCCAATTTTTTCCGTCTAAATCTGAAATAAATGATGAATATAAACTTAGATTTATGAAATACAATCACTATATGATAAAGAATACTTACCCAGTTCGAAATCATAAAAAACTCCTTAGAAATCGCCCCTAAGCCGAGTTATAATTGAGGGTTTGTGAAAAATAGGAAAAATCCCGTTTTGGTTTTATTTTAAGTCACAGGCGTCAAGCTTTCTTCGCGTTCGCGAAGGGCCTGTCGCGTTTGCGATGAATAGCAGCCCGTGGCTTTTGTATTCGCGAGTCCTCCTTCGTGTTCGCAAAGGCTTTTTCCACCTGGCCTTCGCGTTCGCTTGCCAGTGCTCGCGTTCGCGTTGAAGGACAACTGACTCCTCCCCTAGGCCTCTAAAGCTTCGCGTTCGCGTTGAGTTGGTCGCATTCGCGAAGAAGGAAAATTCAGCGAGCCCATTTTTTCTTCGCGTTCGCGAGAGTTCATTCGCGAACGCGATGAAGGAAATACCGAAGCCTAAGTTGCAGAAAATAACACCTAACATGCACACAAATCTTAAAACATCATACGAACTTGCTCGCACGATCAAATCGCCAAAATAACACCTAGAACTACGAATCGGACACCAATTCAAATGAAATTTTCAAGAAAACTTTAAATCTTATATTTTTACAACCGGACGTCCGAATCACTTCAAATCAACTCCGATTCTCCCCAAATTCGGTAGACAAGTCATAAATATTATAGTGGACCTATACCAGGCTCCAGAACCAAAATACGAACCCGAGGTCAATAAATCCAACTTCAGTAATTTCTTAAAAATCATTAAGCTTTCAAGCTTTTAATTTTTCATCAAAACTCCATATCTCGGGCTAGGGACCTCGGAATTCGATTCCGGGCATACGTCTAAGTCCCAAATCACGATACGGACCTACCGGAATTGTCAAAACACCGATCCGGGTCCGTTTGCTCAAAATGTTGACCAAAGTCAACTCAGTTGACTTTTAAAGCTCTATTTCACATTTTAATCCATTTTTTCACATAAAAACTTTTCGAAAAATTGTACGGACTGCGCACGCAAGTCGAGGAATTATACATGGTGCTTTTTGAGGTCTTAGAATAAAGAATTACTTATTAAATTTAAAGATGACATTTTGGGTCATCACATTCTCCACCTCTAAAACAAACGTTCGTCCTCGAACGGAGTTAGAAAAAGTACCTGAGCTGGAGAAAAGGTGTGGATATTTACTCCTCATGTCCGACTCGGACTCCCAGGTAGATGCATCTACCGGATGACCTCTTCATTGCACCCGAACTGAAGAATAACTATTAGACCTCAACTGTCGGACCTGCAGGGCTAGAATAGCCACCGACTCCTCCTCATAAGTCAAATCTTTGTCCAACTGGACAGAGCTGAAATCTAACACATGGGATGGATCACCGTGATATTTCTGGAGCATAGACACATGGAACACCGGATGAACCGCTGATAAACTAGGTGGTAATACAAGCCTGTAGGCTACTTCACCCACAATTTCAAGAATTTCAAAAGGGTCCGATATACCTAGGGCTTAACTTGCCCTTCTTTCCGAACCTCATTACACCTTTTCTAGGTGAAACACGGAGCAATATTCTTTCTACAACCATGAATGCAATATTACGAACTTTACGGTCGGTATAACTCTTTTTCCTAGATTGAGCTGTGCGAAGTCGATCCTGAATAATCTTGACCTTATCCAAGGCATCCTATACCAAATCGGCACCCAACAACCGAGCCTTTCCCGGTTCAAACCAACCAATTGGCGATCGGCATCGCCTTCCGTATAATGCCTCATATGGAGCCATCTGAATGCTCGACTGGTAGCTAGTATTATAAGCAAACTCCGCAAGTGGCAAAAAATGATCCAAAGAACGTCCAAAGTCTATAACACAAGCGCGGAGCATATCTTCCAATATCTGAATAGTGCGCTCTGACTGTCCGTCTGTTTGTGGATGAAATATTGTACTCAACTCCACCCGCGTGCCTAACTCAGGCTGTACAACCCTCCAGAAATGTGAGGTAAACTACGTACCTCGATCTGGAATAATAGACACGGGCACCCCGTGAAGGTGGACAATCTCACGAATGTAAATTCCAGCTAACCTTACTGAAGAATAGGTCTAAATGAATAAAACTTAAATACTTATTCTTGCAAATTTATCCTTTATTGTGATTTTGTGTACCTTATCTTCCTTAATTTATTCGAGATATTATTTATCTTTTACCTTGTTATATAGATTATAATTTGTATAACTCTTATACCAATGTTAGTGGCGACTATGACACATATCTGAGTATTTCAATAATCGGGCATCGTTTGTTTAAATAGTGTCAGGTTTAGCAGACGGTCGAGTGCAAGGCGGTCAACGCACATACTAGAGTTCCCGCAGCTTCCTCTCTTTAGGTTAGCCCACCTTCGTACTCGTGGGACCATAATATTTCAGTCGTATATTTTTGTATAATGCGGACAAGCTCCATAACTTTATTATTTTATTCGTAGCGTCATAGAGGCTCCATAGAGGGTTTATATTATCTTAAGGGAATTGGTACTCATATGGCATTGCGGATGACATTTTTACTTATGTCTAGTTTATGTTTTTTGATGAACTTTTATTGTTAATGAAGTTTATCTTATTTCTCTCATATAATATTATAATTACTTAAATTGATTGAGCTACACGATTACGAGTTGGGGGAGTTATTATGCAATAATGGTTCGCTCGATGCAAGTTGGTAGGCACTGGGTTCGCAGGTCGCGCTCCCCGAGTTCGGGGTGTGACAAACTTAGTATTAGAGCCCAAGGTTTTAAAGTGTCCTAGGATGTCTCGGAGCCGTGTCTTGTAGAGTCTAATTTATGCGTGTGTTGTCGACCACTCGTATATCTTAGAGTCTGTAGACATTATAGAAAGTCACATTCTTTCTTCATTCTAGATTGTGTAACTATAGCTTTACTTTAAGGTGTGTCCTAACACACGTATTGTAATGACATGCAGGCAATATGGTTCGAACCAGCGTGTCCGTGACTCAAAGTGCACCTGCTAATCATGATGGGGTTGTTACCAATAAGGCTTCTAGTGGGGTACCGATAGCTCTAAAGGGGTGAGGTCATCCCCCTAGGAACCCGAGAGCCGAGAGAGTAGGAGAGCATGCACCTCCACCTATGCCAGATGCACCTGCAGTTCCACGCCCTGTGGTTCATGACACTCCGGTCATCCAATTACTCACTACTTTGGTAGCGGCACAAACACATAGGGGTACTGAAGCTCCAGTACATACTTATGATCCGAGTTCACTAATCGATAAATACTTGAAGCTGTTCCCACCAGTTTTCCATGGGACTAGACCCGAGGATTACCCTCTTGATTACTTAGATGAGACCGAAAAGGCTTTGAGGGTGATGAATGCCACTGACGAGGAATCGATTAAGTTGTTTCTTATCAGCTGAAAGGTGTGGCCTACACCGGGTATGAGACATGGGCCAGAGAGCAGGTAGAGAATGCTCCTCTTGCTACATGGAAGAAGTTCTCCAATGGATTCATGGAACAATTCTTTTCTAATGCAGATAAATATGCCCTTGACACTCAGTTTGAACAGTTAAAGCAATGGTCTATGACTGTCAGAGAGTACAGTCACGAGTTCACTCGCTTGTCAAAGTATGCTACCCTACATGATTCCAAACAAGGTTGCTCGAGTTCGGAGGTTTGTTGATGGGTTAGGACCTCATATCAAATCACATGCATTTGCCGCTACTATGCACCCATTCTCTTTCTATTCCGTTGTTAGCCATGCTGAGAGGTTGGAACTATCGAACAAGCAAAAGAAGGCAGATTGGAATCTGAACAAGAAGGCTCGTACGATGGGTAGTTATGGTGGTTCTTTTGGTGGGAACAATAGTAGAGGGCTATCAGGGCCAACTCAGTCTGGGGTACCATCTGTTGGCAACGCTCCTTTTGGAAGGCAAGAACAGATTCATAGTCACAGAGGCCATTCAATGCCAGCTCAGAGTATAACTCTCCAGGCACAGTCTTCACAAAGGGCACCTATTTGTAGCAGTTGTGGCAAGGTTTATTGGGGGCAGTGTCGTAGAGAGAATCACAACTGTCATTATTGTGGCATCATAGGTCATGTTCAGAGAGATTGTCGTGAGTTGCAGAGGTAGATGGGTAGTCCTCCAATACAGTAGGGCAGATCTACAGCTACTACGGTTGCACATCCCCCAATTTGAGGGAAAAATACCCAAACAGGATGAGTTGCATGCAGTAGTGTTGCTTCTACTTCAGGGGGGAAACCCCGACTTTACAGACTAGTTCCTAGAGCCGATACAGAGGCGAGTAATGTCGTCGTGAAAAGTATACTTACTATTTGCGCACTTGATACTTATGTTCTTATTGATCCCGGATCGACATTTTCCTATGTCACTCTGTACTTTGCTTTGGACTCGTGGGAGCCCAACAACAAAATCCATAGTGATACGCTCCCACTTCCACTCAGGAATTTTTAACTTCTGAAGCGAACCACCAGGTCTCTGATGCTCGTACTTAACTTGCTGACAATTCAGACACCGAGCTACATATGCAACTATATCCTTTTTCATTTTCCTCCACCAATAATGTTGTCGCAAATCTTGATACATTTTGGCGGTACCTGGGTGAATAGAATACCTGGAACTTTGTGCTTCTTCAAGAATTAATTCACGAAGCCCATCCACATTAGGCACACAAATACGACCCTGCATTCGCAGAACCCCATCTTCCCCCACAGCAACCTGTTTGGCATCACCGTGACGCACCGTGTCCTTAAGGACAAGTAAATGAGGATCATCATACTGCCTCTCTCTCTAATGCGCTCATATAAAGAAGATCGAGCGACTGTGCAAACTAGAACCCGATTGGGTTCTGAAATATCTAACCTCACGAACTGATTAGCCAAAGTATGAACATCTGTAGCTAATGGCCTCTTACCAACCGGAATATACGCAAGACTGCCCATACTCACAGCCTTTCTACTCAAAGCATCGGCCACCACATTGGCCTTTCCGAGGTGATACAAAATGGTGATATCATAGTCTTTCAACAACTCCAACCATCTTCTCTGCCTCAAATTAAGATCTTTTTGTTTGAACAGATACTGAAGCCTACGATAATCAGTAAATACCTCACACGAGACACCGTAGAAGTAATGCCTCCAAATCTTCAGCGCATGAACAATGGATACCAATTCTAAGTCATGATCAGGATAATTCTTCTCGTGAACTTTCAATTGCCGCGACGCATATGCAATTACCTTGCCATCTTGCATTAATATTGCACCAAGCCCAATGTGAGAGACGTCACAATATACCGTATACGATCCTGAACCTGTGGGTAATACCAACACTAGCATTGTAGTCAAAGCGGTCTTGAGCTTCTGAAAGCTCAACTCACACTCGTATGACCATCTAAATGGAGCACCCTTCTGGGTCAATCTGGTCTTAATAGTTGTTCATAATAAATTACAGAATCGTCAATTAACTTCATGTTAACAAAAATCTCGTTTCAAACCATCACAATACTAATAACGAGATGCGAGGCATGAAGATATCATAATTATTTATCCGAATTAATGAGTCACATTTAACGCCACTTGGGCGGGCACCTACCTCGTAGGTTACAACTCAATATTACAACACAAATTTGGCAAGTATGCACAGAGAATTTCATACAAAAATTTCTCAAATAAGCCTAGCAGGCGTGTCTCCCTATTAGTACTATGGTACAAATTTAATTTTCACAAGGGAGAATTTAAACACAAGAATTTTTATCACAAGGATCTCGTCCTTATATAACTTCCACCGCAGCTCATAGCCCGGTTTAAACATATCAATTTATTTTAAAATACGAGGACCTCAGCCTCAGTTCTGAATCACAAGTAATATGAACCCCACTCCGGTAGGGCATATAATTCATAATTTGTAATTAATTATCCAGAAATACATGAGAACATACCGAAATAAGTACTAGAAAGGCACCTTTAGCCTCACAGATCTTATTAGAGTCCATCATGGAATGATAGGTGTAGTCATCTCCATAAAACCTCCCAATAGAAGTAAACACATAAGTAGATTATAGAACTATGAAGCTCACTCATAAGTGGAGCACAATAGGAGGACTCGTCTTGATACTCAAAACCGAATCAAGTTAAGGAAATTATTCCTTTATTTTAAATCAAGGTCGTACCTATAACGACAACATCTGATGTAACGACCTCCACCATACCACAAAACAATTATAACAATGGCTGGGTTTTCACCTCTAAGACGCCTTCTACCCGCCTGTCCTCCACCCTTAACTGGTCGTGTGGGTGGTGTAGTAACTAAAATTGGGCATGTAGCCTGAGTGCTTTGATGAAATATGCCTCTCCCAGGTTTGGGACAATTTTCTCATCATGTGCCTAGTATCACCGCATTCATAACAACCCATTTATAGTTTTGGCTGCTCATACTGAGTCTGTGCCAGATAACTAGAATAACCATTGTAGGACACTTATGTCAGTGGTGCATTAAAAGAACTTACTGGAGCACCTCGATTAATCCGATGTGCGAACTAGGCTGGCCGACTACTCGAGCCTCCTCCATAATGATTTATACTTGCAGAGTAGAATCCACCAAATCCCCCAGAACCTCGAGACGTCTTGGTCTCCTTAGTTTCCTTCCCGAACACGTTCTAATATCTTGGCAATTTCTACCACTAGCGGAAATGAAGTATTAACATGTAGCTCCCGAGGCATACAAAATTTTATGATCATAATTGAGTCCTTTAATGAGTTTGTGGACTCGCTCTCTGGCTATAGGAAGCAAAGTAGGAATATGACGGGCTAACTTATTGAACCTGATGGCATATTATGACACCGTCATGGTGACCTGACGTAATCGTTCAAACCTTATGTGCCATGCATTATGGAGAGTCCGGGAAACAAACTCTTTCCAAAGTATTTCTGAGAACCGAGCCAAGTGGGCGGTGTTGTATTGGCTGGTCCGCCCTCTTCATAGGCTTGCCACAGACACCTGTGGAGAATTATCTCTCCCAAGGCCAATTTCTTCTTTTCTTATGGTGACTCAACACTGTTGAGCTGACCCATTTCTTAACATACTCTTCGATTCTTCTTTGGGGTAAACTTTACCCCTATTTATATACCATGATCACAAAAGTAGAGCTCCATACAGACAATTCTTAGTCCAGAATCTCGTCAACCACTGTACTTCCTCCGAAGCACCCCAAAATCCGCAACCGTGACGTCCACGTTGAGTAGATCTTCTGTAAAATTTAATGTTGTTTCTCTAACTCCTTTGGTACTGAAGTATAAGATTATTACGGAGGTGGACATACCGCAAGTTCCAACCTTAATCTCTATAAGATCTCAGGCCTTAAACACATGTAAATTTTGGGAGAACCTTTCAGTACCATATATATACATTTCAGGCCAAAACTGATATAACACATGACTCGCAATCCGTTCATTGATAGTGGACTCCCTCACTCGACGTGAAGTCATAGTTCACCACGTCCGATGGTCCACAATATGAACCTTCACAACTCGTATAAATCAACTAGATGCCAAGGTAAATTGCACCCCCCGACATTATTCACTGGGTGATCTCTTTATATGTCCGCATCTTCAATCGGAATCACATGTTGAGGCAATATTTGAGCATCTCTGGCTCCCTCGTAGTTCATCTGCGACATCACGAACCGTCGACGCACAACCGATACCGAGTACGCAATGCCATACACGAGTAAATAGATAGGAATGTGAGATATAGGTTTCAAGCAAAATCAATGCCGCACGATAAGGAATGAAATATGTGATATTGTTCCTAAACTTCATAGCCTCTGAGATATAAGTACAGACGTCTCCGTACCGATCCTTCAGACTCTACTAAGCTTGCTCGTGACTCGTGAGACCTATGTAACCTAGTGCTTTGATACCAACTGTCATGACCCGAAATTCCCACCTTCGGACCGTGATGGCGCCTAACATTTCACTTGCTAGGCAAGCCAACGTTAGAATAATATTAATCAATTTTTAAACAATATTTAAATTATTAATAATCAAGAAACAAATGCGGAAGCAAAGTTTGAAATATAGTGAATAATTCATAAAAACAACGGTGTCTAAATACCATCCCAGAATTGGTGTCACAAGTGCACGAGCTTCTAGAATAAATATAAATAAAGGTCTGAATAAAATAAAGCTGTCTGGAAACAAACACACAGCTAAAGTAAAGTAGACGGGGATTTCAGAACTGCGGACGCCATGCAGTTATACCTCAAGTCTCCTCTGGTAGCTGTAATCCGAGCAAGTCCATGGCACGCTTTTGGGACCAACTCCAAAATCTGCACAAGAAGTGCAAAGTGTAGTATCAGTACAACCGACCCCATGTACTGGTAAGTGCTGAGCCTAACCTCGACGAAGTAGTGACGAGGCTAAGGCGGGTCACTTACATTACCTGTACGCAATATTAGTAATAACAACAATAGTAGAAATAAATTAGGTAACTCGTTTATAATAATTGAAGCCAACTCAGCAGTCATAACCAATTATCATTTCTATCAATTCTGTTGCAGCGTGCAACCCGCTCTCACAATATATTCACGTTCAATTCTGTTGCAGCGTGCAATCCGCTCTCACAATATATTCACATTCAGTTCTGTTGCGGCGTGCAACCCGCTCCTCCAATATATTCATTTTAATAAAGTCTGTTGCGGCGTGCAACCCGATCCCCCATATATATATATATATATATATATATATATATATATATATATATATATATGTCGACTTTTAAATAAGTCTGTTGCGGCATGCAATCCGATCCTCCAATATGGACTTTTAATAAGTCTGTTGCGGCGTGCAACCCGATCCTCCAATATGGACTTTTAATAAGCCTGTTGCGGCGTGCAACCGGATCCTCCAATATGGACTTTTAATAAGTCTGTTGCGGCGTGTAACCCGCTCCTCCAACATATTTATTTACCAATTCTTATAGAGGAATTTCCCCAATCAATGCAATAATTAATATAAAATTATAAGACAACAAGCATACACTAATTATGATTTAATTACGAACAAACTAAGGCAAATAGCAAATTATTATAGAAATCAGAGAGAAAATATACAGCTTAATATTTAATATGCTAAATGTCAAATAACAATTAAGGCACATAATTCAAATAGCATGTAACAATTAATGCAGAAATTCACGAATTAATATTTGACAAAGAATATGAGAGAAACAAATATTATAATAATTAATTCATAATTTAAAATAATTTATGATTTTTCAAGTAAATACGCAAACAATTAATTTGATGACGTATAGACACTCGTCACCTCGCCTATACGTCGTTCACATGCATTTCACATAACAAATAATTTAAGGTCTCTATTCCCTCAAGTCAAGGTTAACCACGACACTTACCTCGCTTTGCAAATTCCAATCAATTACTCAACCACAACTTTTACTTTTAAATTTGTCTCTGAAAGCTTCAAATCTATTCACAAACAATTCAATATACTCAATACGAATTATAGGAATTAATTCTCATATGAATTTATAAATTTTCCGGATAAAAATCCGAAATTCATTTAAATATTTGACAGTGGGACCCATGTCTCAAATCTCGAAAAACCTTAGGAAACTCGAACACCCATTCCGAGACAAGTCCAACCATACAATAATTATCCAATTCCCATATCAAATGGACCTTCAAATCTAAATTTTTCGTTTTTGGAAAGTTTTACAAAATTTCTAATTTCTTCCGTCTAAATCCGAAATAAATGATGAATATAGACTTAGATTTATGAAATACAATCACTATATGATAAAGAATACTTACCAAGTTCCAAATCTTGAAAAACTCCTTAGAAATCGCCCCTAAGCCGAGTTATAATTGAGGGTTTGTAAAAAATGGGAAAAGTCCCATTTTGGTTCGTGATTAATAGCAGCCCGTAGCTTTCGCATTCACGAGTCCTCCTTCGCGTTCGCGAAGGCTTTTTCCCCCTGGCCTTCGCGTGCCAGTGCTCGTGTTCGCATAGAAGGACAACTGACCCCTCCCTCAGGCCTCTAAAGCTCCACGTTCGCGTTGAGCTGGTCGCGTTCGCGAAAAGTAAAGTCCCCATAGCTTCGTATTCGCGAAGAAGGAAAATTCAGCCAGCCCATTTTGCTCTTCGCGTTCGCGAGAGTACATTCGCGAACACGATGAAGGAAATACCAGAAGCCCGAAGTTGCAGAAAAACCAGATTTTCTAAGTTCAAAATCATCACGTATCCTATCCAAAACTCACCCGAGCCCTCGGGGCTCCAAACCAAACATGCACATAAGTCTTAAAACATCATACGAACTTGCTCGCATGATCAAATCGCAAAAATAACACCTAGAACTATGAATCAGACACCAATTCAAAGGAAATTTTCAAGAAAACTTTAAATCTTATATTTTTACCACCGGATGTCCAAATCACGTCAAATCAACTCCGATTCTCATCAAATTCGGCAGACAAGTCATAAAGATTATAGTGGACCTATACCGGGCTCCAAAATCAAAATACGGACCTGAGGTCAATAAATCCAACTTCAGTAATTTCGTAAAAATTATTAAGCTTTCAAGATTTTAAGTTTTCATCAAAATTCCATATCTCGGGCTAGGGACCTCAGAATTCGATTCCGGCCATACGCCCAAGTCCTAAATCACGATACGGACCTACCAAAATTGTCAAAATACTGATCCGAGTCCGTTTGCTTAAAATATTGACCAAAGTCAACTCAGTTGAGTTTTAAAGCTCTATTTCACATTTTAATGTATTTTTCACATAAAAACTTTTCGGAAAATTGTACGGACTGTGCACGTAAGTCAAGAAATTATACATGGTGCTTTTCGAGGTCTTAGAATATAGAATTACTTATTAAATTTAAAGATGATATTTTAGGTCATCACATCGAGTGTTTGAATCATCCGCTCGGCTTGTCCATCAGTCGTTGGATGAAAGGCAGTACTCAAGTTGACACGTGTACCCAAACCTTCTTGAAAGGATTTGCCAAAAATGAGTAGTGAACTGTGTCCCTCTATCAGATATGATGGATACTGGAATACCATGAAGTCTGACAATTTCCTTCAAGTACAACTTATCATATTGTGGCGCTGTATCAGTCGTCTTCACAGGTAAAAAATGTGCCGACTTCGTAAGTCGATCTACAATTACCCAAATAGAGTCATGCTTCAGACGGGTGCGAGGTAAACTAAATACGAAGTCCATATCTATCATCTCCCACTTCCAAAGTGGAATCTCAATGTTCTAAGCCAATTCACCGAGTCACTGATGCTCAACTTTCACCTGTTGACAATTTAAGCATCTAGACACAAAGTTAGAAATACTTTCCTTCATATTATTCCACCAATAATATCCCGCAGGTCTTTGTACATTTTGGTGGAACTCGGATGCATGAAATACCTCGAATTATGTGCCTCTGCCATATTCTCATTGCGAAGCCCATCAACATTTGGCACAAATAGGCGACCATTCATTTTCAATACTCCATCATCGTCAAGAGCAAAAGCAAGAATATTCTTGGATTGCACACCATTCCGGATGTTCACCATGTTTGGATCTTCGAACTGCTTAGCCTTGACATGCTCAATAAGAGAGGAATGTGCTATAGCGTAAGCGACAAGGTCGCCATCATCTGATTCATCAAGTCTAATTCCTTGGTTTTCCACTTCTCGAATATCTTTAGCTATCGGTAAGTAAGACAAATTACTTACTGATTTCTAGCTTAGCGCGTCAGCCACCACATTTGCTTTCCCCGGGTGGTAAAGAATGCTCAAATCATAATATTTCAACAATTCCAACCATTTTCTTTGCCTCAAATTTAATTCCCTTTGCTTGAAAATATATTGCAAACTTTTATGATCAGTATACACTTTGTAATGCTTACCATATAGGTAGTGCCGCCAAATCTTCAATGCAAATACGACCGCTGCAAGCTCTAAGTCATGGGTCGGATAATTCCTTTCGTAGATCTTCAAATGTCTAGAAGAATAGGCAATGAGTTTACCCTTATGCATTAAGACGCAACCCAAACCTACTCTAGAGGCATCACAATACACTGTAAAATCACTTGAATTCGTCGGCGAGGTCAATATTGGTGTCGTGGTCAATCTAGCCTTCAACTCTTGGAAATTTTTCTCACAAGCATCGAACCATTGAAACTTGAATGTGTTCTGAGTTAAATTAGTCAGCGGTGATGCAAGAGCAGAGAACCCCTCAACGAATCTTCAATAGTAACCGGCCAAACCCAAAAACTTTGGATTGCAGTCGGTTTCTTTGGCCTCGACCAACTCTTAACAGCTTCAATCTTTGCGGGATCAACATTAATACCCTCACTTGAGACCACATGCCCTAAGAATGCAACCGACTGTAACCAAACCTCACACTTAGAAAATTTGGCATATAACTTATTGTCCTTAAGTGTCTGCAAAGCTGCCCTCAAGTGATCGACATGCTCTTCCTGACTTCGTTAATACACCAAGATATCATCGATAAATACAATCACGAACGTGTCAAGGAAAGTCTTGAAAACCCGATTCATCAAATCCATAAAGGTTGTAGGAGCATTCGTCAACCCAAAGGACATAACTAAGAACTCAAAGTGTCCATAGCGAGTCCTAAAGGCTGTTTTAGGAATGTCCTTCTCTTTAATCTTCAACTGATAATAACCCGACCATAAATCAATTCTCGAAAAGTATTGAGCACCCTGTAACTGGTCAAATAAATAACTTATCCATGACAATGGATACTTGTTCTTAATCGTCACTTTATTTAATTGTCGATAATCAATACACATTCTGAGAGAACCATCTTTCTTCCTTACAAAAAGTATTGGTGCACCCCATGGTGAAGTACTTGTTTGGATAAAACCATTTTCAAGTAGATCCTTTAATTGTTCCTTCAACTCCTGCAACTCCGTTGGCGCCATACGATAAGGTGGAATAGATATAGGCTAAACGTTTTGCAACACATCTATTCCAAAATCAATAACTCGATCCGGTGGTATGCCAGGAAGCTTTTTCGGGAAGAACTCCAGATACTCATTAACTATAGGTACTGATTCAAGAGTGGGTACCTCGTTATTCGTGTCTGTAACCGCTACCAAATGATAGAAGCACCCCTCTGTGATCATTTTCTTCGCCTTAAGGTAGGAAATAAACCTACCTCGAGGCTCGAGAATATTCCCCTTCCATATATGAGTTAGTTCATTTAGAAATTCAAACTTGACTACCTTGGCACGACAATCAAGGCTAGCATAGCACTTAGATAACCAATCCATTCCCATGATAGCATCAAACTCAATCATCTCTAGCTCGATAAGATCCGTCGTAGTCTCTCGAACTTGGACTACAATCCTACAACCCTTATAGACACGGGAAGCAATAACAGAATCCCCAATAGGAGTAGAAACGAAAAAGGGCTCAAGTAATTGTTCTGGTTCTATCATAAAGTTTCATAGAGTGAGTTTTTGAGTTTTGAACATCGATTTGGAGTTGGATTTGAGTGAAACTAGTATGGTTTAAATGGGTTGTCAGATTTTATAAGTTCTGTCGAGTTCCGAGGTGCGGGCCCGGGTTAGACCTTTTGGTCAATTTTGGGCTTTTGATTAAGGATTTGACATTTATCATTTGGAATTATTTCCTTGGGCTTTATTTGATGTATTTGAGTTGCTTTTGGCTAGCTTCGAGCCGTTCAGAGATCGGTATGTGCGGGGTGGCATTTTGGAGCATCATTTGGCTTGCTCGGTATTGAATTTGACTTGTTCGAGGTAACTAACACTTCTAAACTTGGTGCTGAGGGTATGAAACCCCGAATTACGTGTTATGTGTTTGGTGTTGAGGTGACGCGCATGCTAGGTGAGGGGCGTGTGGGCGTGCACCGTATTAATTGTGACTCTACTATTTTTGTGGTACTATGTAGTTACCTGACCTTACCTGTAACCATGAAATTTCTAAGTACTTGAGCTATTGAGCTTTGATCCATGTTAGAAACCATGTCTAGGCTACATGCTTATTCTGTTGAGACCCACCGAGGTCATTTTCGCTGTTGAGTTATTTGCTTACATTGTATTTACATACTCAATCATACACATTCATATGCATATCATATCTCAGTCTCTGTTTCATATGTCTAATATCTCATTAGTATCGTCCTCATTATCTAGTATCTCAATGTCAATGGCACACATAGAGTTGGAATACATTGGGATGCCATCCACGAAAATGGTCATACCATCCCCGAATAGTTAGGCCAATGTATATAGTCAAGGATCCAAGATGGCTGTCATACCACTCCCGCACAGCTAGACAAGGCATATATATTTTTTTATTTATCTTTTTTTTCTTTTAATGGCCATCAGTCGAAAATTACTTTGTTATGTAATACATCAAAGATCAAAGAAGGTTGTTATACCGCTCCCGCACAACTAGACAAGACACTTTTATTTTCTTTATTCATCTTTCTCCAAACCAAGGGTACGCCATGAAAGCCTATCCCTAATGTACACGGAATATCATCCAACTATAATTCGAAACCAAGAGTAAATTTGATAATACACAAGTAACTAGGAACTCAATATACCTTGAAGTCACTCTATGTTAGCTAAAGCTCACCTCGACAGAGTCCAATCTACATAATATATCATACGAAAAAGGTCCAAAAATGCCATTACACTATGGGAAATAAAGCAGTAATACCCCTCGTTAATAGTGGGGCTCAAAAATGCCATTGTCACTCGGCACTAACGGACTCAGATTTGACTTAATTAAGCCTTTAAAATCTGATTTAAATTTAAATTATACCTATATCATAATTAAATCCCCCTACCATCTGTTTTCGCATATCCCCCTCCCCACCACATCCTTTGTTTTCAAAATTCTACGTAATTAAGAACCCAAAGTATCTATTTTTAATCACCCGCTCAAATCTCTTTCCCTTACCCCAATTGTGTTGACTAGGTTTCCGGTGACCCTAAAAACTTTTGTGGCTTCTTAAATTCTGATTTAGTGTTAATATTTTTTTTTGCGATCATCTTTCTCAATTCTTATCTTAATTAAACAAGAAAATATCTTATTGTTTCAATTATTTTTCGATCATCTTTCTCAATTTATCCATTTCTTCTCTGAATTTAAAAAGTAAATGATACTCTTCAGATTGGAAGGAATATTTCGAGGAAGAAGGAAGCTGATTATGAGACTGTACGTTGCTATTATTAATGTTGGAAGAGTAGCAAAGTTGAGGACAAAAAATTTCCTTTAGTTGGTCATCATTTTTCTGCTGTTGGGTTGCTTTGGTGTGTTCATGGTAGCATTTATGATGAAATGAACTAAATTGTATACTATTGTTTAGTTATCTTAGGACTTACCGTTGGTTCATGTTTGATATGTAATGCAATGTAAAGGCATTTTCTTAGTTGAATGAAAATTATCTTGTTTGCTGAAAAGTTTCCTTTTGTTTTTCTTGTACGTGGTAGAGTTACTTTTCAATTGGCCTTAATTTGTTGAAGGCAAGAGAATCAATAGATGTAAATACAAAACAACTGGTAGATACATTGAAAAAACAAACAAGTACAAGAAGGAGTGAAAAGTTAATTGGGCAAATAGTTTCATTCCATTTTTGTGGTTCCAATCTCAAGCAGTAATTCTATGCACCAGCAATAATTCAGAGAAGAAATTGAGAAAGATGATCAGAAAATAAGCTCTAACACTAAATCAAAATTGAAGAAGCCACATAAGTTTTAGGGGCACCGGGAACCTAGCATACACAATTGGGATAAGGAAAAGAGATTTGAGCGGGTGATTAAAAGTAGAGACTTTGGGTCCTTAATTACATGGGGTTTGGTAAAAAAAAAGGGTGGGGAGGGGATATGTGAAAACAGAGGGGAATTTAATTATGATAGGTGTAAATTTTTTAAATTTAAATCAGATTTTAAAGGCTTAATTAAGTCAAATCTGAGTTTGTTAGTGCCGAGTGGTATTTTTGGGCCAACTCAATCACGACAATAGCATTTTTGAACCCTACTATTAATGAGGGATATTATTGCTCTATTTCCTATAGTATAATGGAATTTTTGTACCTTTTTCGTATACCATATATGGGTAGTGAGTTAATACTCACATCCTAAAATCCCCAAATATTTTAACGCAAGATTGATCCATTACAAGATTCACCTCAAACAAGAATCCTTAGGTCCCCAAATTCTTCAAAATTAATTCTTATCTGTGGTCTATATCATAACCTATATATACTAAATACTTTCTCTTAAATATCAACATCATATATATATCTTGAAAGTGATAAAAATATTAGAGGGAGCTCATTGATACCTTACAGAGAAACTAGAGATGATTTTCGATCTCTTACTGTTGCTACCACTTGATCTTTAAGAACTTGATCGATTGCAAAATATCCACTCTACCCAAGCCCCTCCTTCGAATTTCCAGTAGCTAAAAGGGTAGAATGCGTACCTTAGCGTCAAGGAGAAGCTAAAAGAAGGTCTTGGTTCTCTCTCCCTTATTTTGTATTTATGAAAGGTAGTGAATGAGACCCCACAAGTATCCAGAATACCAGCAATACGGAGTATTCTCTGACACCTGTCCAAAAAGTCCTGAGCATCCTCTCTCTCTGTGCCACTGAAAGGTGGTGGCTGGAGTCTCCCAAACCTCTCCAACCTACGCTGATCATCCTCAGGCATAGCAGGAACCATATAATCCTGAGCAACTGCAACCGGCTGGGCTGTTCGTGCCTCCGGTGTCTGAAGTCCCTGAATAACTTGCCCGGGTGTGCGAGCGACGGGAGTCTGAGTGCCTCCCTTGGCCTGAGAAGTGGCTGCGGCTGTCGAAATAGACACCGCCTGAGCAAGGCCGGTACACTCTGTCAGAATCTGAGCTAGGGCCTCCTAAAGGCCTGGAATCACAATAGGCACAGGTGGTGCCTGAGCTGGTGCATCAACAACTGGAACATGGTCCTGATCTGGGACAACCGGTGGATCTGCAGGTACTGCCCCAACTGTTGTACGGGTTGCACCTCTGCCCCTACCACGGCCTCGACCTCTCGCGGCCCTAGCTGGTGCTACTGGTGGCTGGCCCTCCTGACTGGTAGCACGAGTCCTCACCATCTGTGAGAGAATGAAACAACAGATATTTAGTTACTAGAATCAATAGATTCGCATGACAAGAATTCAAGAATGTGGAGTTTCCTAAAGGTTCTGTAGCCTCTCGAAGATAAGTACAGACGTCTCTGTACCGATCCACAAGACTCTACTAAACCCGCTCATGACTCGTGAGACCTATGTAACCTAGGCTCTGATACCAATCTGTCACGACCAAAACTAACCCCCGTCGTGATGGCGCCTATCGTGGAACTAGGCAAGCCGACTCATTTCCAAAATAAATCGATATTTTAATTTCAAAGATAATTTCAATGTTATTTAACATAAAAACCTTTGTAAAGGAGTTCCAATCAAAGTAAAAGTGCGGAAGAAAAAGCCCGACATCGGGGTGTCACTAGTCATGAGCATCAACTACAATCTGTCTAACAATATCAAGGTTAACTAAGCCTGAAAAATAGCTAAATACAACTAGAGGACGATAAGAGGGAGAAGAGCAGGGGCTGCGATCGCCAAACAGCTACCTTGCTATCTCCAAGAAAATCTGCAACCAGAACAATCAATAACCGCTACCGTGTCCAACTACACCTGAATCTGCACACAAGGTGCAGGGAGTAACGTGAGTACGCCAACTCAGTAAGTACCAATAATAAATAAAGACTGAGTAGTAGTGATGAGCAATAAAGCATATAACGTTCATATCAGGAAATCTGAGTAAAATACCACATGCTTTTAAAATCAGGATTTGAATCAAAATATCTTGTTTAAACCCAGTTCCAGTAAATATCATTTAAAGATATTTTTCAACAATTTTCAAACAGAGTAAAAATGCAAAGATGAGCAAAAATGATGAAATCATAAACAGCCCCTCGGGCAAAACATCACTCATATACAGCCCCTCGGGCAAACCTCACAGTCACTCGTGCCACTCGGGCATGCCTCATAATCACTCTTGCCACTCGGGCATACCTCACAATCACTCTTGCCTCCGAATCACTCAGTACTTAGTACTCGGCACTCGCACTCAGTAGGTACCTGCGCTCACTGGGGGTGCGTACAAACTCCGGAGGGGCTCCTTCAACCCAAGTGCTATATCAAACCAAATCATGGCATAAATCACTGAGGCCCTCGGCCGATATCAAACATGTTGCGGCGTGCAACCCGATCCCATAAATATGCAACATGCAGCAGCGTGAAGCCCGGTCCCATAAATATCCTTACAAATCGGGCCCTCGGCCTTACTCAGTCATAAACCTCTCAAGCCACTCGGGCATTTCAATAAAATAGGGCATTCGGCCCAAAATATTTATATACATCAAAATAGAGTCATAAAACTGAGTTATGCTGTAAACAAGTATAACCATGACTGAGTATAGATTTTCAATCGAAAACAATGAGAGGATAGTAAGAAAAGACCCCTAAGGGTCGAAACAACACTTGCACATGGCCCAAATATGGCATTCAACCTAATTTACAGAAACTCTTTCTAAAACATATAAGTATCATAGAGTTTCAACAAAATATGCAACTTTACAGTTGCTACGGGACGGATCTAGTCATAAATCCCCAACGGTGCACGCCCACACGCCCGTCACCTAGCATGTGCGTCACCTCAAAATAGTAGAATAATATGAAATCCGGGGTTTCATACCCTCAGGACTAGATTTATAATCGTTACTTACCTCGAACCGGTCAAATCTCTACCCCGCAATGCTCTTGCCTCTGGACTCGGCCTCCAAATGCTCTGAATCTATTCACAATCAGTACAATACCATCAATATGCGCTAATGGAATGGATTTCACAAGAAAAGCTACAAAATTAAACCAAAGCCCGAAATTGGGCTCAAACCCGGCCCCCGGGCCCACATCTCAAAATCCGACAAAATTTACAAACCTAGAAAGCTCATTCACTCACGAGTCTAACCATACCAAATTCATCAAAATACGACATCATTTGGTCCTTCAAATCCTTAAATTACTTCGCCAAAAATCCCAAGCCCTAACCCCTCATTTTTCACTAATTACACGATTAAACAACGGGAAATCACCATATATACGAGTATTAGGGCTCAAGTAACTTATCTCAATGAAAACCTCCTTGATTCCCTCTTCAAATCTCTCCCAAAAGCTCCAAAACCGAATAGAAATGGTGAAGAATGCACCAAAATTTGCGAAGTGTGCAATATGTACCCTCTGCCCAGGCTTCTCGCACCTGCGGCCGTTTACTCGCACCCGCGCGACCGCACCTGCGGTCCAAGGAGCCACACCTACGCAACCTAATTATCCGCCAGTCTCCGCATCTACGTCAAATTCGTCGCACCTGCGAAGCTTGCACAACATCCCCTATCCGCATCTGCGCCCCATGTTTCACACCTGCGAGCTCGTAGATGCGACCTCCAACTCGCACCTGCTCAACCTGCCTAGCCCAGCATTGCCCGCACCTGCGAACTCCCCACGCGCACCAACGGCCTCACACCTGCGACTCTTTCTTACGCAGGTGCGAAAATAGCAGTAGCAACAGCTTCAACTGCATTTTTCCAACTTCGACAAATCCGTTAACCACCCGGAATAACCCCGAGGCCCTCGGGACCTCAACCAAAAATACCAACAAGTCATATATCAACATACCAACTTAGTCGAACCTTCGAATCACTCAAAAAAATATCAAATCATCAAATTACCCTCGGATTCAAGCCTAAGAACTTCTAAATTTCCAAATTCGGCAACCGATGCCGAAACCAACCAAACCACGTCCGAATGATCTCAAATTTTGCACACACATCACAAATGATACTACGAACCTACTCCAACTTCCAGAATTCCATTCCGACCCCGATATCAAATTTTCCACTGTCGACCAAAATCGCCAAATTTCTAACTTCGCCAATTCAAGCCTAATTCTACCACGAACCTCCAAATTTCATTCTGGACGCACTCCTAAGTCCAAAATCACCTAACGAAGCTAACAGAACCATCAGAATTCAAATCCGAGATAGTTTACACATAGGTCAACATCCGTTTGACTTTTTCAACTTAAGTTTCTACTTAAGAGACTAAGTGTCTCAATTCACTTTGAAACCAATCTGGTCCCGAACCAACTAACCCGATATAACATAATATAGCTGAATAACACAAAAAGAAGTAGAAATGGGGAAAAAGGGCTATAACTCTCGAAATGACCGGCCGGGTCGTTACATCCTCCCCCTCTTAAATATCTGTTCGTCCTCGAACTGGTCTAGAAACATACCTGGAGTCTCGAATAGGCATGGATATCTGCTCCACATCTCCCGCTCAGTCTCCCAGGTGGCCTCCTCCACAGGCTGACCTCTCCATTACACCTTCACTGAAGCTATATCCTTTGACCTCAACCTTCGAACCTGCCGATCCAAAATAGCCACCGGCTCCACATCATAAGTCATATCACCCTCCAAATGAACTGTGCTGAAATCCAAAACATGGGACGGATCTCTAATATACTTCCGGAGCATGGAAACATGAAAAACTTGATACACACTCGACAAGTTGGGTGGAAAGGCAAGCTTATAAGCCACCTCCCTAATCCTCTGAAGCACCTCAAAAGGCCCAAGGAACCGGGGGCTCAACTTGCCCCTCTTCCCAAACCTCATAACACCCTTCATCGGTGATACCTTCAGCAAAACCTTCTCCCAACCATAAAAGACACATCACGACTTTCCTATCCGCGTAGCTCTTCTGCCTAGACAACGTTGTCCGAAGCCACTCCTGAATCAATTTCACCTTATCTAATGCATCCTAGACCAAGTCTGTACCTAAGAGCCTAGCCTCACCCGGCTCAAACCATCCAACCGGAGATCTACACCTTCTCCCATATAAAGCCTCATACGGAGCCATCTGAATACTCGACTGATAACTATTGTTATATGCAAACTCTGCAAGTGGCAGAAACTGGTCCCATGAACCCCCAAAGTCAATGACACAAGCAAGCAACATGTCCTCCAATATCTGAATAGTGCACTCGGATTGCCCGTCCGTCTGAGGGTGAAAAGTTGTGCTCAATTCAACCTGAGTACCCAACTCTCGCTGCACGGTCCTCCAAAACTACGATGTGAACTAAGTACCCCTATATAAAATGATGGAAACTGGGACACCATGCAGGCGAACAATCTCTCAGATGTAAATCTCAGCCAACCACTCTGAAGAGTAAGTAGTGCCAACTGGAATGAAGTGCGCGGACTTGGTCAGCCGATCCACAATAACCCAAATAGCATCGAACTTCCTCGAAGTCCGTGGGAGCCCAACTACAAAGTCCATGGTGATCCGCTCCCACTTCCACTCTGGGATCTCTAACTCTCTGAAGCAAGCCACCCGGTCTCTGATGCTCATATTTAACCTACTGACAGTTGAGACACCGAGCCACTAACCCAACTATATCCTTCTTCATCTGCCTGCACCAATAGTGTTGTCTCAAATCCTGGTACATCTTCACAGCACCCGGATGGATGGAATACCGCAAGCTATGGGCCTCCTCAAGAATCAACTCTCGAAGCCCATCTACATTAGGAACACATACCCGGCCCTGCATTCTCAGCACGCCGTCATCACCAATAGTCACATCCCTAGCATCACCTCTCCGAACCTTGTCCTGAAGAACGAGCAAATGGGGGTCATCATACTGATGCTCCCTTATACGATCATAAAGAGAAGACCTGGAGACCACACAAGCCAATACCCGACTAGGCTCCGAAATATCCAATATGACAAGCTGGCCCGCTAAGGCCTGAACATCCAATGCCAAAGTTCTTTCTACTGCTGGAAGATATGCTAAACTCCCCAAACTCTCTGCCCGGCAACTCAAAGCATCGGCCACCACATTGGCCTTCCACAGATGGTACAAAATAGTGATATCATAGTCCTTAAGAAGCTCCAACCATCTCCACTGATGCAAATTAAGATCCTTCTGCTTTATCAGGTACTGCAGACTCCAGTGATCAGTATAGATCTCATAATGAACCCCATACAAATAATGGCGCCAAATCTTCAAGGCGTGAACAATGGCTGCTAACTCAAGATCATGGACAGGATAGTTCTTCTCATAGGTCTTCAACTGGCGCGAGGCATAGGCGATCACCCTACCCTCCTGCATCAAAACACAACCAATGCCTATCCTCGAGGCATTACAATACACGGTGTAAGAACCTGAAGCTGATGGCAGAACTAACACTGGAACTGTGGTCAAAGTAGTCTTGAGCTTTTGAAAGCTCTCCTCACACTCATCCGACAGCTCTCCTCACACTCATCTGACCACTTGAATGGAGCACCCTTTTGGGTAAATTTGGTCAAGGGCGATGCAATAGATGAAAATTCCTCCACAAAGCGACGGTAGTAACCCGCCAAACCAAGAAAGCTCCTAATCTCCATGGCTGAGGACGGTCTTGGACAACTCTTCACTGCCTCTATCTTCTTCGAGTCCACCTGAATACCCCTACTGGACACCACGTATCCCAAGAATGCTACTGAACTGATCCAAAACTCATATTTGGAGAACTTTGCATAAAGCTTCTCCTCCCTCAATCTCTGTAATACAATCTTCAAATGCAGAGTGTGCTCCTCCTGGCTACGAGAGTACATCAGGATGTCATCAATGAATACAACAACGAATGAGTCCAAATAGGGCTGGAATACACTGTTCATCAAATGCATGAACGCTGCTGGGGCATTGGTCAACCTAGAAGACATCACCAAGAACTCATAATGGCCATATCGGGTCCTGAAAGCTGTCTTAAGAATATCTGAATCCCGAATCTTCAGCTGGTGATAACCGGACCTCAAATCAATCTTGGAGAACACCCTCGCTCCCTGAAGTTGGTTGAATAAATCATCAATACGAGGCAAAGGATACTTATTTTTGACTGTGACCTTGTTCAACTGCCTGTAATCAATACACATTCTCATGGAACCATCCTTCTTCTTCACAAATAGAACCGGTGCACCCCAAGGTGATACACTAGGCCAAATAAACCTCTTATCAAGGAGTTCCTGAAGCTGTTCTTTCAATTCCTTCAACTCCGTCGGTGCCATACGATACGGTGGAATAGAAATGGGGCTGAGTGCCCGACACCAAATCAATACCAAAGTCAATATCCCTGTCAGGCGGCATCCCCGGCAGGTCTGCAGGAAACACATCCAGAAAATCACGTACCACCGGAACAAAATCAATGACAGGAGTCTCTGCACTAACATCCCTCACAAAAGCCAAATAAGACAGGTAACCCTTCTCAACCATGCGCTGAGCCTTCAAATATGAAATCACCCTACTTGGTACATAATCTACAGAACCGCTCCACTCAACCCTCGGAATTCCCGGCATAGCCAATGTCACCATCTTAGCGTGACAATCTAGAATAGTATGACATGAAGATAACCAGTCCATACCCAATATCACATCAAAGTCGACCATACTGAGCAGCAAAAGGTCCACTTGGGTATCCAGACCTCCAATAGTCACCACACATGACTGATATACGCGGTCCACAATAAAAGTATCGCCCACAGGAGTAGATACATGTACAGATGAAACTAAAGACTCACGGGGCATATCCAGAAAATAGGCGAAATATGAAAAAACATATGAATACGTGGAACCAGGGTCAAATAATACTGAAGCATCTCGGTGACAAACTGAGACAATACCTGTAATCACAACATCTGAAACAATAGCGTCTGGTCTGGCAGGGAGGGCATAAAAATGAGCCTGGCCACCCCCTGATCTGCCTCCCCATCTAGGGCGACCCCTAACTGACTGACCTCCACCCCGAGCTGACTGGGCGGGTGGTGAGGTAACTGGTGCTGAAGTTGGAGGTTGACTCCTCTACTGAGATAGACCTCCATGACGATGAGGACAATGCCTCCACATATGACCAAGCTCCCCACACTCAAAACAACTTCCTGGCGCTAGTGGAGGAAACTGAAGGGAACCCCTAGCACCAGGATGACTGGTAGAAGAACCTGGCATGGAAGAGCCCTGAACAGGTAGAGCACGGGGCGAACTCTGAGCTGGAAGGGCACTAAGTGATGAGTGGCCCTAATGATAACTGTGATAACCAAGGCCAGATGATGCACGCCGATGAAATGGCCGAGCTAACTGAGCCTGTCTGAAATGACGACCTCTACCATGCTAGAACTGACCCACAAAAGGAGCACCGCTGAATCCACCCTGACCACGAGGCCTCTTGGCCTCCCTCTTAATCCTCTCCTGACCGCGAACCATCTCAATCTGCCGAGCAATATCAACAACCACATCAAAAGTAGCACCTGAAACCCTCTCTCTAGTCACGAGCAATTGTAGCTGATAAGTGAGACCATTAATAAACCTCATGATCCTCTCCCTGTCGGTGGGAACCAACCAGATAGCATGACGGGCCAACTCAGAGAACCGCATCTCATACTGTGTCACAGACATATCACCCTGGCAAAGCCGTTCAAACTGTCTACGCAACTCCTCTCTGTGGGATCGAGGCACGAACTTCACCAAAAAGACCACGGAGAACTGCTGCTAAGTAAGGGGTACTGTGCCAACAGGCCTACACCACTCGTAAGTCTCCCACCATATGCGTGCAGCCCTAAAAAACTGAAAGGTAGTGAATGAGACCCCACAAGTCTCCAGAATACCAGTAGTATAAAGTATCCTCTGACACCTGTCCAAAAGGTCCTGAGCATCCTCTCTCTCTGTGCCACTGAAAGGTGATGACTCGAGTCTCCCAAACCTCTCCAACCTACGCTGATCATCCTCAGGCATAGCAGGAACCACATAATCCTAAGCAACTGCAACCGGCTGGGCTGGTGGTACCTCCGGTGTCTGAAGTCCCTGAATAACCTGCTCGGGTGTGCGGGCGATGGAAGTCAGAGTGCCTCCCCTGGACTGAGAAGTGGCTGCGACCGTCGAAATAGAGACCGCCTGAGCAAGGCCGGTACATGTTGTCAGAATCTGAGCTAGGGCCTCCTGAAGGCCTGGAATCACAATAGGCACAGGTGGCGCCTGAGCTGGTGCATCAACAATTGGAACCCGGTCCTGATCTGGGACAACCGATGGATCTGCAGGTACTGCCCCAACTACTATACGGGTTGCACCTCTTCCCTTACCACGTTCTCTACCGCGGCCTCGGCCTCTTGCGGCCCTGGCTGGTGGTACTGGTGGCTGGACCTCCTGACAAGTAGCACGAGTCCTCTCCATTTGTGAGAGAATGAAACAATAGATGTTTAGTTACTAGAATCAACAGATTCGCACGACAAGAATTCAAGAATGTGGAGTTTCCTAAAGGTTCTGTAGCCTCTCAAAGATAAGTACAGACATCTCTGTACTGATCCGCAAGACTCTACTAAACCCGCTCATGACTCGTGAGACCTATGTAACCTAGGCTCTGATACCAATCTGTCACGACCCAAACTAACCCCTATCGTGATGGCGCCTATCGAGGAACTAGGCAAGCCGACTCATTTCCAAAACAAACCGATATTTTTATTTCAAATATAATTTCAATGTTATAACGTAAAAACCTTCGTAAAGGAGTTCCAATCAAAATAAAAGTGTGGAAGGAAAAGCCCGACATCGGGGTGTCACTAGTCATGAGCATCTACTACAATCTGTCTAACAATATCAATTCTAACTCAGCCTGAAAAATAGCTAAATACAACTAGAGGAAGATAAGAGGGAGAAGAGCAGGGGCTGCGATCGCCAAACAGCTACCTTGCTATCTCCAAGAAAATCTGTAACTAGAACAATCAATAACCGCTACCGTGTCCAGCTACACTTGAATCTGCACACAAGGTGCAGGGAGTAACGTAAGTACGCCAACTCAGTAAGCAACAATAATAAATAAATACTGAGCAGTAGTGACGACCAATAAAGCATATAACGTTCATATCAGAAAATCTCAGTAAAATACCACATGCTTTTAAAATCAGGATTTGAATCAAAACATCTTGTTTAAACCCAGTTCTAGTAAAAATAATTTAAAGATATTTTTCAACAGTTTTCAAACAGAGGAAAAATACAAAGGTGAGCAAAAATGATGAAATCATAAACAGCCCCTCGGGCAAAACATCACTCATATACAGCCTCTCGGACAAACCTCACAGTCACTGGTGCCACTCGGGCATGCCTCACAATCACTTTTGCCACTCGGGCATACCTCACAATCACTCTTGCCACTCGGGCATACCTCCGGAGGGGCTCCTTCAGCCCAAGCACTATATCAAGCCAAATCATGGCATAAATCACTCAGGCCCTCGGCCGATATCAAACATGTTGGGGCGTGCAACCCGATCCCATAAATATGCAACATACTACGGCATGCATCCCGATCCCATAAATATCCTCACAAATCAGGCCCTCGGCCTCACTCAGTCATAAACCTCTCAAGCCACTCGGGCATTTCATTAAAATAGGGCATTCGGCCCAAAACATTTATATACATCAAAATAGAGTCATAAAACTGAGTTATGCAGTAAACAAGTATAACCATGACTGAGTATAGATTTTTAATCGAAAATAATGAGAGGATAGTAAGAAAAGGCCCCTAAGGGTCCAAACACCACTGGCACATGGCCCAAACATGGCATTCAACCCAATTTACAGAAACTCTTTCTAAAACATATAAGTATCATATAGTTTCAACAAAATATGCAACTTTACAATTGCTACGGGACAGACAAAGTCACAAATCCCCAACGGTGCACGCCCACACGCCTGTCACCTAGCATGTGCGTCACCTCAAAATAGTAGAATGATATGAAATCCGAGGTTTCATACCCTCATGACTAGATTTACAATCGTTACTTACCTCGAACCGGTCAAATCTCTACCCCGCAATGATCTTGCCTCTGGACTCGTCCTCCAAATACTCTGAATCTATTCACAATCAGTACAATACCATCAATGCACGCTAATGGAATGAATTCCACAAGAAAAGCTACACTATTAGACCAAAAATTGAAATTGGGCTCAAACCCGGCCCCCGGGCCCACGTCTCGAAATCCGACAAACTTTACAAAACTAGAAAGCTCATTCACTCATGAGTCTAACCATACCAAATTCATCAAAATTCGACATCATTTGGTCCTTCAAATCCTTAAATTACTTCTCCAAAAATCTCAAGCCCTAACCCCTCATTTTTCACTAATTACATGATTAAACAACGGGAAATCACCATATATACGAGTATTAGGGCTCAAGTAACTTACCTCAATAAAAAACCCCTTGATTCCCTCTTCAAATCTCTCCCAAAAGCTCTAAAACCGAATAAAAATGGTGAAGAATGCACCAAAATTCGCGAAGTGTGCAATATGTACCCTCTGCCCAGGCTTCTCGCACCTGCGGCCATTTACTCGCACCCGCGCGACCGCACCTGCGGTCCAAGGAGCTGCACCTGCGCAACTCACTTATCCGCCCAATCTCTGCATCTGTGTCAAACTCGTCGCACCTCCACATGGCGCGCCTCATCTGCGAAGCCTGCCCAGCATCCCCTTTCTGCATCTGCGCCCCAGGTTTTGCACCTGCAGGCTCGCAGATGCGACCTCCAACTCGCACCTGCGCAACCTGCCTATCCTAGCATTGCCCGCACCTGCGAACTCCCCACGCGCACCAGCGGCCTAATCGCACCTGCGACTCTTTCTTCCGCAGGTGCGAAAATAGCAGTAGCAGCAGCTTCAGCTGTATTTTTCCAAGTTTGACAAATCCGTTAACCACCCGGAATCACGCCGAGGCCCTCGGGACCTCAATCAAAAATACCAAGAAGTCATATATCTACATACCAACTTAGTCGAACCTTCGAATCACTCAAAACAACATCAAATCATCAAATTACCCTCGGATTCAAGCCTAAGAACTTCTAAATTTCCAAATTCGGCAACCGATGCCGAAACCAACCAAACCACGTCCGAATGATCTCAAATTTTGCACACACATCACAAATGACACTACGAGCCTACTCCAACGTTCGGAATTCCATTCCGACCCCTATATCAAATTTTCCACTGCCGATCAAAATCGCCAAATTTCCAACTTTGCCAATTCAAGCCTAATTCTACCACGAGCCTCCAAATCTCATTCCGGACGCACTCCTAAGTCCAAAATTACCTAACGGAGCTAACGGAACCATCATAATTCAAATCCGAGATCGTTTATATATAGGTCAACATCCGATTGACTTTTCCAACTTAAGTTTCTACTTAAAAGACTAAGTGTCTCAATTCACTCTGAAACCAATTCGGTCCCGAACTAACTAACCCGATATAATATAATATAGCTGAATAACACGAAAAGAATTAGAAATAGGGAAAACAGGGCTATAACTCTCGAAACGACCAGTCGCGTCGTTACATCAAGGAATTAAAATATTAATTTAATAACTAAATATAATTTTACATAAGACATGTGGTATACTGCCAAAATGTTCAGCAGTGGTCACGTGAGGGACTAAGTTCCCACTCTAAGAATAATTAAAACCTTGTTGGTCCCACCACCATTTATACTCATATTTCTTCTTATATGCTTCATTAATTAACACTTATGTAATGTTTATAATCATAAAAATTGCCGCTACAAATTAATTTAAAAACCTCGAACATGACTGCGGTCTCACTATTTTATTATTCTTCCGAGTTATATACCAAATAATTGTATCTATGTTCTAACTATTTTTTTTCATAACTAAACGTGACATCCTATACCCATTTGTGTCACTAAAATTATGTTAATAAGCTAGTAATTAGCCTATTTAAATCCAAAGATTCATTGGACTTTACAAGGTCATTTTTAATGGGCTGACAAAATTTTTGACAATTCAAGTCCGTTTTCCCTGACCCATACAGATGGCATGGGCAATAACACACGAAAATCTGGTAATCAGGCGAAATTCTAGTTTTATGGCCGTAAAATGCCAAAAATGGAGGAACGGTCATGGCGAGACAATGACCGTTGTTCCTTTGGTCATTTTTGATAGGCCGACAAAATTCTAGGCGATTTGAGTCTGGTCGCCTAGACCCATGCAGATGGCTAGGGCTATAGCACACGAATATTTGAGAATCAGGCAAAATTCTAGTTTTATAGCCCGAAAACGCCAAAAATTGACAAACGATCATGGTGAGGCTTTGCCTATTATTCCTTAGGTCATTTTTTGATGGGTCGTAAAATGTTTAGGTGATTCAGATCCGTTCTCTTGGACCCATGCGAATGGCATGGGATATAGTACACAAAAATCTAAGAATCAAGAGGAATTCCAGTTATATGGCCCTAAAATGCCAATAAACGAGGAACGGTCATGGCAAGGCGATGACTATTGTTCCTTAGTCATTTTTGATAGGTCGGCAAAATTTTAGGTGATTTGGGTCTGGTCGCTCGGACCCACGCGGATGGCGTGGGCTATAGCACACGAAAAATCTAAGAATCAGGCGGAATTTTAGTTTTATGGCCTTAATACGACAAAAAAGAGGAACGATCATGACAAGATGATGACTATTAATCCTTAGGTCATTTTTGATGGGGCGACAAAATTTCAAGCTATCCAGGTCCGATTGTTCGGACCCATGCAGAAGGTGTGAGCTATAGCACGCAAAAAATCTGGGAATCGGGAAAATTTCTAATTTTTGGCCCTAAAACATCAAAAAATGAGGAACGATTATGGAGAGGTGGTGACTATTTTTCCTTAGGTCATTTTTATGGACCGAAAAAAATTTAGGCGATCCGGGTAGATAGCGTGGGCTATAACGGGCTAAATTCTAGTTTTATGGCCCTAAAATACCAAAAAATGAGAAACGGTCATGGCGAGGCAATAACTATTATTCCTTAGCTTGTTTTTTATGGTCCGAAAAAATTTTAGGCGATCCAGGTCCGGTCGCCCATACCCATGCAGATGGCGTGGGCTATAGCATACGGAAATTAGGGAATCGAGCCGAATTCCAGTTTTATGGCCCTAAAACGCCAAACAATGAGGAACAGTCATGGCGAGACGATGACTATTGATCCTTAGGTCATTTTTGAAGGGCTGAAAATATTTTAGGCGATCCAGGTTTGGTCGCCTCGACCCATACATATGGCATGGGCTATAGCACACGAAAATTGAGGAATTAGGCGAAATTCTAGTTTTATGGCCCTAAAATGATTTTTAAAAAAAAGGAATGGTCATGGCGAGACGATGGCTATTGTTCCTTAGGTTATTTTTTTGATGGGACGATAAAATTTTAGGTGATCCGGGTCCGGATTCAGACCAATGCAGATTGTGTGGGCTATAGCATACGAAAATCCAGAAATCGGGGGGAATTTCGGCCCCAAAACGCCAAAAAACAGGGAAGAGCCACGGCGAGGCGATGACTACTGTTCTTTAGGTCATTTTTGATAGGCCAACAAAATTTTACGCGTTCCGAGTCGAGTCTCCCGGTCTCATGTAGATGGCATGACCAATAACACACACAAATCTAGGAATCGGCCGAAATTCAAATTTCATGGCCCTAAAATGCCAAAAAACAAGGAACTGTCATGGTAAGGTGATGACTATTATTCATTAAGTCATTTTTTATGGGCCGACAAAAGTTTGGGCGATCCGGGCCCAATCGTCCGGACCCATGCAGATGGCGTAGGCGATGTACACAAAAATCTACGAATCGGGCGAAATTCTAATTGTATGGCCCTAAAACGCTAAAAACGAGGAACGGTCTTGGTGAGGCGATGAATATTGTTCCTTAGATCATTTTTCATTGGATGAAAAAAATTTAGGCAATCCAGATCCGGTCATCCGGAGCCATGCAGATGGCGTGGGCTATAGCACCAAAAATCTGGGAATCAGGCAGAATTCCAATTTTGTGGCCCTAAAGCGCCAAAAATCGTGGAAAGGTCAAGGCAAAGCGATGAATATTGTTCCTTAGGTCATTTTTGATGGGCCGGTAAACTTTTAGGCGATCCGAGTCTGGTCGTCCAGACTCATGCATATGGCGTGGGCTATAGCACACGAAAATCAGGGAATCGGGCGGGTTTCTAGTTTTATGGCCCTACAACGCCAAAAATCGAGGAACGGTTATGGCGAGGCGATGGTTGTTGTTCCTTAAGTCGTTTTTGATGGGCCGACCAAATTTTGGACGATACGGGTCTGGTCGTCCGGACCCATGCATATGGCGTGTGCTATAACACACGAAAATTAATCAGGCAGAATTCAAGTTTTATGGTCCTAATACGCCAAAAACACCAGGAACGGTCATGGTAAGACGATGGCAGTTGTTCCTTAGGTCATTTTTGACGAATCAGTAAAATTTTAGGCAATCTGGGCCCGGTTGCCAGGGTCCATGTAGATGGCGTGAGCTATAGCACACAAAAATTTGGGAATTGAGTAGAATTCTAGTTTTATAGTCCTGAAACGGTAAAAAATGAGGAACGGTCATGACGAGGTGATGAATATTGTTACTTAGGTCATTCTTGATGGGCCGTAAAAATTTTAGGCGATCTAGATCCGGTCGCCTAGACTCATGCAAATAGCAGGGTTATATCACACAAAAATCTCGGAATTGGGCGGAATTCTAATTTTCTGGCCCTAAAACGTCAAAAAATGAGGAACAATCATGACAAGATGATGACTTTTATTCCTTAGGTATTTTTGATGGGCCAGCAAAAATTTTGACGATTCGAGTCTGGTCACCCGAACCCATGTAGGTGGCGTGGGCTATAGCATACGAAAATTTGGGAATGGGGCGAAATTCTAATTTTATGGCCCTAATTCATAAAACGAGGAACGGTCATGGCGAGGCGATGACTATTGTTTGTTAGATCATTTTTTATGGTCCGACAAAATTTAGGAGATTCGGATCTGGTCGCCCTAATCCATGCGGATGAGTGGGCTATAGCACACGAAAATCAGAAAATCTGGCGGAATTCCAATTTTATGGCCCTAGAACGCCAAAAAATGAGGAATGGTCATGGTGAGGAAATGACTATTGTTCCTTAGGTCATTTTTTATGGGCCTGCAATATTTTTGGAGATTCGGGGTTGGTCGCCCCGAATTCATGCAGATGGCATGGACTATGGCACGAAAATCTAGGAATCGTTCAGAATTCCTATTCTATGACCCTAAAACGCCAAAAATGAGGAACAATCATGCTGAAGGGATGGCTATTGTTCATTAGGTCGTTTTTTATGGACCTGCAAATTTTTATGAGATTCGGGTCCGGTCGCCCGGATTCATGTTGATGACGTGGGCTATATCACCCGAAAATCTGGGAATCGTCCTGAATTCCTGTTTTATTGCCCTAAAACGCCAGTAATCGCGGTAGGTCATGGCAAAACAATGACTGTTGTTCTTTAGGTCTTTTTTTATGGGCCCGCAAAATTTTAGGTGTTTCGGGCCCGATCGCACCTATTCATGGAGATGACATATACTATAGCATATAAAAAACTAGGAATCATCCAGAATTCTTGTTTTATGGTCCTAAAACGCCAAAAAATAAGAAACGATCATGGCGAAAAATGACTATTGTTAATGAGGTCGGTTTTGAAGGGCCCAACAAAAATTTAGGAGATTCGGAATCATTCGCCCGAATTCATGCAGATGACATGGACTATAGCAAATACGACTTGTAAAATTGATAAATACGGCTTATAAATCACATTCACTGATTGCGATCTATAAATCGCACACTTTGATTGCGACTAATAAATCGCATTCCATGATTGCTATTAATAAATCGCAGTGAGTGATTGCCATTTGCGTGTTGCATTTAGCAAATGGCGGAAAGCTCCTTAAAAACCTGTCAAGATAGCGGCAATTAACGTCAAAATGTCATAAATAGGAAACACAGTCACAACATCGCCAGTAAAAACAAAAATATAATATCGATTAATACTAGTACTTTTGGTCCCTCAATTATTAATACTTCTGACTTTAGTGCTTGTAATATTTGAACCCAGTATTTTTTTTTATATATAAAATGCATATATATATATATATATATATATATATAATGCAAATGTTTCCCTGTTGATAGACCTAACAGTCTTAAGGGTGTTTTCGCAAGCTTAAGCAGACACAGTTACTCTGTAGTTTTTTGACACAGCTTAGCAAAAACAAATGTTAAATTCGAATCCATTGTTGAATAAATCAAGTTTAAATCTTTGGATCTGTTTCTATTTGCAAGAACAAGTTTACTTGACCGCGTCCGACTTGAAAGCTTTATAGTCGAAGCTGAGTCTACACTCCACTAACTCAAGCATCCTATTCTTCAAACCTTCCCATAATCCAAAATATTTAAGTAAGTGGCATTGTAATAACTAAAATGAAAGACAGACTAATCAAGAAATTCTCCAATAACAAACCCAACGGATTTTTACAAGTGAGGTTTCGGAAAAGTAGGGTGTACACAAATTTTACCCATATACTAAAAGGACAGAAAAGTTATTTTCGTTAGACCAATAACCAAAAAAAGAAAAAAGAAAAAAAAAAGAGAGAGAAAGAGCTATTAAAAGATTTAGCACCTGAAGGGAAAAGAATGGAATTCTTTGTTTCGGCTTTCTAGAATTAATTTTTTTGGTGAGAGGTAGTTTTTGTTTAGTTAATTAATTTAAAAAATATTTTTTATTATCAAATTAATGTTTGATCAAGCGTTTCAAAAAATAGCTTTTTCTTTTTCTTTTCTTCTAAATATTTGACCAAATTTTAAAAAAATATCTTTGGCCAAAAGAAGCTTTGGCAAAACATACTAATAATGTTGTATGATTAACTAATAAAATTTAAAAAGAAAAAGAGTTGAAATATCTCGACACGTGCTATCCTGTCAACATGAATTGGCAAGGATAACTTTTATTAATAGGAGAAAAAGTACAACATGAAAAATCAAAAGTTGTTCAAAAAATAAAAAACAAAAGAAAAGAAGATGTAAAATATGATCTTTCTTCTTTTTCTCATTTTGTCTAATTAACTTTCTAGTATGAATTGGGACTGAAACAGGTTTTAGTCAACTTGGGGTTGTTGGACAACATTTTCAAGATTGCAAAAAAAAAAAAAAAAAAAAAAAAGGTTGATTGAAAATTCTAGCCAACCACCAGGCTTTTGACAATTTCAATTGTTCCTTATTTTATAAAGACAATTATTTAATTCATCTTTAGCAGAAATATTAAGTCAGTATTCAGTAACTATCTTTTCTTGAATTTTCATTACAAATAAATCCCACTAGTGCTTTGTCAAGTATATCTTGGAGCAAGTTCAGTTGCACATTTATTAAATTTATTAAGGTTGCACATTTATTAAATTTATTAAGTTGTCCTTATTTGACAAAAAGCTTTAATATATTGTAAAGCTATTTGAAAATCGGAATCAGATTTCTGACCTCAGTTATTATGTAATTGAATGAGAGATTGAAAACGTATACAAAAAGAAAGAAAGCTATCAAAATTTCAACTCTATGTACTGTAATTATGGGCTTTGTTGTGCGGACTCTTCAAAATATTATCGTACTCGTGTTGGATCCATCAAAATGTACTATTTTTGAAGAATTCAACACTTTAAAAACGTATAAAAGTATACTTTGAAAAAGAAAACTCCTAAACTCATTCGAAAACAAGATAAATCAACTGAAATCTGTTAAGCAATAAATACTCCATAAGGGAAGAGGTTTACACATTTAAAAAATAAGGCTTTCAATTTTTTTTTCTCCTTAGTTTTTCGACGAGGGAAAACAAAAGTGTTGGAAATAAAAGCTTTTCTAGCTCTCACAATACACAAGGAGGAAATAAATATAAATGAGCATCATTCCCAATCGGAGTACGACTTACGAATTGTGAATGCGGATGCCGAGTTCGAGCTGGACAAATATAAACAAACAAACAAAAGTAAGAGGAGGTTTTTTAAGCTTATAAGCTGGTCAAACTAGCTTATAAATATTTTTTGGTTTATTTATGTGTTTGGTAAAGTTAAAAGTGCTTATAAGCCAAAAATAAGTCAAAAGCCATAAGCTGGTTACCCCCAGCTTATGAATTTTTAGCTTATAAGCACTTTAAGTTTGACCAAGATTTTTATTATTTTATCTCTAAAATATTCCTTTTCAAAACAAAACTCCTACATCGATATCATTGCCTCAAGTATTTTTTCAACCTAAACCCCATGTCTCTTCAAGTTTGCAATTCTCATTGACTATTTTAGGTAAGCAAATTCTCTATTCCTTTACATATTTGTATTTATGTGATTTTGTATAAATCTTTGAACTGTATGTAATAAACGAGGACATATCAAATTTTTGGTGTATTGGTTTCAAAGTGTTGTGGTGATGAAGACAGTGCTTCTCTTAAAATATATTATCCTATTTAGATTTTTTTTTTACTGAGAAACTTTTGTCAATTTATTAATTATTATAACTTATGATTATATGCTTATCATAAAATAAATTATATTTATCATAAAAAGTATCTTATTTAATTACAATTGTATTTAAAATAAAATGATAAATAGAATATTTTGTATTTGAATCGATCTAGAATCTAAAATTTTGAAGAAATTATGTCCTTATAAGTGTAAACAGTTCTAAGGTTATTCAAGTTATTTTAACAGAAAAAGAGCTTATCAGAACTATTTTATCAAATACCGTAGCAATTTATTATCAATTTCAGCACTTGTATCCAAACACGTAACTGTTTATTTATTAAATCAATTTCAGCACTTAAAAATGCTTTTCAGCATGTAATGCTTATCAGCTACTTCAAATCAGCTAATCCAAACGGGCTCTAAGTCTTGAGAATGTCCGATTTGAAGAACGGTGGAAGACGGAGGAATTGAGGTTGTTGACGTTTAGTTAACAGAAAAGGGTCGGTCCTAAGTTAAATCGAGTGAGGTAATGCGTCGAGCATTTACCCGACTTGTACATCGCATTCAGTAGTTGCGACTTATAAAGCTCATTCAGGGTGTGTTTGGTATAACGGAAAATATTTTTCGCGGAAAATATTTTCTTGAAAAACAAGTAGAAATCTTACTCATTTTTCGGTGTTTGATTCGCAAATTAAGGAAAATAACTTCTCAAGAGTATTCATAAATAATTTAGATACAATAAACATGAAGCAATAAACTTTCGAACCAACAACCTTCCTAACCCACAAATTTCATAAACTTCCGAACCGCTAAACTTTTGAACATGTAAACTCTATAATTTCTAAATTCGCAAACTTCCAAACATATAAACCTTCGAATTCATAACTTTGGAGCTGTAACGATCCGGCCGGTCGTTTTGAGAGTTGTAGCCCTGTTCCCTCATTTACTGCTCATTTTGTACTTTATAGTTGTTATGTGACTTGTCAAGGTAATCGGTTCTGGTCCGGTCAGGTTTTGGAAGGAAATGAGACACTTAGTCTCATGGTTGAAAGCTTAAGTTGAAATGGTTGACATGATGTTGGCTTATACGTAAACGACTCCGGAATGGAGTTTGGATATTTTCGTTAGCTCCGTTGGGTGATTTTGGACTTAGAAGCATGTCCTGATTGTTATTTGGAGGTCCGTAGTAGAATTAGGCTTGAAATGACGAAAGTTGGATTTTTGAAAAGTTTGACCGGAAGTGAACTTTTTGATATCGGAGTTAGATTCCAGTTCCGAAAGTTGGAGTAGGTTGTGTGCAAAATTTGGGGTCAATTGGACGTGATTCGATAGGTTTCAGCGTCATTTGTAGAAGTTGGAATTCCTTAGTTTCAATAGACTTGAATTAGGGTGTAATTCATATTCTTGATGTTGTTTGATGTGATTTGAGGGCCCGACTAAGTTCGTATCGTGTTTTAAGACTTGTTGGTATGTTTGGTTTGAGGTCTCGAGGGCCTCCGGTTGATTCCAGATGGTTAACGGATCAATTTTGAACTTGATGTTATGGCTGAAGTTTTCTGGTGTCTCTGATCTGGTTTCCTTGTACGCGATCGCATAGGTGTAACGATTCGGCCGATCATTTTGAGTTTATAACCCAGTTCCCCTATTTACTGCTCAATTTATGCTTTACAGTTATTTTATGACTTACCTGGTTAGTTGGTTCGGGTCCGAAAGGATTTCGGGGTGAAATGAGACACTTAGTCTCATAATTGAAAACTTAAGTTGAAAAAGTTAACCGGATGTTGACTTATGTGTAAACGACCTCAAATTTGAATTCTGATGATTCCAATAGCTCCGTATAGTGATTTAGGACTTAGGAGCGTGTCCGAAAGATTATTTGGAGGTCTGTAGAGGAATTAGGCTTGAAATGGCGAAAGTTAAATTTTTGAAAAGTTTGGCCGGGGGGTAAACTTTTTGATATCGGGGTCGAAATCCGATTCTGGAAATCTGAATAGGTTTGTTATGTCATTTATGACTTGTGTGCAAAATTTGAGGTCAATCGGACGTGATTTGATAGGTTCCGATGTCGTTTGTAGAAATTGGAAGTTTCAAAGTTCATTAGGCTTGAATCTATGTGTGATTCTTGTTTTTAGTGTTGTTTGATGTGATTTGAGGCCTCGAGCATGTTCGTGTTATGTAATGGGACTGGTTTCTACGATTGGACGGGGTCCCGGGGCCTCGGGTTTGATTCGGGGTGGTTCCGGACCAAGTTTGGGTGTTTTGATGATGCTGGTTGTTGGTTCTGGTATTGTTCTTCGCATTCGTGAGGAGCCTCTTGTGTTCGCGAAGAAGTATTTTGATGTTGGGACTTTGTTCTTCGCGTTCGCGAAGAGGCTCTTGCGTTCGCGAAGAAGGAATGTTTGTTGTCCGTCATCTGACTTTGGAGGCTCATATCTCGCAATCTATAAGGAATTTAAAGTAGATCCTAAATAAAAGTTGTAGTCCTTTGCATCTAGTTTTGCAAAAAGGTAAACTATTTGTCATTTGGAGTGGTGTACAAACAGTTATGGTGGATATACTACAGGCTGTCTGGGAAGAATTTGAAAATCTTTGTTTCACAGGGCTGATTTTGGAAGCGTATATCTAGTAATCTATAAGGAACTGGAAGATGAGCAACAAATAAAGTTGTAGCACTTTGTGTTTAGTATTCAGAAAAGTAAACCATTTGCCAGTTGGAGTTGTGTACCAAATGTTATGGTGGATACACTACGGGCTGTCTGGGAAGAGCTTGAAAATCTCTGTTGCACAGGGCTGACTTTGAAAGCGTATATCTCACAATCTATAAGGAATTGGGAGATGAGCAACAAATGAAAGTTATAGCCCTTGTTTTCTAGTTTTTCGAAATTTAAACCATTCAACATTTTGAGTTTTATAAAGGAAGTTATAACCATTATACTAGAGGCTGTCTAAGAAGGGTTTGAAAATGGTTGTTGGAGATTTTGTTCATCGCGAACGCGAAGTACAAACCCCTGGGCAGCAGAATAAAGTCCAAATTCGTCTCATTCTTCCATTATTTGACCAAGGAAGCTCGGGTGAGGCGATGTTTCGAGAGTTTTTCAAGGAAAATATTGGGGTAAGAATTCCTAACCTGATTTTGGTTAAATTACATGAATCTATTGTTGTTTTTATCACTAAATTAATGAATTGAGTTGAAAAATTTAGAAAACCCTCTTGGTTTAATTTGAAGATTTGAGGGTCGAGTTGAGGTCGGATTTTTGTAAAATTGGTAATGTTAGACTCATGGTTCAATGGACTTTCGGATTTTGTAACTTTTGTCGGGTTCCGAGACATGGGCTCCACGGGCGATTTTTGAGCTAAATTTCGAATTTTATTGAAATAATTATATTTTCTTATGGAATTAATTTTAGTAATCTTTATTGACTGAATCGAATTATTTGTGACTAGATACGAGGCTTTCGAAGACCAATTCTCGAGGCAAGGGAATAACAGAGTGAGAAATTACACGGGTTGAGGTAAGTAACACTTATAAAGTTGGTTCTGAGGGTATGAATCCCCGAATTGGTGCTATATAAATTGTTTGGAGGTGACACACACGATAGTTGACGAGGATGTGCACCATATAAATTGACTTGAATAAATCCTGTAAAGTTGCAAAGTTAAAGAATCATGTTATTATCTGAACATGCCACACGTGTTAGAGGAATTGAGCTGAGGCTCGTAATAAAAATCATGTTTAAGCTATGTGTCGATATTTTTGGGACCCATAGGGTCGTGTTGCTGTTGAATTAATTATTTTAAAATGTACATTTCATACTCAGTCATGCTCATCCATTGTGAAAATATTTATTGAATCGGGGTTGCCCGCCTGCAGCAGGCCATATCGACTTTATATATATATTATTATTATTATAGGATCGGGTTGCACGCCGCAGCAGGCCTTATAGGCTTTATTACTATATGGATCGGATTTCCGCCTGCAACAGGCCTTATAGGCTTTATTATTATTATGGGATCAGACTGCACGCCGTAGTAGGCCATATCGGCTTTATATAACGCTTGTGCTGAAGGAGCCCCTCCAGAGTTTACACACACCCCCAGTGAGCGCGGTTGATTTATAGCGTTTGGGTTGAAGGAGCCCCTCCGGAGTCTGTACACACCCCCAGTGAGCGTGGTTGATATATATTGAGGGATGGATCTTGCCCGAAGCATTTACATCGAGGGATGGATCTTCCCTGGGCATGGATCTTGCCCAAAGCATTTATATTGAGGGATGGATCTTCCTTGGGCATGGATCTTGCTCGAAGAATTTATATTTAGGAGTGGATTTTTCCTGGACATGGATCTTGTCCGAATCATTGATATTTGGGGATGGATCTTCTCCTGGGCTGGATTGGCCTTATACAGTACTGAGTGACTGACTGTCAGTTGATGGATATATATATATATATATATATATATATATATATATATATATATATATATATATATATATATATATATATATATATTTTGATTGATTTCTCCCTGGGCTGGATTGGCCTTATATAGTACTGAGTGACTGATTGTCAGTTGATAGATATACATATATATTTGGGATGGATATTCCCTGGGCTGGATTGACCTTATACGGTACTGAGTGACTGACTGTCAGTTGATGGATATACATTTATATTTGGGATGGATCTTCCCTGGGCTGGATTGGCCTTATATAGTACTGAGTGACTAACTGTGAGTTGACGGATATACATATATATTTGGGATGGATCTTTCCTGGGCTGGATTGGCCATATCCAATACTGAGTGATTGAGTATCTTAGATTGTAAGTACACAGAGTTTTCACTAAGGTGCATCAGATACAGTATGTACATTGGCATGTAGATACAGAGATGACATATTCCTCATATTGTTCAGAATTGATCTATTTTATTTGTATTGAAAGCAACAGTTGAACTTGAAAGCATGCCTACATTTCTGTATTGTTATTATTTATACTGGATTGTACATGCGGAGCTCGTCCCTACTTTTAGTCCAAAGGTTAGTCTTGTTACTTATTTAGTTGGTTGTACTCATACTACACTTTGCACCTCGTGTATAGATCTAGGTGCTTTCAGATACGACGACCGTTAGATCTCAGAGTGCTATCAGTTGGAGATTTTCAAGGTAGTTGTCCGGAGTCCGCTGACCTTGATTCCCTTTCTTTCAGTTATTTTACTGTTCTATACTTTCAGACAGTGTTTTGTCAATTAGACTTTGTATTCATATTAGATGCTCATGTACTCAGTGACACCGGATTTTGGGAGTGTTTATATATGTAATTGTGAGATTTCTTTCGCTGAATTTAAATATTATGTTTTCAAACTTAAAATATATGGTGGTTTATTGAGATTGTCGGCTTGCCTAGTATTAAGATAGATGCCATCACGACATGTAATATTTTGGGTCGTGACAAGTTGGTATCAGAGCTCTAGGTTACATAGGTCTCACGAGTCATGAGCAGGTTTAGTAGAGTCTTGCGGATCGGTACAGAGATGTCTGTACTTATCTTTGAGAGGCTGCTGAACCCTTAGAAAAATTTCACTTTCTTGTATTCTATCGTGCGGAATTGATTCAGCTTGAAACATAACTCTTTGAATTCCTTCCATGCATTCGTGTGCGCATGTGAGCGCTCAGTATCAACTGTGCATCGTTGGCTTGTGATTCCATGACGAGGTTGGAGATGTGTATTCTGTGTTTTGGTGATGGACCGATCTAGAGGACTTGAAGCCAAATTTAGACCGCAACTTAGACTCAGCAGTTTTGGTTGTGAGAACTTGTATATTTAGACTCATATGTCTGGTAATGTTCCTATGAGAGGAATTTGTAGCTCGATGAGCGGTTAAATGGCTATATGATAAGTATGATGTGATTGCGGGATGTGTTAAGATAGTTTGAATGTGATGAGAAGTATTTTCCTTTTAATTAAAAAAAGAAAAAAAGGGTGCTTGGTGTCTGTCTTGATTTGACGTATAGTTTCGAGTATGAATGTGTTGAAGGATCTTTCACGTTGTTAAATTGTGGGACAAATTAAATTCTCATGTCTTGTTACTGAGTTTGGACTCGACAAGATTAAGTGATTGCGTAGTAATTATGGCTATGAAAGAGTATAACAAGATGCCAATTTGAGGCTAAACAGGTGGGTTATCTCTTGCGGAGTAATCTACGTAGGTGTGTTCCCTATAATGTTGAGTGGATAGTTTATTTTCTACCAGCGGAGTGTATGTGTTGATATTTGAATTTGAATCTGGTTGAGAAAGTTAACCTGACTGTCACGAGAATGAAGGCGATCTTAGCAAATGAATTGAGGTATTTTATGGTTTGTGTTACCTGAGCTTGTGAAGAATTTTTGTTGAACTGACTGAAGTATTATGGCAGTAATAGAGTACGGATATTGTGAGTTATGGAATGTTTTGTTCTATGGCTTTGAGCCAAGTGGGGGAGCCTGCTATTGATGATTTGATTTCATGGTTATGTGTTGTACTGATTTCGGTTTGAGACATACATGTGAATCGGTTATGACTTGCAGAGATTGAGGTCGGGGATGACTTGAGTAAGAAAATTTCTTAAATGCGGATTATATTTCTCTTTATGAAAAATCATGAAATGATTAAATTTTTATTTTGAAGGATGTAGTGCGCACGAAGTATGAATTTGATTGGTGGTGTTAAGGCAGGGTTAATTCTTTGGGGTCGTTGTGCTAATGGGACTTGTGTCTTTTGGCCTGTTTGGGTAGTTAATATCTCTGCGTTAACTTGCTAATTTGAGTAGTGATATCACACCTTGCACCTGCCTACTCCATGTCATGTTATTTTTACCAGTCCAGGATCATGAGAATCATAATTCATTTATCATATACATGTGTACTTATTTGATTGCTCTTGTATGATATGCTTGGACTGGAGGCATGTGACCATGCCAGGAAGATCATATTATTGGCACATGAGTTGTCCGTGCGGATCCATATACTGATATTATTGGCACTTGAGTTGTCCGTGCGGGTCCAGATATTGATACAATAGCACGTGAGTTGGCCGTGCGAGTGATGATAATGTGAGCTCTAGAAGAGCTGGTTACTCTTATTAAATTCGTGTGTCTTGGTTCTACTATATATAATGAGATTATAGCATTGCAGTTGTGGTGGTTCTTTTTGAACTTGCAATACGGTTCTCTTCTTTGAGACATTTTCCATTTTTGGGTACAAGAATTGCGCCGTTGTGGCTTATCTGTAGGATAGTTGTGTTTAATAATACAAGGTCATTAGACCTAGAATGGGTAATATCAGGTTTGATTACAGTATATTCGGAAGGATAATATTGAAAGTCGTCTTAGAAAGTGATTATGGTTCTGGTTGGGGCGAGAGGGCTCCATGACTTGTTGATCGAATAAGGGGTCATGATATTACGTGTGTTTCTGTCATTATCACCAGTGTACGAAGGTTTTGGAACGAGTTTTTGGTTGATATGGTGTTTAATACCAGTAGCGGTTGGTTTCAGTAGTTACTGTGATCGGGAATGGTGCTGCGAGCATGTGAGTTGCGTAGTATGTTACGTGATTATATCTGGGGTTATGGATATGGCTTGATACAGCTTGTTCAGACTTATACAATGTATAGATATGAGATTCGTGTCTTGAAAAGAATTCTGGATGTTGGAAATTTGGGTTCTAAGTTTATGGGCTAAGGTTAAATTAACGATTTTCAGTTGTATTGTGTTTTCAGGCCTATATAGAATAGGGTGACGTGGGATCACCCCCGGGTTCATGCGTGGTAAGATGGAATAGTGATTTGGTGGCTTGAAAACAACTCTTGGCACGTTCGAGGACGAACATATGTTTAAGTGGGGGAGAGTGTAACGACCCGGCCGGTCGTTTTGAGTATTATAATCCCGTTCCCCCATTTACTGCTCAATATATATATTACAATTATTTTATGACTTACTGGGTTAGTTAGTTCGGGTCCGGAAGGATTTCGAGGTGAAATGAAACAATTAGTCTCATAATTGAAAACTTAAGCTGGAAAAGTTAACCGGATGTTGACTTGTGTGTAAACGGCCTCGGATTTGAAATCTCATGATTCCAATAGCTCTGTATGGTGATTTAGGACTTAGGAACGCATCCGAAAAATTATTTGGAGGTCCATAGAGGAATTAGGCTTGAAATGGCGAAAGTCAAATTTTTGGGAAGTTTGACCGGGGGGTTGACTTTTTTATATCGGGGTCAAAATCCGATTCTGGAAATTTGAATAGGCCCATTATGTCATTTATGACTTGTATGCAAATTTTGAGGTCAATCAGACGTGATTTGATAGATTCCGGTGTCGTTTGTAGAAATTGGAAGTTTCAAAGTTCATTAAGCTTGAATCTATGTGTGATTCGTGTTTTTAATGTTATTTGATGTGATTTGATGCCTCCAGCAGGTTCGTGTTATGTAATGGGACTGGTTGGTACAATTGGACGGAGTCCCGGGGGCCTCGGGTTTGATTCGGGGTGGTTCCCGACCAAGTTTGGGTATTTTGATGTTGCTGGTTCTGGTATTGTTCTTCGTGTTCGCGAGGATCCTCTCGCGTTCGCGAAGAAGGATTTTGTTGTTGGGACTTTGTTCTTCACATTCGCGAAGAAGGAATTTTTGCTATCCATCGTTTGACTTTGGAAGTTCATATCTCGCAATGTATAAGGAATTTGGAATTGATCCAAAAATAAAAGTTGTAGCCCTTTCTGTCTAGTTTTCGGAAAGGTAAACCATTTGTCATTTGGAGTTGTGTACAAAAGGTTATGGTAGATACATTACAGACTATCTGGGAGGCGTTTAAAAATCTCTGTTGCACAAGGCTGACTTTGAAAGCGTATATCTTGCAATCTATAAGGAATTGGGAGATGAGCAACAAATGAAAGTTGTAGTCCTTTGTGTCTAGTATTCGGAAAAGTAAACCATTTGTCAGTTGGATTTGGTTACCAAAGGATATAGTAGATACACTACAGGCTTCCTGGGAAGAGCTTAAAAATCTCTGTTGCACAGGGCTAACTTTGGAAGCGTATATCTCGAAATCTATAAGGAATTGGAAGATAAGCAACAAATGAAAATTATAGCCCTTGGTGTCTAATTTTCCTAAATTTAAACCATTTAACATTTAGAGTTTTGTACAAAATGTTATGACCATTATACTAGAGGCTATCTGAGAAGTGTCTGAAAATGGATGTTGGAGATTTTGTTCATCGCGAACGCGAGGGGAGGGTCGCGAACACGAAGAACAAACCCCTGGGCAGCAGAATAAAGTCCAAATTCATCTCATTCTTCCATATTTGGACCAAGGAAGCTCAGGTGAGCCGATATTTCGAGATTGTTTCAAGAAAAACATTGGGGTAAGAATTCCTAACCTGATTTTTGTTAAATTACATGAATCTATTGTTGTTTTTATCACTAAATTAGTGAATTGAGTTGAAAAATTTAGAAAAACCTCTTGGTTTAATTTGAAGATTTGAGGGTCGAGTTGAGGTCGGATTTTGGTAAAATTGGTATGGTTAGACTCGTGGTTCAATGGGCTTTCGAATTTTGTAACTTTTGTCGGGTTCCGAGACGTGGGCCCCACGGGCGATTTTTGAGCTAAATTTTGGATTTTGTTAGAAAAATTATATTTTCTTATGGAATTAATTCCAGTAATTTTTATTGACTGAATCAAATTATTTGTGACTAGATACGAGGCCTTCAGAGACCAATTCTCGAGGAAAGGGAATAACAGAGTGAGAAATTACACGGGTTGAGGTAAGTAACACTTATAAAATTGGTTTTGAGGGTATGAATCCCCGAATTGGTATTATATAAATTGTTTGGAGGTGACACACACGATAGTTGACGAGGACGTGCACCATATAAATTGACTTGAATAAATCCTGTGAAGTTGCAAAGTTAAAGAATCATGTTATTATCTGAACATGCCACACGTGTTAGAGGAATTAAGCTGAGGCTCGTAATAAAGATCATGTTTAGGCTATGTGCCGATATTTTGGGACCCATAGGGTCGTGTTGTTGTTAAATTAATTATTTTAAAAGGTACATTTCATACTCAGTCATGCTCATCCATTGTGAAGATATTTATTGAATCGGGGTTGCCCGCCTGCAGCAGGCCATATCGGCCTATATATATATATATATATATATATATATATTATTATTATAGGATCGGGCTGCATGCCGCAGCAGGCCTTATAGGCTTTATTACTATATGGATCGGGGATGGCCGCCTGCAACAGGCCTTATAGGCTTAATTATTATTATCGGATCGGACTGCACACCACAGTACCCCATATCGGCTTTATATAGATCTCGGGCTGAAGGAATCCCTCCATAGTCTGCACACACACCCAGTGAGCGCGGTTGATTTATAGCGCTTGGGCTGAAGGAGCCCCTCCGGAGTCTGCACACACCCCCAGTGAGTGCGGTTGATATATATTGAGGGATGGATCTTCCCTGGGCATGGATCTTGCTTGAAGCATTTATATCGAGAGATGGATCTTCCCTGGGCATGGATCTTACCCGAAGCATTTATATTGAGGGATGGATCTTCCCTAGGCATGGATCTTGCCCGAAGCATTTATATTGAGGGATAGATTTTCCCTGGACATGGATCTTGTCCAAATCATTAATATTTGGGGATGGATCTTCCCCTGGGCTGGATTGGCCTTATACAGTACTGAGTGACTGACTATCAGTTGATGGATATACATATATATTTGGGATGGATCTTCCCCTGGGCTGGATTGGCCTTATACAATACTGAGTGACTGATTGTCAGTTGATGGATATACATATATATTTGGGATGGATCTTCCCTAGGCTGGATTGGCCTTATACGGTACTGAGTGACTGAATGTCAGTTGATGGATATACATATATATATGGGATGGATATTCCCTGGACTGGATTGACCTTATACAGTACTGAGTGACTGACTGTCAGTTAATGGATATACATATATATATTTGGGGTGGATCTCCCCTGGGCTGGATTGGCCATATACAATACTAAGTGATTGAGTATCTTAGATTGTGAGTACACAGTGTTTTCACTAAGGTACATCACATACAGTATGTACATTGGCATGTAGATACAGAGATGTCATATTCCTCGTATTGTTTAGAATTGATCTATTTTTTTTGTACTGAAAGCAACTGTTGAACTTGAAAGCATGCCTACATTTCTGTATTATTATTATTTATACTGCACTGTACCTGCGGAGCTCGTCCCTACTTTCAGTCCAAAGGTTAGTCTTGTTACTTATTGAGTTGGTTGTACTCATACTACACTCTGCACCTCGTGTGCAGATCCAGGTGATTTCGGACACGGCGACAGTTAGATCTCAGAGTGCTATCAGTTGGAGACTATCAAGGTGGCTGTCCGGAGTCCGCTGACCTTGACTCCCTTTCTTTCAGTTATTGTACTGTTCTATACTTTCAGACAGTGTTTTGTCAATCAGACTTTGTATTCATATTAGATATCCATGTACTCAGTGACACCGAGTTTTGGGAGTATTTATATTTGTAATTGTGAGATTTCTTCGGCTGAATTTAAATATTATGTTTTCAACCTTAAAATATATGGTGGTTTATTGAGATTGTCGGCTTGCCTACTATTGAGATAGGCACCATCACGACAGGTGAGATTTTGGGTCGTGACAGTAGGCTTGTTTGGAGCAGTAGTGATATTTGCCCTATGCATTCGCGAGTAGTGGTATGCGATCGTGTAGGTTTGGCTAGTCAGTGCATCGCGAACGCGTGGGCATTACAGCGTTCGCGAAGATGAGAGGAGGCAATTGGTTCTCACGCGGTTGTGCTTCGCGATCGCAGGGGGAAACACGATTGTGTAGGTTGGAAGAAGCAGTGGTTCGCGTTCGCGTGGAGGTCTCCTATTTCGCGTAGTCTTTATTTCTGGGGCAGCTGAGTTGTGTTTCGCGATCGCGAGGCTATTTCCGCTACCGCGATTAAGAATTACTGGGCAGAACTTTAAATATTTCAAAATAAGGGTTTGAGTTCATAACACAAAAATTAATTTGGGAGCTCGGTGGGAGGCGATTCATGGAGAGATTTTCAAGTGGGTGATTGGGGTAAGTGACTCCTACCTAGTTTTGGTTAATTTCCATGATTATGTCTTTAATTTCATCATTAAATTAGTTATTTGGGGTGGAAATTTGGGGGGAAATGGAGGAAAGTTCTTAGGCCGAATTTTGAGGTTTTGATCGAGATTGTCCTGTCGGATTTGGGTAATTTTGGTATGGGTCGACTCGTAATTGAATGGGCTTTCGGATTTTGTGACTTTTATCGAATTTCAAAATGTGGGCCCGGGGACTGTCTTTTGAGTCGATTTTTGACTTTTGATTAATAACTTAGTATATTTCTTCTGGAATTGATTCGTTTATCCCGTGTTGATTATATCGAATTGTTTATGGCTAGATTCGAGGCATTCAGAGGCCATTTCGTGAGGCAAGGGTGTGTTGGAGTAGAGATAAGCTCGGATTGAGGTAAGTAACACTTCTAAACTTGGCTCTAAGGGTTCGAAATCCTGAATTTTGTGTTATATGATTGGTGTTGAGGTGACGCACATGCCAAGTGACGGATGTGTGGGCGTGTACCGTAAGAACTGTGACCTAGTCGATTCCATAGAACTGTATAGTGGATATTTCTTGTTGATGTCTGTGTTTTCATCATGTGATAAGTAATTGAGCTGTCAATCATGTTTAGGTTATTGCCGGTACTGTTGTGACCTATAGTGGTCGCTTCCTTGCTGTTGACTTATTGATTACATTGACATTTCGTACTTAGTCATATTTATTCATTGCATATCATTTCTTAGTCTCTGTTACTATTTATTGCTATGTCATATCACCATTTTGGGCTAGGTTCACGACACTGTGAGCCCGAGAGAGAGAAAGACTAGAGAGATTGATGATTGAGTGAGGCCGAGGGCCTAATTGAGAGTGACAGTTATGGGATTGGGTTGCACGCCGCATCATGTTTATTGATTTATGCCTGGATCTGGCTTATTATAGCGCTTGGGCTGAAGGAGCCCCTCCAGAGTCTATACACATCCCCAGCGAGCGTAATTGGTTATATTGAGGGATGGATCTTCCCTAGACATGGATCTTGTCCGAATCATTTATATTGGGGATGAATCTTCCCTGGACATGGATCTTGTCCGAATCATTTATATTGGGGATGGATGTTCCCTTGGGCTGAGGCTGGATTGGCCATATACAGTATTGAGCGATTGAGTATTCTGAGAGTGTGAGTACACGAAACTTTCAGTGTGGTGCATCACATACGACATGTGCATTGGCATGTAGATGTAGAGAGGTCATACTCCTTATATCATTTAGAATTTGATCTATTTTACTTGAATTGAGATTAACTGTTGAACTTGGAAGCATGCCTACATTCATGTACTGTTACTTCTATGTTCAACTGTACCTGCAAAGTTCGTCACTACCTTTCAGTCCAAAGATTAGATTTGTTACTTATTAAGTTGGTTGTACTCACGCTACACCCTGCACCTTGTGTGCAGATCTAGGTGCTTCCGGTCACGGTGGTTGCTGAGTTGTGGAGTTCGGATTCTCGGAGACCATCGAGGTAGCTACTTGGCGTTTTGCAGACCTTGTCTCTCCTTTCCTATCTTTTCACTTATTATATTTAGTTTCAGACTATCATAGACAATATTTTTCAGACTTGTGATGTACAGTTGCTCATGTACTCTGTGACACCCCGATAGTTGGGAACTTCCGTGTTGTGTTTTGGGTTTCTATCCTATTTATGAGAACTTTTATTATTTAAACTGCTTTAATTCATTTTCTATTAAAAGTGTTGGAAATATTTTGAATTGTTGGCTTGCCTAGTACCACGATAGGCGCCATCACGACAGTTTAGGATTTTGGGTCGTGACAAGTGGGTATTAGAGCCTAGGTTACATAAGTCTCACGAGTCATGAGCAGGTTTAGTAGAGTCTTGCGGATCGGTATGGAGACGTTTGTACTTATCTTCGAAAGGCTTCCGAACCCTTAGGAAACTTCACATTCTTGTATTCTTGTCATGCGGATTTGTTGATTCCGGTCACTAAATTTTTGTTGTTCTATTCTCTCACAAATGGTGAGCACACGTGCTATTGGGCAGGACGGACAACCACCAGTACTGCCAGCTAGGGCCACGAGAGGCCGAGGTCGTGGTAGGGGCAGAGGTGCAGCTCGTACAGCAGCTAGAGAAGCACCTGCAGATCCACCAGTTGCTCTAGGTCAGGAGCAGGTTCCGATTGTGGTTGAGCCAGTGGGGCCAGCTCAGGCACCAGCTGTGCCCATTGTGATTATAGGCCTTCAGGAGGCGTTGACCCAGATATTGACTGTTTGCACTGACCTTGGTCAGGTGGTTTCAGCTCAGGCCGCACCAGCCACTTATCAGGCCGGGGGAGGTACTCATACCCCCGCCGCCCGTACTCCAGAGCAGGTGATGCAGGGACTTCAAACACCGGGGGTACTACCAGCCCAGTCGATTGCAGCTGCTCAGGCCCAGGTGGTCCCCGTTATAACTGATGATGAGCATAGGAGACTTGAGAGATTTGGGAGGTTTCAGCCTCTATCATTTAGCGGTGCTGAGTCAGAGGATGCTCAGGGTTTCTTGGATAAATGCCAGCAGATTATACGTACTGCGGGTATTCTGGAGACCAGTGGGGTCTCGTTTACTACTTTTAAGTTCACTGGGACTGCCTTCAGATGTGGGAGGCTTATCATGCTAAGACCGTGACGTTGGTGATGTCGGGGTTGCCAAGGATCAAGTGGAGAGGTTCTCTAGATTATGTTCCCATTATAGTGATTTCATATTTGAAGGTCCAGCGGATGGTTGGGAAGGGTTGTTTATCTTATTTGGCCTTTATGAGGGATGTAGTGTTGATACTCCTTCTATTGATTCTATTTCGGTGGTGCGAGATTTTCTGGATGTGTTTCCAGCAGACCTGCCAGGCATGCCGTCCGATAGGGATATTGACTTTGTATTGACTTGGTGCCGGGCACTCAGCCCATTTCTATTCCTCCGTATCGTATGGCGCCAGATGAATTGAAGGAATTGAAGGTTCAGCTTCAAGAGCTTCTTGATAAGGGGTTTATTAGGCCTAGTATGTCGGCTTGGGGTGCACCGATTCTGTTTGTGAAGAATAAGGATGACACTATGCGGATGTGTATAGATTATAGGCAGTTAAACAAAGTTACAATCAAGAACAAGTATCCTTTGCCACGCATTGATGATCTATTTGACCAGCTCCAGGGAGCGAGGGTGTTCTCTACGATTGACTTGCGGTCTGGGTATCACCAGTTGAAGATTCGGGACTCGGATATTCTAAAGACGACATTCAGGACCTGTTATGGTCATTATGAGTTCTTTTGATGTCTTTTGGGCTGACCAATGCCCCAGCAACATTCATGCATCTGATGAACAATGTATTTCAGCCTTATCTTGACTCGTTTGTCATAGTGTTCCTTGATGACATCCTGGTGTACTCTCGTATCCATGAGGAGCATGCCTAATATTTGAGGATTGTGTTGCATCGGTTGAAGGAGGAGAAACTTTATGCTAAGTTCTCCAAATGTGTGTTTTGGCTTAGTTCAGTGGCATTCTTGGGGCACGTGGTATCCAGTGAAGGGATTCAGGTAGATCCGAAGAAGACAAAGGCAGTTCAGAGTTGGCCCAGACCGTCCTTAGCTACGGAGATTTGGAGCTTTCTCGGCTTGGCCGGTTATTATCGTCACTTTGTGGAGGGTTTCTCGTCTATTGCATCGCCTTTGAGCAAATTGACCCAAAAGGGTGCTATTTTTAGGTGACCGGATAAGTGTGAGGAGAGCTTTAAGAAGCTCAAAACTGCCTTGACCACAGCTCCAGTTCTAGTTCTAGTTCTACCTTCAGCTTCTGGTTCTTATACAGTGTATTATGATACTTCTCGGATTGGTATTGGATGTGTCTTGATGTAGGAGGATAGAGGGATTGCTAATTCCTCGCGCCAGTTGAAGCCTCATGAGAAGAACTACCATGTCCATGATTTGGAGTTAGCTGTCATCGTTCATGCATTGAAGATTTGGAGGCATTATCTCTACGGTGTGTCTTGTGAGGTGTTTACAGATCATCGGAGTCTCCAGCATTTGTTCAACTTGAAGGATATAAATTTGAGGCAGCGAAGATGGTTGGAGCTGCTAAAGGACTATGATATCACTATTCTGTATCATCCCAGGAAGGCTAATGTGGTAGCCGATGCCTTGAGTAGAAAGGCGGTGGGTATGGGTAGCCTTGAATTCATTCCTATTGGTGAGAGACCTTTTGCAGTTGATGTTCAGGCTTTGACCAACCCATTCGTGAGATTAGATGTCTCGGAGCCCAGTCGGGTTCTAGCTTGTGTGGTTTCTCGGTCTTCCTTATATGATCGCATAAGAGAGCGACAGTATGATGATCCTCATTTGCTTGTTCTTAAGGACACAATTCAGCACGGTGATGCCAGAAATGTTACTATTGGGGATGATGGGGTATTGAGGATGCAGGGTCAGATTTGTGTGCCTAATGTGGATGGGCTACGTGAGTTGATTCTTGAGAAGGCCCACAGTTTGCGGTATTCCATTCATCCGGGTGCCGCAAAGATGTATTAGAACTTGAGGCAGCACTATTGGTGGAGGAGAATGAAGAAGGATATAATGGGGTTTGTAGCTCGGTGCCTCAACTGTCAGCAGGTGAAGTATGAGCATCAGAGACCGGGCGGATTGATTCATAGGTTAGAGATTCCAGAGTGAAAATAGGAGCGGATCACCATGGATTTTATAGTTGGGCTCCCACGTACTTTGAGGAAGTTCGATGCTATTTGGGTGATTGTGGATCGGCTGACCAAGTCCGCATACTTCATTCCAATTGGGACTACTTATACTTTGGAGCGGTTGGCTGAGATTTACATCTGAGAGATTGTCCGCCTCCACGGTGTGCCAGTATCCATCATTTCAGATCGGGGCACACAGTTTGCATTGTAGTTTTGGAGATCCATGCAGCGAGAGTTGGGTACCTAGGTTTAGTTGAGCATAGCATTTCACCCTCAGACAGACGGATTGTAAGAGCGCACTATTCAGATATTGGAGGACATGCTACGCACTTATGTCATTGATTTTGAGGGTCCTTGGGATCAGTTTCTGCCACTCGCGGAGTTTGCCTACAACAATAGCTACCAGTCGAGCATTCAGATGGCTCCGTATGAGGCTTTGTATGGGAGACGGCGTAGATCTACGGTGGGCTGGTTTGAGCCTGGTGAGGCTAGGCTATTGGGTACTGACTTATTTCACGATGCTTTGGACAAGGTCAAATTGATTCAGGATCGGCTTTGCACGGCGCAGCCTAGACAGAAGAGTTATGCCGATAGGAAGGTCTGTGATGTTGCTTACATGGTTGGGGAGAAGCTTCTGCTCAAGGTTTCACCCATGAAGGGTGTTATGAGGTTCGGGAAGAAGGGCAAGTTGAGCCCTCAGTATATTGGGCCGTTTGAGGTATTTCAGAGAATTGGGGAGGTGGCTTATAAGCTGGCCTTGCCACCTAGTTTGTCGAGTGTGCATCCAGTATTTCATGTTTCTATGCTCCGGATGTATGTCAATGCTCCGTCTGATGTTTTGGATTTCAACACGGTCTAGTTAGATGGTGATTTGACTTATGATATGGAGCCGGTGACCTTTTTGGATCGACAGGTTTGAAAGTTATGGTCAAAGGACATAACTTTAGTGAAGGTTCAGTGTAGAGGTCAGCCAGTTGAGGAGGCTACTTGGGAGACTGGGCGGGAAATGCGAAGCAGATATCCATACCTATTTCAGACTTCAAGTATGTTTCTAGACCCGTTCGAGGGCGAACGTTTGTTTAAGAGGGGTAACGACCCGGCCGGTCATTTTGAGAGTTATAGCCTCATTTACTGCTCATTTTGTACTATATAGCTGTTATATGACTTGTCGGGGTAGTCAGTTCGGGTCCGATGGGGTTTTTGGAAGGAAGTAAGATACTTAGTCTCACGGTTGAAAGCTTAAGTTGAAATGGTTGACTGGATGTTGATGTCACGACCTAATTTTCCCTCCGTAAGATGTCATGACGGCACCTAGTCTCTACGACTAGGTAAGCCTAACAAAAGGCGGAAAAAATGGAAATAAAAGTAAAATTAATAATAAACTGCAATAAAATAATAAGTAGTTGATAAAATGTCGCTCGGCATGTACAAAACCCAACACTCGGGTATACACAGTAAATTTCCAAAATCCGGTAGTCATAAGTCACAAGCTACAGAAGAAAGACTAGTATCTTAATACACACTACAATAAAATGAGGATACGACGACATTATATAAATGTCATATTAGTTCACTTAAATGTCGTTAATTCATTTACCGACATTTAATTTACATTTGTACTAAATGTCGTAAATTTTGGGGTCGGAAATTTTCTGACATTTATGTTAATGTTGGTAAGAGATTTGCGACATTTATAAAATTGTCACTTGAAATTTATGACATTTAGCCTAATGTTGGTAAAAGATTTACGACATGTATTTATAGCCTTAATAAAATGTCACAATCATATTTTTGACATTTATATTAAAATGTCAATAAAAGATTCACGGCATTTATTTATAACTTTTGGGAAATGTCATATCAAAAATTTCAACATTTAGGTTAATGTTAATACTTTCATAGTGACATAAATATTTATATCGAGTCTGTAATTTCATAAATATGAAACACCATATCAATGTAACAAGTCCAAAATATATTTTTAAAAAATAACTTTTATTATTGTATCAAAAGAACAAAGTGATGATCGAATAAGCGTACTCCTTACAATTTCGATGACATCAAATAAAATCATCTCTCCATTACTAACCAAATCAGAAAAGACAAATCTAAAAACTAATTAAATCATAAAAGACAGAGAATCCAGCATACACCTATGTTAAGATCACTCCTAATTGGAGCTAATTCCCTTAACTTCCAGAATAAATTATGCAATAAAGTTTTATGGATCCATCTTTTCAAAAGTCAAGCATTCACTTGCTAGTAATTGATCTCACATCTACCAGCAATGATGTACGAGAAGTCCACATAAAAAAATTATAACTATATAATAAAGTACAAGAAGAGTGTATTTATTTTTTTCAAAATTTACCCTCTTCTTTTTCTTTGTGCTAGTTACAACGTTTGCGGTTCTTGATTATGTTAACCTGACAAAATATATTAGACTATTCTAAACTTAGATTTGGTTATCAAGCTACATTAGAAAAACAACAAGCACTAGAATTCAGAGACTAGACTTCCCAGAAAAAGCAGAATTTACAAGTTGATCCTAAAGAAATAAATTCTTTCAGTAAATTAAGAATGCTAACAATTGTTCCTAAGTAGAATAAATTGCTACTTAACAATATCAACCCCAGTTCTTTCTCAAACATTTAAAAGGGATAACAACATAAAGAAAAAACAGAACTTGAATCTAGTAACTAGTTATACATCACCACTCTTGCACTCTAAGGAAAGGCCTCCCTTGTATATACAAATTGAGTTCAGAGTAGAGAGTTAATACGGGGAAAATGATACGAATTATTGAGCAGAAATAAAGATAACACAAAAGTACTTAACCAAAAGAACATCACACAAAGAAAAATCCACATATATGACTAGAGAGACTTGAAACAACCAATGATGCTTAACCAAACTTGTCGTCCAATGCTCGGAAATCACATACAAAGAATAAGGAAAGAAGAAATACCTTGTAGGTGCTGTTTTATGGAGAAGAATACTATCTTTTTCCACAGCTTTATGTCTCTTTCTCTGTCAGGGAAGAGAGTTAAATAACAATCGCTATCAAATTTCGAAAGTAATTTAGGACAGTTTTCTTAGCTAGAAATTCATATTTATGCTCAATATATTCATTAAATTAGCTCATGACCATTTTAGCAAGAGTATATTAAGAATATGATATGCTAGAGCACACATTTTGCCTATTAGACAATGAATGTTACTTCAACTGAATGTTCAAATGAACAATTCACCAGCTCTTTCCATCTCATGCTAGATAAGAATAATGGCCTATAATACACAAATCAAAGTACAAACTTAAAAATAAGATATAAATAAAATTTGAAAGAATTATGAATCCAACCTGACTAGAAGGCCAAATGTGTCGTGCTACGCAAAAGTGGCTAAGAATAATCTTCTTAACTGAACCAAAAATTGGAACTACTTGAAATCCCAATGAAACATTGGACTACCTGAAATCGCAATGAAACAGAGTTTAATAGCCAAAACCCATAGATCATTCACATGAATCTACTATCTCATTCCAAAACAGGTCGAAAAGCTATCCTCTAAATAGAACTCGAACTCGAGCATCTAATTTAAATTTAAAAATACAGTGCTAAAATTACTCTTCTCAGTGTCCAACATGTCCTATTAGCGAAGTGTTGTACTGCACTTAGCATATACAAAGTCCTAAAATTGTCCTGCGTCATGGAATCAGTTCACAAGCATAAAGGTGGAAAATATATCGATTACAACTTTTCATGAAAACCCTAATGCTCCACCTAAAACTCAAAACTGAAGTAATATTAATTGGCAAAATTTTCAAAAAAAAAAACATAAAAAATAGCAAACAAAACGTCAATTAGCGATGACGATACTCAAAAAAGCTTGTTCTCGAATCTTATTAAATAAAGATAAAAATTTACAAGGGTGGAAATCCTTCATAGAAACATAGATCTCTAATTCAAGTAGAAAACCCAGAATTCAAAAAATATAGGCAGTATATATATATATATATATATATATATATATATATATATATATATAGTTGGGCTACCTGGAATGGTTGTCGGTTATGGTGAGAGAGAAATAAGTTGGGCAGAGGCGACGTCAACTCCTAAACTTCGACAAATGAGGGCTTTTTGCTTTATTCATTTATGTCTAAAATTTTCACTTATGGGAGGGAATGGGTGATTGTTGTGGGAAAAATGGGAGGGAAAGATAAAATACTAAAATTTCGTTAAATTTCCGAAAATAATGTAGAGAAATTTCTAACATTTGTTGTAAATGTTGCTAATTACCGACAAATAATATGACATTGGGAATAAATGTCACTATAATTGTGACATTTTGTATTAAATGTCCGTGATTTTGCAACTCTTTCTTATAAATGTCATGAAATTCCCTTTTTCCACCCGGTCGATGATACTCATACTTCACCTGCTGACAATTTAGGTACTGAGCTACATACTCTACTATGTCTCTTCATCTGCCTCCACCAATAGTGTTGTCTCAAGTCCTGATACATTTTTACAGCACCCGAATGAATGGAGTACCGCGAACTGTGAGCCTCCTGGGGAATAAACTCATGCAAGCCATCTACATTTGGTACACATAGCCTGCCCTGCATCCGTAATACACCGTCATCTCCAATAATGACTTCCTTGGCATCACCGTGCTGAACTGTGTCCTTCAGGACAAGCAGATAAGGATCATTATACTGACGCTCTCTGATACAATCATAAAGAGAAGACTAAGAAACCACACAAGCCAAAACTCGGCTCGGCTCGGAAATATTCAACCTAACAAACTGGTTGGCCAAGGCCTGAACATCCAGGGCTAATGGCCTCTCCGCTACCGGTAAATATACTAAGCTGCCCAAACCCTCCGCCTTACAATTCAAGGCATCGGCCACTACATTGGCCTTCCCGGGGTGATAAAGAATGGTGATATCATAATCCTTAAGCAGCTCTAACCAACTCCGTTGCCGCAAGTTAAGATCCTTCTATTTAAACATATGTTGTAGACTCCGGTGATGGGTATAAACCTCACAATGGACACCGTGCAAATAATGCCGCCAAATCTTCAAGGTATGAACAATAGCTGCTAACTCAAAGTCATGGACCGGATAATTCTTCTCATGTACCTTTAACTGTCTGGATGCATAGGAAATCACTCTACCGTCTTGTATCAACACTGCGCCCAGACCAATGCGCGACACATCACAACACACAGTATAAGACCTTGAACCTGTAGGCAATACCAATATTGGGGCTGTAGTTAAAGCTGTCTTGGGCTTCTGAAAGCTCTCCCCACACTCCTCTGTCCACCTGAACGGAGCACCCTTCTCGGTCAACCTGGTCATAGGTGCTGTAATAGATGAGAAACCCTCTACAAATCGATGATAATACCCCGCCAAACCAAGGAAACTCCAGATCTCCGTAGCTGAGGATGGTCTGGACCAGCTCTGCACTACCTCAATCTTCTTCGGATCTACCTTTATCCCTTCGCACGAAAGTATATGACCCAAAAATCGCACTAAATCAAGCCAGAATTCACACTTTGAAAATTTTGCATACAACTTATTTTCTCTCAAAGTCTGAAGCACAATCCTCAGGTGTTGTTCATGATCCTCCCGGCTCCAGGAGTACACCAGAATGTCGACAATAAATACAATGATGAAGGAGTCAAGATAGGGTTGAAATACACTGTTCATCAAGTGCATAAATATTGTTGGGGCGTTGGTCAGTCCAAATGACATTACAAGGAATGCGTAATGATCATACCGAGTCCTGAAGGCAGTCTTTGAAATATCTGATTCCCGAATCTTCAACTGATGATTGCCTGAATGCAAGTCGATCTTAGAGAACACTCTGGCACCCTGAAGTTGATCAAATAGGTCATCAATATGAGGCAATGGATACATGTTCTTCACTGTAACCTTGTTCAACTGGTGGTAATCAATACACATCCGCATAGAACCATCCTTCTTCTTCACAAATAAGATAAGAGCACCCCCAAGGCGATACACTGGGTCGAACAAAACGCTTATCAAGCAGCTCCTGTAGCTGCTCTGTTAATTCCTTCAATTCTGCTGGGGCCATACGATATGGTGGGAAAAAAATAGGCTTGGTGCTCGGTAACAAATCAATTCCAAAGTCAATATCTCTATCAGGTGACATACTCGAAAGATACATTGGAAATACATCAGGAAAATCCCTTACTATAGGAACTGACTCCACAGTAGGAGTATCAACATTAACATCTCTCACATAGGCCAGATACGCATCACACCCCTTCTCAACCATTCGTTGAGCCTTAAGAAATGAAACAACCCTGCTAGGAACATAATACAAGGTACCTTTCCACTCTAACCGTGGAAGACTGGCATAGCCAACGTCACCATCTTGGCGTAATAATCAAGGATAGCGTGATAGGGCGACAACCAGTCCATGCCTAAAATAATATTGAAATCCACCATACTTAGCAATAATAAATCGGCTTTGGTCTCAAAACCACTAATAACAATCAAACACGACCGATACACATGGTCAACAATAATAAAATCACCCACGAGTGTAGATACATAAATAGAAAAACTCAAAGAATCACGGGATACGCCCAAATATGGGGCAAAATAAGATGACACATAAGAATAAGTGGAGCCTGGATCAAATAAGACTGATGCATCTCTATGACAGACCAGAACAATACTTGTGATAATAAAATCAGATGCAACTGCCTCGGTCCTAGCAGGAAGGGCATAATATCTGTCCTGGCCTCCCCCTCTAGGGCGACCTTTACCTGTTCGATATCCATCTCTAGCTGGCTGTGGAGGTGGAGTGGTAATTGGTGCGGTAACCATGGCCTGAGAAGCCTAAGGGCCCTATGGAATAGGTGGGACCTGAGAAAATAGTGGAGGTGCACCCCTCCTAAGTCTGGGGCAATCCCTCATGATATGACAAGTGTCACCACACTCAAAACAAACCCTCGGAGGACGTGGCTACTGGGACTGGCTCGGACCTGATCGGCTGGACTGACCACTGAAAGCACCCGGTGCAGGAGATACAGTGGACATTGCCGGTGCATAATATGGAACCTGAGGTTAGGGAGTAGCCGGAATATCACTGGAAGTGCTGAATGAATAAGACGGCTCACATAACCTCTATCATGATGGGCTGCAGTTAGGGCACGAGAATTGTTATATGTGCTAGAATCTCGGGGTCTCTTAGCTTCCCTCTCTTCTCTCTCCCGGACCCGCATACCTCCCAATCTCCTAGAAATTGAAGCCACTTGTTTGTATATGATGTCCATCTCCAGCTCTCGGGCCATACTGAATTTGATACTAGGGTGGAGCCCCTTAATAAACCGACGAACCCGCTCTCGAACAGTAGCAACTAAGGCTGGTGCATGCCTAGCCAAATCACTGAATCAGACCGCATACTCTGATACGGTCATAGAACCCTAGCGCAACTGCTCAAACTCTACGCCCCATGCATCTCTAAGAATTTGAGGAACATATTCCCTCAAGAACATATCTGAAAATTGAGTCCAAGTGAGTGAAGTTACCTTAGCCGGACTATCCAACGCATATGCTCGCCACCACTGGTAGGCCGCTCCTCTAAGCTGGAATACCGTGAAAGAAACCCCGCTAGAATCCAAAATACCCATAGTACGGAGGATACGGTGGCATTCCTCAAGAAACCCCTGAGCATCCTCTAAAGCCAAACCACTGAAAGTGGGAGGGTGGTACTTCTTGTACCTCTCGAGCCTGAGTTACTCCCCTTCCGAAACTGTTAACCTAGCCTTGGGCCGAAGTGGGACAACTGGCTGCACTGATATAACCTCTAGAGCTTGGTCAACCTGGGCCCGTGGCTCTAGGGTGCAGGTAGCGGGAGTCTGTGATCCTCCCCCGGCCTGAGATGTGGCAGGAGCAAATGGAATCAACCCTGCCTAAGCTAGAGTGCCAAACATGCTCAAAACTTGGGCTAGAGTCTCATGAAGTGCAGGGGTACTAACAGGCATCTCACGTGCCTGCTCTCCAACTGGAGCTACTGGTGGTTCCTCTGCAGCAGCTCGTGTAGGTGGTATGCCTAACAAAAAGCGATAAAAAATGAAAATAAAAGTAAAATTAACAATAAACTACAACAAGATAATAAGTAGCTGATAAGATGCCGCTCGTCATGTACAAAACCCAACACTCGGGTATACACAGTATTTTTCCAAAACCCGGTAGTCATAAGTCACAAGCTACAGAAGAAAGACTAGTATCTCTATATACCAGAGTCTAAGAAAAGAAATTTATACGGGAAGGTAAACGATATAGGAGGGAATAGAGGGGGACTCTGAGGTCTGCAGATGCGATAGATGTACCTTGAAATCTCTGTACAGCAGCAAGCACGCTCAGCTAATAGCGGGGCTGATAAGAAGCACCTTCATCTGCACACAAAATATGTGCAGAAGAGTAGCATGAGTACACCACAATGGTACCCAGTAAGTGCCAAGCCCAACCTCGGTAGAGTAGTGACAAGGTCAGGTCCGGTCCCTACTGGGATATAATAATAAGACAGATGATAAAAATAAAATGAAGAAAGATGGAGAATTTAACATAAAGAATTCACAGAAAAATAACAACACAGTACAATGAGATAACAATAAGGGGTACTCCCGAGATACCGTCTCGTAGTCCCAAAAGTAAATACTCAACAGGAGGATCTCCCGAGGTACTGCCTCGTAGTCTCAAAAGTAAATGTGTAGGGGGATCTCCCGAGGTACCGCCTCGTAGTCCCAAAAGTAAATATGCGAGGAGATCTCCCGAGGTACCGCCTCGTAGTCTCAAAAGTAAACGTGTAGGGGGATCTCCCGAGGTACCGTCTCGTAGTCGTAAAAGTAAATATGCAGGGGTATCTCCCGAGGTACCGCCTCGTAGTCCCAAAAGTAAATATGCAAGGGGATCTCTCGAGGTACCGTCTCGTAGTCCCAAAAGTAAACACACAACTCTAATCAGTGGAGAAAGCAATTAACAACAAGAATTCTACAACTAAGATTGATACAAACCAAGGCAGGAATTCAACTAGGCATGCTGCACAAAATTCATATATGCATTTAAGACACATAGATGTAGACATGTGATATTAGGTAAACAGGATAACTACACATGCTGGTATAACTCAATTGAGATGAAAGAGGACATTACTCACTGAAAAAATAGATTTTTACAATAATTAGCCTGTGTACGCACTCGTCACCTCGCGTACACGACGCTCACAAATCACAGAAGTATCACAACATTACCAAATCCTAAGGGGATCCCCCCCGCCCCCACACAAGGTTAGGTAAGCCACTTACCTCGAACCAAGCTCAATCAATCCGTAAGAATGCCTTTTCCTCGATTATCCGACTCTGAATGGCCCAAATCTAGCCAAAAATAATTACATATCATAAATACAACTATAATAGACTAATCTAATTAATGAAATCAAGACTTTAACAAGAATTTCAAAAACCGTCCTAAAAGGTCGACCCGGGCCCACGTCTCGGAATCGGTTAAAAGCCACAAAATATGAATACCCATTCACTCACGAGTTCACTCGTACCAAAATTATCCAAACCCGATATCAAAATCCGAATCAAAACTCAAAAACTTAGTTGAAGAACTTTCCAACTTTCCCCCCAAATTTCTCAACCAAATTTCTTAATTAAATGATGAAATCAACTATGGATTAGTGTAATATAATCATAAATGAGATAAGAATCATTACCCAATAACTCCCTCTGAAAACCCTTCAAATTATCGCCCAAATTCGTGCTCTCAAAGTTCTCGCACCTGCGGACCTTTATTCGCACCTGTGACGCCGCACTTGCGAAAATTCCATCGCACATGCGGAATTGACTCAAGGGGGTTGGGTCCGCTTCTGCGATGAGTGGGCCGCACCTGCGGACATTTGTCCACTTCTGCGAACACCCCACTCAGCTCGCCTTCCGCTTCTGCGATCCCTTCTCCGCAGGAGCGGCTCCGCTTCTGTGGTCCTAGTCTCGCACCTGCGCCCATAGGCCAGGGCTCTCCAAACCGCACCTGCGCTCCTCCTTCCGCACATGTGAGTCCGCACTTGCAGTCACCCCACCTCAGGTGTGATTATAGCAGAAGCTTGAAAGCTTCAGCAACTCATACAAGTCTAATTTCGATCCGTTAAGAATCTTAAATCAACCCGAGGCCCCCGGGACCTCAACCAAATATACCAACAAGTCCTAAAATACCATACAAACTTAGTCGAACCCTCAAATCATATCAAACAACGCTAAAAATATGAATTACCCTCCAATTCAAACTTAATGAACTTTGAAACTTATAACTTCTACAACCGATGCCGAAACCTATCAAACCACGTCTGATTGATCTCAAAATTTGCACACAAGTCATAATTGACAATACGGACCTACTCCAACTTCCGAAATCAAAATCCGACCCCGATTTCAAAAAGTCAACTTCCGGTCAAACTTCCTAAAAATTCAACTTTCGCCATTTCAAGCCTAATTCAGCTACAGACCTCCAAAAGACAATCTGGATACACTCCTTAGTCCAAAATACCCCAACGGGGCTAACGGAACCGACAAAACTCTATTCCGAAGTCATCTTTACAAAGTTCTAACTACGGTCAAAATCCTAGAACTTAAACTTCCATTTTAAGGACTAGGTGTCCCTAACCACTTTAAAACCACAAACAGAACCTCCCGACAGTCACATAAGCAGAAAATAGATACGGGGAAAGCAGTAAATAGGGGATCGAGGCTATTACTCTCAAAACGACCAGCGGGGTCATTACAGTTGACCTATGAGTAAATGACTCCGAAATAGAGTTTTGATATTTCCGTTAGCTCCGTTGGGTAATTTTAGACTTAGGAGCATGTACGGATTATGATTTGGAGGTCCGTAGTGGAATTAGGCTTGAAATGGCAAAAGTTGAATTTTTGGAAAGTTTGACCTGGAGTGAACTTTTTGATATCGGGGCCGAATTCCGGTTCCGGAAGTTGGAGTAGGTCCGTAATGTCATTTGTGACTTGTGTTCAAAATTAGGGGTCAATAAGACGTGATTCGATAGGTTTCAGCGTCATTTGTAGAAGTTAGAATTCCTTAGTTTCGATAGGCTTGAACTGGGGTGTGATTCGTATTTTTGATGTTGTTTGATGTGATTTGATGGCTCAACTAAGATCGTATCGTATTTTAAGACTTGTTGGTATATTTTATTGAGGTCCCGGGGACCTCGGGTTGATTCCATATGGTTAACGAATCAATTTTGAACTTGATGTTATGGCTGAAGTTTTCTGGTGTCTCTGATCTAGTTTCCTTGTACGCGATTGCATGAAAGGGGCCGCGATCGCATAGGCTTGTTTGGGGCAGTACTAATTTTTGCCCTATGCATTCGTGAGTGGTGGTACGCGATCGCATAGGTTTGGCTAGTCAGTACATCGCGAACGCGTGGGCATTGCCGCGTTCGCGAAGAGGAAATGAGGCAACTGGTTCTCATACGGTTGTTCTTCGCGATCACGGGAGGGGAGACGCGATCGCATAGGTTGGAGGAAGCAAAGGTTCGCGTTCACGTGGAGGTCTCCGCGTTTGCGTAGCCTTAATTTCTTGGGCAGCTGAGTTGTGCTTCGCGATCGTGAGGCTATTTCCGTGATCGCGATTAAAGATTACTGGGCAGAACTTTAAATATTTCAAAACGAGGGTTTGAGTTCATAACACAAAAATTGATTTGGGAGCTCGGTGGGAGGCAGTTCTTTGAGTGATTTCCAAGTGGGTGATTGGGGTAACTAATTCCTACTTAGTTTTAGTTAATTTCTATGATTATGTCTTTAATTAATTTCATCATTAAATTAGTGATTTGGGGTGGAAATTTTGGGGGAAATGGAGGAAAGTTCTTAGGCCGAATTTTGAGGTTTTGATCGAGATTTTGGTGTCGGATTTGGGTAATTTTTGGTATGGGTGGACTCGTGGTTGAATGAGCTTTCGGATTTTGTGACTTTTATCGGATTTTGAAATGTGGGCCCGGGGAGGCTTTTGAGTCGAATTTTGACTTTTGATTAATAACTTAGTATTTTTCTTCTGGAATTGATTTCTTTAGCCCGTGTTGATTATATACAATTATTTATGGCTAGATTCGAAGCATTCGGAGGCCGTTTCGCGAGGCAAGGGTGTGTTGGAGTAGAGATTTGCTCGGATTGAGGTAAGTAACACTTCTAAACTTGGCTCTGAGAGTTTGAAATCCCGAATTTTATGTTATATGATTGGTATTGAGGTGACGAACATGCCAAGTGACGGGTGTGTGGGCGTGCACCGTAAGAACTGTGACCTAGTCGATTCCATAGAACTGTGTAGTAGATTTATCTTGTTGATATATGTGTTTTCATCATATGATAAGTAATTGAGCTGTTAATCATGCTAGAAATCATGTTTAGGCTATTGCTGGTACTGTTAAGACCCATAGTGGTCGCTTCATTGTTGTTGACTTATTGATTACATTGACATTTTATACTCAGACATATTTATTCATTGTATATAATTTCTCAGTCTACGTTTCTATTTATTGCTATGTCATATCATTATTTTGGGCTAGGTTCACGACAATGTGAGCCCGAGAGAGAGAAAGACGGGAGATATTGACGACTGAGTGAGGTGTCGCTACCCAATGTAAGGAAATGGGCCTGTGACACGAGGGCCTGATTGAGAGTGACAGTTATGGGATCGGACTGCACGCCGTAGCATGTTTATTGATTTATGCCTGGATCTGGTTTATTATTGCGTTTGGGCTGAAGGAGCCCCTCCAGAGTCTGTACACACCCCCAGTGAGCGCAGTTGGTTATATTGAGGGATGGATCTTTCTTGGACATGGATCTTGTCCGAATCATTTATATTCGGGGATGGATCTTTCCCTGGGTTGGATTGGCCTTATACAGTACTGAGTGACTGACTGTCAGTCGATGTGTGTATGTGTGTGTGTATATATATATATATATATATATATATATATATATATATATATTCTCTTTATTCATGAATACAATACTGAGCGATTAAGTATTCTGAGAGTGTGAGTACACGAGACTTTCAGTGTGGTGCATCGCATACAGCATGTGCATTAGCATGCAGATGTAGAGAGGTCATACTCTTCATATCATTTAGAATTTGATCTATTTAACTTGAATTGAGTTTAACTGTTGAACTTGGAAGCATGCCTACATTCTTGTACTGTTATTTTTATGTTGAAATGTACTTGTTGAGTTCGTCACTACCTTTCAGTCCAAAGGTTAGATTTGTTACTTATTGAGTTGGTTGTACTCACGCTACACCTTGCACCTTGTGTGCAAATCCAGGTGCTTCCGGTCATGGCGGTTGCTGAGTTATGGAGTTCGGATTCTTAGAGACTATCGAGGTAGTTGCTTGGCGTTTCGCAGACCTTGTCTCTCCTTTCCTATCTCTCCACTTATTGTATTTAGTTTCAGACTATCATAGACAGTATTTTTCAGACTTGTGATGTATAGTTGCTTATGTAGTCTGTGACACCCCGATAGTTGGGAACTTTCGCATTGTGTTTTAGGTTTCTATCCCGTTTATGAGGACTTTTATTGTTTAAATTGCTTTAATTCATTTTCTGTTAAAAGTGTTGGAAATATTTTGAAATGTCGGCTTGCCTAGTACCATGATAGGCACCATCACGATAGGTTAGGATTTTGGGTCGTGACAGGAACTCGTAAAATATCGAACCTGTAAACTGAAAAATACAAAAACCAAAACTGAAAATATAAAAAACATATGTTTTTGCCGCGGGGGGAGGATGCAGGGTGCTGTAGAAATTTGTTTTTACAGAAAATTGAAAATAAAAAATATTTTTTAAAAAAATCGGGGGGTGTGAGTGTTAGCAAGGTGGGTGGTGACGGAAAAGAAAAAAAAACTGAAATCTGAAGAAAAAAAATCTTTTTGAAGAGATGAGGCGGGAGAGGTGGGGTAGGGGAAAGAAAGGGGAGGGAGTTGGGGTTAGATGTGAGGGTAGATGGAGTTTTTGGAAAATATTTTCCTAACCCTTTTTAGGGAAATCATTTTCCTCCAATTTCAGGAAAATGTGATATCTAGAAAAATATTTTTCAAATTATTTTGTGCAACCAAATAATGAAAAATGAGAAAATATTTTTCGAAAATTATTTTTCGTCATACCAAACATTCCCTTAATAAATGCGACTTATAAAGCTCATTCAGCAAAAGCTACTTATAAATAGCTTGAGCAAAACCTAGTGTGTTGCATTTAGGAAATGGAAATGGCGGAAAGCTCTTTAAAACCCAGTTAAGATAGCGGCAGTTAACGTCAAAAGTGACATAAATAGGAAACACGGTCACAACATCGCTGGTAAAAACAACAATAAAATATGTGTTAATACTATTTTCTCCGGTCCACTTTAATTAATTTTGTGGTTATTTTCACACATATTAAGAAAATTACTTTTTAACATTAAGTAACAATAAATTTGACCATATTAACCTTAATTTGTTCATTGAAAATATAACAAATACTCATAGGCTCTTTAATCCAAGGGTAACTTTGAAAAAAAAAAATTTAATTACTTTTTGATATCTTAAAAAACAAATAGTGTGGACGACAAAAAAAGCCCAAAAAAAATCAATTAAAGTGGACCGGGAGTAGTACTTTTGGTCATTTACCAAGAAAATTAAAAAAAAAACATAGTACTTTTGGCCCCTTTATTATGAGTAGTAATTTTGACTTTAGTGCTTGTAATATCTGATTAAAAGCATTTAATCTTTAATTAACTGATATGTGCACTTTTTATCCTTTTGCCTATGAATATTCATAAATTTACTGATTTATTAACCACTCTACCAGTTAATTATTCATGTATTGAAGTATTTGAGGATGGTCTAGTTCTAAAAATAGCCTCAATATAATAAATTTTCTACATAAAAGGACCAAAATTATATATTTTAATTAATTAAAGGTTAAATGTATTAGTCATATATAACAAGGGCCAAAATCACAATTTACCAATAATTAAGGGATCAAAAGATAAAAATAGCAGCAGTTTTCACAAGATAAATATGTGAATAGTTGAAGAAGTTCATGAGTTATCCTTAGTGACGAAAAAAAAAAGTTCAGTATATTTGAAAGCTAGTTGAAAAATGGAGCCAAAATTGTGACTTATTTATTACTTAAATGAAAATAATAATACCAAACATCAACTTTCCCTCATGAATTAAATGATTTTATTCTATGGAGTTAGAAATCTAGAAATTGCACTACTAAGTCTTAAGTGCTATTAAACATTTTTTTAATGCAAGTAATGTTTAATATCACCAATAACTATATATAATTATGCGTAATATATGGATCATATTTTCATATATGGCCAACTCAACACTGTATTTTATGCATGTAAATATTATTTTTATCTACTTCCTCAACCTAAATATTGAAATATTTTATATGAGATTTATGGTTAAATTATTTTTTTAATCCCTCCGATCAAATAGCCCCTGAAATTAATTATGCTCTCTATCTTCCTTTTCACAACAAAACGGAGAGATGAATTTATTAAATTCGTCCGAACTGAGGGGGCTCGAACCCCTAATTTTCCCTAACCGATTGAATAACAAACCTACGAAAATTAAGCGTACAACACAATATCATCTTTATTTTTATAAATCATAAAAGATTCCGTTGAATATGTAATTTAGTACTGGGGCCACCACTAATTTCATTGAACCACCCACCACTTATCATATTTTAGGTGAATTATAATCACTCACATTATTTGGATTGAAATTCAAAAATAGGAAAAATAGTCACAGTTTTAAAAATAATCGAAATTTAGTTAATTTTTATGTAAAAATAATTTTGAACGAAAAAACTGTTCAAAATTCGGAAAAATATTCCAGCATAATATACTGGAGTTCGAATTTTTTACATGTAAACTTCCAGCATAATATACTGGAGTTCCAGCATAATATATTGGCCCATCATAATATGCTGGAAGTTCATACACAGGTGCATCAATCTCCACTATATTATGCTGAAACTTTTCGTGTTGCAGCAAAATAGTAGCTATTTTTCAATGATTTTACAAACGCTGATTATTTTTTAATTATCGATCCGAAAATTAGCTAGCACGTGCTATTTTTACCGTTATTTGCCCATACGTGGTATCCCACCGTTATTTGTCCATACGTGGTATCCCAATCAATTCGATCTTTTTCAATGGGCCTACTTCACCTAATTCGATTTCTTTCAGTTGTCCCAACACATAAAGAAATAGTAAAGAATTATCCCTTTAAGCCAAAGTGATGACAATTGTCCCAACACATAACATGGGTTAAGCGAAGTCACGCGAACGTCACGAGTTCAAACCTTATCGCAAACAAAAATCTGGTATTAAACTGGGTAAGATAGAAGACACAATTGTGCCTACAACAACAATGAAAATTCAATTCCAAACAAGTTGACGTCAAAATTTAAGTTGTCAAGTGCCATTATTTGAAAGTGAAACAAATGGTGATCTTCCAACTGCAACACATTCTAGTGAAACCAACAACAATGACGACTCTACTATAAGCAAGTTGACATCAGTTATATGATCTTCACCTTCTGTGTTACGCCATTAAAGCTCGTATTCAATTCAATATTACAAAATTTTAGTTTATTTAGCTTCAAGGGAAGTGGCGGAGCCACCTTATACTAGGGAGTGTCGATTGACATCTATTCGTAGGAAAATTATACTGTTTAGTGGCCTTTGATAATGCCAAATATAATAGTGTTATGTGAAACTAAGGGTAGTTTATAATCAGAATATTTGCTCAAATCAATTCATAATCGGTATTAGCATGTATGATTACTGCATCAAAATGAAAATAACACTCCTTCAGCACATTATAATCTATTACTTGACTTAAACAACTTAACCTAGTACTCCATTTAATTATCAACAAATATCCAAGTTTATTCAAGAAGGGGAATGTCACGACCCGATTTCTAACCAAGTCGTAATCGGCACTCGGTGCCTTAACTTGACCGAGCGAACTATCTTGACTTTTCTAATTTGTTCTATTTTTGTTATACAATACATCTCAACACAATTTGATATGATTTAAAGTAAATTCTTTTCTGAATCTTTAATCGAAATAATAGCCTAAAAAGAAATTCATTATGTTATCTTGAATACATTAAAAAATAAATATAATGCAAAGTGGACACCCATGACTTTATTCTAACTATGTCTATGAAGCTTATAAGAAATACTAAAATAATAAGATAAAATTCTAGAATCAATGAACTCCACGAATTAAAATCGAGCTCACTAGATCTTCTCGTAATGGGAGGAGAATATCCTAACTCGTAGCCTCCTTACCTGCAAAATCTATGCCTACATTAACATAGGTCAATGTAGGTTCCCATGAAGAAAACGTCAGTACACCACAGCGGTACTCTGTAAGTAAAGAAATCCTCCCACTAAAGCTGGAACGAGACTCTAAAAGAAGTATGTATGCATGATATAAGAAAATTCTAAAAGTTTGTGATAAAGAGTTAAGACAGATAACTCATATATCTATTGTAAAATTCTTCTTGATGTCATTCATGAAAATTCTCTTTCTTTTCTTCTCTTTTTTTCTGAAAAGAAATATAAAATTCATATAGACAAATATATAAACTTTCTCAGAACAATCCTTGTAAATTTTCTAAAGTATTTTCTTTTCTTTTCTTTTCTGGGGAGTTCCATTGATTCTGACATTCTTTCTGATTCTGATTCTGAAAAGGTCACCATATGATCGGTATGGTGGATGATCCCATCCCGATCGCCTGAACCCCATTCATGTGGTGCCTCACGGTTCAAAGTTCTAGCATGCTTGCTTTTTTGTGCCTTACCAGGGCACTTCTATCATAATGTCCGAACCAAAGGTACACTAATCTCCTACTCTGACACGAGTAGTTTCAGGGTAACATAAACCACTAGAGGCTTTAAAACACTGATATATCTCCACAGTTCTCATCAAAATAATTTCATAAAATCATGTAAAAGAAATTTCAATAGTTTATACATTAAAAAAATATATGCAAGTCATGGATGCATGAGACATGATTTATGGAACAACATATTATTCTTGAGTTATTAACCATAATAATTATCTAAGATATTTTTTATAATTCTAATGGATAATGTGAGTCCACTCGTTCCATTCAGAGCTAACATTAACGTCCTATACAATCCAACAAATACTTATGTCGTGATCTTTATGAGAAGACAACTTTAGTAAAAGCATTGTCTTTACTCACCTTGATTCATTGCTTTTGAATACCTTCGTTTGCTCCAATCCAATGGTTTCAACTCAACAAAAAAATCTATATATAGTTAATCTAAAAATCAATACTATAAGTTCCAAGATTTCAAAAATATAGAAATCCTAGGTTTGATTCTTCTCTCCTTCTAGGGTTCGTCGTTAATTCTGCAGTAGTTTCCAGGAATAATTATCAACCATAAACCTCTCTAACAATCGTGGTTGAAAGCGGTTATGAAACTTACCTTGAATTGTGAAACCCTGGGTGGCAGAGAGACCTTGTTCTTGAGTTCTTATTAAGAATCTAGCGATTTTGAGATGGAATATTATTAGAATTGATGTTTAGAAATAGTATTCTAACGTTAATCGCATTGAAAACTCACATTAGGTAGTTTGAGAACCCTGGGATGACTTGAGGATGAGAAGAGAGGTTTAATCTTTAAAGAATGAGGCTATTTTCTCTCTCCCCGTCCCTTTTATTTCAACGCCATGTCTTCGACAATACAGTCCGCACCCAGTGCTACTCACAACGCCCAAATAAAAGCATTCTCGTTTGTGACTAAACCTTACTCACTATCAACTTCTCTTCTAACTCTTTCATCATTAAAAGGCATATATATAGGTTGAGAAATGCACCCACTATTGTAGGTCTACTCATAAAAATTATAAGAACTAAAAGTTACCTCAGAAACATGGCTCATATTTAGGCACTTCTTTCTTGCTTTTTCCTTCTGACCTTCTTAAGGTTTGGGGGGGATTGAGACATCACCACTCTATTCTTATCAAAGTATAGATATCTTATAGACCATGCTTTTAGAACGTACCATATTTTTGCAGACTCAATTTCAAGACGTTATTGATCCATATAGGACTGCTGGTGCTCTTTAATCTCTTATATCTAACATTCCTTTTTATCCTTTTTGAGTCTTGGGAAACAACTTATCTTATCAGGTTTGGCATATTAATTTGGCGACTCGGCCCTCTGCCAACTTGGTTGTTACAAATAGAACTACTTCTGAACTTGTGACAATATCTAACTTTGTGAGTTACTTTTGTACGGATTTGCTATTATCCACCTTCATATGACTTGTGACAAGTGGTGTAACATAAACTCTAGAACATTTATGTATGTTCTTCATCTTCTCATCTTTTCTAATTTCTTAAAATTATCCAAAACATAGTAGTGCTCTTCTACCATCCTTGGGATTACTGCAATTTAACGTTTGTCGTGCCTCACTTATTGGCACCATTATCAAGTATATATAGCAATCTATTGTACAATAGGCACATATGAGGGCTACGACATTGCATAACCTAGGCGCCCTAGCGTACTCTTCTCTAGCTCTTTGGCTAACAATATTCTATTGCTATTTTAGCCTCTGAGGCTACTAACACTTTAAAAACTTCATCCCTTTATTTTGCGCTTTATGTGCATTTACAATATCCATTTTTCTATGGCATCTCTCATCTTGCTATGTTAATCCCTTGATACATCCTAATCTACTACAACATCAATGGTATTCTTATATCACTTTTGGTATTAAACTCGCATTATACAAGCCTCTTTAAACTTGTGTACATACTTGAATATGCCATTTACTTCGATGATGGTTTGCTAGCCAACGATAAATGGTTTTGGCTTTGACCCTTAAAAGAGGATGTTAATTCACTTCCTAGTATGAGTCTATGGTCCTGAAACCACACACATTGCAATTATATGTACTTACTATCTATTTGTTTCTCAGATGGATGAGGTATTTTCTTGTTGGGCCAATCTCATACTGATTGTACTTATCACGATTCATCTTTGAAAGGATTGGGCTTGTTCTTTACCCTTCTTTGTGCTTCATAGGATTCTTCCTTAATTACAGATATTTCATTTTAGTAACCTAGTTATCAATCACTATTCTCGTAAGGAGATATGTTCTTTCATGCATCCATCTTCTTGGAGCAAAGTGTCCTCCATTTACTTTGATACTTACCTTGCATATAGGTTTGCCGGGTACTAACCATTGGTCTAGATTTATCCTAGTATCATCAACATATCTTTAAATGTGCTTTTCACGCACACTTAATCCTTTCATAATATTCAAGACTTCCTCGATTCAATACTTTGTAGATGAACCCCTTCCTGATTCATTACTTGTATATCTTAATACCACTAGTTAGTCATGATCTCTTCTAGTGACCCTTTTTTCTTTTTGTTATCTTTCTCTTTAGGATATATCTTCTTATTCCATGGTCTAGCTCGTGCAATACTTATCACTTGACAACTTATTTGATCAATTGGCTCACTCATCCTGAACCCTCTTGGTTCTTATTGTATCCCAACTTTACGACACTTCAAAATAACTAATATTATGGCTAAACATTATATAACACCCAATTTATTGCTTTAGGTTGTACACTTCACAAGAAAATCACCTTGATATTATTTATTGTAATGTTCTATTCTACTTTGAGTCACACTTAACCGAACTTGAGAAAGTGAGGCTCTCTGAGAAAGGCATATGCCAACCCTCAAAATCTACTCTGCATTGGTACAACTATTTGTGTGAACCATACAAAAATACAAATTTTATATAATCTTACCTTTTTGATATCATACATTTACGTACTTTCTTGAGCTATTCTGAAATAAACTTCTAGCGCGAAGGCTAACTTTTCTGATATTTTTCCTCTTAATGCCTGGCTTTTCTAAATCTTTCTGTAATATTATGGCACCTTAGCCATGCTAAACATCTATTTTATTAAAATATAGAATTATTATACATTCTCATTATATATATGTCTGCATGCTATAAATTCTGGGCTTAGCTCGCTGACATGCGATTATTCTCAAGCTCAACCTTAAGTCATATTAAGTACCCTGGCGATGATCAAAACATTATATAGTTGAGATTCAAGTCACCTCATAACATATCTCTGAATCTTTCATATATACTAGCTTCAAAACATATCAGTATCACTTTAAGAACCTTATGGCCTTAAGCTAACCCATCACACTTATATCTTATTGGAAATATATTGTCCGCTGCATCCATTTTCTGTAGCATTCATTCTCTCCATAATGCAAGGATGACTTTCTGTATTTTGTGATTTTTCTTTTCCCTAAAGAGAATGCATTATAGTGTATATTTACCTCCCTTCTATCTCCTCTTGTTCTTTAGTACTCATGACCAGACATCATATCTTTAAAGAGCTTGGTGTTGTCATTCTACCGTGGTTCACCTTATGGTGGTAATTTATCTCAACTTTGAAATCCCGAGGTCATGTCTTTTTGTACTTCTTAAACTGTAGTAGACCACATATGCACTTCAAAAGATCTATTCATTGTGTTACTATAGGTCATAATACATACAATAAACTACCAGTTTCTTCTTATCGTCTTCATCATTTAAACATTCTTTGATAGGAGCCACAAAGTACTCGCTGCAACTATAATAGGTCATACTCTGACCCCTGTACATAACTTATTATCCTCGTTATTTTGAACAAAAATTTGATCTCAAATTAGGGACGCAATCTGGACATTATTGGTATCTAAATTAAATCTGGACATTGCTTAGGAATATAGTCTTTTATCGTATTCCTATTCACCTTACTAGTACCAACTTCTTGTGAGTTCCATGACAACTTTAACCTTATTGAGACATCATCACCTCATTTTTTTAGTACAAAGTCTTTGAAGTATTTATGATAGTTTTGATTTGTTACAACCCTAAATAAGATAATCTCAGTCTTACCTTATTCTCTTCTTTGGGATACACTTTTCAAGGTCAGTTCCCGGTTTAACCTTTATTCTCCCTTAAAGGCAGTTACCATCATAAACCATCTCACTTGTAGACGGTGATGTCTTGCTAGCTTTTCTTCTTAGAGTCTCTAATCGTATTGGTATATCAATCATTAGATTAATCGAAAAAATAGAATTCTGATTCTCACTTTAAGCTTTAATGCAAGGAAGAATGCAAAAATTTTCTTAAATATCTATAGACCCATGTTTATAGAAGTGGGGCCCTCACAACGATAAATGAGACACTACTTGTAATGACCTGGCCGACCGTTTTAAGTATTTACACTCAGTTCGGTAATTTGAAGTCACGAATAGCTTCCCATGGTTTATTATGACTTATGCGCATCATCGGCTTTAGTTTATGAGTGGCTCAGAATTGATTTTGAAGGATGACTCTCACTTGAGAAGCTTGAGGTTGAAAGAGTTGATCAAGTTTGACTTTTGTGTAGTAGACCTTGGATCAGAGTTTTGATGGTCCTCATAGGCCTAGTAGTAATTCTGAACTTGCGCATATGCCCGGAGTTGCATTAGGATATTTCTAGAAGGTTTCGACACCATTTGGTGAAAGTTGGCAATTTAAAAGATTGGAATTCTCCTAAGTTTGACCATGGTTTGACTTTAAGGCTAACGGGGTCAGATTTTGGTTTCGGGACTTGGAATAGGTCTGTTTCGTCATTTGAAACTTGTCTTCAAAATTTAGTGTCATTTAGAGTTGGTTTGATGTGGTTCGGATGCTTGGTTGCAATTCTACAAGTTCTTGAAGTTCATTGTGATTTTCATGCGTTTTGGCGTCCGATTCGTGATTCTAGATGTTATTTTGGTATTTTGATCGCCCGAGCGAGTTCGTTTGATATTTTTAGACTTGTGTGGATGTTTGGCTTGGTGCCCTGGGGGCTCAGGAGAGTTTCGGATTGGTTTTTGTTAAATTTAGAGTGTTGGTTCGATCGCAATAGCAATGTTTTAGTCGCTAATGCAACGATCACATTTGTGAGGTCATTGTTACACCCCATATTTTCATACGTAAAAGTATGTCGTAAGTCGATTGATGTAAGCTCATAAATGAGATCATTTTTGACAGTACATGAAGCAAGTTAATCATATTACCTTGGAGGTTATAAATATTTAAAATCATAAATAATAAGTACCAAGAGGGTTGGAAGGCTTAGAAGCTAAACAAACCAAAGAAAATAAGTTTCGTCGAAAGTCGACAAGTTGGGAATGTTATAATATGTACTTTTGGGATGAGACTAGGGTGCTTAATATTATAAGGAGATTATGTTTTGTGTTATTTTAGTCGTATGATAGTCGTGTATTACGTTTGAAGTCAAGTGAGTTATCGAACAAAAGTTGGCAAAGGTCATCACAAGTTATACTCAAAATGTGCTGCAAATTAGGTCAAATATATCTGAGTTTTTCTCTCAATATGTTTAGAATTACGGGATGATACACCTATTAAATTGAAGATCTATGAGTCTAGTTTTAAACGCATTAAACCTTTCGTCGATACGACATCGGAGTAGAGAGATATTCACGTTTTTGCGAGACTGTGCAAGCAGCCCTTATGGGACCCACTTGGTCGGTGGCCAAACTTCACCTATTTTTATCTCGCTTTTGGGATGCGCTTCGCTAATTTTTCGACCTCCTTCAATCCTCACACTCTCCAAACCCTCCCAAACAGTTCCCCCGAGGCTCCAAATTAAATTCTAAAAACATACACCTTAATCCAACATCAAAGTTAGCCAAAGGTGAAGAATAACTACTTTATGGTGTTGTGATATGAATAAGGATGACGGTGAGCTAAGTTAAGCTTAGGGGTCGAATTTTATCTACTTCCTAAGATATGTTTAACATCCATTTGATTGTGTTTAAGGTTAATTACATATTTGTTGTGGTGTTGAAGTGAAAGATTACAAGATAGCACTTGAAAAGGGAAGAAGTGTTGTTATCTTTTGTTGGGTTGTTCTAAGGCTCTCTCTATATATGTTGTTATGGCTGGAAATTGGAGAAAATAACTTGATTATGATATGGTTTCTATTTTTATGCATGTCTATATGTTTATCAAGTTAATTGATGAAAGAAATATATGAAACTTGGGATTGTAAGCGAAGATTAACTTAAGTCACTTTTATGGTGTTGTGTTGCCATTGAGGGTTGTTGTAAGCTGAATATAACTTGGACTTAGACTTGAATCTACTGTATGAGGTATTTATATTGTGTTCTTGCATGTGCTTAAGGTTATCTGGATGTTGATTAAGTTAAATGGATGAACTAGACATGAACTAGTGAATAAAGTTGCTAATTGAGGATAGTTGGAGTTGTGGATTATTTTCTTTATTATAAATATATGGTATGAGGATGGAATGATTGATGAATGGCTTCATTATCATGTTAATGATACTTTTAAGTTAAAGTAAGAAGTCTATAAGGGGTGATATGGGGTGTACGGATTCTAATCAGAGCTTGTCGCTCGTCGTGAAGTAGTTGTAACTTGTTGTTGTTATATGGTGTCTTATTATTGATACTTATATATTGTTGGATTTTTCTGGTTATTGTCGTTGGTATATGGTATTGGAGGAGTCCCTTGTTACCGGGGAGATGATTTCGAATTTACATTAACGAGCTACTAGCTTAAGTTACAGACTTAGCCTTTACTCAACACTAATTTTAAATCTCCTTATGCTATGGTAGATTAAGTGGAGTTGTTTGAAGAGTTGCTTGAAAGGTATTAAGGACTCAACGGGGTTAAGGTACGTTAAGGCTAAAACTTTCCTTCATTTTGGCATGATCTTGTAACAACATGTGTTTGATAACGAGACATAAAGAGAAGTTCGTATTCCTGAATTTATGTACATTATCCTAGTTTCATAAGTTACAGTATTCTCCCTTATCGGGACTTTATATTTATTTAAGTATTGTCTTCTTTCAGTTAGGATAGCAGAGAGTTTATATAAGAGAGCAGAGGGTCTATATATATATATATATATATATTACAGTATTTTCACCACCATCGAGCTATAATCGGTGGGCAGGTCCCTATTGGGCAACCTCTGATCAGATGGTAAGTTATATACCGAGCCTACTGTGGCGAGCACCTATGAGCTAGCCCGGAATGGACGAGAGACAGAGCCTAGTATGGCCGAGCACCTATGAGCGAGCCTACTACAACAGAGCAGTTATACGTACCGAGCCTCATAAGGTCGGACAACTAATTTACTTACTATATTGAGAGAGTTGAGTCAGTATCAACAGGTAAGCATATCTTCAGATCATCTTTGACTCCCATTTACTTTTATTTATTATATTATTAGTTCATTTTTAGCTTTCAGTTATTTTATCGCCTTACATACTTGGTGCATTATTTTGTACTGGCGTCCTTTTTGCTGGGGACGCTATATTTCATGCCTGCAGGTCCTGATAGACAGCTGGATAGACCTTCCCAGTAGACAGAGTCAAACATCAGCTTGGTTGGTAAGCTCTACTTCCTCATAGTTACCGGGTCTAAAACTTGGAGTACATTTTATATATACATGTTTGATGGGTATGTCGAGGCCCTGTCCCGACCATGATACAGTTCAATTAACTCTAGAGGCTTGTAAACGAGCCTTGTGTATTTTGTATGTTAGTATTGTGGCCTTGCCAGCCCTGTGTACATGTTTAGTTTGGTATTGCTAGTTGTAGATATTCATGTCGGCCTACACAGTTATGTATATGAGCTTTGGAGTATGTTTACTCTTAGATGGGAGAGACATTATTTTCAGATGATTCAGAATATGGCCTCATCAGCCTCGATTGGTATTATCAGCTTGCAGGTAGGCCTCATCGTCCTAAGTTGAGGGATACCACTCCATAGTTCATGGTTACATAGTGGTACACTCGGGCCGAGTATGGCATCAGGAGCCGGCCACACCTCCCCAAGTTTGGGGCGTGACAAACTTGGTATTAGAGCAGTTCTATCCTAGGGAGTCTACAAGCAGTGTCTAGTAGAGCCTTGGTTATAGATGTGTTGTACACCACATTATATAAACAGGAAGCTACAAGGCATTTAGGAGTCTGTTACCTTTCTTTCAAATCCAAATTGTGTTATAGAGCTAAGTCATAAGAGTTCGAGCCAGGACTTATAATTGCTAGTGATATAGAGATGCTTGCAATTAGTAAAATTATATCTAGACAGAGGGCTAATATAACAACAGGTAAAGGCACTAATAGTGTAACGACACAGCCGTTCGTTTTGAGAATTATAGCCCCGATCCCCTATTTACTGCTTTTCCCGTATCTTTTTCTGCTTATGTGACTTGCCGGGAGGTTTTAAGTTCTAAGATTTTGAACGTAGTTGAAACTGTGTGAAGACGACTCCGGAATAGAGTTTCATCAGTTTTGTTAGATCTGTTGGGTAATTCTGGACTTAGGAGCGTGTCCGGACTGTGAATTGGAGGTCCGTAGCTGATTTAGGCTTGAATTGGCAAAAGTCAAATTTTTGAAGATTTTGACCGTTAATGGACATTTTGATATCGGGGTCAGATTCTGATTTCGAAAGTTGGAGTAGGTTCGTAAGGCTGAATATGACTTGTGTGCAAATTTTGAGGTCAATCGGACGTGGTTTGATAGGTTTCGGCATCGGTTGTAGAAATTTAAAGTTTCAAGTTCATTAAGTTTGAATCGGAGAGTGATTCGTGTTTTTAGCGTTGTTTGACGCGATTTGAGGGCTCGACTAAGTTCGTATGGTATTTTAGAAAATTGTTGTGGTAAGTGATTCTAACCCGTATTGGACTATATTTCATGAATCTATTACTATTTTCATCATCTAATTAGGGATTTGAGTTGGAAATTTGGGGAAAATGGGAGAAGTTCTTCAACTAAGTTTTTGAGTTTTGATTGGGATTTTGATATTGAATTTGTATAATTTTACTACGAGCGAACTCGTGAGTGAATGAGTGTTCATATTTTGTGATTTTTACCTGATTCCGAGACATGCGCCCGGGTCGACTTTTTGGGGCGATTTTCTAATTTCTTGCTTTAGCTTTGATTTCATTAATTAGATTAGTTTCTTATAGTTGTATTTATGGTATGTAATTGATTTTGGCTAGATTTGGGCCATTCGGAGTCACACATTCGTGGAAAAGGCATAGTTACCGATTGATTGAGCTTGGTTCGAGGTAAGTGGTTTGCCTAACCTTGTGTGGGGGAAATCTCCTTAGGATTTGGTACTGTTGTGATATGTGAGTGCCATGTACGTGAGGTGACGAGTACGTACACGGGCTATTTGTTGTAAAACCCAATTTATTTTACTGAGTTGCAACATATTTTTCCTTTAATTTGAGTTATACCGTTTAAATGAGTATTAGTCTGTTTTCATTCTTAATTGAGCTATTCCAATATGTGTAGTTATACTGTTTAGTCTAATATCGCATGTCTACGTACTTTAACTGCTTATTTGAACTCTGTGAAGCATGCCTAGTTAATTTCCTGCTTTTTCTTGTTCTTTATCAGTATAATTGTAGAAATCTTGGTGTTAACTATTGTATTTGTCGGTTTGAGTTGTGTGTTTAATTTGAGACTACGAGGCGGTTCCTCGGGAGTTCTCCTTGCACATTTACTTTTGAGACTACGAAGCGATACCTCGGGAGTTCTCCCTATATATTTACTTTTGAGACTACGAGGCGGTTCCTCGGGAGTTCTCCATGTACATTTACTTTTGAGACTACGAGGCGGTACCTCGGGAGTTCTCCCTGCATATTTACTTTTGAGACTACGAGGCAGTTTCTCGGGAGTTCTCCCTGCACATTTACTTTTGAGACTACGAGGCGGTACCTCAGGAGTTCTCCCTGTATATTTACTTTTGAGACTACGAGGCGGTTCCTCGGGAGTTCTCCCTGCACATTTACTTTTGAGACTACGAGGCGGTACCTCGGTACCTCGGGAAATCCCCTGTTGTTTACTCCTGTGTGTTGTATTGTTGCCTTGTTGTGTTTCCTTTTGTTAAATTCTAGTCTCTTAGTATACTGTATATTCTCCTACCTTATTTATTATTTACCAGTGGGCCTGACCTGACCTCGTAACTACTCGACCGAGGTTAGGCTTGGCACTTACTGGGTACCATTGTGGTGTACTCATGCTACTTTTCTGTACATGTTTCGTGTGCAGATCCAGGTGCTTCTTATCAGCTCCGCTACTAGCTGAGAGTGCTTGCTGTTGTACGGAGACTTCAAGGTACATTTGTCACGTCCGCAGACCTCGGAGTCCCCCTCTATTCTCTCCTATGTCATTTACCTTCCGTACTTCTTTTGTTAGACTCTTGTGTATAGAGATACTAGTTTCCTTCTGTAGCTTGTGGCTTATAATGTTCCGGGTTTTGGGAATACTGTGTATTACTGGAGTGTTGGTTATTGTAAATGCCGAGCAGCATTGTTACTAGTTATTTGGTTATTTGTTGCAGATAGTTGCTAAGTTTTACTTTTATTTTGTTATTTTTTGCAATTTGTTAGGCTTACCTAGTCATAGAGACTAGGTGTCATCACGACGTTATACGGAGAGAGTTTGGGTCGTGACAAATAGAGAGAGAGTTCTTGACGACGTGGCCCTTTTTTAGGCCCTATCATATCATGCGTACCAAATGTGAACATTCCCTGCTTAAGACCCTAAGATGGGAATATCAAAACACTCCGTGAATAGCAGCCCATGGGAGTATCAGAAGGTAAAAGTATAAGTTTCAACATGTAACAGAAGCAAGGTGAAGGAGGGTACGAGGTACTTAGTTAGTGAAGATTATCAGTATTTACAATTCAGGCAGAGAAATACAAGTATTCTGAGTTTAGTTTCAACAGTAACAGAGGTATGTACAATTGGCCGCACCCATCTCTGTTATGCCCTATGGGAGCTAACGAATATAGTTTAAGAGAAGGATGGGATATCCAACTGGGATTAGATTAACCCAAAATAGTGGATGGATTGTTAGAATTAGCTGACATTTTCGAAGGATATTATGAACGTGATAATAATTCTCCTTGTGAGACACCCAGGTGGTGTACTCTAGAATAGTACAGTCAGTTATGAATACTAGAATTTTTAAAAAGTTTAGAAGATAGGCAGTGGAATCCTAGAAGGGAAAAATATTTACCTTAGTATGACTCCCGCCCTAGTAAAAAGAGAATGTAAGGTGACCCGAAGAGCCAGTGAGATGGAGCAAGGGGAGCTAAAAGTGAAAGAATGCTTTGTTGAAGTTTCCAGAATAAAGTGATAGAAAAAAATATTAGTTGGAGAATAAGATAGCGTAAATGAAGCATTATAAGTAAGATGTGATAAATGGGTGATAACGGTAAATCAAAATATGACAAGATGACAGAGTCTATTATCAAGTGAAGGCAAAGACAAGAGGAAATAGGCTTTGAGACTGTAAAAGAGTATATGCCATAAAGTCATATCCTTATTTCGAGAAATGAGTTGGTGACTCCAACATGATTACTAGAAGGATAAGTTAGACCCCCGGAGTAATAAAAATTAGTATGGGCTAGTAAACAAGAAAAAATAGAACATGATTTAGGGACCGACGGATTTGATAATAGTCGGCATTATGAGAAGTTCAAAGATTGCATTCCGGTAGTGATAGAATGGACAACGGAAGAATAACCTTTAAAGGTCATTCAGGAAGACGCTTCCCTAAAGCAAGCACGGTGAGTAGAGTTAAGCTTAAGGGACTAAGTGTGTCAATTATGCTAGATGTATCCCTCGCGCATAAGAAATTCAATTATCCCCAGTACAGAAGGGTTACTGCAAGGCGAGTAATGGTCATTGAAGATGTGAAAAGACGCCGAATATGAAGAGGTAAAACATCTATAGGTAAATCTTCATTGCATTAAATGTTAGTACTCCCATAAAGGGGGAAGATGGTGTGATATAGTATTAAGTCGGAGTTATGTGGTTCAGGTAATTATGGAATAGTAAATGAAGAATGCGGTAAAAATGCAAAAGGAATGAGATTGCATTTATTCAGATCCTACAGATATGTAACGACTCCAGACCATTATGCAAGCACGATGCCGGGGAGAGGCAGTAATGGTTCCTGGCCAGGATGTTATTGATAAATAAGTGTGAGTGGACACTTGATACATAAGTAGCCAGTGCGAGGGGTAAGTTAAGACAAAGGACATAACTTAATAGAGATTACGTAGAATATAGATGTGAGAATGGACCAAAGAATAGTTAGTAGTTAATCCAGGAAGAGCCTAGTTATGGCTAGACAAGAGGTCTAAGATAAATCAGCAGATCATGCAAGACAAACACAATGAAACTCAACAAAGGAAATTCAGTCTCGCAGATACGAGATTGTAATTCAGGAGAAACATTCAGAGAGGAGTTAGGGTAGTTAAAGGTACCGTATAAGTGTTACAAAAATAAAAAAGAGTGCCATTGGGGAGACAATCAAAGTTTCAGTTCAGAAGTAACCCGACGAGCACAAGGGCACGGAGGTAAGTAACTAAGGATAATTATAGGCGAGTAAGAACATCAAAAAATTCCGTCGGGTATACGATGCAATAACCTCGCAGCTTTACAAGAGTTAGAGGGTCTCCCCTAAGTACTACAACGAAAGACTAGATGAGGAAATAAAGAAGAAGGCTTCAACCTAAGCATAGTGACATGAAGAAGAAATGATATTGGAACAACAATCTCACCACAACATTGTATGTACTCCATAATAAAGTGGCACCTATCGTGACCAATGAACGGAAAGTAAAATCAAAAGTAACATTCGAGATCATATGAGTTGCACGAAATTCCAATATATGTGGTCACTAAGATAAGTCAAGCAATCATGAAACAAGTGGCAGAATGACTAGAAAAAGTAATTGCATACGTTTAGAGACAGTTGAGAAGGCACGAAAGGAATTAATCGATTTATGACCCAGAGTTAGTTACGTTATGACCGCACTTAATATTTCAGAGTATTATCCATGTAACATATATGTTGACATTCTTACAGTTGCAGGAGACTCCGGTATAAGTTAAAAGAAAAAATTGAGTCCACGTCATAGACAAAAGTTTACATTAGTAGAAGATTATAACATGGATGTTCCATAGTGTCAACGAAAGGCTAAAATAATAACTAATACCCTGAGCCGTAGATTGGAATATAGCTTAAGCCTACTTAAAGGCTGTGAGAGAAAAAGAAACTAAGGAGTTACATAAGCTAAGTGAATCAGGAGTCTGATTATTAGACCTAGATAATTATAGAAATTGTGATTCCGAATATTGCAGAATCACTGTTAATACCAGAGGTACAAGAGAGATAGTACAATGGACATATTCTATAACGGCTCTACGATAAATCCAGTTAGAAGAGTACCAGTCTCATGAGAAGTCAGTATGAAGCTCCCGTCGGATTATGTATGCATCAGAGGTGCAAGTATTATAGTAGAGCTTTAAGGTATGGACGTGAATTCCACCTATGTGGAAGGGAGGTTATGAAAGCGACAGAAGATACAATGCAAGATTTAAAGGTAAGAAAGCTATGAATAATCCAAACTTCATATAGAGGGCTAAAAACGTCTTGATTCAGTATCCAGAAATGATAGTGGTGTCGTCAGTGGAATATCTTCCAGCCTATGGTTTCCAGGCTCTGAGAGGTCTAGTTAAGAGAGTAATAAAGAGTTAGAGACGACGTGATGTCTCGCTTGATGTTCCAAAATAACATAAGGAAATATATGTTGATAGCAAGTTAAAAGAAGGTTGCGAGTAGTATAAATAGACATGTGTGGGTCGTAAGCTAAAGTATCGTAGAGCGACAAGGTTTTAGGTAGACATGAATAAGGATATGAAAAGGTGAGTGAGAAGATGACGAGAGGCCTCAGGATTAAGCCCATCAAAACAAAAGAGCTGATGGTTTCTGTAAGTTATAGAAAGCTCTTTATAGCCTGAATGAACTCGTATGAGTTTAAGACTAAGAGCATTTAGAAGAGATGGAATGCTGCCCTGGTAGTAGAATAATGGTGTGATTGTGATAAATAATAAGAGGATGACATTTACTCCTTCAATTGAGTATTGATTCAAAGAGAAGGGATTTCATGAATTACACGGGATTAGAATACCCACATAAGATGAATCAAGTTGGAATTCTATAAAATATGGTTATTAAAGTATAGTATCGTCCCTAGGTGGATCAGGCAAATCACTTTAGATGCTCTCTGATGAGACGTGAGCCCTAGTGACAATATATTACGTAAGAGGTTTCAAGGTATCTGTGGTAGCTTATAGATTAACATTAAGGTAAATCAACAATAGATGGATAAAAGTTTCAAAATATGAGAGAAGATTATGATGTCATTCTTTAGATGAACAGTAATAAGGAAGGACTTAGATTTATACGCATAGGATGAGCAGTGAGAGAGTAACCTGGAGTTGGGTAGCAGACCTCGGTAATAATAAAACGAAGTAAGAGTTATGGCATAGTATGACCTACCTAGATGTAGTAAAGCCATAAGCATAGAAAACTGAGGCTCTGAAACAATATATAGCAACATTCGTAAGTTCGACAAAGTACCGATCTAAGAACTTCAGTACACCTATAGATGTCGAGAGGGACAACTTGTCATAGTAGTGTATTTCACAAAGTGAGGCCTAGAAATTGGATAAAAGCTGGAGGAAAAAGGAGAGAAGATTCGCATAGGCGCCCATACAAGGATAGAGTCGTACAGGCTGCATGACAGAAGGTAGCAAAAGTTATGAGATTGAAAGAATTACGATCACAAGTCGTAGTGTGAGAAAGAGGCTTAAAGGGGGGAATGCCCTGTCCTTTGGATTAATTCACAGAAGAGTTGCCTAAATGGAAAGGACAATATTAAAGTATTCATAAGATCTATATGTTATGAGATTGATAAGCATCAACAAACATTCGAGGACGAATGTTCCAAAGGGGGGAATGATGTTACACCCCATGTTTTCGTACGTAAAAGTACGCCGTAAGTCAATTGATGTAAGCTCAGAAATGAGATCATCTTTGAAAGTACATAAAGTAAGCTAATCATATTACCTTGGTGGTTAAAAATATTTAAGATCATGAATAAAAGGTTCCAAGAGGGTTGGAAGGCTTAGAAGCTAAACAAATTGAAGAAAATAAATTTCGTCGAAAGTCGACAAGTTGAGAATGTTATAACATGTACTTTTGGGGTGATACTAGGGTGCTTAATATTATAAGGAGATTATGTTATGAGTTATTTTAGTCGTATGATAGCCATGTATTATATTTTGAAGTCAAGCGAGTTGTGGAACAAAAGTTGGCAAAGGTCATCATAAGTTATACTCATAATATGTTGCAAATTAGGTCAAATGTATCTGAGTTTTTCTCCAAATATACTTGAAATTACGGGATGATCCACCTATGAAATTGAAGATCTACGAGTCTAGTTTCTAACGCATTAAACCGTTCGTCGATACGACATCGGAGTAGAGAGATATTCGCGTTTTGGCAAGATTGCGCAAGCAGCCCCTATGGGACTCACTTAGTCGATGGCCGGCCTTCACCTATTTTTATCTCGTTTTTGGGATGAGCTTTGCTCATTTTTCAACCTCCTTCAGTTCTCACTCTCCAAACCCTCCTAGCAGTTCCCCCAAGGTTTCAAACAAATTCCAAAGAAATATACCATAATCCAACATCAAAGTTAGCCAAAGGTGAAAAATAACTCCTCTATGCACTACAAAAAAATTATGTTAATGCGGCATTTATTTTTGTGTTTAGCGGTTTTAAACCGCCACAATACGCATTAATGGCGGTTTTCAAAAATGCCATAATCCCGTTCGCCACAAGTATAATACGGTGAATTTTACCAAACCGCCGTAATTGTTAATATAATGTGGCAGTCTTGCTTTGCATATATGGCGGTTCGAAACCGCCGTAATTTCACGTTTAAATTTATCCCAAAAAATATATAATATTTATATTCTGATATGCTATTTCATTATTCCACATGTATATCCTGTTTATTACATCCTATGTTCTTAAATTTGTATAAAGCTTAATAATAATTTTGACACATACATAAAGGATTAATAATTAAAATGCGAGAAGAAAAAGCAGAATATTCCTCATATATCATAAGCACTCCAAAATTACATTAAATGTATTGTTTCAAAGTGTTACTCAACAACAAAATAATACAATCAATCCTAACTGTATTTAGCATTTCTATTTCGTGTGAAGATCTCCTTGACCTGTTGGTGATAATGGAGTGTCACTTCAAAAATACGATGCCTGCAAAAAAGGAAAAGTAATTTTTAACCTTAAATCACTTTAGTTTCTAAGAAAGAAATAATGGTGGAATATAAAACTTTTCACATAATATTCAACAGATAAAGCCATAACCAAAAGAACATTAAACCTTGTGCTGCACTGCAAAATAGATACAACAACAATACAATAACAATAACAAAACCCAGTATAATCTCACTAGTGGGGTCTGGGGAGGGTAGTGTGTACGCAGACCTTACTCCTACCCTGGGGTAGAGAGGCTGTTTCCAGACCCTCGGCTACCTCCCTCCAAGAACTCCCCACCTTGCTCTTGGGGTGACTCGAACTCACAACCTCTTGGTTGGAAATGGAGGGTGCTTACCACTAGAGCAATCCACTCTTGTCCACGGCAAAATAGATAATGCATTGCAATAACTGTTCAGGTAATTGTGACCGTGCTTGCAGTTGTCATTATGGTAGTGGTGCAGAAACTCGCGGTAATTATATACAACAGTTGAACTTTATACCAACTCATTCCACTATTAAATATGATAGTTATAGTATGAGCGACTGATGTTCTAATTCAGCAAAGCTAGTACAAAAAAGAGGAAAATAGGAGCGCTGTCCACAAACTGCAGTAAATAAGAAGTACTTAGGCATATACCTCAACTGTTAAACATTTTAACTAAGGTAAAAACAACTATGCTACATACAGTAGAGTAAGAAATAATTTCACTATTATAGTGGAGTATAATTTAGGCAAGTTTACGTACCTCCTGCAACTGAGGTGTTGCGGGTAGTTAACACCAAATTCTCCCTTCATATTTTCACTTGTAGATACTCCAGTTGTGATGAGATTCACGTCAACATTTTCTGCGCAAGAAACATATTCAGTAGTGCTCAGTATACTTGAAACAAATCAATGATATAAATGAGTTTTCAATTGAACATTTACAAGAAAAAGGTATCTTTTAAACTGATAGAATCTTCTTTGCTCAACCAAAAGTTATTTGAAGTACTAAGAATTAAAATTCAAAACAGAATAGCTGAGTACCAATTATCTTATGCATTTAAGATAAAGTAGTGTCTTCAGCTAACAGGCTACAGAGCTCAAATATGAGATGGAAATACAAAGTCGAATATTAGATTCAGTGGAAAAGGACATGTACAGAGTTATACAAAAAATTTAATCATATAACCATTACTTGCAATAACCTACAAATGTACTCCCAACTATATAGCTCATTCAGCCTTTACCGAAAGTCTCTTCAACATACCAAAATTAGAGACAATAGCTCCTCTCGATCACCTTTATTGTGCCAAACAAAATAAGTCAAAACACTCGCGTCCAAAATGGAGTAAACATAATACTGCCAATATATAGCTCTTTCAGCCTTTACTGAAAGTCACTTTACCACACCAAAATTAGAGACAATAGATCCTCTCAACTACATTTATTGTGTCAAGCAAAATAAGTCAAACTTACCAAGACATTGCTATTTAAAACTTTGACTTGTCAGATATACTTATTCGGAAAAAAATCAGATTGAAATAGAAGCTTTCGAGTCCCCATCAATATGGTATACTTCACTCATTGCGGAGCTCATAATCGTATTAGAAAAATGAAATATGAAAAAGAAATATGGACCTTAATGATGAACAGAACTTTGATCAATATTACTTCAATCACCAAAACCTTGAATGCCAAACTTCGAACAGAGCCTCTTAAAACATCCTCGTAGAAATGGACCTTAACAAATAAACATCGGATTACTCTCCAAGATGTTGAATTTGTAAAGTGAACTTACAAAACAACAAAATAGACCAAGCCCGAACATTGCATCACAGAACATCACATTAACCAAAGGACTCCTAATAGCACGTATCGTTGCTTCCGAGAAGATATCAACAAACCAAAATGCTAAAGAAAAGCTCATGCAATCTTGAGTGGTAAACGAAATATTTACTTATCAAGTACATTAATTGCTTTTTAGACACTTAATTAGCAATATAATACGATCGTTTTTTATTTTCTAGCAATCTAGTCTAGATAATAACACAAATCATAAGGATCTTCAATTTTGAATAAACAAGGGCCATAGTCAATATGTTTAGCAGTTCCCCTTTGAGAATCTATAGTGGTATGCATTTCAAAAATACGATAGCAATAACAATTAGCATTTCTGGAAAGTTGCATTTCACCAATAGAACTAGCAAACTTTTTATTTTATTTAAAAGATCTCCAGCTAGGAATTGATATCTGAATTTTTTTTTTGTTTCCAATAGACCTCAATATACCACCCTTAATAATCAAACTAGCATGAAAGCATCGTAATGAAAAATGTGTACAAACTCGAGATCAACTGAAAAACAAACCGAGCAAACTTATTTGACACCGATAAACAGCCACAATTTATTTATATTTTGAGAAAAATTCGTCACAGTCATTTTGGCAGAGGCAACTTCACTAACTACACCAGCAAAAGACCCCAAAAAAAAAAGTTAAGAAAAAATAATTAAAAAAATAAATTAAAAATCGGTATGAAACTAAACTAGCATAGATTAAGCAGAAGATTTTACCAGATGTAGATTCCTAAAACAGATTTGGTACAGATTGTGAAGTGTCGCTGGTGAAAGAGATGAAGTGTCGCCGGAAACCCTAAAGTAAGACAAGGAAATATTGGGCGTACTTTGAGTATGCTCTGATGTTTAAAAGGTTATGAAATTAAAAGAAATATAATGGCGGTTCAAAACTGACGCAAATTCGCACAACCGCCGTATTAAAAATATTAAATATGGCGTCTGCAAATCCGCCATTATTTAGAGTCAATTACGGCGGCTCCGTTAAACCGCCATTTTATAACCGCCGCAATATTGGCTTATTTTTTTTGTAGCAATGGTGTTGTGACGTGAACAAGGATGATGGTGAGCTAAGTTAAGCTTAGAGTTCGAATTGTATCTTCTCTCAGGTATGTTTAACATTCTTTTGATTGTGTTTAAGGTTAATTACATGTTGGTTGTGGTGTTGGAGTAAAAGATTATAAGATAACACTTGAAAGGGGAAGAGATGTTGTTATCTTTTGTTGGATTGTTTTAAGGCTCTATATGTATATGTTATTATGGCTGAAAATTGGAGAAAATAAATTGATTATGATATGGTTTCTATTGTTATGCATGTCTATATGTTTATCAAGTTAATTGATAAAAGAAACATATGAAACTTGAGATTGGAAGTGAAGATTAACTTAAGTCACTTCTACGGTGTTGTATTGCCATTGAGGGATGTTGTAAGCTAAATATAACTTGGATTTCGACTTGAAAATATTGTAGGAGGTATGTATATTGTGTTCTTGCATGTGCTTAAGGTTATCTGAATGTTGATGAAGTTAGATGGATGGACTAGACATGAACTAGTGAATAAAGTTGCTAATTGAGGATAGTTGGAGCTGTGGATTATTTTCTTTGTTTTACATATATGGTATGAGACTGGAATCACTGATGAATGACTTCATCATCATGTTAATGATACTATTGAGTTAAAGTAAAAAGTCTATAAGGGGTGATATGGCGTGTACGGATTCCAATCAGAGATTGCCGCTCATCGTGAAGTAGTTGTGACTTGTTGTTGTTATATGGTGTCTTGTTATTGATATTTATATGTTGTTGGATTTCTTTAGTTGTTGTTGTTGGTATATGGTATTGGAGGAGGCCCTTGTTACCGGGGAGATGCTGCCGAATTTACATAAACGAACTACTAGCTTAAGTTACGGACTTAGCTTTTACTCAAGACTAATTTTGAATCTCCTTATGCTATGGCAGATTAAGTGGAGTTGTCTAAAGAGTTGCTTGGAAGATATTAAGGAGTCAACAGGGTTAAGGTATGTTAAGGCTAAACCTTTCCTTCATTTTGGCATGATCCTGTAACTACATGTGTTTGATAACGAGACGTAAAGAGAAGTTTGTATTCCTGAACTTATGTACATTATCCTAATTTCATAAGTTACAGTATTCTCCCTTATCGGAACTTTATATTCAGTTAAGTATTGTCTTCTTTAGGTCAGGAGAGCAGAGTGTCTATATATATACAGTATTACAGTGTTGTTACCACCATCGAGCTATAATCGATGGGTAGGAGCTATAATCGGTGGGGCAGACCCTTATTGGGCAACCTCTGATCAGATGATAAGTTATATACCGAGCCTACTGTGGCCGAGCGCCTATGAGCGAGCCTACTACGGCAGAGCAATTATACGTGCCGAGCCTTATAGGGCCGGATAACCATTTTACTTACTATATTAAGAGAGTTGAGTCAGTATCAGCAGGTAAGCATATCTTCAGATCATCTATGACTCTCAACTACTTTCAGTTATTATATTATTAGTTCAATTTTAGCTTTCAGTTATTCTGTTGCCTTACATACTCGGTACATTATTTTGTACTGACGTCCCTTTTACTGGGGACGCTGCATTTCATACCTATAGGTCCTCATAGACTGCCGGATAGACCTTCCTAGTAGACAGAGTCAAACATCAGCTTGGTTAGTAAGCTCCTTTTCCTCAGAGTTACCGGGTCTAGAACTTGGAGTCCATTTTATATATACCGGTTTGATAGGTAGGTCGAGGCCCTGTCCCGGCCATTATACATTTCAGTTATCTCTAGAGGCTTGTAGATGAATCCTGTGTATTTTGTATGTTAGTATTGTGGCCTTGCCAGCCCTGTGTACATGTTTAGTTTGGTATTGCTAGTTGTAGATGTTCATGGCGGCCTTATCGGCCTGCACATTTATGTATATGAGCTTTTGGGTATGTTTACCCTTAGATGAGAGAGATATTATTTTCACATGTTTCAGAATATGGCCCCATCAGCCTCGATTGGTATTGTCAGCTTGCAGGTAGGACTCATCATCCTAAGTTGAGATATACCCCTCCACAGTTCACGGTTACAGAGTGGTACGCTCGGGCCGAGTATGACACCGGGTGCGGGCCACGCCTCCCCAGGTTTGGAGCATGACAGTCATCCTCGCTTTTGTGATGTTGGGCTAGTTGGGAGGGACCTCGCTTTTGCGAAGTCAACTGAGGCCTAAAAGTTCGCATTTGTGAACTCTAGATCGCATTTGCGATGAAGGTCTGGGATGGGGAAGAGTCGCTTTTGCGACCAGCTGGTCGCTTTTGCGATTATGTTGCTTTTGCTAAGGGTTCAGAACTGTACAAGCTTTACATTTGCGAGGGTACGCAATTGTGAACCCCATGTCGCAAATGCCACTTCTGCAACTTGTTTATAGCTGAGTATTTCGAGACTTGGCTTCATTTTATCATATTTTGAACCCTAAACTCGGTAGGAGGCGATTTTGTAGAGGAATTTTATCTACAAACATTTGGGTATGTGATTCTAATCAATTTTCAATTATATTTCATGATTATATATTAGATTTAACATCAAATTTATGAGAATCAAAGAGAAATTTTGGGGATTTTTGTCAAAGTTTTGAGAAATAAAAATTTGAAATTTGAGGGTCGAATGGGACTCGTATTTGAAAAAAAAACACATATATGGACTCGTGGGGTCATGGGTAGTCAAGACCTACCCTTGGACCCAGGTATTGACCGGGCGAGCCCGGGGTTGACTTTTGTTGACTTTTGGGCAATTATGTAAAGATCATAGCTTTAATTATTGGAATTGATTTTTCTTGCATTATTTGACATTATTGAGTCGATTTTGGTTAGATTTGTGTCGAGTGGGGGTGAATTGTAAAGGAAAAGCTATTTTTGAGAATTGATTGAGGGCTTTTGAGGTAAGTGTCTTGCCTAACGTTGTGTGGGGAACTACTCCCATAGGAATTGGTTTGTTTGCACTATTTGAATTACGTGAAAGACGTGTACATGAGGTGACGAGTGCGTATATGACTTATATGAGGAAATTTGACCGGTTTAGACTATTAGGTTACTTTCATGCATTTAATTGAAGTTATAGTTTCATGTTATATCTTTTGTTATTAGGTTTGCCCTTGCGTGCTCTATTTGAAGTTGTTATTACATGTTCTATCTTTCATTTGTCAAGCTCACCCTTATATGTTTTTAATTATTAATTGCAATTACTTGTTGAGTACATGCCTTGTCTGTCACATGCATTCATTGTTAATTGATTCTCGAAAATCGTGTCTTGGTTTATGAATTGTCATTTCTTGCTATTTGATTTTGTGCAAAGGCGGATTCAGGATTTAAATCTTATGGGTTCAATTTTAAGATTTTTAACATTGAACCCATTATATTTTTAAAGATATGGGTTCATATCTACTATTTTTGCAATTTTAATAAATTTTTAAATATAAATTTTTATTCCGTGTCAAACGTTATGGGTTCAGTTGAACCCGTAGCAAGTATGCTACATCCGCCTATGATTTTGTGAGTTATCGTGTAACTGTTTCATCCGTTGTGACTTCTTTGTGTAGCTTTATTATTTCGTTGATTTTGTGATATGCCGTAGTTGATTGTAGTTTTTTTGATTACTTTTTATTGCTTGGGGAGCGGGTTGCACGCTGCAGCTGTATTGAAATAATGTGGAAAGATATGATATGGAGTGATAAGGACGGATGATATGATATGGTGAGATCAGGTTGCACGCCGCAACGAATTTATATGTTGTAATTGTTGTGATAGTAAGTTTATTCTCGGTTGTGATTTTCATGGTACCTTTTATGTTGGAACGGTTATTGCTGTTTCTTAAATCACTTCACTTGTATTTTGATCATATTTGGTAAATGTCAGTATTCTAGTAATGGAACGATATAGACTTCTTGTGTGAGTCATGCATTATACGTAATTTGTTGAGTTGTTTAAACATGCCAAATTATGCCTCCGTTATTTCTTGATAAATTGATTGTCAAAGTGAATTTATATGCACGGGGTCATTATTTCATATCCGATTAAGTTGTTAGTAATTTAGCGGTTTAAATGAAAGAACTCTTAAGGTGTTTCACTTGCGTGGCTTTCAAAATTAAACTCGTATCTCATTCAACGCTTTACTAATTTAAATGATTATCACATTTTTACTTTAATTGGATTCTCAAGTTCTACTCATCACCTTATTGTTGTGTACTTTACTTAAAAATTGTTATCACGTTTTATTTTAACAAATTCTGTATTTAACTCATTAAATTTAATTGATGTTTTACCTTGTTTAAATACGATATTTTTACTTCATCTCAGTAATTTCAAAACTAAGCTCATCTGATACTATATTTGCACAACCTCTCCTTTATTTTACTTTATTTGAATCCTAAAATAAACTTAATATCTCATTTGACGTTTTACTTTATTCAAGTTCGAAATAAGTTTTATTGTGTTTAAATTTATCCCTCGATCATCTTAGTTGATATAGATACGAATACGATGTACATGGTAGCACGAGGACTTTTCCGTGCGAGGGTGATTGCTAATGTGGGAACGAGGTGCCATACGTATAAGATTTGGAAGTTATGACTCATGATTTGTAATTACGAGGAGTGGTATGTCGGGTAATTCTTGTTGTAATTCGTGCATTAAGAACAATTTGATTGATTGATTTGTCATCGGTTCCCCTTACTTGAATTCATTTCCGTTTCATCAGTATTCTAACTATGGTGTTGCTTCATTACCTGATTATTTCTTGTTGCCATCGTGATTCTATTATTTGCACTATTGATTGTAAATTAGTGATCCTTCTGTTGTTGGTCTTACATCGATGTCCTTTCCATTGTTAGCTTTATGTTATATCCTGCACAAGTTTTTATGTCTGGTAGGTATCTTGACCTGTACTCGTCACTACTCTACCGAGGTTAGGCTTGATACTTACTAGGTACTGTTGTGGTGTACTCATGCTATGCTTTTGCATATTTTTGTGCAGATCCAGGTACTTCTGATCAAGTTGTTTTGAGACTTATGTCTGCGCGGTTGGAGATTTTAAGGTATACCTTCTCGACGTTCGCAGGCCCCGAAGTCACCCTCTGTTGTATATGATTTATACTGTTTACTATTATTTTGGGAGAGTGATGTACTAGTTATTCCTAGTTACTCTTAGAAAAACTTATGAATTGTACTACCAGTTTTGAGATTGTATGATCGACGATGGTTCAACTATATTGTTATAGTTATTACTTAATGTATTGCAGTTAAGTTAGTTAAATTCCATTAATTATCAGCTAGGCTTACCTAATCTTAGAGACTAAGTACCATCACGACATCCTAAGGTGGGAAATTAGGGTCGTGACACTACTAACACGGCTTCATAGACCCGTAGGACTCTCTAAACTTGTTGCTCTGATACCAAGTTTGTCATGATCCGATTTCTAACCAAGTCGTAACTGGCATTCAGTTCCTTAACTTGACTGAGCGAACCATCTTGGCTTTTCTATTTTGTTCTATTTCTGTTATGCAATGCATCTCAACACAATTCGATATGATTTAAAGTAAATTCTTTTCTGAATCTTTAATCGAAATAACTATCTAAAAAGAAATTCATTCTGTTATCTTGAATATATTGAAAAATAAATGTAATGCAAAGTGGATACCCATAAATCTGTTCTGACTCTGTCTATGAAGCCTCTAAGAAATACTGAAATAATAAGATAAAATTCTAGAATCAACGAACTCCACGAATTAAAATGGAGCTCACCAAATCTTCTGGTAATTAGAGGAGAATATCCTAGTTCGTAGCCTGCTTACCTGTAAAATCAGTGCCTATATTGACATAGGTCAATGTAGGTTCCCATGAAGAGAATGTCAGTACACCACAGCGGTACTCAATAAGTAAAGTAATCCTCCCACTAAAGCTAGAACGAGACTCTGAAAGAAGTATGTATGCATGATATAAGAAAATTCTAAAAGCTTCTCATAAAGAGTTGAAATAGACAACTCATATATCTATTGTAAAATTCTTCTTGATGTCATTCATGAAAATTCTCTTTCTTTTCTTTTCTCTTCTTTTCTGAAAAAAAAATATATAATTCAAATAGACAAATATATAAACTTTCTCAGAACAATCCTTGTAAATTTTCTAAAGCATTTTCTTTTCTTTTCTTTTCTGGGGAGTTCCATTGATTCTGACACTCTTTCTGATTCTAATTCTGATTCTGAAAATGTCACCATATGATAGGTATGGTGGACAATCCCGGCCTGATCGCCTAGACCCCATTCCTGTGGTGCATCACAATTTAAGGTTCTAGCATACTCGCGTTCTTGTGCCTTACCAGGGCATTTCTATCATAATGCCCAAACCAACGGTACACTAATCTCCTACTCTGGCACGAGTACTTTCAGGGTAACATAAACTACTAGAGGCTATGAACCCTTCTCAGATATCTAAGGAAACTCCCAAAATATTCTTCTGAGTGATTCTTGTATCACAAAATTTAAAACAATGATACATCTCCACAGTTCCATAAAATCATATAAAAGAAATTTTAATAGTTTATACATTAAAGAAATATATGCAAGTCATGGATGCATGAGACATGATTTACGGAACAACATACTATTTTTGAGTTATTAATCATGATAATCATCTAAGATTTTTTCTATAATTCTAATGGATAATGTGAGTCCACTTGTTCCATTCAGAGCCCATATTAACGCCCTATAAAGTCAAACAAATACTCATGTCATGATCTTTGTGAGAAGACAACTTTAGTAAAAGTATTGTCTCTACTCACCTTGATTCATTGCTTTTGAATACCTTCGTTTGCTCCGATCCGATGGGTTCAACTCACCAAACAAATATATACATAGTTAATTTAAAAGTTAATACTAGAAGTTTCAAGATTTCCAAAACATACAAACCCTAGGTTTGATTCTTCTCTCCTTCTAGGGTTCATTATCTATATTATATTAAAAGCACGAATGCCCTTAGCGAAATGTCGTTCGCCCTTTTTACCCTTTAAAAATAGAGTTCATATTGGACAAAATAGTAATTTAAATATTTTTCCTATTTAGGATGCTAAAATCAACAAAAAATTTATTGTTAAAACTTTCCTTATTTAAATCCTACTTTTCTACTTTAAGTTTCCTAGAAGTCGAAGATCTTTGTGAATTTGCCGCGCCTATTCCTAATTATGTAAAAACTGATAAGAATCTTACTCTTCACTTTAAGTTTCCTAGGTTAATGATCTTTATAAGTAATTAGGAATCGTAGAAGGCATCTATGTCTAAGTTTTAGTCCTTTTCTTTGTAAGAATTATTTTAATCATATGTAAACTAAATTAGATAAAAATAAAGTTAAATTGCAACCACGCATATTTGTGTAAAGATCCAAACTTTTATCGTCAATTGAGTTTCCCCCTAAACCTTAGGATCTTTTAAATCAACTAATTACTATGTATTAAATTCTTCCTTATTTGAGTTATTTAAAAAGTTTTAATAATAAATATCTTATATAAATTATTTTCATATTTGTTTTGTATAACATATCAATTTGTAAAAGACAAGTGATATCAAAACTGAAAAACGAAAGAGAATCAATAGCAAAGTAACAATGTGGTTGTTAATTAAAGTTGTTTTGTCTATCAAAATAAGGTGGCATTTGTTCTAACAATAGGAGAAAATAAGTATCTGTGACTTTTTTTTTTAAGTTCTACATAAACTATTAATTCTTTATTTTATTTTTTTATAATATCAACCATGAACAATAATTTTTCAATATTCGGAAAACAACTTAAGACATGTTTGTCAATTTTTACAAAGACTAATTTTTTCTTTTGGAAGATTTTACGATAAAAAAGTTCAACACATTTGTCAAAATAAAAGACACTTAAGTTTCTTTATACGACAATTAATGTATTTATGCTTTAATCACACAAATTCAACCTATCCAAATATAATTATTCTAGAGGTAATTTTCCATACTATTTTTTCAATCTTTGTCAAGCATGAATACCATAACGTAACCAGAATTGATAAATAGTTCCAAAAGCACAATAATGAATTGACACTTTTTTATTGTTATTGTATAACTCAATTAACACATTGTTTAATAATATTTGTATAATTTTATAAAATTATATACTCATTAATATGGGTACGCACAGAACGCGTACCTTAATACCAGTTATATTAAAAACATGAAGTTCCTTAGTAAAATATTGTCCGCCTTTTTAGTCTTAAAAATAGATTTCACACCGGACAAAGTAGTTATTTAATAATTTTTCCTAATATTTAACTCATTAAAAATAACTAAAAATATGATTATTAAATCTTTCCTTATTTAAACTAGATAGAAAGTCTAAAATTTAAGGCTTTAAAATCTATTAAGATTTTACCTTATAAAAATTAAGATGTTTATTCAAAAAAAATCGTGTATGTCGTATATTTTTATTTTCCTAACATCACAAGCACTTTTAGACGGAAATTATAGCATATTTGTCTTTAATTTGGATTTTAGTTACATTTAGTGATTTCATTATTGTTTTAAGAGTCAATTTTCTGGAAAAAGGAGTCTATAAAGATGCATTTTAAAAAAGGGCAATAATCGTCATAACGCGAAAAAATGCATGAAGTTGTTCTTAAAATTGTCTCCCATGATGCGAATCTTCTTTCAAAATTTAGTCTCTCAGCTCCAAAATAATTAACATACGCATAATAAACATGACATTACAATTTGGAAAACAAATAAGCTAAATGCCACAAACACAAGGCTAAAACCCTACATTTATCATTGTCATGAACTTATATTTTTTATATAATTTTTATTTTATAACTCAAGCATATTATTATTTATGTAACTTTTTAAAATTTTATATTTATTAGTGCGGGGTACACGCGTAAGGCGCGTACCCTAAAACTAGTTAATTTAAGTTTTTATAGTAGTTTCTAGGAACAATTATCAACCATAAACCTCTCTAACAATCGTGGTTGAAAGCGGTTACGAAACTTACCTTTAATCGTGAAATCTTAAGTTAGCGGAAAGACCTTGTTCTTGAGTTCTTGTTGAGAATTTAGCGATTTTGAGATGGAATATTGTTAGAATTGATGTTTGGAAGTAGTATTCTAACGTTAATTGCATTGAAAACTCACCTTAGGTAGTATGAGAACCCTGGAATGACTTGAGGATGAGAAAATGTTTAATCTTTAAAGAATTGAGGCTATTTTCTCTCTCCCCGTCCCTTTTATTTCAACTTCACGCCTTTGGCATCACAGTCCGCTCCTTTTATTTCAACTTCACGCCTTTGGCATCACAGTCCGCTCCTAGCGATACTCACGACATTCAAATAAAATTATTTCTGGTTTTGTCATTCTGATTGGTGCCCGACGCACACTGGGCGCCCAAAAACGCGGCCCATTTTTCTAACAAGATAGTCTTCAATAAAATGCCTATAACATTTTATAGGAACATTGAAATGATGAACGGTTTGAAGTGTTAGAAACTATACTTCAAAGGCTTTCTTTTGATATATAGCTCAAATCTCAATTCACTATATATTGATAGATATGTTCATTTAAACTTAGGTCATGTGCGGCTAAGGTCATTTTCATCCCTTAAACATCTCCAATGCATTCCAATTTACTTCTCTCATCTTATAACCATCCATTCAACCTTCTAAACATAAGATTTATGTATTTTATACCTTCATAACTTTTCACACACCTTTGTGTCCAACTTAGAGCTTGAACGAAAACATAATACTTAGCAAAAGTTTTCCGGAGCTTTACATGGAACCTTAGAGTAACTAGTAAAGTTGTTGCCATGTGACTAGGAGGTCATGGTTTCGAGCCGTGGAAACCAGAAATGCAAGGTAAGGCTGCGTTTCCTACAATAGACTCTTATGGTCCGGCCCTTCCCTGAATCCCGCGCATAGCGTAAGCTTAGTGTACCGGGCTGCCATTTTATTCAATGCCATTGAATCCAATACTAAACCAGCCCCATAGTAATTAGTACAGCTTTAATAGAACAAAGGGGGAATGCCTTCATGACTATCTGTTACTTGAATTAAACAACTTAAATATAGCATTTAGCTATTAACAAATATTCAAATATGTTTCAATGACAAAAGAGTCATTGAATCCAAATAATAAACCAGTCCCATACTACATCTTTAAAGCACAAAGGGCTCTCCAAGTAAGAATGTTTTCATGATTTTATCTCCCATTCCTTCAGCCCATGGAAACATGTGACCTCCACCTTTCATTTCATGATAATGAACCCATGGTAGTTTCTGCGCGACGTATCGTTGTAGAATGACAGGTACATGACCATCTTCATCACCTTGCCAAATGTGAACAGAGCCTTCGCCGTTAGGGAAAGGGTTTTCGAGTTCCATTGGATCGAATTCCCATGTCCCGAAACCTATCATTATATCCCGGTGGATCGTCTCGTACTCCCCTTGTTGTCTTACCAGGTCCTAACATCATAAAGGAAATTAACCAAAGTTAATGGACTAATGTCACAGAACATAATACAGAGGTTTAGTCCTTGCAAGTTGCAAGCAGACTCTAGTATGCATTAGGCAAGAAAATGTGCAGGAAACAGTAGCTCTAAGTATATGCTAATCAAACTGTTATCCTCTCTTATGTCAATGGCCATTAACCTGTTTTTCTGTCCAAATTATGTATTATGGTTAAATCTTGATTCGGAAGTAGCAGTTCAAATCTATGTTGCGCGGACTCTCCAAAATGCTGCCGCACCCATGCTGGATCTTCCAAAAGTACACTACTTTTGGAGGATCTGGCACGCACCCGACAATATTTTCGGAGTCTGAGCAATATGGCTTCAGATTTACATGCAATGAAATGAGGATATGCTAAGAAGCTAAACAAGTAACTTCTCCATATTATAGCTTTATAACAAATGAGTCACCTTCATATCAAAAGTAACATATATCATTACTGCACCAGAAACAATAATAGGAGTTTTAACACATAACCATTCATTACTTGAATAAAGCAACTAAACAATCATTTGATAATATTGACAAATATTCAAATTTGTACAATAACAAAGAGTCATTGAATCCAATACTAAACAAGCCCCATAGTATAGTTTTATAGAACAAAGGGCCTATGTTGCGCCGACTCCCAAAATGCTGTCGCATCCGTATCAGGTCCTCCAAAAATGCACTACTTTTGGAAGATCCGACACGCACCATGCTACATTTTCGGAAAGTCTGAGCAACAAAGGGCTCTCTAAGTATGTTTTCATGACTTTATCATAGACAACTTAACTGGTATATACTTGTTAATAAATATTGAAATGTTCAATGACAGAGTCGTTTGGTTCAATACTAAACCAGCTCCATAGTTTAGTTTTATAGAACAAAGGGCTCTCCAAGTAAGAAAGTCTTCATAATTTTATCTCCCATTCCTTCAGCCCATGGAAACATATGACCTCCTCTTTTCATTTCATGATAATGAACCCATGGTAGTTTCTGCGTGACGTAACGTTGTAGAATGAAAGGTACATGACCATCTTCATCACCTTGCCAAATATGAACAGAACCTTCACCATTAGGGAAAGGGTTTTCGAGTTCCATAGGATCGAATTCCCATGTCCCGAAACCTATCATTAGGTCGCGGTGGATTGATTCATACTCCCCTTGTTGTCTTACCAGGTCCTAATCTCATCAGGAAATTACCAAGGTTACTTGAGATTTGAGAAATATAACAAAACTCAGGAATTTTTACACTATCAGCGTAATTTTAACTGGCTATAGCAAGTGATCACCTCTATCTTGTAGGTGACCATATCGAACTTGATATCAAGAGTTACCTATTTTCGCCTCATGATGTGAAAAATCTATACACTGTCAATGCAGATAAAACTCTATGATTTTTATGCTAAAACATTACCATACAACGAAAGTAAAGCAAAGTTAGTAATGATAATCCAATATTACATTATTTAGACTAAAACATTACTCTGATGACAGTCCCCAGTGCCTTCTAGAAGATAAATGAACAAATCCAACTATCATTGGAAGATCTTCAAGGAAACAAGTTGCCTTCACCTCTACATCCAAAACAAATAAAGCTGCTTTGAGGTAGACCCTTAGGGGTTGTTTGGTTGGGAAACAAGTTATCCCAGGACTAATTATCACGCGATTGTTATGTCACCCTCCCATGGGAATAAAAATAACACTACAATCCCGGGATAACTAATCCGGGATTAGTTATACTGCGATTTTATACCAACCAAATGTGGGATAAACTCATCTCAAATTTATCCCTTATCCCTCGTACCAAACTAGCCCTTAAGAGACTACCAAGAGAACTTAAGTAATGGAGATCTTAAAGTACAGATGCTAGAGGAGTACACTAATGATATCAAATTGCCAATGACCACTTTCACAACTAACGTATTTTTCTCTCCAAATTGTCCATAATGGTAAAATCTGGAGCAGTGACAGATAAAACATTTACAAGTGCTGGTTTTGAGCTAAAAGAGTGAGTTATGCAATGCATACTTAACTCTATATATACTTATTTTTCACACATATATATAGGGTCAAAGGCGAAACACTAACGAACCCATTGTTGAATCCGTCAGTGATCATGAGTACAACAACAACAACTACGCCTCAATCACAAACAAGGTAGGGGCGGCTATATGAGTTCTCACCGGTAATGTTTCTCCATTTAAATTCAAACTAGTACTTCAAATTAGCATGTAATGAAATGAGGATATGCTAAGAAGCTAAAGAAGTGCTCACCCGATATTTACTCTGATAGGAATCAAAGACAGGCATTAGTATTCGGTCTTGTTCGAAAAGAATATCCTCACTGAAAGATGCCACACTAGAAGAAGGAAATAACTTTTGAGTGTTCCACCAATATGTCAACCATGGGAGATAGTGAGCAATCCGAAGTGTCCATTGATCTTGTACAAGCTGCTCATAATATGCCTGTTTAGTCAAGTTTGCAGGAAAACTTTTCCACCAGTAGTTAGTCACTGGGGTTAGAAGAATTGCTCCAGCCAATCTGTTACACATTTCAAAGGTCACACAGTTAAGCTGGAATATATTCAGATGAATCATAATATCCAAATAGAAACAACAGCTTTTTTTCAACCACGTCGATTGGTCGTCAAACTTCCAGTTTTATGACTTTACTGCAATAAATCCCAAGTCCAGTGAACTGAAATTCTTAAGGCTGACATGACTTATGCGCCTTGGCATTTTTGCTGATTTAGTATGCCGATGCAGTTATTCGAGTTTAACTTATATATATCGACAGTCTGAACGATTTTTATACTATTAGGTCATCAAGCGAGATCTGTAATCTTGAAAACAAGGCAGGTTATCTGCTACGATAGGTAAAAATAACCTGATAAATATAAAAATCGTTTTACACTGTCGGTGTATATAAGTTAAGCTCCAATTATATTTCAAGTGACAAGAATTAGTTTTAAGACTTTAGTACCTGTGAGGAATATATTTAAGAAGGCCCCAAACAGCTTGTCCACCCATAGAAAATCCCATAACATAGAATTTAGATCCCAATTCCAATTGATCAGCTAACTCTTCTATATCAAGAGCTAAGGTCTTTGGTGTTCTTTGGGGATGAGGATCACTTTCTCCATAACCTGGTCTATCAATTGACACAATATATATTCCCAAACTCTGCATAACCTCCTGCACCACAACAAAATTATATCCATATTAAAACTCAAAATAAAATATTGTAACAAATAAAAACATGTAACATGATGCAAACAACAACAACAACATACCCGGTGTAACCCCACAAGTGACAGAGCCAAATTTTTACCAAGGGGATTCGGAATATTAAAAAGTAAACACAAGAGCATACCAAGATGAATCAACATCTACCATTTATGCATAAACAATAATAATTTTGACCTTATATATACCGCGTGAAGGGGGTTCAAATGAACCCCTCCCGCCATCCTAGCTCCGCCCCTGCCACAAGTGGGATCTGGTATGGGTGGGGTGTATGTATAATTTATCCCTACCTTCAAAATCTACTATTTATGCATAAAAAATAATCTTGACCTTATATATACAATGTAATTTTCGCGAAGCGGGTTCGGATGAATACCTTCAGCCACCCTATCTCCGCCCCTGACAAAAGTGGGATCTGGGGAGGGTGGGGTGTGTAACCTTATCCCTACATTCAACATCTACTACATCTAATGTTTATGCATAAAAAATAATTTTGATATTGTATATACTGTGTAATTTTTTGGCGAAGTGTTCCGCCACCCTAGCTCCGCCACTGGCACAAGTGGGATCTAGGGAAGGTGGGGGTGTATGGAGACTTTATCCTTACCTTCAACATTTACTGTTTATGCATACAAAAATATTTTTCACTTGTAATTTTTCGGCAAGGGGTTCGGATGAACCGCTTCCGCCACCCTAACTCCGCCCCTGCCACAGGTGGGGTCTGGGTAAGGTGTTGTGTACGTAGACCTCACCCATGTCCTGTCTTATGTGTGGTAATTTTTCAATAAACGACCATTTTGAAAATACAGAAGTAAAAAGCTATCATAAAAATACTTAAGATAAGAGAACATACAGGAGAAATAGTGGTGAGCAGAGCAACATCATGTCTAACACAATCAAATCCATGGATGAAAACAAATTTATGTTTTGCTTGGTCTCTAGGAACACCATTTTCTTTATAAGCCAAATATCTGCCATCAGAAAGCTTGACTCTTGGTGCTGTAATTGGTGGTCCATTAGGTGAGCCACAAATCTTGGGAGGTGGTGGCATAATTGCCTTATAAATCAGTGCTAATATCACTATACCAAAAAGGGCTATCATTTTTCTGATCATTCCTGCAAAATGGTTTCAAGATTAGCCACTAAAAGAAAACTCAGGATTCAAGAAAACAAGAAAATTACCCTATAAAAATGTGCTGATAAAATCTTGAGTTGGAGAAGCAGGTGCCTGCCTTCTAACTAAGTAGTTGGACAATTCAAGAAAACAAATAAAATTTATAAGGATATGAAGAGAATGGTCACAAGACTCGCAACTCTTGCTGCAGAGTGCAGTGTTTTCAGTGTTGTGTCCTTCCTTAGTGCTCTACCTTTCCCCTATTATAAATAGGCCTACCTCGTTAAAAAAAATTTAAGGAAAAAATAAAAAACAGAAAGGTATACTTTATAAGTAAACAAAAAATAAAATGAAATTAAAGTATTGAACTTTTTTTTAAGAAAAAGAAATTATTCTAATCCACTATAGTTGTAGGGGGTATAGGTGCTTAGCTTTAATGGAGGTCACTAGTATCCTTATCGGGTGGTAAGAAATTATAAGTACCTATTGTTTAGGTTAAATCATGTATTAATTATCTCCATTAAGTAATAATTAAGATATATTTCAATTAATATTTTATTGATAACGAGGTTGGTAAAGGGACATGTTTTGTACTATATTGTATAGAGTCGGGGTAATAACTAATATCCATTGTGTAAAAGTATTTTAAGCTATCTAGAAGACTTCTTTGATGGGAATTACTGTAACAACAATAACATATACAATATAATTCCACAAATATAATTTTTACCGGGTAGAGAGTTGTCACCTTTATCTTGTACCGGTAGAGAGGTCGTATTCGATATGCCCTTGACTCAAAGTAAACATGCATATTACAACTGTATAGATAAAAAAATACAGTAATTAAAAGTTAACACTACTACTACCTAGAACGACTAAGGACGAGAAATTTTTAGTAAAGAGTATTTTTTCTTTAATACTGGTTAGTAAATTTCGAATACCGAATGAATAAGGGAAAAAAAGGACATTCATAAAAAGAGGAAGATGGTGACACACCAACCATACAACGTAAAATGACTAAGAAAGGGATCTATAGAGGTAGGAGAATGTAGGCCACTAAGGGGTTATTTGGTTCGGAACACATATTCTGGAATTTTAATTTTGAGATTATAATTTTGGGATTATAATCTTACAATTTATATTAAAATTTTATTTTAAATTAAAATTTATACGGGTTTTAACTAATACCAATAATCAAATACATATTATATATAATCTCAAATTTTATATCGAGATCAGGTAACCAAACGACCCTTAATTCTCTTACTTTGCTTTGACGAAAATTCCACTAAGAATGACAACTAATTTGATGTGCCAACAAAAGGAGTGCTCATTATCTCATTCGAGCGTCGTAACTCGTAATCATACCTACTTAGACCTACTTAAAAAAAATCTATACTCTATTCAATTTTAAATATTTTAAAGAAAAATAATGTTTTAAGAAATAGTTTAGAATTATTTTCATCTGTAGAGACGATTTGCGATATTTAAAAACTATAAAGTTTTAATAATTGCGATCCCAACTTACCAAATTTTGATTCTCAAATACGTAGTATCTGTATAGGACGAAAAGTATCGGCAAAGTTCCAAGAAGAAAACAATGATAGCAATTCCAAGCTACAATTCACCGTTGTAATTGGATTTTCTTTTTATAATTGTGGTGTCCGGACCTGCGCGCATCTTGATTAGTTCTACTAAATATCTTATACCTCCCACTATCAACAAGTACCAAATAACTCTATCTATCAAGACTTGGACAAACGGAAAAAAATCACCTTATATAAGTAGACTTAGATAGTCCTATGTACTTGCGTTGATCCTTATTTCCGTAGGGTAGCTAGGATTTAAACTTTATAATTCTAAATTTTAGAATAGCGATATTATATGTTAGTAATTAAATTTTAAATTTAAATTTTGTATTAATTATTGAAGGTTTTAATATAAATATAAGATTTGAACTAAAATTATTAAATTCGGCCTATTTTCATATATAACCTTCCAGTTCCACCACCTTATTTGATTAACTTTTAGTGAAACTAAAACTCTACATATAAATATTGTAGACTGAACGATAATCACAAGACTTCAAAACTCCAATCCGTATTTTTCTCTTTTTTTTGAAATAGAATAAAAAATCTTATACATGTCACAATACAACTAGAACAATTTTAAACAACTACAATGACGTAAATAGACAAACTCCTAGGCAATTAAAAAAAGGAGTTTAACATTATGGTAGCAGTTCGATTCATAAAATATTGCGTATTCCGAGAAAAAGTTACAATTACTAAGGCTTCCCTACCTTTAATATTAATATTATATTATATTTTAATATATAACGAGAGAAACTAAAAGAAGTGATCGTCAATTCCAAGTAATATTCATGATTAGCATGCCTTACTTTACGAGTTTGCGTTGTCTTTAAGTTAATGAAAGAAAGTGCCAAAGTGGGTAGTTTGCAGCAGGTGTGAAACATGCATGATTTTTTATTTCTTTTATTATTATTATTATTATTATTATTATTATTATTATTATTATTATTATTATTATTATTATTATTTGAAGTTGATTGGGGTTTTTTTCTTTTATTATTATTATTATTATTATTATTATTATTATTATTATTATTATTATTATTATTATTATTAATCAGTTCGATCTTTTCTTTACTTGTCACGTTTGCCTATCTTTATTATTATTATAATTGTTTGTTAGTCAATAAAAGCTGCCCCGTGAAAAAAACAAAACATCTCCATTTACTGTGATGTGCACAGTAAAAGATTTTGTAATTCTTTTCTTTTCATAATTAAAGGTATGTAAGGATTAAAATTTAAAATTGTAATAGTACCAGTTCATTTTAGATTGGTGTTTGAGTTTGAATAATCTACTATTTATCTTTTGCTAAAAGTGTTTGTTTTAACTTTGTTTTCATGAAGATTAAGCTTTCTATTTTTCTGAAAATTTTGAACTCAAATTTTTCTAAGATTAAGAAAATTTGTTTCTAAGAATCTTACAACTCAAATACATATTTTTTTCGGCAAAAACTGTAGTTTTTAATATTTCAAAACAAACCCACCTAAAACTTCTCAATTGCATTTTGTAATATTCTACTATTTTCATGTAATTTACTAATTTCTTCTTAAACGTCATTGATCTAGAAAGATTCAAGAAAAAGAAATCGCTCTTGAGCAGGTTGTTTTCGACTAGATCTAGAAAAAATCTTGATTTTGTTGGGTTAGCTTTTTGGAAGAAATGGCTGTCAGAGGAAAAAATCCTCTACCAATAAATAGATTAATCTATTAATCTCAATAATCTCTTTCTTCATATATGATACTGTCTGTTTTATATCTTAAACTATAGATATGAAAGAAAAAAAAAGTTAATTTGATCAAGTAAGAGAAAATTTAGTTGTTATAGAACAAACCTAGTTATGATTGTGATTAATATTAAAGCAAAATGAGGTAATTGGAAAATATATATCTCAATGATTTAGTTCGCTTTCATTGTCAAACTTTGGGCACATTGACAATGACCATAGTGGTGCTCCATCGTAATAAATCAACACCACTTCAACTAACCATGTTGATATTTTATAGAATCAAATTAGAACTACATGTTCTTACCCGTCAAAATTTATCCGTAATCAATTTCATATCAAATTAAATTATTTAATCTTAATAATTAAAAATTAAAGTGATACGACATGTTCATACAATCCTACAATCAGATGTTGACAACTTCTTTAACCGATTCTACAATCCTTTCAACTTTGTCAATAAGAACAAGAGAAAATCAAGAATCATAAAATTTTAATGGTTGAAGGGAAGTTTTGGAGCAATAGTAAAGTTGTCTCCGTATAACGTATATGTTTACGGGTTCGACCGTGGAATCAGCTATTGATGCTTGCATTATGGTAAGTTGTCTGCATCACACCCCCTTGGTGCGGTCCTTCCCCGAACCCTATATGAATGCGGGATGCTTTCGTGCACCGGACTGCTCTTTTATAAAGGAAAGTCTTGGAGCAATAATAGAGTTGTCTCCGTATATGACCTATAAATCACGAGTGTGACCCGTGAAATCAGCCACTGATGTTTGCATCAGGGTAGACTGCCCAAATCACATCCCTTTAGAGTGTGTTCCTTCAACGAACCCTGCATAAATGCGGGATATTTCGTGCACCAAACAGTCCATTTATATAGAATTTTAATGTTTCAAGATATTAAAAAATCTTAGACAAATAAAACTCGTTTATCCTCATAAGACTAAATAGCACTATTAGTTGTGAGAAAAAGAAATGAAATCTTTCTCCAAAAGGGAGAAAATTCCTAGAGATCTTAGAGCAATAATATTTGTCGGACTCAAGTTGATTGCTTAGCAATAACGTGAAGCATTAAATGATTGGGATAACTTTGGCAATTTTTAATCAACAAATTTCACCGTGTGGTTTGGAACCATTCTAAACTTTTATTAGGAAGAATTAACATGACATGTGAAAATGAAGTGTCCAAATTACTTGTCGGAGTGGAGAAAGTGATTCAAGGAATCTTTTTTTCTTTGGACATAAATAATTCATGGAATCTAATTGAATAATTTTGTAACGTCCACGACGAAAATAGAATTGACAGATTTTTAGGCCGGTAAATTTTTGAAAAATGGCGAACATGTCACCTTTGGCAATCCAATATAGGAAGAGTAAAGTGAAGAACTTAGCAAGACAAAGCTCAAGTTTACATGAACGCATACTTTTGGCTCGATGGCTTAGCCTAAGGGACAAATCTGTGAGGCCTATTGAGCTAAAGCGAATAATACGTCTCATAGACTCGGACTGTGACAATTTTCTTGTAAATGAAAGGTCAAATTAAAGTATTCATAAGACAAAAAAAGTTGCTCAAATGGTAAGTACTCTCTAACTCGGGTACAGACCGCACGTTCGAATCACTGAGGAAGCAAAGCAGGAAACTTCTAAATGTGGTGTATAAAACAAATTGGACGAATATCCCTATGTATGGATTGTGCTATTATTAATTCACACTAGTGGAAAAAATATTGTGGTCAACATATGTTTGTCATTGCAAAAGATATATGATATTGAAATTTGAGATGTAGCATTGGTCTTTGTAGCTAACATTAAATAGGTTTTCAGTGATTGCGTAGATTGAAATTGTTTAATCGGCAAAGCGTCAAATATATCCCTGTATTTTTGAAAATAGTCTAAAAATATCTCTCGTTATATTATTGGGCAATATATATTCTTCCTGTCATACTTTGGAACAAATATACCCTTATTTTGGATGAAGTGTCATGTGTCAGCACCAGATGAAAACGACCCATTTCTTTTTTTTTACCCGGCCCGTTTTAAAAAACTCATCACCTGACCCGTTTTAAAAGTTTTTTTAAAGCATATATTTTGCAAAAACTAGAATTTTTTTTTGTAAAAACTGAAAAAAAAAAAATTGCAAAATATATATTTTTAAGACTTTTCAGTTTTTTTAAAGTATTTATTTTGTAAAAACTGGAAAAAAAATAATTTTTTTAAAAATGCTTTAAAACTGAAAAATATATATTCTGTAAAAACTGGAGAAAAAAAAATTTGCAAAATATATATATTTCAGTTTTTAAAGTATTTTTTTTGTAAAAACTGAAAAAAAAAAGATTTTGCAAAATATTTTTATTTTTTTAAAACTAATGCATATGTAGTCCACTGCTTTAGGAGAGTCTTTTCTTTTCCAATTTTTTTTTTTTAAAAAATTGATTTTTACAAAAACAATACTTTAAAAAAACTGAAAAGATTTAAAAATATATATTTTACAAATTTCTTTTTTTTTTCTCCAGTTTTTACAGAATACATATTTTTCAGTTTTTAAAGCATTTTTAAAAAAAATAATTTTTTTTCAGTTTTTACAAAAAAAATACTTTAAAAAAACTGAAAAGACTTAAAAATATATATTTTGCAAATTTTTTTTTTCAATTTTTACAAAATATATGCTTTAAAAAAACTGAATTTTAAAACGGGTCGGGTGATGAGTTTTTTTAAAACGGATCGGGTAAAAAAAAAAGAAATGGGTCGTTTTCATATGGTGCTGACACGTGGCACTCCATCCAAAACAAGGGTATATTTGTCCAAAGTATGACGAGAAGTATATATATAGCCTAATAGTATAACGAGAGGTATTTTTAGACCATTTTTAAAAGTATATGAGTATATTTGGCCCTCGCCGTTGTTTAATTTGTGTCGTGGGCGAGATATATAATCTTTAGATTTAAGATGTAGCATTGGTCTTTGTAGCTAACATTAATGTGGTTTTCCGTGATTACTTAGATTGAAATTGTTTAATGTTTATTTAATTTGCAAACACTATTGAAGAAAATGTATGACATTTAACAAGTTAAAAGGCAAATGTTAAATAAATACAAGTTCCTCACGTGCAAGAATGAAGAGTGACTCACTCTCCAATATAAATAAATACTCCCTCCGGTCCATAATAAATGACAAATTTATTTTGGGTACACCCATTAAGGAAATATAAAATTCTAAACAAAAATAGTTAGTGTGACTAAACTACCCTTAATTAAATATTACAATATAGTTAATGTGAGGAGTAAAGGACTTTTTAGGGATACGTACATAAGGGTAATTTTGAAAAAATAAATTGAATTTTTTCTTGATTATATAAATTGATACTTATTTTGAACCAAAATAAAAAAGCAAATTGATCACTTATTGTGGATCGAAAGGAGTAATAAATATTGAAGCTCCTTGCCATTACAAATTTGGTCACTTTCCCTGTCATAAAATGAAATCACTTTCTTTTGTTATTTATGTTCGATCCACTTTGTTCTGAGAAAATGGATCATTGTCTCCGTGTAGTTTGTAGGTTACAGGTACGAGTCATGAAAATAGTCATTAATACTTGCACTAAGATAGGCTGTTTATATCACATCTCTTGAGGTACGGTCTTTTTCCGGACTCTGCATGAACGCTGGATGATTTGTGCATCGGGTTGTCCTTTAAAATGGGTCCTTGTCTCCGTGTGGCCTATAGGTCACACGTTCAAGCCATGGAAGCAGTCACTAATGCATTCATTATGGTAGGATGCTTATATCACAACCCTTGGAGGCAACCCTTTTCTAAATCCTGCATGAATAAAATGGATTTTTGTCTCCATGTGACATATAGATCACGGGTTCGAGCCGTAAAAGTAGCTACTAATACTTGTATTAGGGTAAACTGTCTATATCACACCATTTGAGATGCAATCCTTCCCTGAATCATATATGAATGCGAATGCTTTGTACAACATACTACGCTTTAAAATGGGCCTTATCATGTATGTCTTACGGTTAGACAAACTAGAATGTCATTTCCCAACCATTCAATTTCTTCTAAACTAGTCTTTGAATTAATACACAGATATTTAGCTAGCGTTTGGTTATAGATTTTTAAATTTATTCTGAAAAATCTGATTTGGGTGAAATTTGTTTTGAAGATGAAAATGTGTTTGGACATCTGTTTTAGGTGAAGTTTGGTTTGAAAAAATATGAAACATGACTTATACCCACAAGTTCTAAAAACTATCACAAATACCCAACAATACCATTATCAATAACATTCATTATATTATCGCAAACCATAGTCCTGAACATAAATAAATTTGATACAAAATTATCATTTTTATAATGAACTACATGATACACTATCAGATGACCGAGAAGACGAAGCAACATCGTTACAAAATAATAAATGGTGGACTCTTTTATAAAATATAAAAATTTGGGGCAATTTTTAAAAAATATAATAGTGATATTTTGACCCAAAACTAGTTATTGAGCTGGTTTATGGATTTGGGATTTGGGACTTGGGATTTAGTCAAAATGTAGGCAAAATCTATGGTCAAACATGTGTTTACTAAATAATACCCAAATTTATTTTGATAAAATTTATGGCCAAACGGGTCTTTAATATTCCGGGACCATTTGAACCAAGTTTGTGAGAGATATTTTGTAGTAATAGTAGATGATTCTTTTAGAGCCACATGAACATATTTATGAAGTACAAAAAAAGCAATAACTTTAATAGCCTAAAGGCCTTTATTTCTGCAGTGAAAAACTAAATTTTACTCTAAAAGTCACGTGTTTTAGATATGATAAACCATTTGAAAGAAATATCTACGGCCTGTTTGGCTAAGTTTTTGTTGGCTAAAAGTATTTTTTTTTTTTCATAGTTAAGTATTTAGGTAAGCTATTAGAAAGGAAAAAAAAGTGTTTTTGAGTAAAGGCAAAAGTAATTTTTAAAAAGCAGAAAAAGTAATTATTCCTAAAATATTTTTTGAAAAGTACTTTTGAAAAAAATATACTTAGAAGTACTTTTTAAAAATCTTGGTCAAACACTAATTGCTACTCAAGTATTTTTAAAATAATTAGTCAAACACAAACTGTTTCTCATTAAAAAATTTTTTTCTTAAATTACTTTCAGAAAAATATTTTTTAAAGTAAGCTAATTTTAGAAGCTTGGTCAAACAGGCTACTAGTCTTTAAACTTCAATCTTCTTCATTTCCAAATGCTTTATTCATCTAAGCAATTGTGTAGCCACTCTTTGTCAAAATGGTGTTGTTGATAAAAGGAAATATAAACATCTCGTAGAAATCTCTAGCCCAAAGTTGTGGAGATAAGGTGGAAGATAAAAAAGCTATATTTATAATAATAAAGAGAATCTATTCAAATTCATATTAGAAAATGGGATTATCAACTATACTTTACTGGAAAAACCAGCCAATCTACTCTCCTTTTTTTGGTCTCATAGAAGATACTTCGCTCCGGACAACATAGGAATTAACACATTTTTTGGGAAGAACATAGAACAGTAGAAGATCCAGCCAAGTTTTCTTTTATCTCATTCATTTATAAGTGTTGAAGATCATTTCAGGAGACTAGAGAATTTGTCTTTTGGACCACAATTCCACAACAGAGAGACCGACATAATTGGTTGTTCAACACAAACTTAAGACAACTGCTAGCCCATTATACTTGATTGTAAGTTATAGCCAAAATCTTATTGTATTGACTACAACAAAACATTCACTAACCCATCTTATTTTTTTTATTCTGCCTCTTTGCTACGCCCAGCTCCACCATCCAAACAATTATTATAACCCATCATAAATATCAGTCTTTACTTTCTCAATTTGATAGTTCATGTAGTAAGATTGGTATTACATGCACTTAATAGATTTATTTTTAGTCAAGATATGGTTACACAGAAAAAAAAAAAAAAAAAGAAGAAATTTTCACTATACATGGCGGGGCGTTTTACTGGACATTACTCCATTGATAATGGATTTTTTTAGTTACCAAAAAAAATAAAAATTAATTTTCTATTTTTGCTTGTTATGCATCTTTCCTTTTAAGAATTTGTGGAGTATACTATTTTTTTTTTTGTTTTTTTTTGAGAAACTAGAAATTTTATTTATATAATACTACGTAAGTTCAAACATAGGATCCGTAGAGTATACTCCATTTATTACAATTCCTAGACTAACAAACAACAAATAATTAAAAATCATAGTAAGATGTATCACCTCAATTATGTAATGACTGGTTTTACAAACGCGTAGTCATTCAATATACAAAAAGACTGTCACTATACAAAAATATACAAATAGACTGTCACTATACAATTTATATACTAAATAGACTGTCACTATATAATTTATATACTAAATAGACTGTCACTATATAAAAATATACAAAATAGATGTCACTATATAAAATATATATAAAAAAGACTGTCACTATACAGAAATATATGAAATAGATGTCACAATACAAAATATATATAAAAAAAACTGTGGCTATATAAAAAATATACAAAATAGATGTCACTATACAAAATAGATTGTCACTGTACAATTTATATATAATAGAGTGTCACTATACAAAAAATATACTAAACAGACTGTCACTATACACAAAATATACAAAATAGATTGTCACTATACAAAAAATATACAAAATAGAGTGTCACTATATAAAAAATATACAAAATAGATATTTCGGGCTATTAGATGTAATATGTTTATTTCGGAGGGACAGTTCGGATCAATGAAGAAAAATATGGACTATTAAAATTTTGAGGGGTTATAGAGTGTCATTTTCTCAAAGAATTACGAAGTAGGAATAGATTTGGGCTACTAGTGCAGTGTGTAGAGGATACTGGGTTTAGGATTAAGTTCTGGGCTTGCTAATGAAAGATAGATGAAACTATAGAGTGAGCCGTGGCCTGTGTGGTTGGGTTTCCTTGTAGAAATGACACCAGGTAGTCATTCTAGATGACTGCTATTTAGAAATTAGTCAGTATCTTGAATTTCGGTTTTTCAGTTCAATTTTTCAGGACACAAAGTCTTGAAGTTAAGATTTTTAGTTCAAATTTCAAGACAAAATAAGTATCGGCTAATCCCTGAATAGCAACCCTAAAAATGACTATTTGCTTACTTCTCCCGGTTTCCTTAGCCTTTGCTATTTTGAAACAACACCCCTCCTCCCCACTCGCTATCTCGGGTTAAAGTCAAAACTTTGAAAAAATATTTGACTGTTAAGAATAAATTACAATAAACATGAGGGTCAAAATTAAATGTCACAAAGCACCAGCTTTTAATTTTAAAAAAATACTTTTTTTCTGAAGTAAAAAATAGAATTTTGAAGCAAAAAGGAAAAAAAAGAAGCCTTATTTCAAAAAACAATGTACGATTTATTTCATCTCTCAAGGTTAATCCCAAAACTACTGTCTAAAAGTTTTTCTCCAAACCTAATTCCTGAAAATTAAACCAAAACCAAATCCAATCTCTCACTTGTCATTTTCATGAAATTTTAAGCACAATTCTGACCCCAAATAGTAAACTCAAATAATTTGACATGACTGCGTTTTTCAATATTCAAAGATTACTTCATACATACTCAATTTTTTTTTATGTTGGAAACGTCTAGTATAGCTAAATAAAATTTATAAATTATTACAAAATGGTCGCCGGCCGGGCTGCTTCATGCTCTTCTTTAGCTAAGTATTCTACATCAATACGAGAATAGATATTACTTAACTACAAACAATTTTTAATTAGATATACAGTATCTAAAACTCATATGTTGCGACTTATTTAGATTCGTATTCAGTAGTCCATTAGAAGTAAAGCGCTTCCTCTCAGCCATTTGTTTACCCTAAAAACGGATAACAATTGAATTTATATGTGATTTTAAGGATATGTGAATTAATTCAATACGAGTAATTAATGACGTTAGATTAAGTAAATGAAAAACGTAATAGATGACCAAACCAATGATAAGGGTGATTCCGAGCTCGGTTGATGGCTCGATGAAGAACCTGCCCTCGATTCTAAGCTTATACTTATGAGGAACTTAAGAACAAGAATAAGAACTTTGAACAACAAAGAGAATTGAAATAAATTGCCTTGATATACTACAATGTGTCCTCTGAATAATAATATTTCCCCTTTATATAGTAGGGGAGTTTTACCCTAAGTATAATTCTAAGAAAGGTAAAAATTTTCTGTTTCGCTAATCACTGCTTTTCTGTCAATACGGGCCGAGATTCACACTGTGATATCCGGTTGGGCACCCGGAGGACATGACCCCGATACCCCCGAGGGCAAATATTTTGCCCGAGACCCGATACGAGGGCTCCTCGCTCTGACTCTGATTCATTACGGTCACGTTCCTGCTCCGTTTGGCTTACCGGGAAATCGAGGTGTTCAGTGGGCCAAGTTTTACCCGTATACAGATAGTCCCCTCGTTTCTCAGAGAGTAGGTTTGCCGAAACGATATGAAACGACATATTACTCCGGTTCCTTCCTTCGTACATTATGACGAGGGAGGCGAAACGTCCCATCAATCGCGTCGTTCTGACTTCGGACACGTGTCGCTCACCATTAAGTTGCATCCGAATGCGAAGCGCCGACTGTTTCCCTATAAAATCTTCCCCCTTTTGTCCCTTTTCTACTTTTCGAACAAATAACTACCTTCGAGCTTTCCAGCCATCATCAAACCTTCTTTAAACCTTCATATCTTCATCCTTGTTCTTCAATTTCCATAGCAATCTCTAGATTTTTGTCCAGATTTCCTTCAAATCTCCATATTCTGTTCTTCATCTTCAAAACTCATTTTTCTAAAACTTCGTGTTCATTTCTCAAATTTTCAAACACTCCCCCAGATGATAATGGCAAAAATATCGAAAACCGTTCCTCAAAAAAGTTGCCTTTTCATTTTCTCAACCGGTCACTGGTGCTGAAGCGGTTAACCCTGAGGTGGTTTCCCTAGAAACGACTTCCCCCATTGTGGCTGCTAACGAACCGGCCGCCAAGCCTCCCTTGTTAGTGTTCATCCCCGAGGGCTACTCGATTGCAGATGACTTTAAAGTCGAAAAGCCTTCATGCAAACAGGACCGGGGCGAAGAAGTCCCGAGATATATATGTTCTGTGACCGAGAACGTTCTTCCCATAGTTCGTAAGGACTGAAATTAGGAAAGCAAGAACGTAGTAGTACCCGGGCCCGAGGACGTCGTTAGTACCCGCGTATATGGGTACTTAAGTGTTTACACTTATCCCTTCACGTTGGGCCCGATGGATCCGATCGTTCTAGATTTTTACAAGAGGTACGAGGTGTGCCTCAGGCAAATCCACCCATCATTGTGGAGGATCGTGACCCTCCTTTGTTACTTCGTGAACAAGACCGAGTCTCGAGGGGGACTGATCAAGCTTACTCGCCGGCCCAGTAAGGCCCCCTTCTCCAGTATCGATGAAGTCCGGGGCTGGCAAGGACACTTTGTCCTAGTGAAGATCGAGGATTTGATCCCCCCAGAATACATGCCACTCCCCGAGAAGTGGAATGCGTCTCGTAAGTGCAACTCCCTCTTTCAACATAAAAAATTCTTCTCCTTTCATTTCTATCTTGTTATTTATGCTTGTGGCTGTGCAGCTGTCGCCCGGGTTATGAATGCGGTTCCTCGGTTAAAGAAGTGGATTGAGAGCATATGTACTCAGATGTCCTACTTCGAGCTCACATGGCGCGTACTCTCGAAAGACCGATGGGAAGCCCGTTCTCATGGTAAGGCCTCTTTCCGAGTAGCCAACACTATGTCTTCACATTTTATTTTACTAATTCCTCTATCCTCTATGTTATTGCAGGTTTGCCTAAGACCACTGAACTTAGGCATTTGGAAGGGGATGAAGATATGCCCCAATCCGTTGATCTCTCCGTTGCTTCCACGAAGGGAAAAAAGAAGAGGAAAAGAAAACCCTCCGGCTCACCGGGCTCTGAGGTGAAGAAATCGAAGAAACGGGCACTCCGCAAGCCCAGGAGGGGCTTCAGTTCCCGGGTGCCTGACTCCGACTCCCTCCTCCAGCTTAGGGACGAGCTGGAGGATGAATCTATTTTTGTAACCCACGAGACAACCTACACCGAGGATTGGGATGCATCCGAGGGGGAGACTCACGAGATCGACCCCCCTCAAACTCAAAAGATCGACGCAGATATCCGAGGTGAAACTTCCTAGGATGACGGCTCTACTCCAAAGGAAGCACCCAGCGTAATCGAGATCTCGGGGACACCCTCCTATACTGAGTCTATGCTCGAGGAGGCCTAAACAAGAAAGGAGAAATCCAACAAGGGGGCCAGGGTGCGGAAGATCCCCTTCACTCCTTTTTCGACGGAGTGGACTCGTCCGCTTTAGAAGAGTACTCCGGATCTAGAAGTTCCAAAAAAGACACCTCCTCGGAAGCTGGCATCCGAGTTCGTGCCCGAAATTAGTCAATTAGTTCCCTGCTCTGAGCATGGACCCTGGCCCCAAGAGATCGATTATACTGACCGTCCCGGAGGATGCTTGGGTTTTGTCCGCTTCTATGGGGGTGGCTAGCTACCTCCGATGCCTGGTGACCAAGGAGGACCAGGAAAAAATGAATGCGGTGAACGTGCCATGCCTTTTCAATGAGGCGCAACAGGTGCTGAACCGGGTAAGGCATTGTTTCCTTCCATCTATTACAGTTATATATGTTTGATGTTTCTCATGTTTTCTTTGTCTTTTAGCAGGCCTCGGTACTTCATCACGAGAGTTTCCTCCGATATCGGGTTGAAGTCAATCAATTCGAGCTCGAGATCAAGGAGCTTGCCCAAAAAAGGTAAGCTTCTTAGCGAGCAACAGAAGGGGGTCGCCAAGAACCTCCAGGCCGAGCTGGATGTGACTCAGAAAGAGGCATTGCCTTAAGGCAGGAGCATGCAGACTTGGTGGAAAAGGTAAAGGTTTTCGAAGTTAGAAATGAAGGTCCGGTCGCAGAGGCTAATAAATAATAATTCACAGGTCCAGCAGAAGATCGACCAGATCGACCAACTCTACAAGGAAATGGATGAGATCCAAGTGCTAGCCGACGGGTGGAAAAATAAGATGGACCCGTTGGCCTTGGAGAAGGGGACTGCCCAGGCCAAGCTGTCTTCGGTGGAAGTTCAGCTTCGGGTGGCGAAGGAGAAGCCGATGCACGGGCTCGACAAAATGAGGACCTCCAAGCTCAACTGGGCTCGACCATCGCTGAACGGGATGCCCTTGGCAAGGAGTTCAAAATAACGAGGTCCAATTTGGAAGCAACCTCAACTGATGCTGACGAGATGGTGGCCCAATATAAGGCCGATGTTGAAGTAGCCGAGGCCCGCCTGAAGACTACTGCTGAGTATGTGGGGCTTCTTTCCCTGAGGAGACCCTCGAAGAAATACATGCCCGAGGCTTCGATCTATCTGTCGAGATCGAAGAGGAAAAAAGGCTCGAGGTCAAGGCTAAGAGACTAGCTGAACCCCGAGGTGAATAGGTCTCTGGGGGCTCTGAAGAATCCGAAGGCCCCGACTGTTCTGGTGACAAGTCGGGTTCCCGTGAAGACCACGCAGAGATGCCTTAGGATTTTTCTTTTTTGTTTTTGTATCTTGTATATATATATTACATTGATATCGTTTTTATTAGCCTTTGTAAAGATATTCCGGAATTTATAAAGTTATCTTCAGCATCTTTTTATAATTGTAAATATTTCTAATACCTTAGCACAGAATCAAACGTAGTAATAAGTCATTTTTCGTAGGTCCGAACAAGACCTGTCCTCGTTGCAATTTTCATTTGAACTTATGGAAGCTCGGAGTGACCGGAAATTTCCCCAAGATTCTTTTTAAAATAATTTTCGACTATATCTTTGTCGAGGGTAACCTTTGAACAGGTTTAAAATTTTGTTGAAGGCCTTATATTTTGATTACGGGTTTCGGATGTCTTTGAGCCATTTTTAGGGTGGCTGTAGCCTTTTAGGTTTGGGCACTACTTAATAGGTTTTGTGCCTCCGGGTTTCGATAACCCGAGCCTCCCAAACTTGTCTTAGACGGCAGTCCCCGAGTGGGGGTAGCCCTTTGGGCTCAGATAAGGGTGGTCCTTGGGCTCGATAGTTCCCGGGTAAGAATAGCCCTTAGGCTCGATACTTTTAAGAAGCAATAAATATTTGTTAGCAAGGTAGAAACTTTATTTCATTTCTCTGTGTAACGTACAAGATTGTAAGCGTGTAAAAGCTCATATTATGGCTAAGGTGGCCTATGCGGGCACATTTCATTTGACCATTTGGCCCTTACAATAAATCCTATCCACCTAGCCTAGACTGTTCAAGCACAAAGTTTCTTTCCTTTCTAAAAATCTTGACCCGAGGGTGATGCCCCTAGTATTCGAGGTCGAATTTCGAGAGGGCTCGAGTATTGTTGATGTGACCATTGACTCCGATTTAAAACCGGTCTTCGACTCTAAGTTAGTACGATTTATTATTGCCTCATTAAAAACCTTGTAGGAAAACCCATTTGGGACAAAATCAGTTCAAGGGAAAAGAGTGCAAAGCGTGCTTTCAGACCCAATAGCTATATTCTCCTTTGGATGTTGCCTACAAGTGTTATCCCAATTCGTAATATAAAAACAGAAAGTGAATGAGGTCGTACCTTAGCAGTAACGTCATTTTAAGTGGGTCATATTTAAGTTGTTTGGTAGCTGTACGTCATTTCCTGCTTCGAGTTTATACGAACCATTACAGGTAATACTGATGAATCGATACGGTCCTTCCCAATTTGGTCCCAGCTTCCCTTCATTCAGGTTCCGGGTATTCAGTGTTACTCTTCTTAACACTAAGTCCCGATATTGAAGTGTCGGAGGTTGGCTCTTCGGTTATAATATCTTTCTATCTGCTGCTTCTGGGCGTCCAACCGGACTAAGGCGGCCTCGTACGTCTCATCCAGTAGTTCCAGGCTTGTGCTCATGTCCTCAGTGTTTGATTCTTCAGTTGCATATCGGAACCTGAGGCTCGGTTCTCCCACCTCAACCGGTATTAGAGCTTCGACACCATAGACCAACGAAAACGGAGTGGCCCCGGTACATGATTTTGAGGTCGTGCGGTATGCCCACAATACTTCAGGCAGAATTTCCTTCCATTCATCGGTTAACCTTTTCTTAAGTTTTTGAAGGATAGTTTTGTTCGTCGACTCCACCTGTCCGTTCCCACTAGGGTAATAGGGTATTGACAAGATCTTTTTGATCTTATGGTTCTCAAATAATTTTCTTACATTGATGCCGATGAAGTGCTTCCCGTTATCACATACTATCTCGGCCGGTATACCAAACCGGTATATTATGTGGTCCCAAATGAAGTCGATGACTTCTTTTTCCCGGACCTTCTCGAACACTTGAGCTTCGACCCATTTAGAGAAATAGTCAGTCATAAATAGTATAAATTGAGCCTTATCGGATGCCCATGGTAGGGGACCGACGACGTCCATTCCCCACTTCATGAATGGCCAAGGCGACATGACCGAATGTAGTAACTCCCCGGGTTGATGGATCATTGGTGCGTACCTCTTACAGTCGTCGCATTTTCGCTGAAAGTCCTTCACATCTTTCTCCATGTCGATCCAGTAATAACCGGCTCTAATTATCTTACAAACCAACGATTCTGCCCTCGAATGGTTTCCGCAGGTCCCTTCGTGAACTTCCCTCAAAGCACATTCAGTGTCTCCCAGCCCCAAGAATATGGCGAGTGGGCCATTGAACGTTGTTCTGGACAGAGTATCTTCGGACAGGCTAAACCTGGCTGCCTTCGTGCGCATGGCTCTTGATTCTTGGGATCCGAGGGCAACTTCTCAGTCTTCAAGTCGTCCGTATACTTGTTTCTCCAGCCCCAAGTTAAACTCGTTTAGTTTATCTCGACATGGCCTTCTTCCACTACTGACTTCATGAGTTGTACGACCGTTCCCGAGCTAAATTCATCGTCATCAACCGATGACCCCATGTTAGCCAGAGCATCAACCTCGCTATTTTGATCCCGGGGCACGTGTTGTAGGGTCCATTCCTTGAATCGATGCAGTGTTACCTGTAGTTTGTCCAAGTATCTTTGCATTCGTTCCTCTTTCACTTCGAATGTCTCATTGACTTGATTTACCACAAGGAGGGAATCACACTTAGCTTCGATCACTTCGGCCCCCAGACTTTTAGCTAATTCGAGACCTGCAATCACGGCCTCATACTCGGCCTCATTGTTAGTCAACTTCACAGTTCTAATAGATTGCCTAACTACGTTATCCGTAGGCGGCTTCAACACAATGCCGAGTCTAGACCCCTTTGCGTTCGAGGCACCATCCTTAAAGAGGGTCCATATTTCCCGGGGAGGTCCCCGAGGTTAGCAAAAATTAATTTTCAACTTCGGGTAATAAGGCCGGCATAAAGTCGGCCATGAAGTCTGCCAAAATTTGTGATTTAATGGTGGTTCAGGGTCGATATTCGATATTGTACCCGCTAATTTCCACGGTCCACTAGGCCAATCATCCCAAGAGCTCTGGTTCTTGCATTATGTTCCTCAATGGGTAAGTAGTTACGACACATTTGGGATGGCATTGAAAATATGGCTTTAACTTCCTGGAGGCTCTTAGCAAAGCGAGCGCCAATTTCTCTAGGTGAGGATACCTTGTTTCGGCCTCGCCTAGAGTCTTGCTGACATAATAGATAGGAAATTGCGTACCTTCCTCTTCTCGGACTAAGACTCCACTTATCGCTATCTCGGATACCGCCAAGTACAGGTACGACTGCTCGTCTGCCTTCGGAGTATGAAGTAAAGGTGGACTCGAAAGGTACCGTTTGAGTTCTTATAAGGCTTGCTGGCACTCAGGGGTCCACGAAAAGTTATTAATCTTCTTCAATAATGAGAAGAACCGATGGCTCTTATTGGAGGACCTTGATATGAACCGACCCAGGGCGGCTATGCACCCGGTTAACCTCTGAATGACCTTGACATTGTCCAACACGGTGATGTCTTCTATAGCTTTGATTTTGTCAGGATTGATCTCGATCCCCCGGTTGGACACCATGAATCCAAGGAACTACCCGGACCCGACCCCGAATGTGCATTTCTCCGGGTTCAGTTTCATATTGTATTTCTTCAGTATGCTGAAGGTTTCATGCAAATGTTCCAAATGCTCCTCTACTCATAGGGACTTAACTAACATGTCGTCAATGTAAACCTCCATTGATTTTCCTATTTGTTCTTCGAACATCCAGTTTACTAGGCATTGGTAAGTGGCATAGCTATTTTTTAGTCCGAACTACATTACATTATAGCAATAAGTGCCGAATTTAGTGATGAAGGAAGTTTTTTCTTGATCGCCTGGGTCTATCCGGATTTGGTTGTACCCGAAATAGGCATCGAGAAAATTGAGTATCTCGTGGCCGGCCGTCGCGTCGATCATGAGATCGATGTTAGGCAAAGGAAAAGAGTCTTTAGGGCATGTTTTTTTCAAGTCTTTATAAACTACGCACATTCTTAATTTATTTTCCTTTTTAGGCACTACACTACGTTAGCTAACCAATCCGGGTATTTAACTTCCCGAATGGAACCTATTTTAAGGAGTTTGGATACCTCGTCTTTAATGAATGCATGCTTGATTTCGGACTGAGGCCTCCTCTTCTATTTAACCGGGTGGAACTTTGGATCCAAGCTTAGCTTATGAGTAGTTATTTTTGGCGGGATCCCTATCATATCAAGATGGGACCAAGCGAAAAAATCTATGCTAGCTATAAGGAATTCAATGAGTTTTTTCTTGAGCTCGGTAGTTAACCCCGTGCCCAGGTATACCTTCCGATCGGGCAAGTATTCGAGCAATATGTCTTTCTCCCGCTCCTCGACCATTGACTTGGTGGCATCAGAATTATCAGGGGCGATGAATGACCTGGGAACTCTGTAATCATCATCCTCCCCCGCTTTTTGCTTCTCCGGTTCGGTCGGGGCCGGTGTCAGTGATTGCTATTTAGTTTCTTTCTTCCTAACTGACTCTGGATTCTTTGATGTCGAGAGGGCGGACATCGGGATCACCTTATCGATCGTGAACATTTCTTTTGTGGCAGGCTGTTCTCCGTAAACTATTTTGAGCCCTCCCGGTGTGGGGAACTTCAATGCCTGGTGCAGTGTCGAGGGTACTGCCCTCATGTTGTGAATCCATGGCCTTCCGAATAGAGCGTTATACCTCATATACCCCTCAATGACGTAGAACTTCATTTCCTGAATGGTTTCGGTGGTGTTCACTGGCAGGGTTATCTCCCCTTTAGTAGTTTCACATCCCATGTTGAATCCGTTTAAGACCCGGACCACGGGCACTATTTGGTCTTGTAGACCGAGCTGCTCTACGACCCTCGATCTGATGATATTAGCCGAGCTACCTGGATCAATCAACACACGCTTAACTCGAGATTTATTTATGAGTACAGAAATTACCAGGGAATCATTATGTGGTTGCACGATGCCTTCAGCATCTTCATCGTTGAAAGAGATGGTCTCCTCCGGCATGTAATCTCGGGTTCGCATTTCCCTTGTAATGGACACCTTAGTGCGCTTCAGTATTGGCCCCTGGGGATGTCGACTCCATCGATGATCATGCTGATGACTTGCTGAGGTTCCTCCTGCTCGGTCCGCTTGTTGGAGTCCCTATTCCTGAAGTTATTTTTGGCTCGATCACTCAGAAACTCCCGGAGGTGTCCGTTATTGAATAACCGGGCCGCTTCTTCCCTTAGTTATTGGCAGTCTTCGGTACTGTGGCCGTGGGTGCCATGATACTTACATATTAGGTTGGGGTCTCTTTGGAAAGGATTGGAACGCAATGGCCGAGGCCACTTGGTATCTTTGATGTGTCCGATGGCTGATACGATGCCGGCAGCATCGACGCTGAAATTGTACTCCGATAGCCTTGGTGCCTCCCTGGCCCCAATTGGCCTGTCGATAACCGTTTTTGCTTATGATTCCCCAGTTATTATGCCCTCGATCGCTTTTTTTTTTCATTCCTCGCCAGGTTACGTTCGAATCCACTGCCTCTTCGATCTCTGCTATACGGTTGGTACCGATCTCTGTTCGATCTTGGTTCATGATCGACGACTCTTTTAGACCTGTCATTAGTTCTGATGGGATACACAGACCCAGAGGGGGCCCCGAGCTAATCATCATCCACTCTGATTTTTGATTGGTACCTGTTATATATGTTAGCCCAAGTTACTGCCGGGTACTCTATCAAATTCCGTTTCAGCTGGTGTGAAGCTAAAGAGCTTTAGGGGTTGCGTCCTTGAGTGAATGCTTGAACAACCTAATCGTCCGCAACCGGGGGCAGATCCATCCTTTCTATTTGAAACCTGGACACAAACTCCTTGATCATTTCATTATCTCTTTGCTTGACTTTAAAGAGGTCGGATTGTCTGGTCTCGACTTTGCTGGCCCCGACATGAACTTTTATGAAGGCATCCGTAAGCATAGCAAACGAATCAATAGAATAGGGGCAGGTTGTGATACCGTATCATTGCTCCTTTAGACAGGGTTTCCCCGAACATTTTTAGTAAAACTGACTCGATTTTGTCATGTTACAAGTCATTTCCCTTGATGGCACACGTGTAGGAGATCACGTGTTCATTCGGATCCGTGGTCCCATTATACATTGGAATTTCATGAATACGAAACTTTTTTGGGATCGGTTTCGGAGCTGCGCTCGGAGGGAAAGGTTTTTGGACGAATTTCTTGGAATCCAAGCTTTTCAATATCGGGGGTGCTTTTGGGATTTGATCAACCCTAAAGTTATAGGTCTCCACTTTTTTGTCGTTGGCTTCGATTTTCTTTTCTCCCGATTCCACCCGTTTTTTGAGTTCCTCAAGCATCTTTATTATCTCGGGGTTGGTCCCGGATTCAACTTCACCCGGCCTTACTGTGGCCGGTTCATTCCTATAGTGTTTTCCCGGGATGGATCGGGGTCAACTCTGCCGGGGGCACGACTTTGGTTCTACAACTGAGCTATTGCTACCTGTTGAGCCTGTAACATTTCGAAGATCACCCGCAAATTAATCCCATCACCTTCGTCGTCTTCTGTACTCCGGGCCATCTATCGGGCTCCCCCGCGAATGTTGTTTTCGAGGTCGGTAGGCAAGTTTGCGTCGATAGCTACATGTGAGTTAGCATCGATCAGGTTTGCGACTGGAACTCCGTTGGGGTCAATAGGGGGCACCTTGTTGCCGGGCACTACATTGTTGTTCTCGCCATGGTGATCAGACTCAGCATCAACGTTTAAATGAGTAGATTGAGAGTTCGACATTTTTAATTTAACCTGAAATTAAAATCTCAAAGAACAAGTGTAAAATAGAGTGCGTAATGAAAATTTGTATCAAATTACCACTATTATCCCTAGCCCCACAGTGGGCGCCAAACTATTTACCCTAAAAATGGATAACAATTGAACTTATATGTGGTTTTAAGGATATGTGAATTAATTTAATACGAGTAATTAATGACGTTAGATTAAGTAAATAAAAAATATAACAGATGACCAAACCAATGATAATGGTGATTCCGAGCTCGGATGATGGCTCGATGAAGAACCTGCCCTCGATTCCAAGCTTATACTTATGAAGAACTTAAAAACAAGAATAATAACTTTGAACAACAAAGAGAATTGAAATAAATTGCCTTGATATGCGTGTTATAATGTGTCCTCTGAATAATAATCTCTCCCCTTTATATAGTAGGAGAGTTTTACTCTAAGTACAATTCTAAGAAAGATAAAAATTTTCTGTTTCGCTAATCATGATTTTCTGCCGATACGGGCCAAGATTCACGCCATGATATTCGGTTGACCACGGACATCACAACCCTCTGTTAGTCTTGTGTAGCTGTTTGATAATGCCCTCCAAAGTCTTAATCCTCGAACCAGACCCGGAGGACATGGCCCTGATACCCCCGAGGGCAGATGTTTTGTCCGAAACCCGATACGAGGGCTTCTCGCTCTGACTCTGATTCATTACGGTCACGTCCCTGCTCCGTTTGTCTTACCGGAAAATCGAGGTGTTCAACGGGCTTGATTTTATCGTATACAAGATTGTATATATTTTCAAAGCTCGATAACAAATTACAACCATCCCGGCCAGACATAAGTATTTCTCTATAACTGTCATCTCTGCGATTTTTGAAAAATTCCTTTAATGGAGTATTTATCTAATCAAAGATGGATTAAGAACGTCACTGTTTCATATGTAGAAGTTTCAGTTATTTTAATGAAGTTTTATCAAACTAGCTTTCTTCTTGTACTATATCGTGTTGTATCAAATAGATGAGTCTATCAAATAAGTTATTTCTGCTGCAAGAAAGTCAAGTTGATTTATCAGCCTGCTACGTCATGCTCTAATGCCGGGACAAATACAAAAACAATAATAATAATATATCCAGTGTATTTTTGCAGGAGAGGGTGAGGGATATTTAGGGAGAGCAGTGTGTAAAGACTTTACTTCTACTTGTGAAGGTAAAGAGACTGTTTCCGATAGATCCTCGGTTCCTAGGACAAAATAAGTTACAATTTTAAAAACATGAGCATGTAGCATGCCATTTGAGTCTGTTCCCTATTATTGTTGGGACAACAAAAAAATGTGATATGTGGGGAATTAATTGTTAGATTTGATGAAATAATTCACAATACTATTAATAAATAGAACATATTTTTCGGGTAGAGCTGACCGAATGACATTCTCCTCGTTTTTCCTCTTGTAAGTGGTTCACGATTTCACATACTAATTATGCTAAGATTATAATAAAAGAATTACTTATGAGTTGATTAATAATGGTCGGGTGTGATATTGTGATTAATAAAGAAGGAATTACTATGCGATGATTAATAATGACTTAATTATCATGCATGAATTAATTACTCTACATTAGTTTTGCAAAGATTTTCTTCCTCATGTACATGGTCGAATATAGAGTTCCATCACCGGGTTCATCTGAACCTGGTAGTTCAAACGCGACATATTAATTTATGAGTAAAACTACACTAAAGTTACAATAATTTTAAAAATATAATGTGTTCAATTCTAAGAACCTTAAACGTTGAACCCATAAACTTTGAATCCTGGATCGCCTCTCTGCTCATATAGCCAATCAAACTCCGCATTAGTTATACGGCAAAAAAATTTGATGCCGTGCTAACATAAATGAACATAGTCTATCTGCAAATTGGAAAAAACAAAAATACTATACAACAAGAACCACAATAACAAGGCCATATTGATGATGAATATGTATTAGTTTCAGCTAGGACAGGGTCCAAACTGCCATTATATAAAGCATATAAATGCATAAAATGCAGCAATTGGAATCATAGTATAAGCATTATAGAACAAAGTTTTCCCCAAGTAAGAATGTCTTAATAATCTTATCTCCCATTCCATCTGCATACGGAAACAAGTGACCACCACCTTTAAGTTCATGGTATTGAATCCATGGTAGTCGTTCTGCAATATATCGTTGCAGAATGACAGGTACAAGCCCGTCCTCATCGCCTTGCCATAGATGAACGGAACATTCACCATTAGGGAACGGATTTTTAAGATTCATCGGATCAAATTCCCATGTTCCAAAGCCAACCATTGCATCGCGGTGAAGTGATTCAAATTCCCCTTGTTGTCTAATTTGTGCCTGAGATCATACACAAACAAATAGGTATAATAGGCAATCTAATGCGAGAAACACTTTATAGCAGAGCATATAATGCATCAAGGTGCAAAGCACGACAAATATATAAACTAAAGGCAGCAGCAAAATACCAAGTTAACAACAACAACATACCCAGTATATTTCCATACTGAGCAGGGTAACGTATACGCATACCTTACCCCTACCTTGTGGAGATAGAGAGGCACAGCAAAATACCAAGTTCTTACCCGATATTGTTCTTGAGAGGCAGCAAACTTGGGTCCGAGTTGTCTATCTTGAGTGAAAAGGATATCAGGGCTGTGAGCTGCAACACTAGAAGAAGGGAAATATTTCTGAGTGTTCCACCAGTAAGTTAACCATGGAAGATAGTGAGCAACCCGAAGAGTCCATTGATCCGGGAGAAGCTGATCGTAGTATGATTTTCTAGATAAATTTGCAGGGAAACTAGGCCACCAGTAGTTAACCACAGGTGTTAGAAGAGCCGCTCCTGCCAATCTGTTATAGATAGCCGAAAAGACAAGAAATTCAATCATAAGCTATATTCAAGACATAATTTAATAAACAAAAGCATGCTCTCAGACAGATGGTTATATACTTCAACATGGTATCAGGGTAGGCAGAAGTCCCGGGTTCCGGTCTCTTTAAGAGCAGTTTAAACAGCAGCAAATGGTAGTAAAAAGTATTGAACAATACCTATGAGGAATATATTTGAGACAGCCCCAAACTACTTGACCACCCATGGAAAATCCAACAACATAAAATTTGGATCCCAATTTCAATTGATCAGCTAACTCCTCAACATCAAGAGCTAAACTCTTAGGTGTTCGTTGTGGATGAGGATCACTTTCGCCATAACCAGGTCTATCAAATGACACAATATATATTCCCAAACTCTCAATAACATCCTGCACCAGAATATATTATTGCAACCATTATTATATCGAATTTTTTGGAAAATTCCTAGGGTAACCCGCAATTGCTACCTGTCGGGTGCGCATCGGGTAACTTGCTTATTGTGCAATAACTTGCAAACCACTAAACTGCACTAGGTAAGCCCGATGCAACGAGCTCTGACTGAGGAGACTGATGGTGTGGGGAATCGATCCCATGTCTCCCATGTGGGAAACCACTCATCCAACCAACTCAGCCAGCCCTTGCGGGTATTATTGTATCGATTTAAAACCATAAAATTGCAAGAAAAAGAAGAAAGGTAAAACTACATACAGGAGAAAGGGTGCTGGCAAGAACAACATCATGTTTGCAGCAATCAAAGCCATGGATAAACACTATTTTGTATTTTCCTTGGTTTTTAGGAACACCTTGCTCTTTATAAGCCAAATGCCTTCCGTCGGAAAGTCTTACTCTTGGTGCAGTAATTGGAGGACCATTTTGCGAACCACAAATTTTCGGAGGAGGTGGCCGAATTGCTTGATATGCCAATGCTAAGAACCCAATGAAGAGAACTGCAAGTACTTTCCCAGTTATACCTGAAATGTTCACATATGGTCACAATCTGCAGAAATTTATCAGAAAGAGAAATTGTGCATTTACAACAAACTTGAGAGGTAGAAGATAGTTGATTGCTCAAGAACTCTATAAAGTATTCCAACAAACAGAGCTTAACAACCTTCCTCTTACTAAACTTTAATTGTACAATGGTAGTGTTTGGGCAGTTTGCGCGCACCTTGATACCTGCTACCTCCCACATACCAGCATAGATACCGGATAACTCATCCCAAGACTTAGGCGGATGGGAAAATAATGGCCTAACATGTATTTTCTATGGTTTTCACCTACTCCATTGATCGCTAGACTCGTGCAAATTGAGGGATGCAACACAAGGCCTTCCTCTTACTAATTTAAACAAGTCCAACTAATAAGAGAAGCTAAAATTGAGCATTATGTTCACTTTGGTAGACTGACAAAAGCATCTGCATATACAACAACAACAACAAAAAATCCAGTGATTTTATACATGTGGGGTCTGGGGAGGTTATTTCCGATAGACCCTTGGCCATAGAAATGATGAAAAAGAGTAATAACAACAAGTAGAAACAACAACAACATAAGAATAAGATCGAAACAGAAGAAAGCAGAAACTCTAGGTAGTAATAACAATTTATGAATAAAATAACACATGCTCAAATTCTTTAACTTTGTAGCACCTTGGGACAGCCCCAGAACCTATCTCATCAAAAAAACAAAACTAAAAACAAAAAAAAACAACATTTCACATAATCAAAGACAAAGTCGTTCAGTTTCTTTAATTGCTTAGACTAATCAAGTGAAGACACAAAGTTCTCTACATATATCTACAACAGCTAAGGGAAGAAGAAAAAAACAGAGAGAAAAGGAACCTGAGGTAGCATGGGACTCTGCCATCTTTGTGAAACAATAGTTGTGATTCTTGTTGATGTCTTTTTTATACTATTATTATCCTAATTTCCCAAGATTTGGCTTCAGTCTGCTTTTATAATAAAAAAATTATAAAAGATCTAGAAACTAACAAGTACAACGAGAGGTTGTTTGTTACCTTACCCCATGTGCACTGTGTCGTTGGTCACCTAGGGAATGAGGGTCTCCCCCTTGTTTGGCAGATTATCCCAACGTACACTCAAACTAGGCAATTACTGCATCTGTAATGTTATTCTGTAGCGCTGACTTTGGAATATATTTGTGTGACTATAATTTTTTTTTTTAATTCTCTGGAAAATTCATAGCCGCTATCCTTTGGGTCCGTACTGGGCAATCTGTTCACTGTACAATAGTTCGCAAACTATGCAGGAGATGTAAACGGCACTAGGCAAACCTAGTACAACGAACTCTGACTGAGGAAGCTGCTGGTGAGGGGAAGTGGTCCCAGGTCTCCCATGTGAGAAACCACTCATACAATCCTTGCCGGTGCTATAAATTATTTTATTAAAGATAAAATTAGAAGTTTAAAATTAAAATATTTTTAAATAAAAAAGTATGATATGCTATTCGAGACAAATTAAAAACAAAATATGATACATAAATTGGAAATGAGAGACAAAGAGAGTACTTGTTAGCCACTTGGCCTCAGAAAAGTCTAGACTAGTCAACTTATTAAATTCTATGGTACAGATTGAGTTAATGAATATATAAATGAAATCTAGGTGTCTATAAATGAAATGTAGATGTCTACTAATATGCATCAATCCAGAATTAATGTAGATTATATGAATCTATTGTATTTATTTTCACTCATTTGTAATATCGAATTATTTTTAAAACAAATTTCCTACTTAACCTTATAGAAACATACAAATTGCTAAACACAATAAAAGGACTCCTAGTATTCGTCGTGCTTAATGTACAACAATTATTGTAGTTTTAATGTTGAGTATGTGAAGAAAGTCATGCATTGGATATTGATTAAAAAAAATATTATATATAAAGTGTAATGATATTCTTAACAATATTAGATTTTTTCAATAAATCGTACGGCCAGCCCCGCGGGCTGTCGAATGTTGGAACGAGACCTCCGTGCCGATTGGATACTTGACGCACCTGTCATAGGGGCATCATGTGTCGACTTGTAAGCATGACTTTGGTTCAACCATGCAAGCAACATAAAACGGACAATATTATATCATATTACTCCGAGTATCTATTGACCAGCTTAGCCACACAAACTATTATCAGATCCAATAGTGCGGCTAAACAAGTATGAAAATAACGGAGTGATGACACAAGGGTCAAAGGACAATAGTACATAGTTTGACTAGTTACCACCAAACAACGTAAAGTATGTGTTTGGAGATGGCTAAACTCATGTGAGGAAGCACTTCGATCTGTTTTACAGACTCAAATTAATTGGATCAGTAAAAACTACTTCGTGCATTTCATGTTATTTGTCATACTTTTTTGGTCTATTTTAACAAAAATATCACCTTATTATATTTAGTAAGTTTTTAATTATAACATTAGTATTTCTTGCACATCTCAAATAGTCAGATTTGGACACGAAATAAAAATAGAAAGATTAAAATTGACCGGAGACCGAAAGTAGTACCATAGTCGTTCCACGAGACTTTCACCAGTGATGACTACTTTTGTTAGTATTTTTCTAGAGAGAAGAGAAATGTTAGGTACAGTGGCGGAACCAAAAAATTTCATCAAAAATAGTCAAAAATTTAAAAAGTAAATATTCGGAGAAGTTAAGGGGATTCAATCTCTACAATTTATATATATATAAAAAATAAATTTAACCTTATATATATAATCTAATTTACCGGCAAAGAAGGTTCGAATGAACCCCTTTTGTCACCCTAGCTCCGAAGACTCCATGGTTTGACTAGCATACAAGAATTCCTAGCCATTCTCTTGTAACCCCATGGCACTCAGCCGTTGGTTATTTAAATGTATCATTTTAAGTACGAATTCAATTAAACTCATAATTTTTGACCATTGATATTTTCTGGAGAGACTCTCCTCCCCGTATCCACGGGCATAGGCACCTCGATTGAAGAGGTGTCACGTGACACCACTTCGTCAAAATTTTTCGTAATCTGTATTGTATAAATAATAAACAAAATTAAAATATTTGGTACATACAAATATAAGAAATGATACCACTTATCGTTACAATAATTTATTTATTTATACAATTCTTTAAATATTAACATTATTTATGAAAATTTCTGCGTCAATCAGCTAGGAAATTCACTGACCATTGACTTCTTCTGGAATGTGGAACACTCTCAATCAATTAGACAATTACTCACCCAGTGACGTCTTCTCGAAGCGCTGACAATGAATACGTGACAATCCGGTGTACTAAATTCTCGCTGTGCGTACTTTGTGTTTTTATAAGAAGCTGTTTCTATGATTCGAACCTGTGACAGCAACTTTATCAGTTACGTCAAGACTCTCATTCTTCGTGTATGACTAAACACAAAATTTAAGAAAATTAGAAGGAAAGACTTTAGGTTTATGCTAGAGTAATATTACTACTCTTCCTGTCCTAAATTACGTGTCATTTTCTTAATTTTTTGTGGCTTGTTTTAGATTACACATATCCAAAAAAAAAAAAAATTCTTAAACTTCCTGTCTAATCAAATATCAATTCATATATTGAGATGGAGAAATATAGATTTCATACACGGACTTTGAATTAGTCTTCCTATATTAGTGTAGAACTTATATTATCAACGAATTTAAGTGTTTGATTTTAAAATAAAGAGCGTGTATTGATCGCTAATAAGTCATTTCATAAGGGTATGCAGGTATTTACTCTTTCTTTGGTCTTGTGGTTTGCTTTCTTTATCCTTTCTCGACATCTTCTAACAGTTATTTTTAATTATTTTATTTAATCTGTAACTTAAAAAGCAGAATATAGAAAGTAAAATCGAAGACTCTTGTAATGTACATAGTAAAACAGGACCGGCATTAGCACAGACTCTTGTAATATATTACTTATTTGTTTTTGTAAACTTTTTCGCTTTTCGAGATTCAAGTTGTATAAACTTTAATTAATATTTTGAAATGCATTTTTTAATTGTATTGACATAAAAAGAATTATAACATATAGTTATTTTTCTTATAGTTTTGAATGTCCAAATTTTAATTTCAAAATAATCTAATCTAATTAGCTTTAAAGATTAATTAAATTGATAAACGGAAGTGAAAATATGGGCATAAAGTAATAATAAAAGTATAAATAAAGCATGTCCAATCCGATTCAATTTAAGTAGGAGTATTCAATATGCCTAGATAAAAGTACCTAGGGATATGTAACACATGTTGGAAATTATTTCTTCCGGTTCACAAGGAAATACGAACTTTTAGAGAAAAAAATATATTTACTAAATTAATTTTAATTAATTATTACATTGACACATTAAAATATATAAATAAGGGTAAATTTTAAAAAAATAAAACTAATTCTATCTTAATTATGTAAGTAGATATTTATTTTGGACCAAAATAAAAATATAAAATAATGTGAATGGATAGTCAATTCTTAAAACAGTGGACATGGGAAAAGGAAAGGTTGGCAATCTTGCCAAACCCTAAATTAATGTGTCCTGCTATTTTAGTTGACCAATAGGTATGCTATAGGCAAAATAAATAACAATAACAATCTATCCGATATATTTTTACAAATGGGTATGGAAAAATAATATATTCACAAACTTTACTCCAATCTTGTAGAAGCTTAATAGAACCTTCGGCAAAAGGCCAAATAAACCCCTCTATTTTCGAAAATGGTCTAAGAATATCACTCGTTATACTATTGGGTTATTTATACATCTACAGTCATACTTTGGGTTCAAATATACCCCTTATTTAAATGGAGGGACACATGTCATCGTCCTGTTAGTCAATTCTAAATATCTCCTAATTAATTTTAAAAAATTCATTACCTATACCTGAAAAATAATTCTTTTTTGTAAAAACTGAAAAAAACTAAATTTTTTTTACTAAAAACTGAAAAAAACGAAAATATTTTTTTCCGAGTTTTTACCAAAATACTGCTTTAAAAAAATTAAAAAATAATTTCTAAAACAATATTTTTGTAAAAACTGGAAAAAAAAGAAGAAAATATTTGTTTTTTCAGTTTTTACAAAAACATTACTTTAGAAAATTGCTTTTTAGTTTTTTTTGTTTCAGTTTTTACAAAAATATTGTTTTAGAAAATATTTTTCAGTTTTTTTTAAAGCAGCTTTTTTGTAAAAACTGGAAAAAAGTATTTTTGTTTTTTTCAGTTTTTAGTAAAAATAAATTCAGTGTTTTCCAGTTTTTACTAAAAATATTGCTTTAGAAAATTGATTTTCAGCTTTTGCTTTTAGTTTTTACAAAAATATTATTTTAGAAAATATTTTTTAATTTTTTCTGAAGCAGTTTTTTTGTAAAAACTGAAAAAAAAATATTTTCGTTTTTTCCGTTTTTAGTAAAAATAATTTCAGTTTTTTTTTTCAGTTTTTACAAAAAAAAAATTGCTTGAAAAAATTGCTTTTCGGGTATGGGTGATAGGTCTTTTTAATTAATTAGAAGATATTTAGAATTGACCAACAGAATGATGACAGGTGTCCCTCCGTTTAAATGAGGGGTATATTTGAACCCAAAGTATGACTGCACGGGTATAGATAACCCAATAATATAATGAGGGATATTCTTAGAATATTTTCGAAAGTAGAGAGGTATATTTGGCCATTTGCCGTAGAACTTTTGATATGCTATATTAGAAGGTGGAGTAAATAATCCGCTATAACTGCTAAAAGATATTAATAATGTTAGAAAAATGTTACATAGCGGAGTACCATTTTTTCCTTTTTAGTGAGTTTCGAAAAAATAACACCTTTATATATAATCTTAAGTAAGAATTTAACTTTAAAATTTTTATTTTATACTTAATGACATAATTTGTAGTACCGCAAATATTTATGGCTCATGTTAGAGCACAAATTTCAAAGTCTTTCTTTTTTAATTTCTTCATATTTGTGCTTAGTCAAACATTATCACATAATTGAAACAGGAACTAACATAGTTCACAGTTTTCAAAAGTTTTTAAGTAAAATGACCCAAAAAAAGGAACTCAAATAATTTGAGCTTACTATATTTTTCAACCCTCATGGGTTTACTTTAATTGCGTTCTTCTTCCTATTCTTTCAATGTTGAAAACTACTAGCTAGTTGCAGTTAATTAATCTATAAAATTATAATTGTAGATTTGAATGTTAGGATACCCCTAAATCGACCAATGCAGTTGCTTCATATTTGAATCTTAGGATGCCAATTAAAAGGTATTTATGTTATTTAAAATATCTACACATATATTCGAAATTATCGGGAGACGGTGACTCCCCTACCCAAAAGGTAAGCTCGTCTCTGCATATAAATCACAAGAAAATAACTTTACCATTTGTATACGGGTGAAATCGAGCCTGTTGGACACCTCGGTTCTCGATGGATTAAACGGAGCAGAGACATGATCGTAAGGAATCAGAATCGGGGCAAGGAGCCCCTCGAGTCGGGGTCCGGGCAAAATACCTGCCCTCGGAAGAATCGGGGACATATCCCCGAGGCCCGATTCGAATCCCAAAACTTCGGAGAGCATTATCAAATAATCGTGCATGACTAGCACATGGCCGTGATATCCGCGCCTAGCCAGATGTCACGGCGTGAATCTCGACAAGTATCGGAAAAGAACCTGTGATTAGCAAAATAGAAGATTTTTACCTTTTATGGAATTGTAATTAGTGTAAAACGTCCCTACTATATAAATGGGAGTCTGAATATTTATTAGGGACATTGTAACATGCATATCAATGCAATATATTCTTATTTTCTCTGTTATTCAAAGATATTACTTTTGTTCATCAGTTCTTGATTGTTGTGAGCCCTGGATCAAAGGCAGGCGTTACATTAAGTTGTTACTGAGTCCGGGATCACTCCCCATAATTGGTTTGACAATTTATTATATCTTTTATCTTTTTAACCTAATGTTATTTATCATTTTTTATTGAATTAATACGCATATCCTTAAAACCATATATAAATTTAATTGTTATCCATTTTCGAGGAAAAATAGTTTGGCGCCCACTATGGGGCTAAGGATAATAGTGGCAATTTGATATAATTTTTCACAACACACTCTATTTTACACTTATTCTTTGAGCTTTTAATTTCAGGTCAAATTAAAAATGTCAAACTCCTAATCTACCCATTTGAACGTTAATGCTGAGTCCGGTCACTATGGCGAGAACAACAACGTGGTGCCCAGCAACGAGGTGCCCCCTATTGACCCTAACAGAGTTTTAGTCGCGGATCCAATCGATGCTAACTCACACATGGCTATCAAAGCAAACTTGCCTACTGACAAAGAACAACATTCGTGGGGGAGCCCAGTCGACAGCCCGGACTACACACGACGGCGAAGGTGATATGATCAACTTGCGGGTGATCTTCAAAATGTTATAGTCTCAACAAGCAGCAATATCCCAGTTGCAGAACCAAAGCCTTACCCCCATTAGAGTTTAGCCCGAACTATCCCAGGAAAATGCTCACAAAAATGAACCAGCCACAGAAAGGCTGGGTAAAGCAGAACCCGGGACCAACCTGAGATAATAAAAATGCTTGAGGAACTGACAAAATGGGTGGAATCGGGAGAAAAAGAAAATCAAAGCCAACGACAAAAAAGTAGAGACCTATAACTCCAGGGTCGATCAAATTCCAGGAGCACCACCGATACTGAAGGGCCTGGATTCCAAGAAATTTAGCTCCGAAGCCGATCCCAAAGAAGTTCTGTATGCCCGAAATTCTGAAGTATAAAGGAATAACTGATCCAAATGAATATGTGACCTCCTACACTTGCGCCATCAAGGGGAACGACTTGGAAGATGACGAAATCGAATTCGTTCTGCTGAAAAAGTTTGGAGAGACCTTGTCAAAAGGAGTTATGATATGGTATCACAACTTACCCCCTAATTCTATTGACATATTTGCTATGCTTGCAGATTCCTTTATAAAAGCACATGCCGAGGACATCAAGGTCGAGACCAGGAAGTTAGACATTTTCAAAATCAAGCAAAGAGATAACGAGATGCTCAGGAAATTCGTGTCAAGATTTCAAATGGAACAGATGGATCTGCCTCCGGTCGTGGACGATTGGGCCGTTCAGGCATTCACCCAAGGACTCAACCTCCAAAGCTCATTGGCTTCGCAGTAGTTGAAACAAAATTTGATAGAATATCCGGCGGTAACTTGGGCCAACGTCCATAACAGGTACCAATCAAAAATTAGGGTTAAAGACGATCAGCTCAAGGCCCATTCCGGGTCCGTTTATCCCGTTAGAACTAGTGACAGATCCAAAATTGCACATTTAGTGCAGAAGTGCAACATGAGTACGTAAATCAATGCGTACCCAGTAAGTATCTAGCCTAACCCCGGAGAAGTAGTGACGAGGGGTCGACATCGACACTTACTAGAGATCCAAATAAATAAAATGATAATTCATAACAAATAGGAAGTGTACAGCTATAGCGAAGTAAATCTATAATCTCGTAATTTTTCAATTTATTCTCTTTAAAGTATAAATTTTCTAAATCTTATATTCTTCCTTAATATCTGAGAACATGCCAAGTGTTAATACCAAATAAATAAGAAATACCATAAAATACCAGGCATCAATGGAAAGACTAGCTCGTGAATATTCGGACTACTAGCGATATAACGCACGATATTGCCGAGGTCATTCGGCCCGATCCAAAATAACGTATACAGTGCTAAAGGACTTGTTGCACGATCCGTATATGCATTTATATACTGTTGAGGCATTCGGCCCGCTCCACAAGAAAAGAAAAGAAATTACCGAATTACGAGGCACATGTTTACAATACAGCACAAAGCACAAAATGAATTTAATCTTTACCATTTCTCAAATAACTCACCCACAACTCAAAGTGTTAGGGCTTAGCCTAGTGTGCATATATTTACTTCTAAATCAATTTAAATTATAACTTCAATTAATTAAGCCAACAGAATGAGTTCAAATAATTCAAATATTTCATGATAAGATCCTAAGTCTACCCGGACATAAATATGCTTTAGCTACGTACGGACTCTCGTCACCTCGTGCGTACGTTGCACATAACAATAAATATCAGCTACAGGGTAGTTTCCCCCTCACATGGTTAGACATGAGACTTACCTCGCACCGAAGTTTCATAACCGGCTCCAAAGCCCCTCTAACACCTCAAAACCGACGTCTGTCAATCCAAAACTAGTCAAACAATGTGTAAACCAATCAAAATATACTTTAATACCCATAATTAATCAACTCAAATAAATTCTCAACTCCACTTGAAAAGTCGATAAGGTCAACCCTCGGGCCTATGTGCCCAAATTCCAAAAGGTTTCGAATATAACCTTTATCCATAACACCACGAACTCAAATATATGATCTGTTCCTAATTCCATGTCCAATTTTGTGGTCAAAATCCAAAAATACCAGTTTCTAGGTTTTCTACCAAAAATGCCAACTTTTACAAATTCCCATGTTTAAATCCGTATATAAACCATGTATTTAACTCACAATGTGAATAAATCACTTACCCCATAATAGTTGATGAAGATGGAACTCCAAAAGTGCTCCAAAATCGGCTCCCATGAACAAAATGAAGTGAAATTGAACCAAACCCTCGTTTTAAAGAAACACGCTGCCCAACCCGACCTTCGCACCTGCGGTCCAATAGCCGCTCATGCGGCTCCGCACCTACAGAAAATCCATCACAGGTGTGGATTTAACTCAACCCAGCAGCCTCTGCTTTTACGGCCCAAACTGTGCTTCCGCTTTTGCGGCCCAAACTTCGCTTCCGCTTCTGTGGACAACAAGCACTTTTGCGCTCACGCACCAGTGTGCCAAAGTCCGCTCTGGCAGCCCTAGGCCTTCTTGTCCAAATCCGCTTCTGCAATCTTCCCTCCGCATCTGCGGCTTCGCAGGTGTGAACATTTCCTCGCACCTGCGCTCCTTTCCAACTCGTCCAGAACCGCTTCTGCGACCCTCTTGGCTGCTTCTGCGGCTCCGCACCTGCGGCCAAAACCTCACAGGTGCGGTTACACCAGATGCCAGTTGCTTCAGCATTTCTCTTAAGTCCAAACTCGACCTGTTTTCAATCTGATTCACACACGATGACCCCAGGACCCTGTCCAAACTTACCAACACATCGCAAAGTACAATACGAACTTAGTCGAAGCCTTAAAGCATGTCAAACAACATTAAAATCATGAATCGCACCTCGAATCAAACTTATAAATTTCCAAATTCTATATCTTGTGCCGAAACATATCAAATCAATCCGGAATGACTTCGAATTTTACACACGAGTCATAAATGACATAATGAAGCTATTCCAAAGCTTGGAATCCCAAACGGACATCAATAACATTAAATTCCACTTCAAGTCAAACTTAAGAATTTCTTAAATTTCTAAAATACCAACCTTCCATAATAAGCGCCAAAAAGCTCCCGGGTGATCCGATACTCAACCCAAACATATGCCCAAGTCTGAAATCATCATACGAGCCTATTGGAACCTCCAAACCCTTGATTCCAAGGTCGTTTACTCAAAGTTCAAATCTTAGCCAATTCTTCCAACTTAAAGCTCCTAAAATTAGAATGTTCTTTCTAAATCAATCCCGAAATTCTCGAAATTCGATTCCGACTATACGTACAAGTCATAATACCTGAGGTGAAGCTACTCTAGGCCTCAAATCTCTAAACAACACAGTAGAGCTCAAAATGACCGGCCGAATCATTACAGAGATAGTATGTGATAACCGGAAGTAGTTTATCGGCAGCAAAGTAAGAAAATCTTTCGAGGACTATAAGATCAAGAAGATCTTGTCAACACCTTATCACCCTAGTGGGAACAGGCAGGCGGAGTTGACGAATAAAACATTCCTTCAGAACCTTAAGAAAAGGTTGGTCGATGCCAAAGGGAAATGGAACGAAATCCTACAAGAAGTCTTGTGGGCATATCGCACAACCTCAAAATCCAGTACCGGGGCCACCCCATTTTTATTGGTCTATGGTGCCTAAGCACTAATACCGGTCGAGGTGGGAGAACCGAGCCTCAGGTTTTGGTATGCAACCAAAGAATCTAATAGCGAGGCCATGAGCGCGAGCCTAGAACTACTGGATGAAAGACGCGAGGCCACTCTAGTCCGGCTGGCCGCCCAAAAATAACAGATAGAAAGATATTACAACCGAAGATCCAACCTCCTACATTTTAACATCGGGGACTTGGTATTAAGAAGAGTAACATAGAACGCCTGGAACCCGAACGTAGGGAAGCTAGGACCAAACTGGGAAGCTATGTATCGAATTATCGAGATTATCGGTAAAGGTTCATACAAACTAGAAGCGGGAAACGGCACACAGCTACCAAATAACTGGAATGTGACCCACTTAAAACGATACTACTGCTAAGGTATGCCATCATTTTTTTTCTTTTATTTTGGTTAACACTTGCATGCAACAGCCGAAGAAGAATGTAGCTGATTAGACATGAACTATCAATCCCTGGCCACCCTTATCCGGGCCCAAAGGGCTACCCCCACTTGGGGACTTCCATCTTGGATAGGTTCAGACGATTTGAGTTATCGAGACCCAGAGGCACAAAACCTATTAGGCAGTGCCCAAACCTAAAATGCTACGGCCACCCTAAAAACGATTCGGAGACGTCCGAAGCCCGTAATCAAAATATTAGGCCTTTAACAAAATTCCAAACTTGTTCAAAGGTTACCCTCATCAAAATTATAGTCTAAAAAAATTTAAACAAACATCTTGGGGAAAGCTTTTGGTCACTCCGAGCCGGTCACTCCGAACCCCCATTAGTTTCAAACAAAACTTGCATCGAGGACAAGTCTTGTTCGGACCTCGAAAAAACAACTTATTACTACGTTTTATTCCGTGCTAAGGCATTTGAAATCTTTGCAATTGTAAAAAGGATGCTTAAGGTAATAGACTTGAAAATTTCCAAAAGGAAAAAAACTTTATATATACATTCCAGAATGTCTTTACAAAGGCCAATGATAACGGCCTCAACAAAATAAATGTACAAGGTGTAAAAATAAAGACAAAAATTTCTAAGGCACCTACGCCTGATCTTCACCAGAACCCGTCTCGTTACCAGAGCCGTCGGGGACTTCTTCATCTTTGGGTTCGTCGGAGCCCTCAGAGACTTCTTCATCCTCGGGTTCAACTAGTTTTTTTGCCTCGACCTCGAGCCTTTTTGCCTCCTCGATCTCGGCAGATAGGTCGAAGCCTCGGGCATGGATCTCTTCGAGGGTTTTCCTTCGAGATAACCACTTCACGTACTCAATAGTGGCTTTCAGGCAGGCCTCAGATGGCTCGACATAGGCCCTATACTGGGCCACCATCTCTTTAGCAACGACAGAGATTGTGCATATTTGAGCCTTTACAGCTTCACATTCACTACCGAGGGCATCTCGTTCTGCCAGGGCTGAGTTTAGTTGAACTCGGAGTTCCTCATTCAGCTGGGCTTGTTTATCGGCCTTTTCTTTTGCCACTCGTATTTGAACTTCTACCGATGCTAGTTATGAATGGGAAGTCTCCTTCTCCGAAGCCAGCCAATCCATTTTCCCTTCCAAACATCGGCCATGGCTTGGACCTCGTTCATTTTAGCTCGGAGTTGGTCGATATGGTCAATCTTCTGCTGAACCTGTGAGGTTTAGTCATTTGTCACCATGGTTAAGTCTTCATTGCTAACTTCAGAAACCTTTAACTTTTCGACCAAGTTGGCATCCTTCTTCTAAGCCGCATCCAGCTCAGCCTGGATATTCTTGACGACCTCTTCGTGTTGCTCGCTGAGAAGCTTATGCATGTCTCTTTTCTCGGCAAGGTCCTTGATCTCAGCCTCGAGGTGGTTAACCTCGGTCCGGTACCAAAGAAAGTTTTCATTATGGAGTCCCGAGGCCTGCGAAAGGGTAAAAGAAAAATGATATGAGAAATATCAAGGACTAAATTAAAGGTCGAAAGATTGTAATGATACCTTACTCGATTTAGTGCCTGTTGCGCCTGGTTGAACAGACATGGTACGTCCACCTTGTTCATTTTTGCATGGTCTTCTTCGGTCACCAGGCATCGAAGGTGGCTTACTAGTTCTACGAGAGCAGAAAGAACCGGGGAATCATCCGGGATAGGGATGACTATCGACCTCTTACGGTCGGGATCTACACTCGGGGGCAGGGAATTGGTTGAGTAACTTCGGGCTCGAATTCAGCTCGCCGACTTCTGAAGATGACTCATTTCTCGGCACTTCTAGGTCGCCCATCCCAGAAAAATCCTCCAAGATGGACGAGTCCACAGCGTCAAAAAAGGAACGAAGGGGATCGTCCGCTCAATGAGTCCCTTCATTAGACCTCTCCTTTCCCGTTCTGGCCTCCTCGAGCATAGACTTAGCATAAGAAGGCGGCCCTGAAATATCTATTATGTTGGGTGCCTCCTTTAGGGGCATGGATGACATCTCGGGAAGTCTCGGCCCCAGTCTCCCCATCGACCCCCCGGGCCTGAGGGGTATCAGCCTTATGGATCTCCTCTTCAACAGCTACTTGCTTCTCGGGGGATGTTAGCTCATGGGCCACGAAAAAATTATTTCCTTCGGGCTCATCCGTGAGCCGATAAATTGAATCCGAGTCGGGTGCTCAAAAGCTAGAACTTTCCTTTGGCTTACGTGCCAACCTTTTCTTTGGCTTCTTCTTCTCTTAGCTCGAGGAGCTCAGAGCCTTCCTTTTCGTTCTTTCTCCTACTTCAGCCCCGAGCTATCCCAAAGCGGAGGGTCAACGGACGGATCCTCGTCCCCTACTAAAGGCCTAAGCTCAATTGTCTTAGGCAAACCTGCAAAAGGAAAAGTGAAGAAAATAGAGTAAGTATGATGCGAATGGGAGGGCCATATGTTACATATTCGAGGAAGGGTCTTATCATGAGAACGGGCCTCCCAGCGGCCCCTCGAAAGTTTGCGCCATGAGCGCTCGGAATAAGGCATCTGTGAACAAATGCCCTCGATCCACTCCTCGAGCCGAGGGATAACGTTTGGAACTCAAGCGACGGCTGCACCACCACAAATACCAGTAAGAAAAGAGGAGATGAAGGTAAAATAACATTCAAAGGGAAACCATACTTACGAGATGCGTTCCACTTCTCGAAGAATGGAATGAGTTTGGAAGGAACCAAGTCTTCGGTCTTCACACGAATGAAACGCCTCTGCCAGCCCCGGTTCCGATCCTTATCGATGCTAGAGAATGGGGATTTGCTGGCCCGGCGTGTGAGATTTATTAGTCTCCCTCTGAAGATTCGGGGACTGTATAGGCGGAGTAAGTGATCGATTGTTAACCGACGGGATCCGGTCTTGTTCATGGAAAAATGAAGGAGGATCGCAATCCTCCACAACGATAGATGGATTTGATCGAGGCATACTTCATACCTCTTGCAAAAATCCAAGATAGCCGGGTCCACCGGGCCCAATTTGAAGGGATAAGTGTAAATACTTAGATACCCTCTACGTGGGTAGTGATGGAGTCTGCAGGCCCGGGGACTGCTACGTCCTTACCCACCCAATTGCAGTTCTCTCGTACTGCGGAGAAGACGTCTTCGGTAATGGAATATATATCTTGATACTCTTTCACCTAGTCCCTACACCAACGAGGGCTTCTCAACCTTAAAGTCATCGGCAATCGAACAACCCCCAGGAACGAACATTTTCACGGGAGGCTCAGCAGTCGGTTCATTTGTATCCACGCGAGGAGAAGACCTATCGAGGACGATCACATCGGGAGTGATCTCCCCGATTTCAGCGATCGGTTGAGAAGAAGAAGAAGTGCCTTGTTGGGGAACAGATTTGGAAGTTTTAGCCATTGTTATCCGAAAAAAGCTTGAAAAATATAAATAAAGGTTGAAAGATGAAAAGTCAGGTACGTTGATTTGGGTTAAAATTAGGTAAAAACTTGCAACTTATTGAGAAGTCTTGAAGAACGGATATAAAAATATTAGAGTGTGAAGAAGGATAGTGGTATCCTGAAAACTCGAAGGTAGAAGCTTGGCCAAAAGGTAAAAAATGAACAAATGAGGAAAGTATTTGTAATTAGGGTAAAACTCCCCTACTATACAAAGAGGAGTCTCACTATTCATTAGGGATATTGTAACATGCATATCAATGCAATATATTCTTATTTTCTATGTTATTCAAAATTTTTACTTTTGTTCATCAGTTCTTCATTGTTGTGAGCCCGGGATCGAAGGCAGGCGTTACATTAAGTTGTTACTGTGTTCGGGATTACCACCCTTAATTGGTTTGACAATTTATTACATCATTTATCTGTTTAATCTAACGTTATTTATTATTTATATTGAATTAATCCGCATATTCTTAAAACCACATATAAATTTAATTGTTATCCGTTTCTTAGGAAAAATATTATTACTTAAAAAATTATTATGATCTCAATTGACAAAAAAAATATTTAGGTTGCTTGATACTGCAATCACCACGATAATGGAGTTAACTCTAGAGAACAACGTGCAATTCTCCGGAACGTAACTGTCGTCCTTCGATTTTTTTAATCTTTTTTTATTTGAATGCATATCCAACCGAAGGGACGGCCAGTTGGTTTGGAGGTGTTGTCCATATGGACGACGCGGGTTCGAATCTCCCTCAATGCCCTCTGGATCTGAGTCTGTTGTACGGGGTTTGCCTAATACGGTTTACATTTCCTGTGTGGTTTTCAGGCTATTACATAGTGAGAGGTTTACCCAGTGCGCACAAAATGCTCACTACAGAGTGCTCACCCGAAAGACAGAGACTGTAACGGCTGCGATTTTCCCGGAGTTCCAAAAAAAAAAAAAACATATATAGTTGTTACTAATAATGTTTTACTAGATATTATTATAAAATATTACATCAAGCTTCATATCCTCTCGTCAGAAGCGAATCCAGAATTTACTCTATAGTTTCAAACGTTTAAAATTTTTAGCATTAAACTAATTTAAAATTTATTATACTCTTAATGAGTTTTTACACATAAATTTATATTCCACGTGGATTCATTGCATCTACCCCTACATTTTGTATTATATATCAAGTTGTATAACATCAGATGTGTCTGTATAATACGTGAAAGAGTGTGTGTGTGTCTATATATATATATATATATATATATATATATATATATATATATATATATATATTCAATGTTAAAATTGGCAAGAGACAGCCATGAATTAAAGCTTTGGACAATTGGGAAAATTAAAAAAGATATATGTTTGTATCATACAGTTTCAATCTGTCCCCTATTATTATAGGCACTTATCAATAGCGCAGAACAGAAAATGATGTCCAAAATTAATTGTTAGTTTAGACAAAATAATTCAATGTTAAACGGACAAAATACATCTGTGCCGCCACTCCTGTAGCTTGTCCAAGTAGGGCTAATAGATGTTCGATGTATTAATTCTATTAGATTAAACATGAAATTTCTCATATGTCGATATATGTTGAGCAAAAATTAAATGAATAAATAGCCGTATTATCTATTAGAACATCTATATGTGAAAATTTTCATCCTGAGACATGACAATAATGTATGGCTTTAGCCGGCAGCCGCTCAAGTATACCAATCAAGGTATTGTTCTCTTTTACTCAACTTTAAAGGTGAATGATCGATTAAGTGATCTCCGGTTAATTGCTTATTACTTATTTCAAGATCATTTTATTATAAAGCGGGAGATTCTAGTTAAATTATAGACTGCTTATGTTTTATTTAGAAATCACGCATGTATTATTTATGATCGCTTAAGTGGCCGCCGATTGATCGCTTATTAGTTATTACCATTTTCATAATGTGTGAGAACCTGTTGAAATCATGGATTACCTACATAATATCTAGAAATCATCCATATATTATTTATGATCGCCTAAATGATCTTTGGTTGATCGCTTATTAGTTTTTACCAGGATCGATCTTTTTTATACAGTGAGAGATCCTAGAGAAGTTCGATATCGCCTATGTGTTATCTAAAAATTGCCTATATTTTATATATGATCGCCTAAATGATATCCAGTCGATTGCTTATTAGTTATTACAAAGATTATTTTTATAAAATGAGAGATCCTTGTAAAATCATAGATCGCCTATGTGTTATCTAAAAATTGTCGTATACTATTTATGACCGCTTAAGTGATCTACGGTTGATCGCTTATTAGTTATTACAAGAATTATTTTTTATAAAGTAGGAGATCCTGGTTAAATCATAAATTGCCTATATGCTATCTAGAAATCGCTCATGTAATATTTATAATTGCATAAATGGTCTCCGATTGATTGCTTACTAGTTATTATCATGATCATTTTTTATAAAGTGAGAGATCCTAGAGAAGTCCTAGATTGCCTGTCTTATCAAGAAATCGCCAATGTTTTATATATGATCTCCTAAGTGATCTCCAATCGATCGCTTATTAGTTATTACAAGGATTATTATTTTTTTATAAAATGAGAGATCCTCGTAAAATCATAGATAGTCTATGTGTTATTTAGAAGTTGCTCATGTATTATTTATGATTGCCTACGTGATCTCCAATTGATCGCTTTTAGTTATAACCAGAATTATTTTTTTTACAAAGTGAGAGATCTTGGTAAAATCATAGCTAGTCTATGTGTTACTCAGAAATCATCCATGTATTATTTATGATTGCCTAAATGATCTACTATTGAATGCATATTAATTATAACCAGGATCATTGTTTTTATATAGTGGGAGATATTGGTGAAATCATAAATCGCATATGTATTACCTAAAAATCGTCTATGTATTATATACGAGGCCTAAGAAGAATGCATGAATAATATTTTATTATAAAAATTAGAGACATTACAAGCACATGACTAACTGTATTATTTCTATTTCATAACCTTCCAATTGTTTGTCAAACTTAATGCTTTTTGGCAAAGAATTTATTTGAGCATGTTAAGATCACAATCTCAAAAATATTTTACAGAACTTTATCTCGATTTTAAGTTCGTCTTTTGTATAACATATGCTATAATATCCATTTTTGTTCGATATTGTGAAACACATCTTAGGCGATGTAACTTCACAGTATGAAAATAAAAAAAACTTCATTGATTACAACACAAAATAATCCGAGCACACGATTTCTTATATAATTGCCAGTTTCAGATATAACATTGGCGATTATATTCATATAAGAAGTAATCCAATTATTATATTTATTTTAATACTTTAGGTTTTTTTACTTATTTATAACTTAGTTAAAAATATATATTACAACAGTCGAATCCATGGATAAACACTATCCTGTATTTTGCTTGGTCTTTGGCATCACCTTGCTCTTTATAAATCAAATGCCTTCCTATAACGACCTGATCAGTCGTTTTGAGCAATTGAATCCAGTTCGACAGTTTGATGTTATGAGTTGCTTCACATAGTGTATTATGATTTGCGTGCACCATCGGCTCTGGTTTTTGAGTGGTTCGGAAATGATTTTAAGAGGTGACTCTCATTTAAGAAGCTCGAAATTGAAAGAATTGATCAAGTTTGACTTTTTGAGTATTTGACCTCGGACTTTGATGGTTTCTATAGGCCCAGATGGTGATTTTAGACTTGGGCATATGCCCGAATTTGCATTTGAATGTTTGTAGAAGGTTTCAGCATCATTTGGCGGAAGTTGGTAATTCAAAGGTTTAGAATTTTTCTACGTTTGACCATGATTTGGCTTTAAGGCTATTGAGTTCGGATTTAGGTTTCGGGACATGGAATAAGTCCGTTTCATCATTTGGAGTTGATTTGAGGTGGTTCGGACGCTTGGTTGCGATTCTATAAGTTCTTGAAGTTCATTGTGATTTTCATGCGTATTGGCATTCGATTCGTGCTTCTAGAGGTTATTTTGATGTTCTGATCACGCGAGCAAATTTGTGTTATGATTTTAGACTTGCGTGGATGTTTAGTTTGGATCCTCGGGGGCTCCGATAAGTTTCAGATTAGTTTTGTAGTGTTTTGTTAAGAATCGTGTGTGCTGGTACTCGTGCCATCGCAATTGCGATGAGCAGGTCGCAAATGCTACCACCGCATTTGAGAGTATTTTCTCGCATTTGCGAACCAGGGGAGGATTGGGCTTCAATCGCAAATGCGATATTGGAGTCGGGAACGTTTGTCTTGAAACACTTAGCCTCGGAGGCTCGGGTGAGTTTCAGATTAGTTTTATAGTATTTTGTTAAGAATCGTGTGTGTTGGTACTCGTGCCATCGTAATTGGGATGAGCAGGTTGCAATTGCGACCACCGTATTTGCGAGTATTTTCTCGCATTTGCGAACGAGGGGAGGATTGGGCTTCAATCGCAAATGCGATATTGGAGTCTTGAAACGTTTGTCAGGAACCGGGTTCCTCTTAGCTGCTTTGTCTGTGTTGTGTTTGTATTGATCTTGCTTGAGGAGAGGACAATCCTTGATGAAATGTCCTAGCTTACCACACTTATAACATAAGTCATAACCTTTTGGCTTGCTGGAGCTGGCCCTTTTTGAAATGCCTCCATTTCTACGAACCATTTTCTGGAATCTTTTTGTCAGGTAAGTCATATCAGCATCCTCGCCACCTGAATCATTGCTGTCCGTCTTGAGGTTCTTTTCCCTTTTGGGCTCTCTTCTCTCATTATCCTTCTTCTTCTTCTTCTTCTTCTTCTTCTTCTTCTTCTTCTTCTTCTTCTTCTTCTTCTTCTTCATTTCATAAGTTTTCAGATTATCAACAAGTTCATCAATGGTTAGCTTCTGCAAATCCTTTGCCTCTGTGATAGCATTCACTTTGCTTTCCCAGGAATTGGGTAAAACGCTAAGTATTTTCTTGACAAGTTTGTTCCTTGGAATGATTTCTCCCAGAGAATGAAGCTCATTGATGATGGATGTGAACCGAGTATGCATGTCTTGGATGGGCTCATTGTCTTTCATCCTGAAAAGCTCGTATTCTGTGGTAGGCATGTCAATCTTTGATTGCTTAACTTGGGTTGTCCCTTCATGAGATGTTTGGAGAGCTTCCCATATCTTTTTAGCAGATTGGCATGCTGAAATCCTGTTGTATTCATCAGGACCAATGCCACAGACAAGAAATTTCTTTGCTCGGAAATTCTTCTCTATGGCCTTGCGATCAACATCATTGAATTCTTTTCTTGTTTTGAGAACTGTTACTGCTGGGTCACCACTGATTTTTGTAGCGGCGGAGGGTCCATCGCAGATGACGTCCTAGAGCTCTGAGTCTTCAGCCATGATGAAGTCGTGCATCCTTGTCTTCCACCATCCATAGTATTGGCTATTGAATCTTGGTGGCGTGTAGGTAGATTGACCTTCTTCAAAATTTGGTGGAGCAGCCATGAGGATCCTTTCTAGGTGTTATCCTGATACCAATTGATAGAATTTAAGGGTACACCAAACTATATAGAGAACCAGGTTCTCTATTAGTTCCCACAGAATACACGCACACTGCAGTAGGTAAATGATACAAAGAAGTTTTACGTGGAAAACTCTCAGCTCACGGGATTAAAAACCACGACATACCCTTGTAAGATTTCAACTTCACTACTGAGCAGACTTTTAGATTACAACCTATTGTAACATAGTAATTAACCTCTTAATTCCTCACTAACTTGTAACAACTCTATTACAAGCCACTTTGTAATAACTCTATTACAAAGACTTACAACTCGACTAACTCTATCCAAGACACAAACACAAGGGTTTATGATTTACAAATGTTTCCTATACAATGCTTCTAACTAAGCTAAGTAGGAATTACAAGTAAAGAACTTTAACAAAGGTGCAACACAACTCAATACAGGGAACTGATCCATTGTTATGTTGCTCTTTGTTCTTGATGCTCTTTAGAATCACTTGCCAAATTGGTTGGTCACTTGATAGAGGGCTTGATGGATTCTTCAGAGAGTTCAAGTGATATTTTGCCTTTGGTTTAATGTTAATATAACATTTGTGACATCACTTGAATGATGCAAGCATGTTTGGTACAGGAGCATTCCCATTGAAGTTGACTGCTGCACTGTTGCGTGTACAGGCAACAACTTTACAGCTGTTGGAGAGTTGACTCAGTACGGTCACCAGGGGAACTGATGTCCGTCTGTTCCCCTTGTTGTATCTTTGTCATCTGAAGAGTTGATTTACATCTCCAGCTTGAGACTTGTTATTCCCACGTACTTGAGGGTGTGTATCAGGTTCCTTATCTGGTTTATGTCATTAAATTTATTAGATCATCAAAACATTACAAGGTACATATAACCTATCAGTTCTCTTTTACTCAATTTTAAAGGTGAATGATCGACTAAGTGATCTCCGGTTGATTGCTTATTACTTATTTCAAGATCATTTTATTATAAAGCGGGAGATTCTAGTAAAATTATAGACCGCTTATGTCTTATCTAGAAATAACGCATGTATTATTTATGATCTCTTAAGTGGCCGCCGATTGATCGCTTATTAGTTATTACCATTTTCATAATGTGTGAGAACCTGTTGAAATCATGGATTACCTACGTAATATCTAGAAATTACCCATGTATTATTTATGATCGCCTAAATGATCTTTGGTTGATCGCTTATTAGTTTTTACCAGGATTGATCTTTTTTTATACAGTGAGAGATCCTAGAGAAGTTCGATATCGCCTATGTGTTATCTAAAAATTGCCCATATTTTATATATGATCGCCTAAGTGATATCCAGTCGATTGCTTATTAGTTATTACAAAGATTATTTTTATAAAGTGAGAGATCCTTGTAAAATCATAGATTGCCTATGTGTTATCTAAAAATTATCGTATACTATTTATGACCGCTTAAGTGATCTACGGTTGATCGCTTATTAGTTATTACAAGAATCATTTTTTATAAAGTAAGAGATCCTGGTTAAATCATAAATTGCCTATATGCTATCTAGAAATCGCTCGTGTAATATTTATAATTGCATAAGTGGTCTCCGATTGATTGCTTACTAGTTATTATCATGATCATTTTTTATAAAGTGAGAGATCCTAGAGAAGTCCTAGATTGCCTGTCTTATCAAGAAATCGCCAATGTTTTATATATGATCTCCTAAGTGATCTCCAATCGATCGCTTATTAGTTATTACAAGGATTATTATTTTTTTATAAAATGAGAGATCCTCGTAAAATCATAGATAGTCTATGTGTTATTTAGAAGTTGTTCATGTATTATTTATGATTGCCTACGTGATCTCCAATTGATCGCTTTTAGTTATAACCAGAATTATTTTTTTTACAAAGTGAGAGATCTTGGTAAAATCATAGCTAGTCTATGTGTTACTCAGAAATCATCCATGTATTATTTATGATTGCCTAAATGATCTACTATTGAATTCATATTAATTATAACCAGGATCATTTTTTTTTATATAGTGGGAGATATTGGTGAAATCATAAATCGCATATGTATTACCTAAAAATCGTCCATGTATTATATACGAGGCCTAAGAAGAATGCATGAATAATATTTTATTATAAAAATTAGAGACATTACAAGCACATGACTAACTGTATTATTTCTATTTCATAACCTTCCAATTGTTTGTCAAACTTAATGCTTTTTGGCAAAGAATATATTTGAGCATGTTAAGATCACAATCTCAAAAATATTTTACAAAACTTTATCTCGATTTTAAGTTCGTCTTTCGTATAACATATGCTATAATATCCATTCTTGTTCGATTTTGTGAAACACATCTTAGGTGATGTAACTTCACAGTATGAAAATAAAAAAAACTTCAATGATTAACAAGGCAAAATAATCTGAGCACACGATTTCTTATATATAATTGGCGTTTTCAGATATAACATTGGCGATTATATTCATATAAAAAGTAATCCAATTATTATATTTATTTTAATACTTTAAGTTTTTTTTTACTTATTTATAACTTAGTTAAAAATATAGATTACAACAGTCGAATCCATGGATAAACACTATCCTGTATTTTGCTTGGTTTTGGGAACACCTTGCTCTTTACAAATCAAATGCCTTCCTGTAACGACCCAATCGGTCGTTTTGAGCAATTGTGTCCAGTTCGACAGTTTGAGGTCATGAGTTGCTTCACATAGTGTATTATGACTTGCATTCACCATCGGCTCTCGTTTTTGAGTGGTTCAAAAAATGATTTTAAGGGGTGACTCTCATTTAAGAAGCTCGAAGTCGAAAGAACTGATCAAGTTTGATTTTTTGAGTATTTGACCTTGGGCTGAAGTTTTGATGGTTTCTGTTGGCCCGTATGGTAATTTTGGACTTCGGCGTATGCCTGAATTTGCATTTGGATGTTTCTAGAAGGTTTCGGCACCATTTGGCGGAAGTTGGCAATTCAAAGGTTTGGATTTTTTTTTAGTTTGACCATGGTTTGGCTTTAAGGCTACCGGGTTCGGATTTAGGTTTCGGGACTTGGAATAAGTCCGTTTCAGCATTTGGAGCTTACCTGCAAAATTTGGTATCATTTGGAGTTGATTTGAGGTGGTTCGGACGCTAGGTTGCGATTCTAGAAGTTCTTGAAGTTCATTGTGATTTTCAAGCGTTTTGGCATTCGATTCATGCTTCTAGAGGTTATTTTGATGTTCTGATCACGCGAGAAAATTCGTGTTATGATTTTAGACTTGCGTGGATGTTTGGTTTGGAGCCTCGGGGACTCGGCTGAGTTTCAGATTAGTTTTGTAGTATTTTATTAAGAATTGTGTGTCGTGGTACTCGTGCCATCGCAATTGCGATGAGCAGGTCGCAAATGCGACTACCGCATTTGCGAATATTTTCTCGCATTTGTGAACCAGGGGAGGATTGGGCTTCAATCACAAATGCGATATTGGAGTCGCATTTGCGACTCTGGACTGTCCGCTTTTGCGATGGCAGTGTTCGCTTTTGCGATGCTTTATCCGCATTTGCGAACCCCATGTCACAAATGTGGCATCTACAACTGGTTTATAGCTGAGCCTTTTGGGATTTAGCCTTATTTTAATATATTTTGAAGCCTAGACTCGGTAGGAGGCAATTCTGTGAAGAGATTTTCATACCAAACTACTATGTAAGTAATTTTAGTCAATTTTTAATTATATTTCGTGATTATATATATTAGAAATTGTATAAAGATCATAGCTTTGTTAATTAAAATTATTTTATCGTGTATTGTTTGATGTATTTAAGTTATCTTTTGCTAGATTGAGCCGAGCGGAGGTGAATTTATAAAAGAAAAGCTAATTTGAGTATTGATTTGGCTGAATTAAGGTAAGTGTCTTGCCCCCTTAAGATTCGAGTTGATTATGCTAATTGTGTTACGTAAAAGTCGTGTATGCAAGGTGACGAGTGAGTACACGGGCTATATGTGGTATTTGACCGGTTTAGGTTATCTAGACTATTTCCATGCCTTTAAGTAAATTGTCATAACGTGTTATGTCTCTCATCGTTAATCTACTCTTACATACTTTATTTGACGTTGTTATCACTCGATGTACTTCTTACTTCATATTTTGCACTTATATGCTTTAGTTGAAATTGTTGCCTTCCTTATTGTCTTGTGTCCCCTTAATTGTTGAGTTCCTTTCATGACTCCGTGCTTATTTTTCACTTGCCTTAATTGTTGTAATTGCACACCTTAGGTGTCACGTGCTTCACTTGTCCTGTTGCTTTTGTAATATTTGTTGCGTTTCTTAATTTTTACGTGATTCCTTCATTGCCGTGTACTCATACCCTATGATTGTAGAAATTCTTATAAATTGAGTATTGGATTATTGATGTTAATTTGAATTACTTGTGGATCGGGTTACACACCGCAACAAGAGGAATAAGGGAGGATTTATATTAATACGGTGGGATCGGGTTGTGCACCACAACAGGTGAAATAAGGGATGATTGATATAGTGAAATAAGGTAGGATTATGATATTGACTCCGATTATATGGTGGGATCGGGTTACGTGCCGCAACATATATTTACTTATTATTATTGATATTTACATGGTGGAATCAGGGAGGATCGTATTTGTATGGTGGGATCGGGTTGCGCGGTGCAACAGTTTATGTGTTTTGTATTCCTTGTTGTAATATATTAGCTTTGGTTCTTTCGTACGAGATTCTGAGAATTGTTATTTTTGGTTTTTACTGGTTTTCGAGGATTGAGTTGTATTCATTAGTTTATTGTTTTGCCGTCATTTTCTATTTTTCTTTCCTATTATTATTATTATTATTATTATTTTGGTGAATTGATTTATAAGATGAGTTGTCACGACCCGGAATTCTCACCGTCGGGACCGTGATGGCGCATAACATTTCACTTGCTAGGCAAGCCAATGTTAGAGAATCATTAAACCAATCCTTATTCCATTTAGCGATTTACGGCAAGTTAGCTAAGATGAAATATAGTGAGTGTGGAATAATATAAAAATTTTATTAACTACTACCACCCGGATCTGGAGTCACAATTCACGAGCATTCTAGAATTTACTACAAGTAATAGTCTGAAAGAAATACAATTGTCTGAATGAAAGAAACAGTAGAACAAAAAAGATAGACAGGGACTTCAAGGTTTGTGGACGCTGACAAATCTACCTTGAGTCTCCGAATAGCGGTCCAATAGCAAAATCTCGATCAACCCGAGCCGGTACCAAAATCTGCACAGAAAGTGTAGAGTGCAGTATCAGTACAACCGACCTCATATACTGATAAGTGTCGAGCCTAACCTTGACGAAGTAGTGACGAGGCTAAGGCAAGGCACCTACAAATCAACCTGTACAATTTAACAGTGTATATATAAGTAACAACAATGAAAAGCTAAACATGTAATATGAGGAGGGGGAACATGCTGAGGGAAATACAAGATAAAGAACTACAGCAGAATAATGACTGAAACAACTAATGTACTATGAATCAATAGGAACAACGAATACAGTAAAGGAAAACAAATTGCATGGCATCATCTTTCGTGCTTTTACTCTCAACCTCACCTTAAAATCAATAGAAACGGCACGACATCACCCTTCGTGCATTTGACACTCACAATATGGCACGACATCACCCTTCGTGCATTAACACTCACAATATGGAACGACATCACCCTTCGTGCATTAACACTCACAATATGGCATGGCATCACCCTTCGTGCATTAACACTCACAATAAGGCACGGCATCACCCTTCGTGCATTAACACTCATAATATGGCACAACATCACCCTTAACAACATGGAGATAGAATAACAAGTACAAGCTTTACTTCAACATTTGATTTTACAATATCAATCTCAACTTCGAAATAAATACTCAATTATCACCAGAAGATCCGTAAGCATGATAAGAACGTTTAATTTAATGACATTAGACTAAACCTGTAGCAATTAGGCATGGGAAAGAGACAATATAAGAAAAATGGGAGAAACAGGGAAAATAGGTAAATTGGCGGCGCAAAAGTACTCGTCACCTCACATATACGCCGCTCACATGAATTTCATATAGCAAATAATCTGAGGTTCCTAATTCCCTCAAGTCAGGGTTAACCATGACACTTACCTCGTTCCGAAGGCCACTCAATACTCAATCATAGCTTTTTCTCTAGAATTTACCTCCAAACCATTCGTATCTATTCAAAGATGACTCAATAATATCAAATATTGCTAAGGGAATCAATTACATTGCATAAATTTAGAATTCCCAAATTTTCCTCCAAAAAGTTAAAAAATCAACCCCGTGCCCTCTTGGTCAAAACCCGAGGTTCGGACCAAAATCTATTTACCCATTCACCCCCCAGCCCGAATATATAATTGGTTTTGGAATCCGACCTCAATTTGAGGTCGAAATTCCCAAATTTTTGAAATCCCTAGTTTCTACCCAAACCACTAATTCTACCATGAAAACTCTAGATTTTAGGTTGAAAAGTTATGAAATGAAATGGGTAATTGAAAGAAAATGGTTTAGAATCACTTACCAATAATTTGGGGAAGAAAATACCTCTTGAAAATTGCCTCTAGCCCGTTTGGTTTTTGAGAAAATAATTTTATAGCTTAAGTCCCGTTTTTATTCTGTTTTAAGTGCTGGGCGACAATGTTCATTGTATTTGCGAGAACACTGTCGCGTTCAGAAGAGTATAGGCTGCCAAGCCTTCGCGTTCACGAGACCTTACTCACGTTCGCTATGGTTACTCCTTCCTGGCCTTCGCGTTCGCGAGACCATGCTCGTGTTCGCGAAGAAGGATCACTGACTCTCCCCCAGGTGTGCCTAACACTACGTGTTCGCGAGGAGCTGGTCGCGTTCGCGAAGGGTAACGCCCCCATCGCTTCGCATTCACGACCAAACCTTCGCGTTCGCGAAGAAGAAAATTCCAACCTGACCAGCTTACTCTTCGCGTTCGCGAGAGTACCTTTGCGAACGCGAAGAAAGACATGCCAGAACACCTGCTACAGCAAAATACCAGATTTTCCAAAGTCCAAAACATCTTGTGGACTATCCGAAACTCACTCGAGCCCTCGGGGCTCCAAACCAAACATGCACACAAGTCTAAAAATATCATGCGAACTTGCTCGCGCGATCAAATCGCCAAAATAACACATAGAACTACGAATTTAGCACCAAGTCAAATGAGATTCTCAAGAACACTTTAAAATTTTTATTTTCTCAACTAGACGTCTGAATCACGTCAAATCAACTCTGTTTCTCACCAAATTTCACAAATAAGTCATATATATTATATTGGACCTATACTGGGCTCCGAAACTAAAATACGAACCCGGTATCAACAAGGCCAAACATCAACCAATTCTTAAAAATAATTAAATTTTAAGACTTTTAATTTTTATCAAAAATTCATAACTCGAGCTAGGGACCTCCGAATTCAATTACGGGCATACGCCCAGGTTCCACAATTCGATATAGACCCACCGGGACCGTCAAAATATGGATCCGGGCCCGTTTACCAAATATGTTGACCGAAGTCAACTAAAATTAACTTTTAAGGCAAAAATTCTTATTTTCATCAATTTTCAACATAATAGTTTTCCGGAAACATTCCCGGACTGTGCACGCAAATCGAGGAGGATAAAAATGAGATTTTTAAGACTTAAGAGCATAGATTCGAGTTCTAAAACATAAGATGACTTTTTGGGTCATCACATAAATTTACTACGCTGAGTCATTATCTCATACCCTGTTGAGTTGTTAGTAACATAACGGATTTCAAATAAAAGAATTAATAACATGCTTACCTTATGTGACACTTAAGTTAAAACTCGTCGCTTCATTCGGTACCTTACTATTTTAATAGTCGTTATATTTCACTTTAACGATTTCTCAACTTAATCTCTTTAACCTATCTGAGGTTTCTACTTTACTTTAAAATGAATTGCTATTATGTTTAATTTATTAAATTCTATATTCAGTTCAGTAGCTTATCCGATGCCTTATTTTATTTGAAAATTTTATTCTCTTCACCATAATATTTTCCAAAATAAAACTCATTTTCTCATTGAATTACTGTTTGGTTTAGAAACCGCAATTTTACTTTATTATATATGAATAGATGCCTCAAATATTATTTATTAGCATTTGACACGGATACTATATACCTGGTAGCACGTGAATTTTGCTGTTCAAAAGTGATATGGAAAATTTGGGCACAAGTTGCCATGTGTGTAGCGTTTGGAAGTTATGATTTATGATCTGAGATTACCAGAAGTGGGATTGTTGAAATTCGTATATTAGAAATGATTTGATTGGTTGGGTTGTCATCGTTTTCCCTACTTGAACACATTCATACTTCATCTGTACCCCAACTATGTTGTTGCTTAATTACTTGGTTATTTCTCGTTGCCATTCGTGTTCTCCTTATCTTCACTGTTGATTGTAATTTGAATTCTTTCTACTATTGGCCTTACATTGATATTCCTTCCTTGTTAACTTTATGTCATATCCTGCACAGGTTTACATGTCTGGTAAGTGTCTTGACCTGGCCTCGTCACTATTCTACCGAGGTTAGGCTTGATACTAACTGGGTACCACTATGGTATACTCATGCTACGCTTCTGCATATTTTTGTGCAGAACCAGGTACTTCGGATTGAGTTGGTTTTGAGACTTATGCCTATGCGGCCGGAGACTTCAAGGTACACCTGTTGGACGTTCGCAGGCTTCGAAGTCACTTTCTGTTGTATTTTATTTCTGATATTTCCTATTATTACGGGAAAGTGATGTATTGTATTTCTAGTGACTCTTATAAAAGTTTATGACTTGTACTGCCGATTTTGGGATATTGTATCATGTTGAGATTGTCGGCTTATTATAAAAACTTTTGTTTCATGCTTAATAGTTATTTGGTTAAAAATATATTACTTAATCAACAATTGTTAGGCTTACCTAGTCTTAGAGACTAGGTGCCATCACGACATCTTACTGAGGGAAATTGGGGTCGTGACAAGTTGGTATCAGAGCTCTAGGTTCATAGGTGCTACGAGTCATAAGCAGGTTTAGTAGAGTCTTACAGATCAGTACGGAAACGTCCATACTTATCTTCGTGAGGCTACGAAAACTATTAGGAAATTCCACTTCTTTCGTTCCTTATCTTGCGACATTGATTCATCTTGAAGCATATATCTTATGTTCCTTTGTATCCACTCGTGTATGACATTGCACACTCGGTACCAGCTATGCGCCAACAGTTCGTGATGCTGCAGATGGGCTACGAGGGAGCAAGGGATGCTCAAACATTGTCTCAACATGTCATCCAGACTTAGGATGCGGAGGTATTGAGAAACCATTCAGTGTTCACGTGGGGTGCAGCAAGTTCTGGTATCTGGTGTATAAATACGAGCTTGGGAAGGTTTAATTGGTTGACTAGTCGCATGTAACGACCCGACTTGTCATTTTATGAATTTATGTTCCGTTCGGTGGCTTAAGGTCTTGAGCAGCTTTAAAATGTGTATTATGACTTGCGAGGGTGATCAAGTTTGGTTTTCAGATAATTCAGGATTTAATTGAAAGAACAATTCTTGTTTTGAAAGCTTAAGTTGAAATAATTGACCGGATGGTGAATTATGTGTAAACGACCCCGGAATGGAGTTTTGATGATTTTAAATTTTCTCGAATCACGTGTTTTTCTCCTCGCAAGACTGAGAAAAATGAATAAATATGAAATAAAATAGCTCCGTATGGTAATTTTGGATTTAGGAGCGTGTTTCAGAAATTTTTTTGGAAGTCCATAGTGAAATTTTGCTTGAAATGGCGAAAGTTAAATTTTTGGAAAGTTTGACCGGGGAGTTGACTTTTTCATATTGGAGTCGGAATCGAGTTCTGAAAATTTTTATAGATCTGTTATATCATTTATGACTTGTGTACAAAATTTGAGGTCAATCAGAATTGATTTGATACGTTTCGGTGCAAAATATAGAAGTTGGAAGATTTGGTTAAGGTCACGAGGGCCTCAGGTGGATTTCGGAAGGTTGACGGAATGAATTTCGGACTAAAGGAGCTGTTGGAATTTTTTTGCTGCAGAAGCTGTTTTTGGATAGCAACTGGTACAATCGCAGAGCCGATTTTGGAAGCTTATATCTCGACATTTATAAGGAATCTGAAAATCTTCAAAACATAAAAGTTGTAGCCCTTTGATTCTAGTTTCCAGAAAGTTTAACCATTTATCATTTGGACATTTGTACAGAAAGTTATGGTCGACTGAATGAAGGCTGGTAAAGCAATTTCGCCATTTTTAGGTCATTTTTAACTGCTGGTTTTTGACAGCAGTGTGCGAAAATTCTGATGCGCAGAGCTGGCTTTGGAAGCTTATATCTCTAAATCTATAAGGAATTTGGAAATTATCAAAACATGAAAGTTTAGCTCTTTGATTCTAGTTTCCAGAATGATAAACCATTTATCATTCAGACATTTGTACAAAAGTTATGATTGATTGACTGAAGCTGGTACTGCAGTTTTTGGCTACAACAGTGTGCATCACCAGAAATTTTTGCTGCACAGGACTGGCTTTGGGAGCTTATATCTCGCAATCTATAAGGATTTGGGCAATCAGCAAAACATGAAAGTTGTAGCCCTTTGTATCTAGTTTGCAGAAATTGAAACCGTTTGGCAGTTGGAGTTGAGTACAAAAAGTTATAATTGATATACTACAGGCTGTCGAGGAAGAGTTTTGGAAGAGTTTGATATTTTTAGCATAAGCATGTAATGATCCAAAGGTCCATTTTTAGTTTTAGAAATCAAAATTTGATTTCGAGATTTTCGGGATTTTGATAATGAATTATAGGAGTGATCTGAAAAGTTTGATCTAATTTCATCAAGTCGCGATTGAGTTTTTAGCGCAAAACATGAGTTAATTATTTAACGAGCGAAATTGGTATCGCATTGAGCAAATGAGCTCTGAATTGAGTTTCAATTGAATGACTAGGTTCGTATTATTATTTGTGACTCATAGGAACATGAAGCGTCGAATTCCGAGTTCGTATAATGGAGTTAGAGCCTTTTTAGTGAAAACAATAACTGATGGTGCAAGCAAGTTCTGGTGTGGACTTTTAGTGATGAAAAATGGACTTTTAGTGACGGAAAATGGACTTTTAGTGACGGAAAATGGACTTTTAGTGATGGAAAATAGACTTTTAGTGACGGATCGGTAGAAACTTAAGGACAAAAAATGGTCATTTTCTTCATTTCGTTTTTGGATTTTTGGAGCACGGTTCTTGGGCAATTTTGAGGATTTCTTCACGACTTAGACTTGGGTAAGTGTCCTATATCCAAAAGTGATTATATTTCATAAATCCATGGTTATATTCATCATTTAATTTAGATTTAAATGGAAGAAATCAAGATTTTTTGCAAAACTTTTCAAGAACGAAAATTTTAGATTTGGAGGTCGAGTTGTTATCGGAATTTGATAAAATTGGTATGGGTGGACTCGTAATTGAATGGGGAAATTCCCCTAAGGCATTGAGTCTTATGTGCAATTTGTGTAATTGAAAATCATGTACGCGAGATGATGAGTACGTACTTGGTTTATATGTACAAATTATATTGGTTAAAATCCTTAGACGCCCAAATGTATCAAATTAAAAATTATTGGCACTTATTAAATCCTTTAATTGTCTTATCTAAATCCTTGTTTTGTTGGATTTGTTTTTATATGATGATTTGGTGTGATTGCCACCTTGATTTTTATATGAAATATTATTTTGTTGAGTTATTCACTCCCGGATGTATTTTTTAAGATTTTGTGCACATAATGGTCGAGCCATGGGCTCCTTATTGTGGAAAAATAATGTATTGTTGATTTCTGTGAAAAGTTATAATATTTGAGCACTTTATGTGCAATCTGTGATATGTTGTAATATTTGCACTTGATGTGCAATTTGTGATATGTTGTAATATTTGAACACTTGATGTGCAATTTGTGATATATTATAATATTTGAGCACTTGATGTGCAATTTGTGATATGTGAGCACGTGAGGTGCAAGTTGTATTATGCTGTGATATTTGGACACTTGAGGTGCGATTTGTGAAATATTGTGATATTGATACACATGCGGTGATATAAGGTCAGGGTGTTAAAACACATGCAGTGAGATAAGGGTGGCTTGAAATGCGTGGCTAGTAGGGGAACTGCTAGAAGTCATGCGGTGTGATAAGGGTGGTTAAAACGCGGGTTGCTATTTCAGGAAAAATAATTTCTTTAAAATTAAATGTGAAGGCTCTCGCGGTGATATAAGAAAATGAGATATTATTAATTTATTTATGATTTGGGACTACGAGGCGGTACCTCGGGAGTGCCCTGTTGATATTTCTTTATTTATGTTCTTGTCTTGGGTGATTTTATTTTATTTAATATGTAAATTCTTGTCTTCTTCTGTCATGTACTAGTTGACTTTATTATTATGTATTTTGTGCTCCTAGTTGTATTGTGTTGGCTTTGGCTTTTTAGCACGAGACTCTGAAGAAGTACATTTCTGGTTTTTCCTTACTGATTTTCGATGATTGAGTTTATTTAAATAAAAGAAATTATTATAATATTTTAAATTAAATAGTTTTATATCCAAATCAGTAGTTTATCTGATACTTTAATTTAAGTGCAATGTTATTTTCTTCACCTAAATGATTTCTTAAATAAATTTATTTCTTTGTTGATTTCTTACTTGATTTAAAAATTATAAACTCACTTTAGTGGAAATAAATTGATCATGTGGATCTTATAAACATTGATATTATTGGCACGTGAGTTGTCCGTGCAGTTGTGATAGAAATATGGGCACGAGGTGCCGTGGAAATATGGAAGTGGGTTGAGACCCGATTTTTTAATGATTATGAAATGAGGTATCACAAGGTGACTTTTATTTGAATGAATTATATTCCAAAAATATTATTTGAATGAATCATAGTTGAAAGAAATTTATTTGAAGGGAGTATATTCTAAATATATATTTATTTGACAAGGTTATGTTCTAAGGATTTTTATTGAAAAACTTATATTTGAAAGATTTATACTTGAAGTACTTACATTGGAAAGACGTATATTTGAGGGACTTGATTGATTAGTTGTATTTGTGTTCCTTATTCGTTTGAGAAATATTTATGGTGTTCTTGTTGCCTTGTTGTTTACATCATTTATTTATTCTTGTTGTTATCATTGCCATTTGTTTCTATTACTGCTACACTGCATAGGTTAATTGATTAGTGAGTGTCTTGACTATATCTCGTCACTACTCCACCGAAGTTAGTCTTGATACTTACTGGGTACCGACCGTGGTGTACTCATACTACACTTTTACATATTTTTGTGCAGATCCAGATATTAGAGATATCAGACTCGCGCAGAGTTAGTGTGTTGATCGCAAGGATTCAAGGTAGAGCTGCTTGGTTGTCGCAGTCCCTTGGAGTCTTTTCATTTTATTGTACCGTTAATTATTATTCAAACAGTATTGTATATTCGATCCTTGAGATCATTTCATAAATTCAGTTAGAGATCGTGACTCAGTATTACCAGTCTTGGGAGGTTTTTAAAATTATTTCCGTTGTTGGTTTCGACACGTGTATTAAATTATATCTTTATAAAAAAAAAGGCTTGAATTATAATTGCAATCGGCTTACCTAGTCTTAGAGACTAAGTGCCATCACGATGCCTGTGGTGGGATTTTGGGTCGTGACATCGCCGCGATCGTGCTAGGGTCACGAGGTGGATGTTGATTTGAGGATAGTTGGTGGTATTAGAGACTATGTGGTTCGTATGGGATTTTTACTCAGTGGAAGGTACATATTATCATTCACGGCACTGGAGAAAGCGAGTTTGACTGTCACGAGGATGGACATGCGCTTAGTAGATGACTTGGGGTATCTTCTGAGTGGTGTTGTACGAGCCGTGAAGGTTAGTTTTGTGGATCATCGGATGTTATGTCCTATGGCTTCGCGCCAAGTGGGGGAGTCCACTATCGACGATAGATTGCAGGGTCTTCTGTTATATCAGTTTTGGCCTGAGATGTATATATGTGGTATTAAAGGGTTCCCCAAAATTTGTATATGTTTAAGATCTGAGATATTCATGGGATAATGCTGGGACTTGCGGTATTTCTGTGTCATTAATGGATCTACATTTCAGTATCAGAGAAGTCAGAGAAGCAATTTAAGATTCACAGAAGGTCTCTTTAGCGTGGGCATCTCAGCTGTGACATTATGGGGTGCTTCAGAGAAAATACGATGGTTTATGAGCTTCTGGGCTACGTGGTTCGTGATAGGATTTTCTGTATTGAGCTTTGGTTGGGATCGTTGTGTTTCGACAGGAAGAAGTGTTACCCCAGAAGAAAGTCGAGGAGTATCCGAAGAATGGGTTAGTTCGGTAGTATTGGGTCAGCATAGCAATGGAAGTAATTGGTCCTTTTTGGGTGGTAATTCTCTACCGGCGTTTGTGGCAGTACTCTTGGGTTAGACGGTTTGTGTGACTCGGTTGAGTTGGGAAGATGCGGCCCTGATGGCTTAGTTACATGCATGCGGGTCTCAGAGAGTTCTCGATGGTGTCGGCCATGGCTTGAGTCGACTGTCTGCTACAAGAATAAGGAAAATGTTGTGCATTATGGTTTCCTCCTAGATGGATATCAAAAGTTAATAGAATGCTGACATTATTGGATATCGCATGTGAAGAATGTGCATTTTAGGAAGGCACCTTGTACTTTGACTTTCAGATGCTTGACTAGTGGTACAGTGATTGCCGGGTTTTGGGGCTTTTGAGGTTCGGGATTTGCTACGCGGTGTGGTATTTTCGTAGGATGGTGGAGTGTGAGTGATGTATTAGCCATTTGAGTAGCGTAGTTTAGATCGGGTATGAAAGTTCTGGTATTCGTCAGTTTTCAGGACTGGATCTCTTGTAGGCGGACTATTCCTTGGTTGCGGATTGTGAAGAAATATTGAGAATGGGATAACTAATGGCATATGTTATGGATAGATTGTTATAGACTTTTGGAAGGTTATTTACCTGCTTGGGAATGATCGTAATTGGTTTGGGTGCTATTTGAAATCCCAACGAGAATGTGTATTTTATATCGGATCAGGTTTGGGTACTCTTGTGAAGTTGATATCACAGTTATGTTACCAGACATAATGGATATTATTTGTGCCCCGGTCTATGTTATGTGCTCCTCTGTTATGCTATAATGGGCTGTGAGGTTGTATGATTATTCTCATGCATGTTGTAATCCCTGTTCAGGCCTTATGACGATGTGGGCAAGATGGCCCTCATGATGTTGATTTGCTCATTGCACCTTAGTTGTGCTTGCTTTCCTCCATGTTGTAGTATTTCTAATCATTTTCCCACAGTTATACTTGTGCACTCTATCGTGCTTGATATCAGCATTCATGTGATCAGTGAACCCGAGCACTTTGGCTCGATGGGTATCCCTATGTGGATTGATATATTTGGTATTGGGCTGCACGCCGCTGCGGATGTTATGTGGGATACCCATTCCTTGTGTTTATTTGGTGTTTTGTTTTCCCTGTGGGATGAGTTAATGAAACTGTACTTTTCCTGTTATATATGTTGTACTTGTTATATATGTTGTACTTTTCCTGTTATATGTTCCTTCTATTTTTGTTGCATATCTGAGTTATTGTTGGTTTGGTGTACGGACCTGTTGTGTGAGAATCTGTGTGGTCTTGGGGTGAGTTGTCAGTTGGGCTGCTTGTATTAGCTGAGATGAGGTTTCCAGACCTAAGAGTTACACTATCGTATCAGGATGAGGAGTGTTTGGAAGGATGATGCTATTTCCGCTAAGAATTGGGCAATGGCCCTTGACGGACGAGATAGCTTATTTGGCTTGTTGATTTCATGGGCGATTATGGGTTTCTGCATGTTCTTTTATCACGGGCAGTGTTGCGGAGGTCCAAAACAAATTTTATTAGATATGAAGTGTATTACCGGTACCAAAATTGTTATTGGACAACTATGGTGGTCGAAAGTTATTGCTGTGGGCATTTGAGTTGTGTGGAACATCATGTGATTGTACCATGGGTTGGGATTGTTACTGGAATCATCTTGTTCAGTCTTATACAGTGTATTGATGCGAGATTCGGACCCTATGATGAGTTTGAGATATTGAGGATTGGGGTTTTGTCCTAAGGTTATTGACTAAGGATGAAGTGGGATCTTCAGTTAAGTTGTGTTGTCAGGCCTACATGGATTTGGGTGATATGGAATCATCCCCGGGTGTATGTATGGTGAGCTCATGCAGTGATTTGATAGCTTTGGAACGACTCCTGGCACGTTCGAGGACGAACGCATGTTTAAGTGGGGGAGGATGTAACGACCCGACCAGTCGTTTTGAGCAATTGTGTCCAGTTCAGCAGTTTGAGGTCATGAGTAGCCGTGTACACAAGGTGAGGAGTGGGTACACGGGCTATCTATGGTATTTGAGCAGTTTAGGTTATCTAGACTCTTTCCATACCTTTAAGTGAATTGTCATGACGTGTTATGTCTCTCATCGCTAATATACTCTTATATACTTTATTTGACATTGTTAGCACTCATTGTACTTCTTACTTGATATTTTGTACTTATATGCTTTAGTTGAAGTTGTTGCCTTCCTTATTGTCTTGTGACCTCTTAATTATTGAGTTCCTTCCATGACTCCGTACTTATTTGCTACTTGCCTTAATGGTTGTAATAGCATACCTTTGTAGTTATCACGTGTTTCACTCGTCTTGTTGCTTTTGTAATATTTGTTGCGTTCCTTGATTTTTACGTGATTCCTTCATTGCCGTGTACTCATACCCTATGATTGTATAAATTCTTGTAAATTGAGTATTGGATTGTTGATGTTAATTTGAATTGCTTGTGGATCGGGTTGCATGCCACAACGGGAGGAATAAGGGAGGATTTATATTGATACGGTGGGAACGGGTTGCGCGCCGCAATAGGTGAAATAAGAGAGGATTGATATCGTGAAATAAGGGAGGATTATGATATTGACTCTGATTATATGATGGGATCGGGTTGCGCACCGCAACATATATTTACTTATTATTATTGATATTTACATGGTGGAATAAGGGAGGATCGTATTTCTATAGTGAGATCGGGTTGTGTGCCGCAACAGTTTATGTGTTTTGTATTCCTTGTTGTATTGTGTTGGCTTCAGTTCTTTAGTACGAGACATTAAGGATTGGTATTTTTGGCTTTTACTGATTTTCGAGGATTGAGTTATTTTCATTAGTTTACTGCTTTGCCGTCATTTCCTGTTTTTCTTTCCTATTACTATTATTTTGGCAAATTGATCAAGATGAATTTACTATGCCGAGTCATTATCTCATACCCTGTTGAGTTGTTAGTAACATAACGATTTTAAATAAAAAAATTAATAACATGCTTACCTTATGTGACTCTTAAGTTAAAACTCGCAGTTTCATTCGATACCTTACTATTTTAATAGTCATCATATTTCACTTTAATCGATTTCTCAACTTAATCTCTTTACCCTATCTGATATTTCTACTTTACTTAAAAAGGAATTGCTATATATTTTAATTTATTAAATTCTATATTCAAATCAGTAGCTTATCCGATGCCATATTTTATTTGAAAATGTTATTCTCTTTACCCAAATATTTTCCAAAATAAACTCATTTTCTCATTGATTTTCTGTTTTGTTTAGAAACTGCAATTTTACTTTATTATATATGAATAGATCTCTCGAATATTATTTATTAGTATTTAACACAGATACTAAGTACCTGGTAGCACGTGGATTTTATCGTGCGAAAGTGATATGGAAAATGTGGGCACAAGGTGCCATATGTGTAACGTTTGGAAGTTGTGATTTATGATATGAGATTACGAGAAGTGGGATTGTTGAAATTCGTGTATTAGAAATGATTTGATTGGTTGAGTTGTCATCGTTTTCCCCACTTGAACACATTCATACTTCATCCGTACTCCGACTATATTGTTGCTTAATTGCTTGGTTATTTCTCGTTGCCATTCGTGTTCCCCTTATCTTCACTATTGATTGTAATTTGAATTCTTTCTGCTATTGGCCTCACATTGATATTCCTTCCTTATTAGCTTTATGTCATATTCTGCACAGGTTTACATGTCCGGTAGGTGTCTTGATCTGGCCTCGTTACTACTCTACTGAGGTTAGGCTTGATACTTACCATGTACCACTGTGGCGTACTCATGCTACGCTTCTGCACATTTTTGTGCAGATTCAGGTACTTCGGATTAAGTTGGGTTTGAGACTTATGCCTGTGCGGCCGGAGACTTCAAGGTACACCTGCTGGACGTCCGCTGGCTTCGAAGTCACCTTCTATTGTATTTTATTTTCAATGTTTCCTATTATTATGGGAAAGTGATGTATTGTTATTTTTAGTAACTCTTGAAAAAGCTTATGACTTGTACTACCGGTTTTGGGATATTGTATCATATTGAGATTGTTGGCTTATTATGGAAACTTCTGTTTCATGCTTAATAGTTATTTAGTTAAAAATCTATTACTTAATCAGCAAATATTAGGCTTACCTACTCGTAAAGATTAGGTACCATCGCGATATCTTACGGAGGGAAATTGAGATAGTGACACTTCCATCAGAAAGTTTTATTCTATTATCTGACTAGTGAAAATGCATTAATCGTTCGAAATGCGTGTTTGAATTTATTCATCACTTTTATAATAGTACAAGTACATTTATCTTAATAGAACGTCGATACTCTTGAAATATAACTACAATATTGTAACAAAGAGTAAATGGCTTAAGAACTTTATTCTCCATTATCCTTGGGGCGTTGATCGAATAATCTAATCCTCTGTATTTCTCTAGGAATAAGATTGGTTACACACATTCTTTGTGGCGTGAATCTATATTAGTTGGATCATTGGGTTATAAATATCATATGGTTATAAAAAAGGGGGAATGACACTGTATAGCCACTCTCAAAATAATAGTCGAAAAAATATATATGTTTTGTACATATATACATTATGTATGTTACATACAAATATTATACACTTTTTCGACTACCAAATGTAAATAGTTTCTAGCGCGAGCTAAAAGTGAAAAAAGCTCTATATAAAAAAAAAAAAAAAAAGGGCATAAATTCTGTTCTAAGTTCTGCTAGTCTTTTAGTGGTCCAATCAAATAATTGTCTTTTCTTACTTATTATTTTCTTCGGAGCATTACACAAATAATCGATCGATTTTACTATTTACTTTTTCTAGTCAGTATATATAGATTATATAATGATTATACACGATTATGCACATATTATATATCAATTATACATATATAATATATCCGCTGACTATTTTAAGTTTAAGTGCTTGGATAGGCAACTATTTAAGTTAAAGGGATTTTTCGGTTCTCTTCATGTAAGTTATGTTGGGTTGGCCCAAGTGAGTGAAGTCCAAAAATGTTTGTTTGAAGAATTTGGGTGTTAACTCACTTGGGGTAAGTGCATAAATAGCCACTTAGATGACTACTGTTTAAAGAGTAGCCAAAGTTCAAAAAGTATTTAAAATTTACTCATCCAGAGAATCAAATTCAAACTTGTGAGACTGAAGTTGAAAATCACTTGTCTGAAACATACGAGTCTGAAGTTGGCATAGACTTGCACTCATATGTTAACGGTATGAGTGGTTAATTTCAAATCAATATTAACGATATTATCGAAGCGATTGAAACAAAAAAAAAAGTCTTATTTTTAAATTTTGAATCTGTCAAGCAATCGATAAACTCTTTACTAAATGAAGTCAAAAATAATCTAAAAAAGTTCAAGCTCACCGGAGAATCAATCAGTCTGATATATCATTTTGACTATGATCCAAGTTGTGATTCCATGTAACTGTAATAAAAAAAAATCAAGCAAATGAAATAACGGAATTAAGTAAAAAAAACACATGAGATTTAATTGGAAAATAACCTACATAGAAGGTGTAAAAAAATCACAGACTTACCTCTGTAAGATTTAATCCAACTCAACTATAACAAAGAGAGCAAAATACAAATGACAAATTTGTAACCTAAAAGATTAACTCTAATCCCTTCACCCCCAATAACTAAGCACTCCATTGTTGCAAACCTCTTCAGGTAATGTTTACTCCAACATATTATGACCTTAGAAATTCAGTGGCGGAGCCACATACACCAAAGGGGTGTCAACTGACACCCTTCGTCGGAAAATTACATTATATAATTAAGTAATATTTTTTAAAATATATATATATACTATATAATGACACCCATTGACTTCTGGATGAGTTTATTTCTTTATGATTTGACTTCCAATGAAAATCCTGGCTCCGCCACTGCTTAGAATGCTTCATTTTGGGAGATTAGAAATTAAAATTTTGGTTCTCCATTTGGCATGAGCATAACGTCTTGTCTTTCTAGAATGAAGAAGAAAAAGGAGTGTATAAATAATGGATTTATAGTCCGAGGTACGTGAACCCGTGGTCTCTCTGCCAAACTAGATATTTTGTGTATGTATTTTTTTAGAATTAGTCTAATAATATCTGTTGGCTCCTGTGCTTCAAAAATATTGAATGATGCACTTGGTTGAATACAGAGTTATTTATGCGAAGAAATACAAATCGATTCCCACTAAATACTAATTTTCGCTCCTTTACTATTGTGTGTCATGTATTAGAAATCTCAGATCCGCCTCTTAGCGCCTACTTTTTCTCTTAAAACCTTTAAGCAGATTCTTATTGAAATGACATTACATTAATTTAAGAAAGCTTGATAATGAAAACTGTTCTAGGTGCTAGAATATAATAAATTAGAGGCCTTTCTTAATACAGATGGTTTTAAATTATATGTTGTTTAAAGGGGGAATAAAAGGTGAAGAAAGGCTTTTGAAGTGCATTGACATGATCTGCACGACTGACTAGGATAATTAACAGTGTACTTTGATTTCTAATTATGGTAATACCACTACCTAAGCAATTTCCAAAACAAGAATTATGGGCAAATCATCTTTACATTTCGAAATGACTTGTCATCTCATTTATATATATGGTGGAGTTCCCTTTATACTCTGAGCAGTGTGCCCATACTTTAATAATCAGAATCTTAAAAAATCAATCTTTTCCAAATTAGTGACAATTTTTATGTTAATTTTACAAGTAATTTGGGAAAGATTCTACACTAATAAGACAAGCCTCATTACGCTAAATGAAAAGGCAACGGATTCCTAATGTCCTTAAGTAGAAACCCTATCTTGAAGTGTTCTTAGTCATATACATTAGTTACTCCATGTATTTCACTTTCCATGTACCTATTTAATTAGTGATCAAATTTAAGAAAGAAAAGAATACTTTTGTGATTGTGGTCATAAACACGTACTAATATTCATGTGGCTATAAAAATTTATTATTAAGGATAAGATGATAATTTTAAGTTAAATTGTTTCCATATATAGAAATGAAACATCGTTCTGGGAACAGATTGAAATATGATTACATCAGTTAAATATGTGAAGATAGAGAGAGATTTTCAAATCAGATTTCAAGTTGGTATACCACATATCAAGAAGGTAGAGATTGCCCTAATTTTCGCCCTGATTCCCATCTAAGATTGAATAAGATTAGCAGATAAATGCAGTATGGACAAGACTATTCTTCTTGTCGTTGTAGTTCACATATGACATTTATTTTTCCCATGACTACTTAGTGTGTCTCAACAACCGTGTCGGAGAGAAGAAAGAGGGCATTTCACGCAGAAATCCTTCTAGTAGCATCTTCATTACTGGATCATGCGGATGTGAATTGGTCAGATCAACTTGAAGTCTCATTTGAAAATCTCTCTAACTACAGAATTAGATAATCTAGAATTTCTGTCCTTAAGTTTTGCTCTGAATTAATCGGCCATCTCTTTTTTCTTTTCATAAATTAGTGATTCTTGGTTAGTTGAAACATCTTCTATACAACTCCACCATTGAGCCGAGGATATTTAAAAGAAACAATAACACACACACACACACACACACACACACACACACACATATATATATATATATATATATATATATATATATATATATATATATATATATATATATATATATATATATATATATATATATATATATATATATATATATATATATATATATATATTTTACAAGTGAGATTTGAGACGGCTGGGTGTATTATTCATACCTACTGCTTCCCATAAGGTATTTAATGGTTGGGACAACATGCCAAAAGCTAATTTAAGGGATTTTATTTGACATTTATATATGGGAGAGAAGAAAAACTATTGCCTAGTATTATTATTTTAAGCTCTACAAGCAATCAAGAATCAATTCCTAGATCCATTCAGGTGTCAAAGAATACTAACATGATATAATAAAATACACATCACTATTTGCTTTTTTTGGATTTTTATGGTACTCAGAGAATTCAAGGATTTACTACTTTTGTGACACAACATAAGCTCCCAAAACTTTTTAAGGAACTAATAAAAGTTGGGTTTTTAGGTACATACAATTGTCAAATTTACAAGTCATTTGGTACATGTGCCCCTCAAGAGGATGAGCTAGAAGGGATGGGAAAGCACCCAATTTGACATAAAAAGAAAGAAAGAAAAACCCAATGATGAGGTTCAAGAAAACAAATCCTCTACTGTGATTTCCTAGTTTCGTTTTAGTCTCGTTTGATACTAGGGATAAATGATAATTAATCCCGAGATTAAATTTGAGATGAGTTTATTTCATATTTAGTTGGGATAAAATTGTGGTATAACTAATTCTGGGATTAGTTATCCCGAAATTGTAATATTTTTTTTATCCCTATGGGTGGGTGGGATAACTAATCCTGGGATAACTAATCTCAGGATAATTAATTATGGGATAACTTGTTTTCCAACCAAACGACCCCTAAAGGTAGAATGAAAGAATTTTAAATTAAATTATTTTTAAATATATAAAAATAATTTAATTTTTACAACATACAAAAAAAGAGTGCCATATTAATTTAATCTAAGGATAGTGGATGCATTCGTAACCAACATTAACCAAAAGCATTTATTGATCCTATGTTGACACCATTTTATTTTGATACAATTCATAAACTTCAAGAATTTGAATACATTAGCTTATTCTCCCTTCAATTTTGAGGTTATGCTTGTTCTCTTTCTAATCACAACTTTAATATTTTCTTTCATCATCACTAATACATTCATTAAGTCAAATTAATACCTAAATTTGTATCCTATCAAATATTGTCACATAATATAAAACAGTACGAATATCTCATATTCCTAGTAGAAGTATATTTTATGAGTAAGACATTAAGTAGCTAACAATGATCGACTTCTCAATTTACATCATCAATACTAATAAATAAAAAACACTCCTAATAACAAGCGAATTACAACTCTGTCGGATACTCGTCTGAAACCCTAAATAGGCTACCGCAATGATTTCCGACGGGTATAATTTCGACAAATTAGGTCGAAAATTCTATCAGAAATAAGAGTGTTTTTAATAGTGTTTTAGTACTGAAGAAAGATTTGTTGTAATTTTTTCTAGGTGGGGTGGGCTGATTTGGGGGATGGGTTGTTTGGGGGGGGGGGGGTAGGACCTGAAAAAACAAAGAATTTTAATACTTTGGAGTTTCCTTAGGTCCCATGTTTTATACTTTCTTTTATTCTCCTTCACCATTATAGCTATAACTTAGTACATATATATATATGGTGGCCCTCTGATCCAATGTAAAATGCAAACCATTCTTAAGATCTTTGAAATTTCTCTCTTTTTTTTCTTTATCTCTATCTCTGTCTAATTCTCTCTATTATGGCAAGAAGTTTGGAGCCTCTAATAGTTGGGAGAGTAGTAGGAGATGTTCTTGATTCATTTAGTCCTATAGTGAAAATGACAATTACTTATAACAACAAATTAGTGTGCAATGGTCATGAATTCTTTCCTTCTATTGTCACTTCTAGACCTAAGGTTGAAGTTCAAGGAGGAGATTTGAGAACTTTCTTCACACTGGTAATTTTTCTTGATTTTTTCCTTAATTCCAAGATCATCAAGTTCCATTTATTTCTTTACAAGTTATATTAATTTAACCCTTTATAATCACCAAAGGCTGGCGTGGGTTGCTAAGTAACCTTCCATCGTTAATCAGATGTTTCGGGTTCGAGCTAGCCCTGGGATTACAATCGTTTTTTGTAGGAAGCGCTTTAACCCCCAAAATTTTTCAGCACGAACCCGGATTAGTAAACCTCAAAACTCGTGCCAAATACTAGATGACAAACCAAAAGAGTTTTCAACCTGTTATAACATATGTTACTTGTTACAATTATTAGTTTTCCGGTCAATAGTATATTATGTAATTTTCTTTGAAGTGACTTGATTGTTATTTTTTCACATTATCAGTGCATAAAACTTATACTATTATTTTTTAATATGTAGGTCATGACAGACCCTGATGTTCCCGGCCCTAGTGATCCTTATCTACGAGAGCATCTCCACTGGTACACTCTCTATAATAGTTTCATTTGTTCCGAATTTTCTTGGCTGTTATATAAAAAATATATTATAACATAGCATGAAAATTGGTTCCACAAAAACTTAATTTTTATAGTGAATAATTGTTATATATTGATATTGTTATAGAGAGGTCTGTCTATATGCCCTAAACTCAATGAAAAAAAATAGAAAATGAGAAAAAATATGTAAAATCTACAAATATGAGAAGATCATTTTTAGTTGAAACTATCCTTATATACTACTGAATATTTAGCTGGCAAATAAAATTGACAGTGTTTTACTGATTGTTTGACAGGATAGTAACTGACATTCCAGGTACCACTGATGCTACTTTTGGTAAGTTTTATTAGTTTCTTCTGCAAGATTACAAGCACATGTGAAGAAGATACAAGATGTTTTTCCATTACTCACTTATTTTGTCTTGCTAATAATTATATAGAACAATTGTAAGATCAACAGTGTTATATAATAGTGAATGTTGGACTTCTAAAGTCGAACATGTCCACATGATGAGCGTCACAAAAATGCAGATACGAGCTCGTTTGGATTGACTTAAAAAATGTGGTTTTTCAGCAAAAATAACTTTTAAGCCAAAAAACAATAAGTTAGGGTTGTCCACCTTTTTGCTTTTGGCTTAATTTAAGCATTTTAAAATTTATTTTAAGCAATTTTTGACTTAGCCAAACACCGAAAAAAGCTAAAAGAAACTTAAAAGCTGATTTGACTAGCTTAAAAGTAAATCCAAACACCCTCTAACTAAGCATTTGGACATAAAAAAAATATGTCATTTTTGAAAAAAGTAGTTCTTTTGAGTTAAGTCAAAAAAGAATATATAAAATTTGAAATTGTATTTAGACATGCATTTCACTTGAAAATTATTAGAGTTTTATGAGAAAAATGAACTTTTAGATGAAAAAGTGGTTTTTGGAAACTCATCTTCAAGAATTTTTCCAAAACTTCAGTCCAATCGTATAACCAAACATTATTTTGATAAAAACATCGAAAATAAAAATAAATCTATGGAGAAACGGGTCCCAAGATAAATGTGTCTAGTCATATAAGATTATTCAAAATTAAGAATTTATCACATTTGTAAAAGATGTAAGTAGCATATGTAAATGATAAAATGAGAAGTCACTTGAGATGTTTTGATCATGTCCTACGTCGATCTTCAGAGGTACCATTCCGTATACGTGATTGGTAAGTAAAGGTATTAAAAAGAGACATAATGGACCTAAATTACGTGAAACGAAATTGTCTTGAAAAGTCTTTCAAATTTTTGAAATCCATGTAGACGAATCGAAAAGTAGGGCACAATGAAATATGATCAAAGGTTTATAATGGTGATACAAGTTAGTTGGGATTACGTTTTAGTTATGCCAGTATATTTACTTTAATCTAATATTTTCTTGGAGTTTTTTAATCTTATTAGAAATTTACTTACCAAAAATTTAGAGAACTTGCTAGAACAATATAATTGATAATTCTTCATATATATTGTCTTCGAGCTGTAGAAACAGCCACTAATGTTTGCATTAGGATATGTTGTCTACATCACACTTATTGTGTGTTGCCCTCACCGGACCCTGCATGAACGTATGATGCCTTATGCACCGCGCCCCTTTTAATATTATTTATTAATTAATATTTCCTGCTAGAGTTATACTCCTTTGTTATTACTCATTCTTAGGTTGATGATTAACTTATAATATGCTTAATCTTTATACTAAAAATAGGAAGAGAATTGGTTAGCTATGAGATTCCAAGGCCAAATATTGGAATCCATAGGTTTGTATTTGTACTTTTCAAGCAAAGACGAAGACAATCAGTTAGCCCTCCTACTTCAAGGGAAAACTTCAACACTAGAAATTTTGCCGAAGAAAATGATCTTAGCCAACCTGTTGCTGCTGTTTTCTTCAATGCACAGCGAGAAACCGCCGCGCGAAGACGCTAAAGATTGATGTTTTAGTTATTTTACTTCACAATTATCTGACTTCGCCCTCGAATTGAGCCATTAATAAGAAAAGAATAAGTGTTAAGGCAAAGAGATCAGAAAATCAATTCCAAATATGTATTTGTCTAGCCTTATTTTTTTCCTCTAATGCTCACTTTGAATTTAATATCAGTGGGTGTTCTCCTGTATTTCAAATATTATCAGAAAACTTTCGCATTATGCCGTTCTTTTCAATTTATGTATCTAATTTCTCTTATTAGTCTATTTTTAAAAAATCGTTTTCTTGAGACGAGAATCTATCGGAAACAACCTCTATTCCATCGGGGTAGGGGTAAGGTCTGCGTACATACTACCCTCCCCAGACCTCTCACCTATGAGATTTTACTGGGTTGTTGTTGTTGTTGTCGTTTATTTTTTTTTAAAAATATTATATTTGCTATTTAAAAACTTTTTCATTCTTATTTGACCTTTAATAACACTCCCTAAATGACTTTGACATTTTTAACTGCACACGATATTTTTGGTACGTTATGCTAATATTTAATTTAAGACTATAAAATTTTGTGTCTAGTCAAATAAAGACACATAAAATGAAACTGAAGAAGTACTATAACAAGCAAGCAAGTTGGGTGTTCTCTCTTAAGTGGTGGGATTCTGTTAGAGGTTGCTAATATAAAAGTTACACATTTGGACGCTAGATAAAAAATATTTATATTCGCTAAATAATATATATCAACTATCACATTCAAAATGCTAACAATTGTTAAAAACCCTCAATTTGTACTCATGTTTTTTTTACCATTCACGTGTATATATACAAAAAAATATACTCCAACCTTTTCAATTTATGTGAATATATTTTCTTTTTAGTTCGTGTTAAAAAGAATGACATCTTTTCTTATTTGGAAACAATTTACCTTTATACAATGATTTATAGCCACACAAAATATATGTGCCTCATTTTACACCACAAGTTCAAAAGTCTTATCTTTTTTTCTTAAACTCCGTGTCCAGTCAAATAGGTTCACATAAATTGAAACGGAGGGAGTATATGTTATATATTGTTATACTAACAAATATAATTAATTTCAACCACAGGTCAATTTTGTATTTTTATAAATATTTTTTCCTCCTCTAATTACAGCCATGATTCATCCGCTAATTCATAACCCAAATCCAAAGGGTTTTCGGCCCAACAGATCGCAGATTGAAAAGGCCTTTCGGCCCACTTATCTCCCAAGCAAAACAAAAAGGAGAAAAAGAATTAATCCAAATGGATTTCTTCGTATACAATATTTAAAACTTATTTACTAAAATTGTCCAAGTTTTGTATATTACCCTCCCTAAATAAGTTTTTCTTATAATTTACATACAATCTATTATTAGTGCCTTAAATTAGGGGATTCTTTGCTTGAAAAAGGGCATAATTGAAGGGAACGAAGTTCAAAATGTCATTCCATCCAAATAAGACTCCTTCCAGTTTGTGTGTTACCTATTTTAAGTCGTAGTTAGCGGAACTCATCTCTCTCTCTTTTCCATAATTACCTATTTTAAGAAAAGAATAATGTATGGTACAACAACGCACAAATTAAAACAAATTTCATACAAATTCAATATAAAATCTAATATATCTACAACAACATACATACTAAAAAAATATATTTCAACAACTAATTATACAGTATACAACTTATTTACAATTTATCTACAACTTTCATACATCATTCTTACCCAGTTAAATACAACTACAATATCATACAACTTAAATACTATTTTCATACAATATATTTTTTATAAGTATTTTGTATATAATTTATATATGTTTTGTATGTGGTATGTTCTTCTACTTCATCTTCGAAATTCAATCTGAAAATCTAACCAAATCAAATCTAATCTTCACCAAATACTCTCAAAATCGAGATATAAACTCCATAGAATATTTTCAATCGTTTGCAATAACACCTATTCCAATCAATTTTTTTTTTTGAAAATACGAATTCGAATTCAAAGCTGTGAAGCTTTTTAATGGCTGTCAATGGTGGAGAGTCAAACACCTTCAAAATTTATTGACTGACAATATTAATTCGAACAATCCAGCCAAATAATTAATATACATCTACTGCTAGCCCGCCATCGGAACACCAATAAGATAGGGGGAAGCACGGAAAAGCTCCAAACTCCAGCCATTGCAAAATTCAAATCGATAAAAAATTAATCCCTTTCTTCGCCATTGTTAGAAAATTATGATCTTCAGAAGAAAAAATCTTGTATAATCGATGTAGAAAGAGGAATGATTTCAAAGAGAGAAAAAGGAAAATCCTTTAGAAAGATTGGGTTTGTCTTAGTAAGTAATGAATTGTGAGGATTTTTCGGGATTTACTAAATTAAAAGGCTACAATCAAGGGATACTCATTTAAAATTAATTTGTATATAATTGGTAAATTGTATATGACCATGTGATTAAGTTAAAACTTGATTAGGGAGGGTAAATAAGTTTCATATGTAGTATAGGTAGGTAAAAATTCCTTTAAGGAAAGGAGGGGTAAAATGACGCTCGATGTATTTTTTTTTAATTACTGTTTATATTTTGACAACGTTAAAAATATTTTAGAAAAATAATCTCGTGCTAAATTTTTTTAACATGCTAGGTATGATTTTATTCGATCGCCAGAATTTAATCCGCTAATTGTGTAACAATCCCAACGAAGGCTGCCATCAATTCACCTCTTCGAAGTTATAGAGGGGGCATCAAAGAAGAAGGAATAAACGAAATAAAGAAATAAATAAAAGGAAAGAAAACCTAGAGTTTGATACAGAGTTCATATTTGTCTTCATAGTTTCAAACTTTCAACCTTAGGAAGAAGACAACTACAAAAAACAAAGTCTTTTTTAGTTCTTTTCCATCAAGAGGTAAATTCTAATTTCGAAACTTGTTGTTGAGTTATTTAATTAACTAGTCTTAGGGCACGCGTTTTGCGCGTATTTTTTATATTAATAAATAAATATTTTTTAAAAAATTACATAAATTAAATAGTATTAAATAATATAATCAAATTATAAAATAAAAATAAATTAGATAACTTTTTAAAATTAGGAATGTTGATCCCATTTAGTCGGCTCAATAAAGGATGAAATCCTGTAAATGAAAGTCTTCAAAGAACAATAAGAATATCTTACAAAAATTATTGCTAATGTTTTTCCTAATATAGAAAAATCTATAAACAATTTGTTCAATTTGATTTATTTTGATGTCCTGGATATTAGGATTTCCTATGTAGTAGTTTAAATAAGGAAAACATTAATAAGCAATACTTTAGTTGATTTAAAAGTGTAAAATATTAGGTGTGATGACCCAATATGTCATCTTTAATTTTAAAAATTTATTTTTGTGTTATGAGACCCGAACAACACCTTTCAGCATTTCTCGACTTGCGTACGCAATCCGTAAAGTTTTTCGGAAAAGTTTTTATGTGAAACATTGATTAAAATGTGAAATGGAGTTTCAAAACTCATTTGAGTTTAGCTCGGGTGAGTTTCAGACAAAATTCGGATCGTTTAGAGCATGTTGAAAGTAGCTGGTTTTTGGCAGAACCTGGTGTAATCGCACCTGCAAAATGGTGACCACAGGTGCGCAGCCGCTTCTGCGGGAAGCTGGTCGCTTCTGCGACTTTGGCCTTGGGTTGTGGATTTGCTTCTGCGGAGATGAATCGTGCAGGTGCGCGACCGCTTCTACGAACGGAGGACTGCAAATGTGGAACCTCTCGCTTTTGCGACTCCATCAGCGCTTCTGCACAGTCGCAAATGCGACAGGAATGTCCTCAGATGCGGAACTTCACCTGGCAGCCTGACATCGCAAATGCAAGCTTTGTCTCGCAAATGCGAGTCCGCAAATGCGGAACTTGTATCCACATATGCGAAAAAGACTAGATAGAGTCCATAAATTCTGAACTCGTCATTTTTACTCATTTTTGTGTTTTAAGTCTCGGATTTGGGCGAATTCAAAGGGGATTTTCACCACTTCGACTTGGGTAAGTATTCTATATCCAAAAGTGATTATATTTCATAAACCCATGTCTATATTCATCGTTTATTTCGGATTTAGATGGAAGAAATTGGAGTTTTTGTAAAATTTTCCAAAAACAAAAATTTAGGATTTGAAAGACAATCCGATGTCGGAATTCGATAATTTTGATATGGTTGAACTCGTATCGGAACGGGTGTCCGGATCCCGTAATTTTTTATCGGGTTACGAAAAGTGGGCACCACGTTGAATTTTCGTTGACTTTTCCAAAAATGACTTAAATTAAGTCTTTTTCGAATTTTGAATAATTTCTAAATCTTCAATTGAATGGTTGGCCAATAATTTGATAGGTTTGATTGGTTTGGAGACTAATTCGAAAGGAAAATCTGTGGTCGAGGGATCACTTGAAATTACAAAATAAGGTAAGTGTCGTGGTTAACCTTGACTTGAGGGAATAAAACCCTTGAATTATTTGTTAAGTGAATTTCATGTGTAATGACGTATAGGCGAGGCGACGAGTGTCTATATGTCGTAAAATTGATTGTTTGCATATTTATCTAAAAATCATAAATTATTTTAAATCATGAATTAATTATTATATTAATTATTTCTCTCATATTCCTTGTTCAATATTATGTCTTGAATTCATGCTATAATTGCTACATGCTTATTTGAATTATGTGTCTTAATTGCTACTTGACATTTAGCACATTAAATATTAATTGCTACTTGTCATTACTTATTTCCCAAATAAATCATAATCATTGTATGCCTTGTTGCCTAATAAGTTTTTATTTAATATGATATTTATTGGAATATTTTTTTTACATTTAAGAATTGTTAAATTATATTGTTGGAACGGGTTGTAAGTCGCAACAGATTTATTTTAAAGTCTATATTGTTGGAATGGGTTGCACGCCGCAACAAAATTATTGAAAGTTTATATTGTTGGAGCGGGTTTCACGCTGCAACAGAATTTAATTGAAAGATTATATTGTTGGATCGGGTTGCACGCCGCAACGGAAATTAATTGAAGGTTTATGACTGTTGAATTGACTTCAATTATTGATATGATTTACCGGTCTTACTTCTATTCCTGTTATTATTATTATTATTATTATTATTATTATTATTATTATTATTATTATTATTATTATTATTATTATTATTATTATTATTATTATTATTATTATTATTATTATTATTATTATTATTATTATTATTATTATTATTGCGTACATGTTAATGTAAGCAACATGCCTTAGCCTCGTCACTACTTCGTCGTAGGCTCGACACTTGCAAAGTACATGGGGTCGGTTGTACTCATACTACACTCTCCACTTCTTGTGCAGATACCGGAGTTGGTCCCAACATCGTGCTGTAGATTTGCTCGGATTCAGCTATTATAGGAGACTTGAGTTATAGCTGTACAACGTTCGCGGCTCTGAAGTCCCCTTCTACTTTATCTTAGCTGTGTGCTTTCTTTCAGACAACTTTATTTTATTTAGACCCTTGTGTGTATTATTCTAGAAGCTCATGTACTTGTGACTTCTGTTCTGGGATGGTATTTAGACATCGTATTATTTTTGGTTTGCACATTTAAATTCAGATATTATTTCGGTTGTTAGTTTCTTTATTATTTAATTAAAATGAATTGTTAAAAATGGTTTAAATTATTCTAACGTTGGCTTGCCTAGCAAATGAAATGTTAGGTGCCATCACGGTCCCGAAGGTGGGAATTTCGGGTCGTGACAAGTTGGTATCAAAGCACTAGGTTACTTAGGTCTCACGAGTCACGGGCAAACTTAGTAGAGTCTGAAGGATCGGTACAGAGACGTCTGTACTTATCTTGCAGAGGCTATGGAGTTTAGGAGCAATATCACTTCTTTCTTATTCTATCGTGCGATTTTATTCTATCATCGATGATTGAACTATTCTATTCTTATTCTCTCGCAGATGGCGAGAACACGTAATACATCTACCGAAGGACAGGGACCAAAGCCCCCGATGGCAACTATGTACAAGGGTAGAGGCCGAGGTAGAAGCAGAGCCCAGCCTCGAGCTCGAGCAGCAACACCTGTTGTGTAGCCTCAGGTGGATTTGGAAGTAGAGGTTCCAACTCAGACAGTACCTGTTGGACCAGTCCAGGTCCCGGAAGAATTCATAGCTACTCCAGTACTTCATGATGCTCTAGTCCGTTTGGTGAGCCTAATGGAGGGTGTGGCCTAGAATGGTACATTTCCAGTGGCTCTAGCCGTCTCACAGGCTAGGGGAGGAGCACAAACTCCCACTACTCCCGCTCCAGAGCAGATGGCTCCCCAGTACCATGCTCCAGCAGTCCTGCCAGTTGGAATAGTTCAGCCAGTTGTTACGTCATAGGCCGCTGATAGGCCCGCCATGCCTTTTGGGTCCCTAATGAGATTAGACAAGTTTACTAAGCTCTTTCCAGTTCACTTCAGTGGTACACCTACTGAGGACCCACAGGATTATCTTGACCACTGCCATGAGGTGCTGCGGAACATGGGAATAGTTGAAAGCAACGGGGTTGATTTTACCGTGTTTCAGATGACTGGTTCCGCCAAGAGGTGGTGGAGAGATTATGTATTTACTAGACTAGTTGATTCGCCTGTACTTACCTGGGAGCAGTTCTCACAACTATTTTTGGAGAAGTTTGTTCCTATTACACTGAGAGAGGAATACCGAAAGCAGTTTGAGTGTCTCCGCCAGGGTAGTATGACTGTTACCCAGTATGAGACTCGATTTGTGGACTTAGCACGTCATGCCATCGTCTTGCTTCCTACTAAAAAGAGAGTGAGGAGATTCATTGATGGACTCACTTATACTATCACGCTTCAGATGGCCAAGGAGATAGGGAGTGATATTTCCTTCCATACAACTGTGAATATTGCTAGGCGGATCAAGTTAGTTCGTGCTCAGGAAAGAGGGCCAGTGTCAAATAAGAGCCCCCTTCATTCCGGTAATTTCAGAGGCACTTCATCTGGAAGCAGGGGTACTTATGGTAGGGTTCATCCTCCCAAGCCATTTTATTCAGCACTTTAGGCATCTCACGGTGCTTCAGGGAGTCATGGTCCTATTATGCCTTACTCTGGGCAGCCAGCATTTAGTGTGCATCCAGCTTCTATCAGTGCACCACCTCTCCAGAGTCACTACAGTGTTATCTGGACCGTTCGGGTTTGCTTCATCTTTAGTAGCCACAACAACATGATGGATGTTATGAGTGTGGGAACATTGGTCACATCATGAATTATTTCCCTAGGTTGTCGAGCAACAGATCTCAACAGGATTCTCGTGCCATCATACCGGCACCGATTGCTCCACCGCCCGCCCGGCCAACTAGGGGCAGGGGTCAGATATTTAGAGGTGAAGGTCAGGTTGTTAGAGGTGGAGGCCATCCAGTTAGGGGCCATCAAAGAGATACAACTCTGAGTAATGGGGACCAACCCCGATTTTATGCTTTTCCAGCTAGGCCTGAGGCCGAGTCATCCAATGTCGTGATCACAGGTATTGTTCCAGTTTTCCATAGAGATGTTTCAGCCCTATTTGATCCAGGATCTACTTATTCCTATATGTCCTCCTACTTTGCTTCATATTTGGTTGTGCCTCGTGATTCTCTGAGTGCTTCTGTGTGTGTGTCCACACCGGTTGAAGATTCTGTTATGGTAGATCATGTCTATCATTCGTGTGTGGTTACTATTGGGAGTCTTGAGACTAGCATAGATCTTCTACTTCTTGATATGATAGATTTTGATGTCATCTTGGGTATGGATTGGCTTTCACCCTATCATGCTATATTAGATTGCCACGCCAAAACGGTGACCTTAGCCATGCCAGGATTACCTCTAATAGAGTGGAAAGGGACTCCTGGCAATTCTACCACCAAGGTTATCTCTTATGTGAAAGCTTGGTGTATGGTCGAGAAGGGATGTTTAGCTTATTTGAATTTTATTCGCGATCCCAGTGCGAAAGTTCTTTCTATGGATTCAGTCTCAGTTGTCCGTGAGTTTCCAGATGTATTTCCTGCGGATTTGTCGGGGATGCCACCCGATAGAGATATTGACTTTTGTATTGATTTGGCTCCGGGAACCCAGCCCATTTCTATTCCATCATACCATATGGCACCGCCGGAGCTAAAGGAATTGAAGGAGCAGTTACAAGATTTGCTTGACCAGGGATTCATTAGACCTAGCATCTCGCCCTGGGGTGCACCAGTGTTATTTGTAAAGAAGAAAATGATTCAATGCGGATGTGTAGAGATTATCGACAGTTGAACAAGGTTACTATCAAGAACAAGTATTTGTTGCCAAGAAGTGATGACTTATTCGATTAGCTTCAGGGTGCCAATGTATTTTCAAAGATCGATTTGAGGTCTGGTTACTATCAGTTGAGGATTAGGGCATCTGATGTCCCTAAAACAGCTTTTTGGACTCGGTATGGGCATTACGAATTCCTAGTGATGTCATTTGGCATGATCTTCATTTGCTTGTCCTTAAGGACACAGTGCGGCACGGTGGTGCCGAGCAGGTTACCGTGTGGGAAGATGGAGTTCTGCGGATGCAGGGTCGTATTTGTGTGCCTAATGTGGATGGGCTTCGTGAATTAATTCTTGAAGAGGCCCACAGTTCCCGGTACTCTATTCATCCAGGTATCGCCAAAATGTATCAAAATTTGCGGCAACATTATTGGTGGAGGAGAATGAAGAAGGATATAGTTGCATATGTAGCTCGATGTTTAAATTGTCAGTAAGTCAAGTACGAGCATCAGAGACCTGGTGGTTTGCTTCATAAGATAGAAATTCCTGAGTGGAAATGGGAGTGTATCACTATGGATTTTGTTGTTGGGCTTCCACGGACTCAGAGAAAGTTCGACGCAGTGTGGGTCATTGTGGAAAGGTTTACCAACTCAGCACATTTCATTTTAGTAGCAGTTACCTATTCTTCAGAGCGTTTAGCGGAGATTTACATCGACGAGATTGTCCGCCTTTACGGTGTGCCCGTGTCTATTATTTCAGATCGAGGTACGCAGTTCACCTCGCACTTTTGGAGGGTTGTACAGTGTGAGTTAGGCACGCAAGTTGAGTTGAGTACAACATTTTATCCACAGACAGACGAATAATCAGAGCGCACTATTCAAATATTGGAGAATATGCTTCACGCTTGTGTTGTAGACTTTGGAGGTACTTGGGATCAGTTCTTGCCACTAGCAGAGTTTGCCTATAATAACAGCTACCAGTTAGCTCTGTATGAAGCATTATACAAGAGGCGATGTCGTTCGCCAGTTGGCTGGTCTGAACCGGGAGAGACTCGGTTGTTGGGTACCGATTTGGTACAGGATGCCTTGGATAAGGTCAAAATTATTCAGGATCAACTTCTGTAACGACCCGACTTGTCATTTAAGAATTAACGCACCGTTCAACGATTTAAGGTCTTGAGCAGCTTCGTATTATGTGTATTGACTTGTGTGCGTGGTTGAATTCAGTTACCAGATGATTCGGGGTGATTTGGGATACTCGGTCCCAAAAACGGAAGCTTAAGTCTTAGGATTTTGCCCATAGTCGGAAATGTGTGAAGACGACTCCGAAATGGAGTTCTGTCAGTTCTGTTAGCTCTGTTGGGTGATTTTGGACTTAGGAGCATGTCCGGAAAATTATTTGGATGTCCGTAGTGGAATTAAGCTTGAAATGGCAAAAGTCGAATTTTTGGAAAGTTTGACTGGGGGTTGACTTTTTGATATCGGGGTCGGAATCCGATTCTGAAAATTTGAATAGCTTCGTTATGTCATTATGACTTGTGTGCAAAATTTGAAGTCATTCCGGATTGATTTGATGTATTTCAGCACAAGATCTAGCATTTGAAAGTTCAAAGTTCATAGATATTGATTTGAGGTGTGATTCGTCGTTTTGATGTTATTCGATGTGATTTGAGGCCTCGAGCAGGTCCGTGTTATGTTATGGGACTGGATGATGTGATTGGACGGGGTCCCGAGGGGTTTGGGTGAGTTTTGGGGTGGTTTTGGACCATTTCTAGGCTATTTATAGCTGTTGGTTTTTGGCTATAGCAGTGTGCTATGCGATCGCGTGGAATTGGCTGCGATCGCGAAGCACAAAATGGGGGAAAATGGCCAGTGAATCGCGATCGCGGAAGGCCTTTCGCGATCGCGTAGAGGAAATTTTCTGCTGCACTGACCCGACTTTGGAGGCTTATATCTCACAATCTATAAGGAATTTGGAGATGATCCAAAAATTAAAGTTGTAGCCCTTGATGTCTAGTTTTCATAAAAGTAAACCATTTGTCATTTATAGTTGTGTGCAAAAAGTTATGGTGGATACACTATAGGCTATCTGGGAAGAGTTTTGAAATCTCTGTTGCATAGGGCTGACTTTGGAAGCTTATATCTAGAAATATATAACTAATTGGGAGATGAGCAACAAATGTAAGTTATATCCCTTGGTGTCTAGTTTTCATAAAGTTAAACCATTTTCAATTTAGAGTTTTGTACAAAAGGTTATGACCATTATACTAGAGGTTGTCTGGAAGAGTTGGGGGAGTTTGTTCTTCGCAATAGCGATTGGTTTTCCGCGATCGCGAAGAGCAATTTTGGAGCTGAAAATTTTTGTGCTTCGTGATCGCGAAGCATTTCCGCGATCGCTAAGAGTAAATACCTGGGCAGTAGCTATATTTCGAGGTTTCAGCCATTTTTGACATATTTGGAGCTATGGAGCTCGGATTGAAGCGATTTTTGAGATGATTTTCACCATATGGATTGGGGTAAGTGTTCTATATCCTAAAGTGATTATACTTCATGATTATATGGCTATATTTATCATTTATTTCTGATTTAAATGGAAGAAATCAAGATTTTTGTAAAATCTTCCAAAAACAAAAATTTAAGATTTGGAGGTCGAGTTGTTATCGGAATTTGATAAAAATTAGTATGGATGAACTCGTATCGGAATGAGTGTTCGGATTTCATGAAAACTATTTCGGGTTCCGAGGGGCGGGTCCCGTGTTGACTTTTGTTGACTTTTTGAAATAAATTTTTAAGTCGACATATTATTATCCGGAATTGTTTCCGACAAATTTTAATGGAGTTATACAATTAATTTGGATAGATTCTTGCGGTCCGGAGGTCAATTCAAGCAAGTAGGTGATTTTAGAATATCGGCATAACCTCAAAGAGGTAAGTGTCTTGCTTAACCTCGAGTGGGAGAATTACCCCTTAGGCATTGAGTCATATGTGCAATTTGTGTAATTGAAAACCATGTACGCGAGGTGACGAGTACGTACTTGGTTTATATGTGCAAATTTCATTGATTAAAAATCCTTAGACGCCCTTATGTATTAAATTGGAAATTTTTTGCACTCATTAAATCCTCTATTTGTCATGCTTAGATCCTTGTTTGTTGAAATTATTTTTACATGATGATTTGGTATGATTGCCACCTTGATTTTTATGTGAAATATTATTTTGTTGAGTTGTTCACTTCCGGATATTTAGTTAAGATTCTTTGTGCACATTATGGTCGAGCCATGGGCTCCTTATTGTAAAAAATAATGTATTGTTAACTTTTGTGGCAAGTTATAATATTTGAGCACTTGATGTGCAATCTGTGATAAGTTATAATATTTGAACACTTGATGTGCAATCTGTGATAATTTATAATATTTGAGCACTTGATGTGCAATATGTGATAAGTTGTAATAATTGAGCATTTGATGTGCAATCTATGTTATGTTGTAATATTTGAACACTTGAGGTGTAGTTTATGAGATGTGATATTGGCACATTATATTGTGGGAGTTATGTTCGGGTGTTTGCACGAGGTTTCTGCCATGCTATTATTACTATTGATTTATGCACATGTGGCGTGACAAGGCGGTATATATATATATATATATATATATATATATATATATATATATATATATATATATATATATATATATATATATGTGTGTGTGTGTGTGTGTGTGTGTGTGTGTGTGTGTGTGTGTGTGTGTGTGTGTGTGTGTGTGTGTGTGTGTGTGTGTGTGTGTGTGTGTGTGTGTGTGTGTGTGTGTGTGTGTGTTTGTGTTGCACACGTGGTGAGACAAGGAGGGCTATGTCGGGGATTGATTTGTGATGACCTGGGGGCATTATTGTTGTTGCATATTTATTTTGGGACTACGAGGCGGTACCTAGGGATATCCCCTGTTGAGCCTTTACTTCAGGACTATGTTTGCACTTGCCTTTGGTTATTTTATTTTTTCGTAATTTGTAAATTCTTGTATTTTTCGTGATGTATTATTTGACTTAATATTAAGTGTTTTGTATTTCTTGATGTATTGTGTTGACTTTGACATTTTTGTACGAGACTTTGATGATTTATATTTTTGGGTTGTACTTGTCTTTGATGATTGAGTTATCTTAAATAAAAGAAAATTTCCAGTATGTTTAATTTAATAAATTTTATATCCAAATCAGTAGTTTATCTAATGCTTTATTTTAAAGAAAATGTCATTTTTCCTCTCTCAAACTTATTCTAAAATAAACTTATCCTTTTGTTGATTTCTTACTTGAATTAAATAATTTAACCTTACTTTATTGAAAATAAATTGATCTTGCCGATCTTATATACATTGATATTTTGGAACGTGAGTTGTCCGTATAATTATAAAAATAATATGGGCATGAGGTGCTGGAAAAAAATATGATGATTTTTGTATTGACACGTGAGTTGTCCGTGTGATAGTAATAGATATATGGGCACGAGGTACCGTGGAAAATATGAAAGTGGGCTGAGACCCCTAATTTTTTTGATTTGAAATGAGTTGTCACATGGTGACTTTTACTTGAAAATATATTTATTTGAAAGAAGTATATTCGAAAGATATTTATCTTAAAGAATAATATGTGAAGGATTTATATTTGAAGGACTTGACTTATTGATTGTACTTGTGTTCCTTATTCGCCTGAGCAATAATTATGATGTTCTTGTTGCCTTGTTGTTATATCACAGGTTGAGTTGTTGTTATCATTGCTAGTTATTTTCCAGTACTATTGTATACTGCTGTATTGCACAGGATATTAGACTAATGAGTGTCTTGATTGTACCTCGTCTCTACTCCATTGAGGTTAGTCTTTATACTTACTTGGCACCGCTGTGGTGTGCTCACTCTACACTTCTGCATATTTTTGTGTAGAGCCAGGTATTGGAGATATCAGACTTGAGCAGATTTAAAGCGCGATCGTAAAGATTCAAGGTAGAGCTGCTTGGCCGTCGCAGTCCCTTGGAGTCATTTCATTTCATTGTACTGTTAATTTGTAATCAAACAGTATTGTATATTCGGTCTTCGTAATCATTCCATGTATTCAGTTAGAGTTCATGACTCAGTACTACCAGACTTTTGAGGTTGTATATCATATTTTTTTCGCTGTTAGTTTTGATTACTTATTCAATTAAAAAAAAACAAATGGCTTCAAAAGGTAATTGTAATCGGCTTACCTAGTCTTAGAGACTAGGTGCCATCACGACGCCTGTGGTGGGATTTTGGGTCGTAACAAGTTGGTATCAGAGCCAGGTTCATAGGTTCTACAAGTCACGAATGAGTCTAGTAGAGTCTTGCGGATCGGTACGGAGACGTCTGTACTTATCTTCAAGAGGCTACAGAACTATTAGAAAATTTCATTTCTTTCATTTTTTATCGTGCAACATTTATTCATCTTGAAGCATATATCTTATGTCCTTTTGCATCCACTCGTATATGAAATTACGCACTCGGTATCAACTATACGCCAACAGTTCGTGATACAATAGAGGGGTTATAAGGGAGCCGGGGTTGCTCAACCATTATTACAACGTGTCATCCAGATCGAGGATGCGAAGTATTGAGCGATCATTCGGTTGTGTACATTGAGGTGCAACAGGTTCTGATACCTGGTTGATAAGTACGATCTTAAGAAGGTTTAATTAGATGCCTAACCATCACAATCGTGGTAGGGTCACGACATGGATGTAGATCTGAAGATAGTTGGTTGTATTAGACACTATGTGATTCGTATGAGATTTCTATTTAGCGAAGGGTACATACTAGTAGCCAAGATACTGGAGGAAGCGAGTTTAACTGTCACGAGGATGACATGCGCCAAATAAATGGCTTGAGGTGTCTTATGACCGGTGTCGTATGAGCGATGAAGGTTAGTATTATGGATCATTAGAATGTGTCCTATGGCTTCGCCAAGTGAGGGGATGTCCACTATCAACGATCAGATTGCGGGGTCATGTGCTATATCTGTTTGGACCTGAGATGTATTTATGTGGTATTGAAAGGTACTCCGAAACTTGTATATGATTAAGAGGTAAGATTTGTATGGGATGATACTGGGGCTTGCGGTATTCCCGCGTCCTTAATAATTCTACATATTAGTACCAGCGGTGTAAAAAAAACAATTTCATAATATTCGGGGTGCTACAGTAAGTTCTTACAATACACCACCGGCACGGGGTTCCTATAATGGTTATTCCAGTTATCTGTCAAAGACTCAGTATGAGCAGCCGAACCCGCAGAGGAGTTGTTATCAGTGTGATTGTACTAGGCAATTCATGAGAGAATGTCCCAAACTTGGGAGAGATGGATTTCATCAGAATATTTAGGTTACAAGCTTTATTCCAATTAATACTCTACGTGTACATCCAGTTAGGGGTGGAGGACAGGCAGGTAAAGGGCGCCCAAGAGGGGAAGGCCCGACCCGTTGATATAATTGTTTTGACTTGGTTGAGGCCAATACATCAGATGGTGTCGTACATGCATGATTTAATTTATAATAAAAGGAGCACTATTCTTGTTTTGATTCAATTATGAATATTGAGGCGAGTCCTCCTATTATGCTCCGCTTATGGGTGAGTTTTGTAATTTTGTGACCCACTTATATGTTTATCCTTATTGGGAGAACTGAGGATGTGAGCCCGTGTCCGTCATTTTTATTTTTGTGCACCATTGAGGGCTATAAGTCCAAAAGTAATTTTTATTATTCATCACAATGGGTTTAATGAGTTTCGGAATAATTAATTCCAATTTATTTTTATGAATTATATGCCCTACCGGTAGGAGGGTTCATTATGTGTTGTGAAAACTGTTTAAGAAATTTATTGAAAAGAATAAAGAAAGGAAATTGAAAATTTCAGTTGGCACAATGTGCAAAATACTTGTGATACGGATTTGAGGACGAGATCCTCGCATTTTTATATGATGTAAAATATTTAAACCGGGCTACAAGCCACGGTAGGAGTATATAAGGACGAGGTCCTTGTGGTAAAATATTTATGAGTTCAAATTCTCCCTTTTGTGAAGTTTAAATTGTACTATAGTATTAATAGGGAGTCATGCCAGATAGGCTTATGTGATAATTCTTTTATGTGTTTCTGTGTCATAATTGTGCCGTAATTATTAGGTTTTAGCCTACGAGGTGAGTGCCCAGGTGGCATTAAATGTGACTCGTTAATTCGAGTAAATAATTATGAAGTACTCATGCCTCACATTCTGTTGGCAGTGTTGTGAAACTTCAAAACGAGGTTTTGGTTAATATGAGGTTAATTGGCAATGTTGTAATCGATTATGAACAATTATTAAGACCAGAGATGTGATGATGGGCATACATATGATGTACTTCTTGTCCTGATATCATTATAATAATGCAATGCTTGTAATGCTAAGATTAGTGTTATTGATATATACCTTGTGGTATTTTGTTGGGTTGTGGATGTGTTGCTAGGAGTTGTTTTGATGTTACTCTGGCAGGTGGATAGGCCCATTTACATGGGAGACTCTGCCAAAATTTCTGGAGAAAAATAAAATAAAAACAAATTAGGGAGTTAGAAAAAAAGAAATTTGGGAGATTGTTATGTGCGAAAGAAGAGAAAAGTTATGTTATGTGTTTGAGGGCGGGCTCTATTTCTCATTCAAGGGCGAATGATCTTAAGCGAGGGAGAATGTAACACCCCGGAGTACTTCAACACTATCAAGAAAGTTGATGTGTGCGTAGGCATGAGTTGCTATAGCCAGTTGAGATTAATATCGTGCGTCGAAGTAAAAATCATGCATTTTGGAAATGATTAGAGAGTTAGGGATTTTTGCTTTAAAGCTTATAAGAATGGAGAAAAGTAATAATCTCAATTGAGATGGTGTTGTCGGACCCGTGTTAAATTGCGGGAACGTAGAATCACCCACAAGTATGTGTGTAAGAATACACTCAGTAATTTAAAGTCCTCAGAAAGATTCTTAGCACGTTCGAGGATGAACATTTGTTTAAGAGGTGGAGAATGTAACGACCCGACTTGTCGTTTTAAGAATTAACGCACCGTTCAACGACTTAAGGTCTTGAGCAGCTTCGTATTATGTGTATTGACTTTGCGTGCATGGTTGAATTCAGTTACCAGATGATTCGGAGTGATTTGGTATACTCGGTCCCAAAAATGTAAGCTTAAGTCTTAGGATTTTGACCATAGTCGGAAATGTGTGAAGACGACTCCGAAATGGAGTTCTGTCGGTTCCATTAGCTCTGTTGGGTGATTTTGGACTTAGGAGGGTGTCCGAAAAATTAGTTGGAGGTCCGAAGTGGAATTAAGCTTGAAATGGCAAAAGTCAAATTTTTGGAAAGTTTGACCGGGGGGTTGACTTTTTGATATCAGGGTCGGAATCCGATTCTGGAAATTTGAATAGCTTCGTTATGTCAATTATGACTTGTGTGCAAAATTTGAAGTCATTCCGGATTGATTTGATGTGTTTCGGCACAAGATATAACATTTGAAAGTTCAAAGTTCATAGATTTTGATTTGAGATGTGATTCGTCGTTTTGATGTTGTTCGATGTGATTTGAGACCTCGAGTAGGTCCGTGTTATGTTATGGGACTGGATGATGTGATTGGACAGGGTCCCGAGGGGCTCGGGTGAGTTTCGGGGTGGTTTCGGAACATTTCTAGTCCATTTATAGCTCTTGGTTTTTGGCTACAGCAGTGTGCTATGCGATCGCGTGGAATTGGCTGCGATCGCGAAGCACAAAATGGAGGGAAATGGCTAATGAATCGCGATCGCGGAAGGCCTTTCGCGATCGCGTAGAGGAAATTTTCTGTTGCACTAACCCGATTTTGGAAGCTTATATCTCGCAATCTATACGGAATTTGGAGATGATCCAAAAACGAAAGTTGTAGCCCTTGATGTCTAGTTTTCAGAAAAGTAAACTATTTGTCATTTCGAGTTGTGTACAAAAAGTTATGGTGGATAAACTATAGGCTATCTGGGAATAGTTTGGAAATCTCTGTTGCACATGGCTGACTTTGGAAGCTTATATCTAGAAATATATAAGGAATTGGGAGATGAGCAACAAATGAAAGTTATAGACCTTGGTGTCTAGTTTTCTTAAAGTTAAACCATTTGCAATTTAGAGCTTTGTACAAAAGGTTATGACCATTATACTAGAGGCTGTTTGGAAGAGTTGGGGGAGTTTGTTCTTCGCGATCGCGAAGAGCAATTTTGGGGCTGAAAGTTTTTGTGCTTCGCGATCGCGAAAAGTAAATACCTGGGCAGTAGCTATATTTCGAGGTTTCAGCCATTTTTGACATATTTGGAGCTATGGAGCTCGGATTGAAGCGATTTTTGAGGCGATTTTCACCATATGGATTGGGGGTAAGTGTTCTATATCCTAAAGTAATTATACTGCAGGATTATATGGTTATATTCATCATTTATTTCGGATTTAAATGGAAGAAATCAAGATTTTTGCAAAATCTTCCAAAAACAAAAATTTAAGATTTGGAGGTCGAGTTGTTATCGGAATTTGATAGAATTGGTATGGTTGAACTCGTATCGGAATGAGTGTTCGGATTTCATGAAAATTATGTTGGGTTCCGAGGGGCGGGTCCCGCGTTGACTTTTGTTGACTTTTTGGAATAAATTTTTAAGTCGACATATTATTATCCGGAATTATTTTCGACGAATTTTAATGGAGTTATACAATTAATTTGGATAGATTTGTGCGGTCCGGAGGTCAATTCAAGCAAGAAGGCGATTTTAGAATATCGGCATAACTTCAAAGAGGTAAATGTCTTGCTTAACCTCGAGTGGGAGAATTACCCCTTAGGCATTGAGTCATATGTGCAATTTATGTAATTGAAAACCATGTACGCGAGGTGACGAGTACGTACTTGGTTTATATGTGCAAATTTCATTGATTAAAAATCCTTAGACGCCCTTATGTATTAAATTAGAAATTTTTGGCACTCATTAAATCCTCTATTTGTCATGCCTAGATCCTTGTTTGTTGAAATTATTTTTACATGATGATTTGGTGTGATTGCCACCTTGATTTTTATGTGATATATTATTTTGTTGAGTTGTTCACTTCCGGATATTTTGTTAAGATTCTTTATGCACATTATGGTCGAGCCATGGGCTCCTTATTGTGAAAAATAAGGTATTGTTGATTTTTGTGGCAAGTTGTAATATTTGAGCACTTGATGTGCAATCTGTGATAAGTTGTAATATTTGAGAACTTGATGTGCAATCTGTGATAAGTTATAATATTTGAGCACTTGATGTGCAATCTATGATAATTTGTAATATTTGAGCACTTGATGTGCAATTTGTGATAAGTTGTAATATTTGAGCACTTGATGTGCAATCTGTGATAAGTTATAATAATTGAGCATTTGATGTGCAATCTATGCTATGTTGTAATATCTGAACACTTGAGGTGCAGTTTATGAGATGTGATATTGGCATATTATATTGTGGGAGTTATGTTCGGGTGTTTGCATGATGTTTCTGTCGTGCTATTATTACTATTGATTTATGCACATGTGGCGTGACAAGGCGGGCTATTTTTTTAATATATATATATATATATATATATATATATATATATGTGTGTGTGTGTGTGTGTGTGGGGGGGGGGGTTTGCACATGTGGCGAGACAAGGTGGGAACATTATTATGCACGTGTGGCGAGACAAGGTGGGCATTTACTTTACTATTGCACATGTGACGAGACAAGGGGGACTATGTCGGGGATTGATTTGTGATGTCCTGAGGACATTATTGCTGTTGCATATTTATTTTGGGAGTACGATGCGGTACCTCGGGAGATCCCCTGTTGAGCCTTTACTTCGGGACTATGTTTGCACTTGCCTTTGGTTATTTTATTTTTCCGTAATTTGTAAATTCTTGTATTTTTCGTGATGTATTATTTGACTTAATATTAAGTGTTTTGTATTTCTTGATGTATTATGTTGACCTTGACATTTTCGTACGAGACTTTGAGGATTTGTATTTTTGGGTTGTACTTCTCTTTGATGATTGAGTTGTTTTAAATAAAAGAAAATTTCAGTATGTTTAATTTAATAAATTTTATATCCAAATCAGTAGTTTATCTGATGCTTTATTTTAAAGAAAATTTCATTTTTCCTCTCTCAAACTAATTCTAAAATAAACTTATCCTTTTGTTGATTTCTTACTTGATTTAAATATTTTAACCTTAATTTATTGAAAATAAATTGATCTTGCCAATCTTATATATATTGATATTTTGGTATGTGAGTTGTCCGTACAATTATAAAAATAACATTTGACGCTGACATTCTTGAAATGTCAGGCATGAGACAGATGTTTGACATCTGCGAATTTCAGAAGAGGGCTCATTTGTTTACCAATAGTCCCAAGGTTTATGACGGGGAGTTTTGTAGTTTCTACGCAGATATATTTACAGCGGAAGATGATAACATTTGCTTGGCGGTCAATGGAGTAGATTTTGTGATGGACGAGGCTGTTCTAGGGAGTATTTTGGGAGTGCCTACTGAAGGACTCTCGGCATGAGGTGCCGGAAAAAAATATGATAATTTTATTATTGACACGTGAGTTGTCCGTGTGATGGTGATAGAGATATGGGCACGAGGTGCCATGGAAAATATGAAAGTGGGCTGAGACCCGTAATTTTTATGATTTGAAATAAATTGTCACATGGTGACTTTTACTTGAAAATATATTTATTTGAAAGAAGTATATTCGAAAGATATTTATCTTAAAGAATAATATGTGAAGGATTAATATTTGAAGGACTTGACTTATTGATTGTACTTGTGTTCCTTATTCGCCTGAGCAATAATTCTGATGCTCTTGTTGCCTTGTTGTTATATCACTGGTTGAGTTGTTGTTATAATTGCTAGTTATTTTCCAGTACTATTGTATACTGCTATATTGCACAGGGTATTAGACTAGTGAGTGTCTTGACTGTACCTCGTCTCTACTCCATTGAGGTTAGTCTTGATACTTACTGGGCACTGCTGTGGTGTGCTCACTCTACACTTCTACATATTTTTGTGCAGAGCTAGGTATTGGAGATATCGGACTTGAGCAGAGTTAAAACGCGATCGTAAAGATTCAAGGTAGAGCTGCTTGGCCGTCGCAGTCCCTTGGAGTCTTTTCATTTCATTGTACTGTTAATTTGTAATCAAACAGTATTGTATATTCGGTCTTCGTGATCATTCCATGTATTCAGTTAGAGTTCGTGACTCAGTACTACCAGTCTTGGGAGGTTGTATATCATATTTGTTCCGCTGTTAGTTTTGATTACTTATTCAATTCAAAAACAAAATGGCTTCAAAAGGTAATTGTAATCGGCTTACCTAGTCTTAGAGACTAGGTGCTATCACAATACCTGTGGTAAAATTTTGGGTCGTGACAACTTCGTACAGCTCAGTCTAGGCAAAAGAGTTATGTCGACCATAAAGTTCATGACGTTGCATTCATGGCATGAGAAATAGTGTTGCTCCAGGTTTCACTTATGAAAGGTGTAATGAGATTCAGAAAGAAGGGCAAGTTGAGCCCTAGGTATATCAGACCCTTTGAAATTCTTGAAAGGGTAGGTGAAGTAGCCTACATGCTTGCACTACCACCTAGTTTATCAGCAGTTCATCCGGTATTCTATGTGTCTATGCTCCGGAAATACCATGGTGATCCGTCCCATGTTTTAGATTTCAGCTCAGTCCAATTGGACAAAGATTTGACTTATGAAGAGGAGCCGATATCTATTCTAGCCCGACAGGTCCGGCATTTGAGATCAAAAAGTTATCCTTCAATTTGGGTGCAATAGAGAGGTTAGTAGATTGAGGCATCTACCTGGGAGTCCGAGTCGTACATGTGGAATAGATATCCACACCTTTTAACCAGCTCGGGTAATTTTCTAATTCCGTTCGAGGACGAACGTTTATTTTAGAGGTGGAAAATATCATGACCTAATATGTCATTTTTAATTTTAAACATTCATTTATGTATTCTGAGACCTCGAACAATACCTTTCAGCATTCCTCGACTTACGTGCACAATCCGTAAATTTTTTCGGAAACGTTTTTATGTGAAATATTGATTAAAATGTGAAATAGAGCTTCAAAACTCATTTGAGTTGACTTCGGTCAACGTTTTGAGCAAACGGACCTGGATCAGTATTTTGACAGTTCCGATAGGTCTGTATCGTGATTTGGGTCTTGGGTGTATGCCCGAAATTTAATTTGGAGGTCCCTAACTTGAGTTATCGCCATTTATTGAAAATCTAAAGTTTGAAAGCTTAATGATTCCAAAGTTTGACCGCGAATTTGACTTTATCGATATCGGACTCGGATTGAGATTTCGAGAGTTGGAATAGCTCCGTTACTTCATTTATGACTTATACACTAAATTTGAAATCATTCTAGAAAAATTTAATACGTTTCGGCACAAGTTTTGTAAAGTGAAAAGTTTGAAACACATAAGTCTGAATCAAGGTGTCAATTGTAATTTTGACGTTATTTGACGTGATTTGAGACCTCGAGTAAGTCTGTATTATGTTATGAGACTTGTTGATATATTCGGACGAGGTCCCGAGAGGCTCGGGTGAGTTTCGGACAAAATTCGGATCGTTTAGAGTATGTTGAAAGTAAGTGGTTTTTGGCAGAACCTGGTTTAATCGCACATGAGAAATGGTGACCGCAGTGGCGCAGCCGGTTCTGTGGGAAGCTGGACGCTTCTGTGACTTTGGCCTTGGGCTTCGCTTCTGCGGAGATGAATCGCGCAGGTGCATGACCGCTTCTGCGAACGGAGGACCGCAATGCGGAACCTCTCGCTTCTGCGGCTCCATCAGCACTTCTGCGCAGTCGCAAATGCGACAGGAATGTCCGCAGATGCGGAACTTCACCTGGCAGCCTGGCATCGCAAATGCGAGATTTGTCTCGCAAGTGCGAGTCCACAAATGCGGAACTTGTATCCGCAGAGTCCATAAATTCGGAAGTCGCCATTTTTACTCATTTTTTAGTTTTAAGTCTCGGATTTGGGCTATTTCAAAGGGATTTTTACGACTTCGACTTGGATAAGTGTTGTATATCCGAAAGTGATTATATTTCATAAATTCATGTCTATATTCATCATTTATTTTGGATTTAGATGGAAGAAATTGGAGTTTTTGTGAAACTTTTCAAAAACAAAAATTTAGGATTTGAAAGACAATCCGATTTTGGAATTCGATAATTTTCGTATGGTTGAACTCGTATCGGAACGGGTGTCCGGATTCCGTGATTTTTCGTTGGGTTCAGCAAAGTGGGACCCATGTTGACCTTTGGTTAACTTTTTCGAAAATGGCTTAAATTAAGTCTCTTTTGAATTTTGAATAATTTCTAAAGCTTCAATTGAATTGTTGACCAATAATTTGATAGGTTTGATTGGTGTGGAGACTAATTCGAAAGGAAAAGTTGTGGTCGAGTGATCACTTGAAATTGCAAAACAAGGTAAGTTTCGTGGTTAACCTTGACTTGAGGGAATAAAACTCTTGAATTATTTGTTAAGTAAATTCATGTGTAATGACGTATAGGCGAGGTGCCGAGTGCCTATACGTCATCAAATTGATTGTTATATTAATTATTTCTCTCATATTCCTTGTCTAATATTATGTCTTGAATTCTTGCTATAATTACTACATTCTTATTTGAATTATGTGTTTTAATTGCTACTTGACATTTAGCACATTAAATATTAAATTGTCTATTTTCTTCCTGATTTCCACAATTAATTGCTACTTGTCATTACTTGTTTTCCAAATAAATCATAATCATTGTAAGCCTTGTTGCCTAATAATTTCTTATTTAATGTGATATTTATTGGAATATTATTTTTACATTTAAGAATTGTTAGTTATATTGTTGGAACGGGTTGCACGCCACAACAGATTTATTTTAAAGTTTATGGGAGCGGGTTGCACGCCGCAATGGAATTATTGAAAGTTTATATTGTTGGAGCGGGTTGCACGCCGCAACGAAATTTAATTGAAAGATTATATTGTTGGATCGGGTTGCACGCCGGAACGGATTTTATTCTAAGTTTATATTGTTGGAGCGGGTTGCACGCCGCAACAGAAATTAATTGAAGGTTTATGACTGCTGAATGGACTTCAATTATTGATATGATTTAGCGGTCTTACTTCTATTTCTATTATTATTATTATTATTATTATTATTATTATTATTATTATTATTATTATTATTATTATTATTATTATTATTATTATTATTATTATTATTCCGCTGTTGATCACAAATGTAAGCAACCTGCCTTAGCCTTGTCACTACCTCGTCTAGGTTAGGCTCGGCACTTACAAAGTACATGGGGTCGGTTGTACTCATACTACACTCTGCACTTCTTGTGCAGATACCTGTTATAACTGTTATAGTAAAGACGGATGACTGTTATGGAAAACTTTAACTGTACAACAATTAAAGTCGTAGTGGCTATGTACTTTGGCTCTCAGAAACAAGCACGCACTTTAGGCACACCACCTAAACAAATGTGGAACATGGGTGCAGCTAGGGTTGGGCGTTCGGACAGTTCGGATTGGATATGAGAATTTCAATTTGGATTTTCGCCTTTCGGATCAAAGAAATGACAATTCAAATCCAATCTAACTAAGTTCGAATTAGATCAAATTTTTTAAGTTCGGTTTCGGATCAATCGGTTTGGATATTATGAATTTTTGGTTTTGAACATATAAGTTGAGATATTTTTACTTTTTACAAAAATGAATATCCAAATGAATTACTCATGTTAAAGTGCCTAAAAAGTTCATCATTCTTGCCGCAATTATCCAAATAAAGTATTCAAATAATAAAATTATTATTAAAAAATATAACAGAGATATTAATACGGCCGATAAGAAGTAGCAATAGTAAAATCATATCCAAATAGAAAGTATTTTCACACTTAGTAATTAATATTGAATATATGAGATAATATCTAATGGGTAGGATATTGAACTTATTACTATTGACATATGGATAATGCACTAAATATAAAGTATAAATATTTTGAATTTTCGGATATACAAAACTCCGAAGTACCAAATCCAAAATCCAATCCGAAGTCAAAAAATTTAAAAGATAAATCCAAAATCCAATCCATAATCCGAAAATTCAAACCAAAAAGCCAAAAAAATCGGATTTCGGTTTGGATTTCGGATTTTTCCAAACTATGCACACCCCTAGGTGCACCATTAAAAAAATTAAAAACAAAGTAGTATTAAGCGGAATCGATCCCTATTTCTTAAGGTAAATACCCTAACATTCAATCAAGTGCATCAATTTTTTGGGAGCATAGGTGCCAACTACGGTTGTCTAAGGGGAGGGTACTGGTTTTTAAAGGCTAAGGTATAACGACCCGACTTGTCATTTTGAGAATTAGCGTCCCGTTCGGTGGCTTAAGCTCTCAAGCAACTTCATATGATGTATTATGACGTGTGTGAATCGTCAATTTTGATTTTCAGGTGTTTCAGAATTAGTTCGGAAGAATGAATTTCATGTTAGAAGTTTAAATGAAAAGGGTTGACCGGAGTTTGACTTTTGTGCAAACGACTCCGAAATGGAGTTTTGATGGTCCCAATAGCTCTGTATGGTGATTTCAGACTTAGAAGTGTGTCCGGATAATTATTTTGAAGTGTGTAGTTAAATTTGGCTTGAAATGACGAAAATAGGAAATGGAAGGTTTAAAAGTTTGACCAGGAGTTGACTTTATCGATAACAGGCTCGGAATCCAGATCTGGAAATTTTGTTAGGTCTGTTATGTCATTTATGACTTGTGTGCAAAATTTCAGGTCAATTAGACTTGACTTGATAGTTCTCGGCACAAGATATAGAATTTGGAAATTTGTAAGTTCGATTCGGGTGAAATTGGTAATTTTGGCGTTACTTGATGTAGTTTGTGACCTCGAGTAAGTCCGTGTTATGTTACAGGACTTATTGGTATATTCGAATAAGGTCCCGAGTGATTCGGGTGAGTTTCGGATGGAGTTCGGATCGATTGAAGACTTGTTGAAGTTGTTGGAATTTGTGAGTTGATGCTGCAACCGCTTATGCGGAAGTTAGGTCACAGAAGCGGATTGGAAAGGTGCCACAGATGCAGAGGAACCTGCGCAGAAGCGCGACCGCAGATGCGGTCCTAGGTATCGTAGAAGCGATCACTGCTGGCCAAGGCTGTCTCGCAGATGTGAGCTTATTCCGCAAAAGCGATAGTCACAGATGTGACTACTGTCCGCAAATGCATAAACGCTAGGCAGAATGCCTTATATTCGAGGGTTCAACATCTTTGCCCATTTTTCAAATTTTGGAGCTCGGTTTGGGCGCCCTTGTTGAGAAATTTCACAACACAACTTGGGGTAAGTGTTCTTGACTTCCTTGTGATTATATTTCATAAATTAATCTTCATTTTCGACGTTAGATTGTGAGTAACTGGTGTGAGCACCTAATATTTAACTATATTTGAATTTTTTTTACCTTCTACTATGTAAATATTTTTAGAAATTTAATATATATTTTTTAGCTTTATTACACTTTTTTTTATATAGGGTAAAAATTAATAATAATTTAAAAGGTCAATTATTACTATTAGTATTATTTTTATTTTTATCTTTATTTTAAAATACAATAAATTAAAAAACCGAAAAAGAAAAAATATATATTTTTTAAAAATTTTCGGATGGGAAAAAAAAAAAGGAAAAGTCGAAATATAGAATTAAAAAGTAAAAGTAAAAAAAGGTGAAAATTGTTTAATAAAAAAGTAAAAGAAAGTGGAAAATTAAAAAAAAATAAATCTAAAAGAATGTGAAAATTTTAAAAAATAAAAAGTAAAAGAAAGTTGGAATTAAAAAATAAAAGTAAAGGTAGCTGAAAATTTTAAAAAAGAAAGTAAAAGTAAGTGAAAATTAAAAAAAGAAAAGTAAAATAAGTGGAAAAAAAAGAAAAGTAAAAAAAAGTGGGAATGTAAATATAATAAAAGTAAAAAAGTGAGAAATTAAAAAATAAAAGTAAAGGAAACTAACGATTTTTTTTTTAAAAAAAGAAGAAAAATGGGAAATGAGAATTTTTTTTTATTAAAAAATAAAAAAATTAAAAACAAATCTGAGAATTACGAAAATATTTCTATAAATAGAAGAGAAATGTGAGGAAAAAGAGAAAAGAAGAAAAACAAAAGAGGAGAGGGATTTGGAGAGAAATGTTTTTGCTTCTTCTACACTAAGGAAAATTTTATTTGTGTCATTCTTTCTTTGTTTTTCTTTCGAAAAAAACCCCAGAAGCTTCACCACTCCAAAGCAACCAACCCTTGACCACTTTTGAGCCATCATTAACTCAAAAAAAGAAAAGAAAAACTCCAAAAATAGCCACTAAATCGTCGATTTTGCAAGGTCGATTGAGGTTGCAAGTTGAGATTTTCCGCTCGAGTTTTCCACGGTCCGAAGGGTCTAGTTGAGAACTATCCGCTCATTGAGTGGTTGTAATTTAAATTCACAGTCATCAATACAAAGGTTCACTTCTCTTTCTATTTTTTTCATTAATGTTCTGGGTCACTATGTTTTAATTTAACTTTGAGTATGATATGGTCGAGTTTGCATCTGAGTGTGCTAAGATTAATTTGTTCTCATGTTGAGTATTTGTTAAGATTAATTTATTGCTCTTTTTGGTAGTTCATATGGTTAATATTATTGATGAATATGTATTAATTTGTAACTTTTCTTGTTTATTCAATGAAGTAATGGCTTTCCATTTTAGCATGCTTTAGTTTCATTTGGATCTCCTATCTTAGTGACTAAATTGGTTTTGCCTGTATCTATCTATTCCTACCATAAATTTAGTTTAGTTTCAAATATTGGTTAGCAGTAAAATTATAAGAGATTAAGTTGGGTCATGATTGGTGTAAGACTTTAATTGGACTTTCCTGGCGTATTTATGAGCTAATTGTTGTCAGGACCAAAAACAAATAAACATTCACAAGCTAGCCAACTTTTTCCATAGTTAATTTACTTTATTTCCTCCACAACAATATCCATACCTCATGACCTTACAATAATCTCAAAATTAGTAATTGAATAATATTCGAACATCGTAGCTTGCTTTAGGCGCGATTAATAATAAATCACCGTGACTATGGGTACGGTTCCCGTGGCATAGTGTGATGACCCAAAATATTATCTTTAAATTTAATGATTAATTATATGATATAAGCACTATTTACCATTACTCGACTTGCGTGTGCAGTCCGTAAAAATTTTTCGGAAAGTTTTCAGCTGAAAAATGGATTAAAATGTGAATTAGATGTTTAAAACATAACTGAGTTGACTTTGGTCAACATTTTGAGCAAATGGACTCAGATCAGTATTTTGACAGTTCCGGTAGGTCCATATCGTGAATTGGGACTTGGGCGTATGCCCGAAATTAAATTCCAAGGCCCTAGCCCGAGATATGGAATTTTGATAAAAAAATTAAAAGTTTAAGTTCAAATAGTGATCGGATGTCAAATTATGTGCAAACGACCCCAGAATAGAATTTTGATGATTCCAACAGCTCCGTATGGTGATTTTGTACTTAGGAGTGTGATCGGAATTTTATTTGGAAGTCCGTAGTGGAATTAGACTTGAAATGCCGAAAGTTGAATTTTTGGGAAGTTTGACCGAGGGGTTGACTTTTTGATATCGGGGTCAAAATCTAATTCTGAATATTTTTATAGCTCAGTTATATCATTTATGACTTGTGTGCAAAATTTAAAGTCATTCCGAATTGATTTGATGTGTTTCGACACAAGATATAGAATTTGAAAGTTCAAAGTTCATTGATTTTTATTTGAGGTGTGATTCGTCGTTTTGATGTTGTTTGATGTAGTTTGAAGCCTCGACTAAGTTCATATGGTATTTTGGGACATGTTGGAATAATTGGTTAAGGTCCCGAGGGTCTCGGGTGGATTTCGGAAGGTAAACGGAATGGATTTCGGACAAAGAGTGCTGGAAATTTCTGTTGCAGAAATTTCATGCGTGGAGCCAATTTTGAAAACTTATATCTCGCAATTCATAAGGAATCAGAATATTTTCAAAACATTAAAGTTGTAGTAGTTTGATTATAGTTTCCAGAAAGTTAAACCATTCATTATTTGGACATTTGTACAGAAAGTTATGACGGATTGAATGAAGGCTGGTAGAGCAGTTTCGCCAGAAATTTCTGATACGTGGAGCCGACTTTGAAAGCTTATATCTCCCAATTCATATGGAATCAGAATAATTTCAAAACATGAACGTTGTAGTCGTTGGATTATAGTTTTCATAAAGTTAGAGAATTCATTATTTGGACATTTGTACCGAAAGTTATGACGGATTGAATGAAGGCTGATAGAGTAGTTTCGCCAGAAATTTTGCCAGAAATTTCTGATGCGTGGAGCCGATTTTGGAAGCTTATATCTAGCAATTCATAAGGAATCAGAACATTTTCAAAACATGAAGGTTGTAGGTATTGGATTATGGTTTCCAGAAAGTTAAACCATTTATCATTTGGATATTTATACATGAAGTTATGATCAATTGAAGGAAGGCTGGTAGAGCAGTTTCTGGTGGACTTTGTGACGAAAAATGGACTTTTAGTGACGGATTGGCAAAAACTTAAGTACCAAAAATGGTCATTTCATTCATTTCGTTTTGGATTTTTAGAGCACGGTTCTTGGGCGATTTTCAAGGAAAAACATTGGGGTAAGTGTTCCTTATCCTATATTGATTATATTTCATGATTCCATACTCATTTACATCATGAATCCGTGAATTTATGGAAGAAAAATCAAGATTTTTGCAAAATCTTCCAAAAACAAAAATTTAAGATTTGGAGGTCGAGTTGTTATCGGATTTTGGTAAAATTGATATGGGTGGACTCGTAATTGAATGGGTTATCGGATTTTATAAGTTTCGCCGGATTCCGAAATGTGGGCCCCATGAGCAAATTTTGAGCTAATTTCGGATTTTAATGAAAATGTAATATTTTCTTATGAAATTGATTGCTATAATTTTTGTTGACTGTATCGAATTAATTATGATTAGATACGAGTCGATCGGAGTCGAAAAATCGAGGAAAAAGCATAATACTTGGTTATTGAAATGTGTTGAAAGTGACTTGTCTAACCTTATGTGGAGGAAATTTTCTCTAGGATTGGTATTGATGTGATTATTGAAATGTGTTGAAAGTCGTGTGCACGAGTGTGTACACGGGCTAAATTGTGAAAGATTATATTTTTAAATTGTGTAGATTACTATTGCGCATTTATTAAATTATTTTATCTTGTTATATTCTTCATCATTGATCTGAGATATATACTTCAAATTTGTTTGATCTTTTCTTACTAATTGTTTTACCTGTTTAGTTGAAACTTGGTTTCTTTTATTCTGTGCATTATTTGAAGGTTGATTTTCTTTAAATTAAATATTATTAATATGAAGTATTTGACATTTTAAAACTTGATATTGAAGCAACGTAGTAAAGATTTTGAAATATTATTTTCCTAATTTATTTACTCCTGAATATTTTTATACTTATTGTGAGGGAGCCGTGAGCTCTTTATTGTGGAAGAATATTATTGTTGAATTATTTTGACATGAGCCGTGAGCTCTTTATTGTGAAAAAATATTATTGTTGAATTATTTGGACATGAGCCGTGAGCTCTTTATTGTGGCAAACTATTATTGATGATTTATTTTGGCATGAGCCGTGAGCTCTTTATTGTAAAAAAATATTGTTGTTAAATTATTTGTTTAGGTCAATCGGACTTGATTTCATAGGTCTCGGCACAAGATATAGAATTTAAAAATTTGTAAGTTCGATTAGGGGTGCAATTGGTAATTTCGACGTTGCTTGATGTAGTTTGAGACCTCGAGTAAGTCTGTGTTATGTTACGGGACTTATATGTATGTTCGGACAAGGTCCCGAGTGGCTCGGGTGAGTTTCGGACGGGGTTCAGATCGATTGAAGCCTTGTTGAAGCTGCTGGAATTTTTGAGTTGCTGGTGTAACCGCTTCTGCGGAAGCTTGGTCACAGAAGCGATCACTGCTGGACAATGCAGAAACGTCATGCGACCTACTGTTCGCAAATGCGGAAACGCTAGGAAGAATGCCTTATATTCGAGGGTTCAACATTTTTGCCCATTTTTCGGATTTGGAACTCGGTTTGGGCGACCTCTGAGAGGAATTTCACCACACAACTTAGGGTAAGTGTTCGTGACTCACTTGTGAATATATTTCATGAATTAATCTTCGTTTTCGGCGTTAGATTATTGATTTTTCCAAGAGAAATCGGAGGAATTTTCGAGTTTTGAACATCGATTCAGAGTCGTATTTGAGTAAAATTAGTATGGTTGGACTCGTAATTGAATGGGTTGTTGGATTTTGTGAGTTTCGTTAGATTTTGAGATGTAGGCCCCACTGTCGACTTTTCGAGCGGAGTTGAGAGTTTTTATAAATCGTTAAATTATAAGCATTGGAGTATATTGTGATTAATTTGCACGTGGTTTGAATAGATACATATCATTTGACTTGAATTGAGGAGATAAGAAGGCGTTTGGAGGTTGATACGCACGAACTTGAAATTTCTAGGCATTGTTTATCTTGCTCGACATTGGATTGACTTGTTTGAGGTAAGTGTTTTGCCTAATTTTATTGAGGAAATTTTTTCTACTAATTGCCATTGTTTGTTACATACGGGAGTGATACATATATGAGGTGACGATCATATATGCACGTGCTAGGGTTAATCATGCTCGAGGGTAAATTATACGATCTATTGTGCTTTGTAGAATTATGTGACACTCTTGTTTCATGTCTTCTTTGACTTCTAGATTTCTATGAATATGACATTAAATGCTAGAAACTCTGATTTGGCTTATTATAATTTGATTAAAATTTTGATGGACTTTTGTGAAAATTATTGATGTGCTAAATCCGGTCGCTATTATACTTAATCACAAATACGACTATACGACCGTTATTCTTGAGATTTTGAATTCTATACATGAGTTGAAGATCCTTTTTGAGACTTGTTGAAATACTAGGATAATAAAGTACTTGAAGTTTATTGAATTGTTATTGACCTAAAATTCGTGATTGTTGTTCAATTGGAACATTCGTTTAAACACTCTCCTTGTTGTTATTTATGTTTTCTACCTTGCTTGTTAATGATATACATATGCTTGGTAAGGAAGAGTGTAAAGCACGAAGGATGATGTCGTGCCATCTCATATACATTATCATGTGAGGGAGAGTGTAAAGCACGAAGGGTGATGCCGAGCCATTTCATATACATTATCATGTGAGGGAGAGTGTAAAGTACGAAGGGTGATGCCATGCCAGTCATGCACATTATTATGCACGAAGATAATACCGTACCATTTTATTTACATTATCATGCGAGAATGAGAGTAAAAGCACGAAGGGTGATGTCGTGCCATTATTTTTTATATTATCATATGTCCATGGCACAATGGGTATTTCCGTGCAGGCAAGGACAAGAGACATACATTATATTGTGATATCTTTTCGTTGTGTATACATTCATGTCTTTATCTTGAACTGTTATTTTGCACCTATATTTTTTATGTGACTTGTAGTCGTTGTTCTTTCTGTGTCCTCTACCCCAAGTGTTGATGTGTGCCTCCCACTTTATTTTTTATTATTATTATTGACATTTCTCCCACCTAGTTGGTACAGTTATATGTATACTCGGTGAGAAAGAGATAAATGTATGAAGGGTGTTGCCGTACCAATTGATTTGATCTACATATATATAATGGGTGAGAATAAGACAAGTGCACGAAGGTGTTACCGTGCCATTTGATGTGATATCTTGAATACATTTCTCACACCAGGAAAGTTATGAATTTGCAATTGTGATTTCTCCTAGTAATCTTTTTTTTCTGCCTCACATGGTTGTTTTATTATACCCTTATCTGTTATGTTCTATAATTGTTTCTATTGTTAGTATGCTACACAGGTTATAACAATGAGTATGTTTTTAATAAAAAAATCCTCTTTACTACTTCAACGAGGTTAGACAAAATACTTACTGAGTAATTGGGGTCGGTTGTACTCATACTACACTTCTGCACGTTGTGTGCAGATTTTGGATGCTGATGTTGCGGTGTATGGCGGGAGCTGACATTGAAGATGTTTCCACAATACGGTCATATCTGTCTCTTGTTCTTGGTAGATTTAGAATCATTAATCAATTCATGTATATTTCAAACAAATGATGTATTTTATTTCATATCAGCTTTGCAAATTCTAAATCTTTTAAGCTCAAGAGTTGTACTACCAGTCATTAGGGAGTGCATTAGAGTCAGTTAAATATTAATTGAATAGGATTGTTGTTATTTGGCTTACCTAGCGGATGAGGTTAGGTGTCATCACGAATAATTAAATTTTGGATCGTAACATAAGGGTACGAGGAGGTATGGGTAAAGGGAGGGTTCCTTAAGGGTACTTTTGTTACGGGGATTTAAAGGTACGGGATAAGGGTTCCTTTACTGATACCCTACTAATCATAAGGGTGCGATACAGGTACTTAGGAGTAATTTTAAATTAAAAAAAATTATATTTAAATACAAACAAAAATGGATGTTCATTACTTATAAAAATAAAATAACATATGTTTTTGCAATTTACGAAATTGTTTCCAAATCTTATAACATAACATGAATAATAAGTTCTAAAAAAAATATAATTGTTATAGTTGAAGTGTTATTTTAAGAGAATATCTATTATAGAGAAATTTAACTATACAACAATTAAAGTCATAGTGGCAATGTACTTTGGCTCTCGGAAACATGCACGCACTTTAGGCACACCACCTAAACAAATGTTGGTACTATGAGTAAAATAAATTTATTTAAAGAAATATTTTCTAAGATATCACGAGGAAAATACTGCTAAAAGATTTAGCTAGCGTTTGAATATAGATTTGGTTGAAACTTGAAAAAAGAGTTTTTGAAGTTATGTTGAAAAATAATTTTTAAAGTTGAAATTGTTTTTGGACATACATTTTATTTGAAAAAAAGTTGAAATTTTATGAGTGGAAAAAAGAATTCACCCAAAAAATGAACTTGAAAAAAAAATCAAAATTTTTCAGAAAATTGATCATATCCCATGAACAAATAATATTTTTAAAGTTTTTTTGGAAATAAATAGTCAAAATCTATGGCCAAACGGGAGCTTACTTTCTCATATATAACCGTTAGAAATCCACCATTATTTTCTAAGATGGTGCACCTCTAATCTAGAAATGGTTTGTAACCTTTCTGTGATGACCTAAAATGTCATTTTTAAATTTAATAATTAATTATGTATTCTAAGACCTCGAAAAGCACTATTTATTATTCCTCAACTTGCGTGCGCAGTCCGTAAAATTTTTCGGAAAGTTTTTATGTGAAATATAGATTAAAATATGAATTAGAGCTTTAAAACTCAACTGAGTTGACTTTGGTCAATATTTTGAGCAAACGGACTCGGATCAGTGTTTTGACAGTTCCGGTAGGTCCGTATCATGATTTGAGACTTGGGACATATTCCCGGAATTTAATTCCGAGGTCCCTAGCCCTAGATATAGAATTTTGCAAGTTTAAGTTCAAATAGTGATCGGATATCGAATTATGTGCAAACGACCCCGGAATAGAATTTTGATGATTCCAATAGCTCTGTATGGTGATTTCGGACTTAGGAGCGTGATCGGAATTTTATTTGGAAATCCGTAGTAAAATTAGGCTTGAAATGCCTAAAATAGGAATTTAAGTTTGGAAGTTTGACCGGGGAGTTGACTTTTTGATATCGGGGTCGCAATCCAGTTCTGAAAATTTTTACAGCTCTGTTATGTCATTTATGACTTGTGTGCAAAATTTGAGGTCAATCGGATTTGATTTGATAGGTTTCGACATCGAATGTAAAAGTTTGAAATTCTTGAGTTTCATTAAGCTTAAATTGGGGTGTGATTTGTGATTTTAGCATTGTTTGACTTGATTTGAGGTTTCAAATAAGTTTGTATGATATTTTAGGACTTGTTGGTATATTGGGTTGAGGTCCCGAGGGCCTCGGGTGAGTTTCGGATAGTTAACGGATCAAAAGTGGGACTTAGCTGCTGCAATTTTTCTGCTGGAAATGGTGTCAAAATCGGGTTGCCTGTCAAAATCGGGCTCCCAGAAAAATCGGGCTCCCTGACAAAATCGAGCTCCCTGACAAATCGGGCTCCCTGACAAATTGAGCTCCCTGACAAAATCGAGCTCCCAGACAAAATCGAGCTCCCTGACAAATCGAGCTCCCTGACAAATCGGACTCCTTGGCAAATCAGGCTCCCTGACAGATCTGTAAGTTATAAAAACAGGGGACTTCGTCCCATTTTCCATTTTTGACGAATTGGAGCTTGAGGAGAGGCGATTTTGATATATTTTCAAGGAAAAACATTTGGGGTAAGTGATTCTAAATTGGTCAATATACACGAATATATCATTATTTTCACCATTTAATTAGTGTTTTGAGATAGAAATTTGGGAAAATTTTAGAAATCTCATAGAAATGAATTTTTGATATTTCGGTGTCGATACGGAATCGAATTTGAGTGAAACTGGTATGGTTGGACTCGTAATTGAATGAGTTGTCTGATTTTGTGAGTTTCGCCGGATTCCGAGACGTGGGCCCCACGGGCGATTTTGAGCTAATTTCGAATTTTATTGAAAAATATAGTATTTTCTTATGAAATTGATTTCTATAATTTTTGTTGACTGTATCGAATTAATTATGACTAGATATGAGTCGATCGGAGTCGAAAAAATCGAGGAAAAAGCATAATACTTGGTTAAATTGGAGCAAGTCGAGGTAAGTGACTTGTCTAACCTTGTGTGGGGGGAATTTCCCCTAAGTTTGGTATTGATGTGATTATTGAAATATGTTGAAAGTCATGTGCACGAGGTGACGAGTATGTACACAGGCTAAATATAAAAGATTATATTTTTAAATTGTGTAGATCACTGTTGCGTGAGCTCTTTATTGTGAAAAAATATTATTGTTGAATTATTTTGACATGAGCCGTGAGCTCTTTATTGTGAAAAAATATTGTTGTTGAATTATTTTGGCAAGTTAAATTATTTGAGCACCTGAGGTGCAAATAGTGATATATTGTGATATTGATACGCATGCGGTGGTATAAGGTCTGGGTATTGAAACGCATGCGGTGAGATAAGGGTGGCTTGATACGCGTGGCTAGTAGGGGGAACTACTAGAAGTCATGCAGTGTGATAAGGATGGCTAAAACGCGGGATGCTATTTCGGAAAAAATATTTTCTTTAAAATAAATTGTGGAGGCTCCCGCGGTGAGATAAGGAAAAGAGATATTGTGAATTTGTTTATGATTTGGGACTACGAGGCGGTACCTCGGGAGTGCCCTTGTTGATATTGATTTATGACCGCAGTTGCCTTTGATTATTGTTGTGATTTTCTTAAAGTTGAAAAGAATTCTGTTTTGTTTCCACGAGGTATTTATTTACCATTATTTGGTGTAATTAAATGTGACATACTACTTGATTCATTTCCATTGTCATTTTGATCTTATAATATTGTTTAAATATTTTTCCATGCCATTATTTATTCTCCAGTAGGGCCTGACCTGACCTCGTCACTACTCTACCGAGGTTAGGCTTGGCACTTACTGGGTACCGCTGTGGTGTACTCATACTACACTTCTGCACATCTTTTTGTGCAGATCCAGGTACATCTTATCAGACCAGGCATCAGTAAACTAGCTGTACAAGGAGACTTTGAGGTATATCTGTCAGCGTCCACAGACTCCGGAGTCCCCTTCTATCTTACTATGTTGTCTTCCTTATTTGCTTTAGACTCTGAAGTATAGAGACATAGAGAATAAATTCTTAGAAGCTTGTGACTTATTTCTATCGGGTTTTGGGAGTTAAAATTGTTTGAATTGTAGTTTATTTATTTCAGATATTTAATATTATTCCGCATTGATAGGCTTACCTAGTCTTAGAGATTAGGTGCCATCACGACATCCTACGGAGGGAATTTGGGGTCGTGACAAGTTGGTATCAGAGCTCTAGCTTCATAGGTGTTATGAGTCACAAGCAGGTTTAGTAGAGTCTTGTGGATCGGTACGGAGATGTCTGTACTTATCTTCGGGAGGCTATGGAACTGTTAGGAATATATTCACTTCTTTGATTCCTTATCGTGCGACATTGATTTAGCTTGAAACATATATCTCATATTCCTTTGTATCCACACGTGTATGACATTATGCACTCGGTTCAGTTGTGCGTCGACGGTTCGTGATGCTGCAGATGGACTACGAGGGAGCCAGAGATGCTCAAACATTGCCTTAATGTGTGGTTCCGACTAAACATGCAGGCGTATTGAGAGATCACCTAGTGAATCATGTGCGGGGTTCAACGGACATTGGCGTCTAGTTGATTTATACGAGCTGTGAAGGTTATTATTATGGATCATCGGACGTTGTGACCTATGACTGTAACGACACAACCGATCGTTTTGACTGTTAGAACCCCGTTCCTCTAAATAAAACTTCTCGTATGTGCTTTTAATGATTTATGACTTGCGGGGATGGTTGGTTCGGGATTTGAAAGTGTTTGGGTTGAAACCGGAACACTTGGTTTTTTAAGTTGGCCTTAAAGTGCTAAGTTTGACTTCGGTCAACATTTTGAGAAAACGACCCCAGAATAGAATTTTGACGATTCCAACAGCTCCGTATGGTGATTTTGGACTTAGGAGCGTGCTCAGAATTTTATTTGGAAGTCCGTAGTTAAATTAGGCTTCGAATGGCTAAAATAGAAATTTAAGTTTGGAAGTTTGACCGGGGAGTTGACTTTTTGATATCGGAGTCAGAAGCCATTTCTAAAAAATTTTATAGCTCCGTTAGGTCATTTATGACTTGTGCAAAATTTGAGGTCAATCGGACTTGATTTGATAGGTTTCGATACCTAATGTAGAAGTTGGAAATCTTAAGTTTCGTTAAGTTTGAATTGGGGGATGATTCATGGTTTTAGCATTGTTTGGTGTAATTTGAGGGTTCAACTAAGTTTGTATGATGTTTTAGGACTTATTGGTATAATTGGGTGAGGTCCTGAGGGGCTCGGGTGAGTTTCGGGCGACTAACGGATCACTTTTGGCCTTTGGAACACTGTTGATAACTACTGGTATTTTCTGCTGATTTCCTTATACGTGATCACGTAAGTTGGTCTGCGATCGCGTAGAGTAATTTGGACAGAGATGGATTTGTTCTACGCGATCGTGTGAATGGGGTTGCGATCGCATAGGATTATTTTGAGCAGCTGGAAATTCATTCTATGCGATCGCGTGTGGTTGTTTGCGATCGCGTAGGGGAAACTGGGGAGGAGCTGGGCCACGCGCTTAGTGCTTCGCGATCGCGTGAGGAGGCTCACGATCGCGTAGGCTTGTGGAGACTGTGCTTCGCGATCACGTGTGACTTTCCGCGATCACGCAGGGTTAATGTTTGGGCAGTAGAATTTGTGCTACGCGATCGCGTGAGGAAGTTCACGATCGCGTAGAAAAAATCACTCGGCAGAGAGTTTAAGTTCTGAAAATGGGATTTCGTCCCATTTTTCATTTTTTAACAATTTGGAGCTCGGATTTAGGCAATATTTGGGAAATTTTCAGAGAAAACAACGGGGTAAGTGTTCTTAACTCAATATTGGTTAAACTACCCGAATCCATCACTATTTTTATCATTTAATTGGTGAATTGAGTTGGAAAAGTTTGAAAACCCTCTTGGATAGACTTGATGATTTGAGGGCCAAATTGTTATGCTATCGGAATTTAGTGATTTTGGTATGGGTAGACTCATAGTTGAGTAGGTGTTCATATTTAGTAACTTTCGCCGGATTCCGAAATGTGGGTCCCACAGACAAATCTTTTAATTAATTTTGAAATTTTTATTGAAAATGTAGTATTTTCTTATAGAATTGATTCCTATAATTTTTAGTGATTGTATCGAATTAGTTTTGGCTAGATTCGAGCCAGACAGAGTTAGATAATCGTGGAAAAGGCCTTCTAGTGGATTAAATTGGAGCAAGACGAGGTAAGTCTCTTGTCTAATCTTGTGAGGTGGAAATTACCTCATAGGTGATTAAAACTAAATAATTATTGCTAATTGTGAGGGGCTACGTACGCACGAGGTGACGAGAGTCCGTGCGTAGCTACTATTAATGCCAAAGTCCGAGTAGTTTAAGACTCAAAGCATGAATTACTTGTGTAAATTGTATTCCTTGATTAATTAATATTCATTGATATATATGAATATATTGTGAATTGTTAGATAAAGATATTAAAGGATGGAAATCTGATATGCTTGATTTTCCGTTTAAATCAATTAATTGTTAAAAGAAATTGTTCTCTTCCCGAATTTATCTCATAATAAATATACTCTCCTTCCGGAGGTATATAAGAAAATGTCCCCCTTTCTTGTGGAGCGGGCCGAACGCCTCGGCAGGATAGATGCATCTATGGATTGCGCCGCATGTCCCTCGGCAGTGTACACGACACTCTGGATCGGGTCGTACGTCCTCGGCAGAAATCGTGCTTAATAATAATAATTACACGATACTTTAATAATTTATTTTAGCTTGCGAAGCTAATTGATAAATTGAAAAATCCTTGAAATTTAATGAATTATTATTCTTGCTTGTTAAGGAATTAATTGTTATTCCTGTAAATGAGATTTAATTGGTAAATTAAAAATTTATTGAAATTGAATTGCAGCTTGTAAAGCTATTTGATAAATTGGAAGTTTTTATTGAAATTGCATGATTTAAATAAATAAATTAGAAAATTGTTGCATTTGAAGGATTTTTATTATTTCTGCTAATTGAATAAAATTATTGTTAACTCTCTGAACCATGTTGATTTGAATAATTACAATTTATTCCAATTATTATTATTGACCCATAGTGAGTGTCAAAGTCAGCTATCTCGTCTCTACCACTTCGAGATTAGGCTTGATACTTACTGGGTACACGTTATTTTCGTACTCATACTGCACTTGCTGCACATTTTATTGTGCAGGTACATATATGTAGAGCGGCCTTGTGGCCGCAGAGGTGTGATTAATAATTGTGGGGACATTTGTGAGCTGCATTCTATATTACGATCCGCATCAACAGAGTCTCCTTCAGAGTTATTATATTTTTCTGTCTAATTTGTATTCTGGACAGATGTTGTATTTTATTTTTAATTCCCTAGTAAATGCGCATGCACTTGTGACACCGGGTTTTGGGAATAGTTATGAATTGTTTAGAAATTTAGTTGCTAAAAATATTTATAATTTACTCTATGAGTTTTATCTTTACAATTTCATTGAAGAAATTTTTATTTCAAAAATATACTAAAATGGGTAATTAAGTTAATTGATTATGGTTGGCTTGCCTAACAGTGGTGTCCGGCACCATCATAACCTTTAATTGGATTTTGGGTCGTGACCACATGGTATCAGAGCACTAAGTTCACTTAGGTCTCACGAGTCATGAGCAAGTCTAGTAGAGTCTTGCGGATCGGTACGGAGACATCTGTACTTATCTTCGAGAGGCTATAGGGGTGCTAGGAATACTTCTCTTTTTGATTTCTCATCATGCGATTTGATTCCTTTGAGGCTTATGCCTTCATTCACTTCCTACTCAATCTTATGCGACGTGAAGTGCTTGTTATAAATTGGGGATCAAGGAAATTTTTAATGGTACTACAGATGTAGTACATGATGCTTCTCCCTGTGTAATTAATTGGGCTATTGTCGTCGCTTTGCGAATGGCCGCTCTGTCATTTCAAATTAAGTATCAGTGCTACCTAAGGTTTTGAGATTTGGCATTGATTGTTATGGAGATTCGTGCGTTGTTATCGCACAGTGTTTATGAAATGGTAAAATGCCAATCTATGTGTTAGGGCAGTAAACGACTTGAAAGAAGGTTTTCTCAGTACATGATTCAGAGGCTCCATGTTTTAATTCCAGCGGAGAAAAGGCAATCGGACTATGAATGTTCAGGTTTGGGGTTGATGGAGTAACAAAGCTTGATATTTTCGAGTGTGGTAGAGTTCTCAATTTTGATGTGGTGTCATCGCCTTGTAAAATGCATTAAGGTTTGCCAGTGTTTTGGTTTTCTTCAACTCGCCTTCACGACGGGGTGTTAGGAATTTGTATAGGGGAAACAATCATTAGAGATCGCGGTGTGCAGTGATTCAGGATCGAAGCAGCGTTTCTAGTGTTGATGTCTCAAAAAGGATGATCGTTAGAAAGGTTTAAAGCTGGTAACGAGCTATAGAGACGAATTTTGAGTTAAAACAACAACTGGGCAGCGAAGGATGAGGAAGGACATGTGGTAGGTGCCTTGCGGTGGTTAGGCTCCGAAAAGGCCAAGTGTAAGAAAACAGAAGCAGAGTAGTTGCTTAAAGGAGATAGTTGACCAAAGTGGGAGAGTGCCAAGGTAGCACATGGGTTACGTGGTAGGATGATTACACGTCTTGAGGAACGTTTGGAGTGATTTGGGATGTAGAATGGACAATGACTAGGTCTACGGACTTAAGTTGTGATATTAGCTGCTATATTGAGAAAGATTGGATACAACAGGAGGGATTTGCTTGATATGAAGAATGATACAACATGACTTTGGATTGGAAGGTATTGTCGCACCAGTTGGTGAATGAGCTCGGACTCAGGACGATCTACTGATTTTGTAGTATTTGCACCCAGTGCAGCGACGTTGGAATATGGTAGCATGTAATTTCCATAGGTGGGTTATCTCCTGTAAGCGGGTTAGCGGTCGCGTGGTGTTGATGAAGCTTCTGCGAAGAATTCTACTGGCTACCCGGTAAGAGATTTAATATGTAAATGTGGCTAGTGGTTCGGAGTGTTTATTAAAGGTTAATAGAATGATTTCAAGAAAATTTGGCGAGTTGCGTGTGCAGGATCATCTCAACAATGAAGAAGGAATCTCAGTGGATTCCAAAATTTTGTAATTGTAGCTTCAAGCTAAGTGGGAGAGCCCCACCGTCTTGGATTGCGTAGTGTCAACTTGTGCGGTTTCTGATTATTGGTGTATTGGTGGGTCATTGCAACTAAGGAAAGAAAATATCAGTGGTAATTTGAGCAAAGTATTTGGGGAATGTGTGCCATATTTGTCCTTATCAATTCATATTCAGGTTTTTGGAAGACTCAGAGTTTATGCTTTGTGTAGATGTAATGCACATGAAAGAGAAACAGTCGGATGTTTCCTTGATAAAGTGTCCATGTGCTAGCAGGGCCTTGGAATTGATCATGTTTGGGAACAAGTCAGAGCAAGTGACTCTCAATAATGGTCCTAGTGGATTCAAAAATTTAAAGTGTGGTGTCTAAGGATCTCGAGTTTATAGTATGGTTGAGTATCGAGCTTTTGCAGCAGATTATGAAACGAGGCTTGGAGTACTCTACGTTATCTTCAGGTTGTGGTGTATCAATAGATAAACGGAAGAAAATAACTTCGGATTCATAAAAGAAGTATCAGAATGGGCGTACCAATTGAAGATGTGAAAGTGCGCACAAGGAGGGATATGAGATAATTAGTGGGTTTTGAAATAGTGTGGTCTCATGAAATAAAGTCCCTTGGGATGAGTGCGGATTTGAATTCATGATGTAATGAATGGTGCTATTATTATTTATAAGGCAAGTTGAGAATAAAGTAAAAAAAATGGATCGGCTAACAATGGTTGAATCGGCGCGATGGTGGAAATGATCAGTTCCTTCAGCGCATTGAATTATGTGTGTGATTTGCGGCAGTACATGCGAGGCTTGAAGGCCACCGTAATTGATTTTATTTGGAGAAATTCAAGTGTTATGACATGTTATGTGTAGAGGGATCCCAGAAGAGTTATGGTGGTTTAGACCACTATTTGAGGCCGGTATATTCTGCGGATATGGGAATTCAGTCAGGTGTTGTACTGGTTCTCTTGAAATATGTTAAGTAGAAGGTTTCTATATGATGAAATGTTTACCATATTAGTGGTTTGGGAGTTATGATGGAATTCGTGTACTCCTGCGCATTGGCGTGGTTAAGTACACTAAGAAGCATGGGATTCGAAAGTCGAGGATTTAAGATTTCGGTTCGATGTTGACAAGGATATCATGAGCTCGGGTGAGCAGGAAAGGGATTTAGATGTTTAAAGTAAGATGGTATTGTTTTTAGCATCATCTAAGGTCGATGTCAGGTGTAAGAGGCCTTGTGTATTGATTTGTGGATTCTTGATATGCTTTACAACATTAGTATAACCGGTAGCATGGATATGCAGACTTGTTACCTGGTGTGGAAGGTTGTGGGAGCGTGTCTCACGGAAAGATTATGTAAGAGTGACATATAGTCACTTGATTGAGTGAATATTGAAACCAAGTATAAAGATTGTGGTCATATCACTAATTCGAGAATTTATGCCTAGAGGGCGCTCGGTTCATTTGGTTGTCGACTGTGGAAGTATTGTTCCGGATATGATGGCTATTCTTGTATGTTATGGGAAAAAGGTTTATTATGGATACTTGAAAGGTTATTAGTCTAGTACGATGCGATCAGAATCGACTTGAGGTCTGTGGATGGATTTGAATATGAATATGGGCTTTATATCAGGCCGGATGTGTTCATTTCAGCATAACTACTCCCTATGGAGGAATATTCAGACGTTGGATGTCGTTTCGTCATCGGTTATTTCATGTAATACTATATTGTGCCGCGTGAGTTGCGAAACGGCTTGATAAACTTTCTTATGTATTGAAGTTCCGCATAGCGATGGTGTTATGTGAGTAGGATGGCTCTCGAGATTCAGATCATATATCGCACCTTAGTTGTGCTTGTGTTTTGTAGCATATGGCGCTGTCGGTCCTTCCAAGGATGGTATTATGCACTTAGCGTGCTTGTGTCCGATGTTCGGATATTTTGTAAATAATGAGCATTCTAGCTCACTAAGTATTTTCTTATAGATTTTGTGGATCGGGTTGCACGCCGCAACAGTGTGATGTTGAGTACAGTTCCCTATATTCTATTTTGTGTGTTTTTGTGTCCCATTTTCTGAGGAAGGTACATGACACCTTTTCAGTTGTTTAATTAGTCACGTGGGTTGAGTAATCCTTTCCATAGTCTATTTTCCTTATGTATCGCAATCGAGTCCGTAGCTTATTAGCTCATTGTGGTGTCATAGGAGACTTTTTGTCATGTCTGAGGTGGCTTATTGCCTGAGCAGCTTATACTAAGTGAGATGAGGTTATTGGATCCAGGATCAGTACGATCGGATTATATGAAGTATAATAAAGAGCAAATACCATTATTTGGTCCATAATGAGGCAATGGTTCTTGTTAGAAAGAGAAACTCAATAATTTGTTGACTTAGCAGTTGGTTATGAATTTCTACACATTTCTTCCATCGTGGAAGCAGTTCAAGAGTTGGAACAGGAATTATAGGTATCATGAGGTGTGTTGTGAACATCAGATTCGTGGAATTTCGGCTATTGTTATCGGAGGATGATATTATGATCATGTGAATGGTGCGGTGCATGGTCTAAATTCAACCAAGGTATGAAACCCTGTATTGGTGCATCGTGTAGTGATTGATACAGTGTTCGTAGGTTGGAAACAGGCATGATGGAGAATTCTGGATGTTAGAATTGGGCTCTAAGGCTTAATCGCCTAAATATAGGGGAGAATCTTCAGATTGGCTCGAGCTAATGTGCTCAACTGGGTGTGGTAGCACGGGTAGGTGCACGAGGTGTTAAACTGTGATTTTGGACAACTCCGGAATAGTCCTTAGCACGTTCGTGAACGAACGTATATTTAAGTGGGAGAGAATGTAACGACCCAACCGGTCGTTTTGACTATTAGAACCCCGTTTCCCTAAATAAAACTTCCTGTATGTGCTTTTAATGATTTATGACTTGCGGGGATGGTTGGTTCGGGATTTGGAAGTGTTTGGGTTGAAATCGGAACACTTGGTTCCTTAAGATGGCCTTAAAGTGCTAAGTTTAACTTCGGTCAACATTTTGAGAAAACAACCCCGGAATAGAATTTTGACGATTCCAACAGCTCCGTATGGTATTTTGGACTTAGGAGCGTGTTCGGAATTTTATTTGGAAGTCCGTAGTTAAATTAGGCTTGAAATGGCTAAAATGGGAATTTAAGTTTGAAAGTTTGACCGAGGAGTTGACTTTTTGATATCGGTGTTGGAATCCAGTTCTAAAAATTTTCATAGCTTAGTTATGTCATTTATGACTTGTGTGCAAAATTTGAGGTCAATCGGACTTGATTTGATAGGTTTCGGTACCTAATGTAGAAGTTGGAAATCTTAAGTTTCGTTAAGTTTGAATTGGGGGATAATTCATAATTTTAGCATTGTTTGGTGTGATTTGAGGGTTCAACTAAGTTCGTATGATATTTTAGGACTTGCTGGTATAATTGGGTGAGGTCCCGAGGGGCTCGGGTGAGTTTCGGACAACTAACGGATCACTTTTGGCCTTTGGAACAATGCTGATAACTACTGGCATTTTCTTCTGATTTCCTTATACGCGATCGCGTAAGTTGGTCTGCGATCGTGTAGAGTAATTTGGACAGAGATGGATTTGTTCTACGCGATCGCGTGAATAGGGTTGCGATCGCGTAGGATTATTTTGGGCAGCTGGACATTCGTTCTATGCGATCGCGTGTGGTTGTTTGCGATCGTGTAGGGGAAACTAGGGAGGAGCTGGGCCATGCGCTTAATGCTTCGCGATCGCGTGAGGAGGCTCACGATCGCGTAGGCTTGTGGAGACAGTGCTTCGTGATCGCGTGGGACTTTTCGCGATCACGTAGGGTTAATGTTTGGGCAGTAAAATTTGTGCTACGCGATTGCGTGAGGAAGTTCGCGATCGCGAAGAAGAAATCACTAGGCAGAGAGTTTAAGTTCTGAAAATGGGATTTCGTCCCATTTTCCATTTTTTAACGATTTGGAGCTCGGATTTAGGCGATTTTTGGGAAATTTTTAGAGAAAGGGTAAGTGTTCTTAACTCAATATTGGTTAAATTACCCGAATCCATCACTATTTTTATCATTTAATTGGTGAATTGAGTTGGAAAAGTTTGAAAACCCTCTTGGATAGATTTGAGAATTTGAGGGCCAAATTGTTATCAGAATTTAGTGATTTTGGTATGGGTAGACTCGTGGTTGAGTAGGTGTTCATATTTCGTAACTTTCGCCGGATTCCGAGACGTGGGTCCCACGGACGAATTTTTTAATTAATTTCGAAATTTTTATTGAAAATGTAGTATTTTCTTATAGAATTGATTCCTATAATTTTTAGTGATTGTATCGAATTAGTTTTGGCTAGATTCGAGCTAGGCAGAGTTGGATAATCATGGAAAAGGTCTTCTAGTGGATTAAATTGGAGCAAGACGAGGTAAGTCTCTTGTCTAATCTTGTGAGGGGGAAATTACCTCATAGGTGATTAAAATTAAATAATTATTGCTAATTGTGGGGGGCTACGTACGCACGAGGTGACGAGAGTCCGTGCGTAGCTACTATTAATGCTAAAGTCCGGGTAGTTTAAGACTCAAAGCATGAATTACTTGTGTGAATTGTATTCTTTATTAATTAATAGAGGAAACAATAACTTCAACTAAACATGTAAAGACAATTAACAAGTAGGTGATAAGACAAGTAGAGCATGTGAATATAAATTAATGATGATGAATATAACATGTTATGGTAACTCAATTAAAGGCATGAAAGGAATCTACATAGTTAAAATTGGGCAATTACCATATTTAACCTGTATACATACTCGTCACCTTGCGTACACGGCTTTCACATATCACAATTAACACAAATCAACACCAATCCTAAGGGGTCCCTCAGCAGTGTACACGACATTCTGGATCGGGCCGTACGTCCTCGGCAGAAATCGTACTTAATAATAATAATTACACGATACTTTAATAATTTATTTTAGCTTGCGAAGCTAATTGATAAATTGGAAAATCCTTGAGATTTAATAAATTATTATTCTTGCTTGTTAAGGAATTAATTGTTATTCCTGTAAATGAGATTTAATTGATAAATTAAAAATTTATTGAAATTGAATTGCAGCTTGTAAAACTATTTGATAAATTGGAAGTTTTATTGAAATTGCATGATTTAAATAAATAAATTGAAAAATTATTGCATTTGAAGGATTTTTATTATTTCTGCTAATTGAATAAAATTATTGTTAACTCTGTGAACCATGCTGATTTGAATAATTACAATTTATTCCAATTATTATTATTGACCCATAGTGAGTGTCAAAGTCGGCTATCTCGTCTCTACCACTTCGAGATTAGGCTTGATACTTACTGGGTACACGTTATTTTCGTACTCATACTGCACTTGCTGCACATTTTATTGTGCAGGTACATATATGTATAGCGGCCTTGTGGGCGCAGAGGTGTGGTTAATAATTGTGGGGAGATAGGTGAGCTTCATTTTATATTACGATTCGCAGCCAACAGAGTTTTTTCCAGAGTTATTATATTTTTCTGTCTAATTTGTATTCTGGACAGATGCTGTATTTTATTTTTAATTCCCTAGTAAATTCTCATATACTTGTGACACCGGGTTTTGGGAATGGTTATGAATTGTTTAGAAATTTAGTTGCTAAAAATATTTATCATTTACTCTATGAGTTTTATCTTTACAATTTTATTGAAGAAAGTTTTATTTAAAAAACAAATACTAAAATGGGTAATTAAGTTAATTGATTATGGTTGACTTGCCTGACAGTGGTGTCCGACGCCATCACGACCTTTAATTGGATTTTGGGTCGTGACAATGACTTCACGCCGTCCACTATCAATGGGTGGATTGTGGGGTCATGTATTATATCAGTTTTGGGCCTTGAAATATATATATATATATATATATATATATATATATATATATATATATATATATATATATATATATATATATATATATATATATATATGTGTGTGTGTGTGTGTGTGTGTGTGTGTGTGTGTGTGTGTGTGTGTGTAAAATTTACCCATGTTTAAGGCCTGAGATTTTGTAGAGGATAAGGTTGGGACTTGCGGTATGTCCGCCTCCTTAATAATCATATACTTCAGTACCAAAGGAGTTATAGAATCAACTCTAAATTTGCAGAAGGTCTACTCAGCGTGGACGTCATGGTTGCGAATTTTGGGGTGCTTCGGAGGAAGTACAGTTGTTAACGAGATTCTGGACTATATGGTTCGTGCCAAGATTTGTTTGTATGGAGCTCTACTTTTGTGATTGTTGTGTTTAAATAGGGGTAAGGGTTACCCCAAAGAAGAATCGAAGAGTATGTTAAGAAATGGGTCAGCACAATAGTGTTGAGTCAGCATAACAAAAGAAGAAATTTGCCTTGGGAGAGATAATTCTCCACCGGTGTTCGTGGCAAAACTATGAAGAGGGCAGACCAGCCAATGCAACACCACCCACTTGGCTAATCTCTCAGAAATGCTTTTGAAAGAGTTTGTTTCCCGGACTCTCCGTAATGCATAGCGCATAGGGTTGAACGATTACGTCAGGTTATCATGACGGTGTCAAAATATGCCATCAAGTTCAATAAGTTAGCCCGTCATACTCCTACTTTGCTTCCTACAGCCAGAGAGCGAGTCCACAGACTCATTAAATGACTCAATTATGATCGTAAAATTATGAACTCGGGAGCTACAGGCTGATACTTCATTTTAGCTAGTTATAGAAATTGCCAAGATATTAGAATGTGTTCGGGGTGAGGAAAAAGGAAAAACTTAGGAGACTAAGAGGTCTCGAGGTTCTGGAGGATTCAGTGAATTCTACTCTACAAGTATAAATCATTAGGGTGGGGGTTCGGGCAGTCGGTCAGCCCAGTCCGCATATTGGATTACTCGGGGTGCTCCAGTAAGTTCTTTTAATGCATCACCGACATGAGTTTCCTACAATGGTTATTCCAATTATCTGGTACAGACTCAATATGAGCAGCCAAACCCGCAAAGGGGTTGTTATGAATATGGTGATACTGGGCACATCATGGGAAAATTGTCCCAAACTTGGGAGAGACATATTTCATCAAAGCACTCAGGCTATGTGCTCCATTGAAGTTATTACACCACCCACACGACTAGTTAGGGGTGGAGGACAGGCAGGTAGAAGGCGTCCTAGAGGTGGAAACTTAGCCGTTGATATATTTGTTTTACGATATGGCGAAGGTCGCTATATCAGATGGTGTCGTTATAGGTACGACCTCGATTTAATATAAAGGAATAATTTCCTTAACTTGATTCGGTTCTCAGTATCGAAACGAGTCCTCATATGGTGCTCCACTTATGAGTGAGCTTCATAATTCTGTAATCTACTTATGTGTTTACTCCTGTTGGGAGATTCTATGGAGATAACTATGCCTATCATTCCATGTTGGTCACTAATAAGAGGTGCGAGGCTAAATGTGGCTTTAAGTTACTCATTTCGGTAAGTTTTGATGTAATTTACGGATAATTCATTACAAATTTTGAATTATATGCCCTACCGGTGTGGGGTTCATTATGTGTTGTGATTTTATTTAACGAAAATTACTTAAAAGGAACAAATGGAAAGTTTCGATTGGCACGATGTGCATATTACTTGTGATTCAGAACTGAGGACGAGATCCTCACATTTTAAAATAAACTGATATGTTTAAACCGGGCTACGAGATGCGGTGGAAGTTATATAAGGAAGAGATCCTTGTGAGGAAAATTCTTGTGTTTAAGCTCCCCCTTATGAAATCTAATTTGTACTATAGTACTAATAGGGAGTCATGCCTGTTAGGCTTATTTGAAAATTCTATATGAAATTCTCTGTGCATACTTGCCAATTTTGGGTTGTAATTATTGAGTTTTAACCTACAAGACAGGTTCCCTCCCAGGTGACGTAAATGTGACTCATTAATTTGGGTAAATAATTATGAGGTCTTCATGCCTCGTGTCTCGTTATCAGTATTGTGAAGGTTTGAAATGAGATTTTTGTTAACATGAAGTTATTTAACGATTCTGTAATTGATTATGAACAACTATTAAGACCAGATTGACCCAGAAGGGAGCTCCGTTCAGATGGACCGAGGAATGTGAGGAGAGCTTCCAAAATCTCAAAACAGCTTTGACTACAGCCCCAATGTTGGTATTACCTATAGGTTCAGGGTCTTATATTGTGTATTGTGATACGTCGCGTATTGACCTCGGTGCAGTGTTGATGCAAGACGGTAGGGTGATTGCCTACGCGTCCAAACAGTTAAAGGTGCATGAGAAGAATTATCTTGTACACAACCTTGAGTTAGCAGCTATTGTTCATGCCTTAAATATTTGGTGGCATTACTTGTACGGTGTCCATTGCGAGGTCTACACCAATCACCGAAGTCTACAACATCTGTTTAAACAGAAGGATATTAATTTGCGGCAGCGGAGATGGTTGGAGTTGCTTAAGGATTATGATATCACCATTCTCTATCATCCTGGGAAGGCCAATGTAGTGGCTGATGCCTTCAGTTGTAAGGCGGAGAGTTTGGGCATCTTAGCATATTTACCGATAGCAGAGAGGCCTTTATGACCGTATCAGGGAACGTCAGTATGATGACCCCCCATCTACTTGTCCTTAAGGACAAAGTTCAGCACGGCGATGCTAAGGAAGTCACTATTGGAGATGAAGATGTATTACGGATGCAGGGTAGGCTATGTGTGCCAAACGTAGATGGTTTACGCGATTTGATTTTCCAGGAGGCTCACAGTTCGCGGTACTCCATTCTTCCGGGTGCTGCAAAGATGTATCAAGACTTGAGACAGCACGATGGGTGGAGGCGGATGAAGAAAGACATAGTGGAATATGTAGCTCGGTACCTAAATTGCCAGCATGTGAAATATGAGCATCAACGACCGGGTGGATTGCTTCAAAAGTTGGAAATTCTAGAATGGAAATGGGAGCGGATCACTATGGATTTCGTTGTTGGGCTCCCACGGAGTCAGAGGAAGTTTGATGCAGTTTGGGTCATTATGGATAGATTGACCAAGTCGGCTTATTTCATTCCTTTGATTACTACTTACTCTTAAGAGCAGCTGGCTCAGGTATATATTCGCGAGATTTTTAGACTTCGCGGTGTACCGGTATCTATCATCTCTGACTGGGGTACATAGTTTACCTCACGGTTTTGGAGGGCTGTACATCTAGAGTTGGGTACTCGTGTGGAGTTGAGTACAATATTTCACCCTCAGATGGACGTGCAGTCCAAACGCACTATTAAGATACTGAAGGATATGCTTCGTGCGTGTGTGATAGATTTTGGGGGTGCTTGGGATCAATTCTTACCACTTGTGGAGTTTTCTTACAACAACAGTTGCCAGTCAAGCAGTCAGATGGCTTCGTATGAGGCGTTGTATGGTAGGCGGTGCCGGTCCCTAGAGTTGGTTCGAACCGGGCGAGGCTAGACTATTGGGTACAGACTTGGTTCAGGATGCCTTGGAAAATGTTAAGTTGATTCAGGATTGGCTTCGTACATCCCAATCTAGACAGAAGGGTTATGCGGATTGGAAGGTTCGTGATGTTGCATTCATGGTTGGTGAGCGGGTATTGCTCCGGGTTTCGCCTATGAAGGGTGTGATGAGGTTCGGGAAGAAGGGCAAGTTGAGCCCTAGGTATATTGGGCCTTTTGAGATTCTTGAGAGAGTTGGAGAGGTGGCTTACAAACTTGCACTACCACCTAGTCTCTCTGCGGTTCATCTGGTATTCCAAGTTTCCATGCTTCAAAAATATTACGGTGATCCGTCTCATGTATTAGACTTCAGTTCGGTTCAGTTGGACAAGGATCTATCTTATGTTGAGGAACCAGTGGCTATTTTAGATATCATATTCGAAAGTTGAGGTCAAAGAACATTATTTCCGTGAAGGTTCAGTGAAGGGGTCATCCGGTCGAGGAGGCGACTTGGGAGACCGATCATGATATGCGCAACTATTATCCACACTTATTCACCAGCTCAAGTACTTTTTCTAACTCCGTTCGAGGACGAACGTTTGTTTTAGAGGTGGAGAATGTGATGACCCAAAATGTCATATTTAAATTTAATGATTAATTATGTGTTCTAAGACCTCAAAAAGCACTATTTATCATTCCTCGACTTGCGTGTGCAGCCCGTAAAATTTTTCGGAAAGTTTTTGTGTGAAAAATGGATTAAAATGTGAATTAGAGCTTTAAAACTCAATTGAGTCGACTTTGGTCAACATTTTGAGCTAACGGACTCGGATCAATATTTTGACAGTTCCAATAGGTCCGTATCGTGATTTGGGATTTGGGCATATTCCCGAAATTTAATTCCGAGGTCCCTAGCCTGAGATATGAAATTTTGATGAAAAATTAAAAGTTTAAGTTCAAATAGTGACCGGATGTCGAATTATGTGCAAACGATCCCGAAATAGAATTTTAATAATTCCAACAGCTCTGTATGATGATTTTGGACTTAGGAGCATGATCGAAATTTTATATGGAAGTCCGTAGTGAAATTAGGCTTGAAATGGCTAAAATAGGAATTTAAGTTTGGAAGTTTGACCGGGGAGTTGACTTTTTGATATCGGGGTCGAAATCCAGTTCTGAAAATTTTCACAGCTCTGTTATGTCATTTATGACTTGTGTGCAAAATTTGAGGTCAATCGGACTTGATTTGATAGGTTTCGACATCGAATGTAGAAGTTGGAAATTCTTGAGTTTTATTAAGCTTGAATTGGGGTGTGATTTGTGATTTTAGCATTGTTTGACTTGATTTGAGGTTTCAAATAAGTTCATATGATATTTTAGGACTTGTTGGTGTATTGGGTTGAGGTCCCGAGGGCCTCAGGTGAGTTTCGGATGGTTAACAGATCAAAAATGGGACTTAGCTGCTGCAAAATCTGGTGCAATTTTTCTGCTGGAAATGGTGTCAAAATCGGGTTGCCTGTCAAAATCGGGCTCCCAGAAAAATCGGGCTCCCTGACAAAATCGAGCTCCCTGACAAATCGAGCTCCCTGACAAAATCGAGCTCCCAGACAAAATCGAGCTCCCTGACAAATCGAGCTCCCTGACAAATCGGACTCCCTGGCAAATCGGGCTCCCTGGCAAATCGGGCTCCCTGACAGATCTGTAAGTTATAAAAACAGGGGACATCGTCCCATTTTGCATTTTTGACGAATTGGAGCTTGAGGAGAGGCGATTTTGATATATTTTAAAGGAAAAACATTTGGGGTAAGTGATTCTAACTCGGATTTGGTTAATATACACGAATATATCATTATTTTCACCATTTAATTAGTGTTTTGAGATAGAAATTTGGAATTTTTTTAGAAAACTCATAGAAATGAATTTTTGATATTTCGGTGTCGATCCGGAGTCGAATTTGAGTGAAACTGGTATGGTTGGACTCGTAATTGAATGAGTTATCGGATTTCTTGAGTTTCACCGGATTCTGAGACGTGGGCCCCACGGGCGATTTTGAGCTAATTTCGAATTTTATTGAAAAATATAGTATTTTCTTATGAAATTGATTTCTATAATTTTTGTTGACTATATTGAATTAATTATGACTAGATACGAGTCAATCAGAGTCGAAAAAATCGAGGAAAAAGCATTATACTTGGTTAAATTGGAGCAAGTCGAAGTAAGTGACTTGTCTAACCTTGTGTGGGGGAAATTTCCCCTAGGATTGGTATTGATGTGATTATTAAAATGTGTTGAAAGTCATGTGCACGAGGTGACGAGTGTGTACACGGGCTAAATGTGAAAGATTATATTTTTAAATTGTGTAGATCATTGTTGTACACGGGTTAAATTGCGAAAGATTATATTTTTAAATTGTGTAGATCACTGTTGCGCATTTATTAAATTATTTTATCTTGTTATATTCTTCATCATTGATGTGAGATATATACTTCAAATTTATTTGATCTTTTCTTACTAATTATTTTACCTGTTTAGTTGAAACTTGGTTTCTTTTATTCTGTGCATTATTTGAAGGTTGATTTTCTTTAAATTAAATATTATTAATATGAAGTATTTGACATTTTTAAACTTGATATTGAAGCAACGTATTAAAGATCTTGAAATATTATTTTCCTAAATTATTTACTCCTGAATATTTTTGTACTCATTGTGATGGAGCAGTGAGCTCTTTATTGTGGAAGAATATTATTGTTGAATTATTTAGACATGAGCCGTGAGCTCTTTATTGTGGAAAGATATTATTGTTGAATTATTTTGACATGAGCCGTGAGCTCTTTATTGTGAAAAAATATTATTGTTGAATTATTTTGACATGAGCCGTGAGCTCTTTATTGTGAAAAAATATTGTTGTTGAATTATTTTGGCAAGTTAAATTATTTGAGCACCTGAGGTACAAATTATGATATATTGTGATATTGATACGCATGCGGTGGTATAAGGTATGGCTATTGAAATGCATGCGGTGAGAAAAGGGTGGCTTGATACGCGTGGCTAGTAGGGAGAACTACTAGAAGCCATGCAGTGTGATAAGGATGGCTAAAACGCGGGATGCTATTTCGGAAAAAATATTTTTCCGAGGTGATCAGCTGCGTCTGCCGCTCAGTCCAAGGAAACTAATAGGGGAAGGATAAAAATCATAAGTACCATATTATTCCATCTATATATTAGATTGCATATTACAAAAATAACAATAACTCACTAGATTTTTATAAATGAGGTCCGGGGAGGGTAGGTTGTACGTAACTTTACCCCTATCATGGGAGGACAGAGAGGTTGTTTCCGACAGACCCTCAACTAAAAAAAAGATGAAAGAAGCATTGACAACAAATAGTAAAAATATAAGATATTAAGAAAATCGAAGTCAAGATAGCAAAAGTGCCGTAGGTCATAATAGCAATCTAAGGATAAAATGATAGCATACTAACCCTGATACTTGATAGTAATTTGTATTTGTAAAATAATTCTGGAGAGAATAAAATAACATATAAACAGAAATGTAAAAGAAACATAATTTAATCTGAGCCCACTAAATTCATAGTGTTTCTTTAAGGAATTTAACCCCCTCCTAGTACACAAGGTTGTAGATTATTTTCTCCCAGGATAGAACGAATTACACACTAATATAGCGGTACTTCAAATTCTAGTGTTTCAGCGAACACAAATATCGGTAACAAATCACACTTATTGTTGCTTTCTTTGTAGTTAAAATAATGCAGAAGAAAGGAGGAGAACTCGGAAATTCATATTGAAAATCTGAAAGAATGGACTAGTATTTATAGCTAATATTGAGCTCAAACTGAAGAGGTGCAACTCTTCAAAACTGAAGAGGTGCAACTCTTCAAAAAGGTTGCTTGTGTAAAATGGCCATAATATAAATGATTTTTACAAAAAGCGAAGGGTATATACCGTTTCGTTGGATTTAATATTAATTTTTCATTTACAAAAAAACGGATATTTAATAATATTTCTGTTAATATTTACTATTAATAAATAAATTTGGTCCAAAAAATTCAAATTCAAATCCAAATGGCTTTTACAAAAAGCGAAGAGCATATACTGTTTCGTTGGATTTAATATTAATTTTTCGTTTACAAGAAAAAAAGGATATTTGATAACATTTTTGTTAATATTTACTATTAACAAATAAATTTGGTCCAAAAAACTAAATCCAAATGGCTTTTACAAAAAGCGAAGAGCATATACTGTTTCGCTGGATTTAATATTAATTTTTCGTTTACAAGAAAAAATGGATATTTAATAACATTTTTGTTAATATTTACTATTAACAAATAAATTTGGTCCAAAAAATTAATCAATCAATCGATCATTTGACTAAATCCAAATCCGAAAAAACGAAGGGCATATACTATTTCGCTGGATTTAATATTAATTTTTCGTTTACAAGAAAAAAATGGATATAATAACATTTCTGTTAATATTTACTATTAACAAATAAATTTGATCTAAAAAATCAATCAATCGATCAAGCTGAAGCCGAGCGAGCGACGACGACGGCACGAGGCTTGCCTTCTTCTTAACTTTTTAAGAGCTAGAAGAAGAGCAATTGTATATATACCCATCAAAACCTTTTCCTCTTCCAATATGGGACAATGTCCCTTTGTCAATGAGGGAAACTCAAACATTTTCAATTTCCCTCAATTTCCCATTCACCATTTTTAAGCTACATTTAAGTTTAAAAACCCAACAATACTATCGAACTAAGGAAGACAAAAGGAAACGCTCGACTAATTACTAACCTTCTACCCTAATTTTCAACCTCTACACTCTCTTATCAAGGATCATATCCTCGGAAATTGCATGTTACATCAGAAAAAGTAATACATGAGATTTGCAAATAAAATATAAGAGATTTTTATAAGATCGTTTTTCCTCTATTCACATTGTGCTCCTAATTCACTCTCCATCCAAAATGAAAAATAAAAGAGAGAGAGAACATGAAAGCTTTAGGAAGGTAAGCATTTAAAAAGATGTAATTAAACAGACCAAAAGGAAAATTTTATGGTCAACATTACTGTCTCTATAAATGTAGAAGATCGTTTTAGCTCCAAAATTAGATCATTTATTATGATATTTCACGGTTGTGGATCGATGTACTTTAATAAATTTCTATAATTGGACATCAAGAGCAGATGCAACAACCTTGAAGAAATATTTATTGAAGTCCTAACTTAAGGGAGTTTACTGATATTTTTGAATTTCAATTTTAGTTGTTGGCTGTCAATTAATCAGCTATTCACAACCTATGCCCTTTTACAAAGGAGTTTCGAGAGAACTGTCACTTATGTCAAACGTTCCGGCTCTTTAAAATTTGTAACTAAATGTGTGTCGGATCTTTCAAACGTACCGTATTTTTGGAAGATTTTGTTAGAACCGAAATAATCAAACGTGTCATGGGAAAACTAGTAAATCAAACATTGAACAACAGTAAATAAGATAATATAAAAAAAATATATCAAAAGAAATACAAACATTTAACATGGTTGGTCAATTGACCTACATTCACAGACGGAGATAAGTAATCCACTATATAAAAAAGAGTATAAAAATATCGAGAGAACAATCTCAGATAGAGCCCACACGAGGTCAAGAGGTTCATATGAACCCGATTCATCAAAAAATAATACCGTTTTTATATGTATATTCTATCCTTCTTCCAGAGAATGCGAATATATTGTTTGTGATGACTCAATTTAGAATACGGACAACATCCAGTCCAATGGCAAATTGGGTGCAATTATTTTGGTTGTCCTGAGTTCGAAGCCAACCAGCCCATAATGGGCACTCTTTTTTTGCGAAATATTTTTCCTTCCTATAAACACGTTTTTTTATTTCCCTATATCCTATACACAACACTCTTTTTTCTTTCCTATATTCGTACGACATGGGAAAACTTTTATTTATCATTTTTAGACTAGGAAATATATTTTTTATATATATAATTTAGGGAAAGAAAACTACATGTATTAATTTTTTTTCTTAATCGAATCTAAAATCTGAAAATATATATTTGTTTCTTTGCATTTTGAACCCGCTTGATAAAAATTCTGGGTCCGCCACCGGATAGAGGCACACACAAGTGGCAGGATAACATTTGTCAAACACATTCTCCCCCCTAAATAACACTCTCAAAACCGCTTAAGGACTAATGAATAAAAAGGAATGATCCTTAATTTATAAAAATCAAAATATTTCTCTCCAAGAAAAAGAACTAGCCAAATATGAAAAAATTATATTTTTCTTTTCGTAAAAGGAAAAATCAGTTATAGTAAATATGTTGTCCTTCCTTCAAGAAATAGAAAATCTAAATATGGTGAGAAAATTACAATCAACGCCTAACATATCTGACATGGGTATATCAACATTTTAGAGAGTCTAAGTACCATAGACTGTCACAGGTTAATAATTAGGCATTAGTCCCTCCGTCTCAATTTATAGGATATTTGATTAGACACGAAATTTAAGAAAAAAAGAAACTTTTAAAACGTGTGGTTTAAAACATGATAATATATATTTATATAGCTATAAATTATTTTATTAAAAGTAAAATTGCTAAATATACTAAAAATAAAAGAAAGTAATCAATGCCATGTCCTCGAGCAGGTGCTTTTTAGTTTTCAACAAAAACTGTTGGGCAGATCAATCAATTGTAATTTACAGGAAATAAGTTGAAAATGGTGAAAATGAATTTATTTTGAATTTTGATTTAAGTGAGTTTAGCAATTTTATTTTAAACACCTTTTTTCTCTTAGAATAAGTAAATGTACTCAAATTTAGAGATCGATCGTGACTTCACCATTTGTCCTTTTAATTTCATCTCAAGTTCAATATTGTTTTCTTTATTAAATTCAGTTTGACCATTTTGTTATAGTACATAGGCAAACGGGAATTTTTTGAAATTTTTTATCCAAAAGAATTTCAACCAAATTTCACTAGAAAAAATTAAGATGTTGCAGTTAGGTACTATTTAATTGTTCATGTACCCGAGTAGGCATGGGCGTAGGCACCTTGCTTGAAGCGGTGTCACATGACTCCGCTTCGTCGAATTTTTTTCGTAATCTGTATGTATAAATAATACTTAAAGTTAAAATATTGGGTATAAATATAAAAAATGACTCCACTTGTCGTTACATTAATTTATTCATTTGTTCACTTCTTCAAATATTGACACCACTTACGAAAATTCCTGCGTACGCCATCGCGAGTAGGTGCGGTTAGTTTTCAACAATAACTGTTGGGCAAAATTTACATGAATTAAGTCGAAAATGGTGAAAATGGATTCTATTATGAATTTTTAATTATTTACATTTTAAATGAATTTAACAATTTTATTTTTACACTTTTTTTCTCAAAGTGAGTAGTTTACTCATTTTTGGAGATCGTAAGTCAATTCCCTAGTTTTGTTCTTTTAATAATATCTTGTTTTGTTTGTATTAGAGTATAGCAAATGCAATTTCGTGAGAATTTTTATCCCCCAA